>NW_024609836.1:35179842-35779842 GCF_016920785.2 Ixodes scapularis | reverse complement strand
TGTTATAAACGACTACATCTCATAGATAGGATATGCACATCTGATTGCACCAATACTGCAAGACCTTCTCCAGTTAAATGGCGTTCCAGGGCTACGTCGTAGACGGCACGCCAGCACGTCCTTGCGTCGCGAGGGAGCACAAGGCTCCATGACGCACACTGTTGCAACTAAACGCGTGTGAACCGGCCATTAAGCCAAGGTCATGCCGCTAGTTACAAAAGACGGTCTGCAGAAACTGTTCGAGGCATGCTCCTTCCTTATACGACGGCAACATTGGTCATAGAAAGACTGTCTGCATGCATGTTCCAACATACGTATGTACGAAGTAAACGTGGTTCGAACATCCTCTAGGCATGTCAGCAGATATTGTGTTTGCGGCAAACAGTGTCTGTTGTATGATGTACAAGCAACTGCGGATTTAGCCTTTCTCGTCTAGGTGTTCATCGGAAGGACTCGACAGAGACAATGTCTACGACAAGTACGAACGAGAAAAAAAGGTAGTATTTTATTCATTTTTTCCAAGGCAGCGAGACAGGCCTCGGGTTGAAGGGCCTTTTGCGGCCCCTATTGGTTCCCTACTACTATACAAGTGTTCTGTGGATCTGTTGATCGCGCGCTTCGATGTCGAGGAGAAGACAACGTCTGCTTCTGTGCTCCGCTTGGGGTCAGGAGGGCTCCATGGATAGACGCAGGGCCGCCTGCAGCATCTCGTCTTCGGACAGCTGTTGCTGCTGCAGCTGCTGCTGCTGCCGACCTTGCACGTCCAGAAGGCTTTTCTGGAGTGCCTCTTGCAGTTGGCGCTCTTCGCTGGTTGGGGCTCGATCCGCCTGGCACTCTGGCAGCGCACCCACCACCACGAAGATGGAGTAGCCTGCAAGGACGGGACACGTTTTAGGACGGTCTCGCGTATTAACGCAAAATAGGTTGAAAGGCCAAGGTCCGCTTCATGCTTTCCACTTTTCCCCTCGCAGTTTAGGAAAGGAGGGTGCTAAAAGGATTTTTCTTCCCCGCAGAAAACCGAGGTTGTACTTTGACCTTTAAAGGCTCAATTCACACATTTGCATTTGACTGCAATTGAGTGCAATGTGTCCTCTTGTAACTGCTTAACACATTGGCGTCATTTATTGGCTGGACCACGAACACTTTCAACCTCTGTGTAACTAGGCTGAAGCCTTAGCAGTATTTTCGAGACCGAATCTGCATGCTATCCAAGAGAAATCATCACTCATAGCGTCGTGAGAGCTATTTCAAGCCTACGGTGGAAGAATGCTGTGTAAAAAATTATACAAGTACATATGCAGGTCAGTAATGTTCTAGGTCTACCCAATATGCGGTGCCAGTGTGTTCATAGCGGTTGGAGGAGATCACGGTCAGTCAGACACAAAATATGTCAACCAGGCTGGGATCCCCAAGGAAGGCGCGACAAGGTGCCACGAAAAACCGTCGCACACCCGCCAAATTCAGCGGGCTGCAACTCTCATTAAGTTTGGCAGGTGGTGTACACGTGATGCCGTCGCATAACAGTGACGTCGCGTCATGCCGCGACTTGACCGGCGTGACATTGTGCGACACCACGACATGGTCATGTGTCCGGTTCTAGAGTGGTGTGGCAATGCATCCCACGACACTATTCGTGTCACGCCATCCCAGTGCAGCTGCAAAAACAGGACACTTCCTGTATCCCGATTTTATCCCTAAGATTAAGATACACTAGTTTATTTAACACGCTGGCAGGCCCTAGAAGCAAGCTGGAGAGGTTCTTCAAAATATGAGGCGGGGATGCAGACTACCGTAAAATACCGGGCAAGTGCCCACTCAAAATTGAGAGATAATCGCGGAAAAATGAGGGATGGGCGCTTGTTCGGTCATCAGTTTTACATATAAATGTACTGTGCACATTTTCACAAATTTGGAAATGGGCGCTTAGTGTGGAATGGGCGGATGCGCGGTATTCTACGGTAGTATGTTTTTATCCCGCGACTCCAACGACCACTCGCCCCCAAATAATTGCCGTAAGCGAGAAAGAACAAAGAAACTGGTTGTCTTTTTGGCATTTCCAAAAGGCATTCTAAATGGATGGCGTTTGTAGGACAGGGCCAGCAGCATTATGTCATGGCGTTGCAAACGCCACGCTGTACCTATGCGGAGCACAAGTTTGTCCGCTTCTTGCACAGGTGTTGGGATGATGTCAGAACGCCAAGCTCTTATTGGCTGATTGAAAAAATCAGTGTGTAGAACCGAAAAAAATACGGGTTCGGTTACGGTTCAGGTAAATTTATTTTGTTCTGGTTCAGTTCCGGTTCGATTATTTCGATCCGCGAACTGGTTCGCAAACCAGTTCGGGGCGCTAAACCGGTTCGCGAACCGGTTCGGAAATGATAAATGACAAATTGCAACATCAAAATAAATTGCAAATAAAACATCTGAAATCAGCACATACGAAACGGGATACATCGTAGTGTAAGGCTCAGGGATTTCTACCAGGAATGGTTTCTTTATGTGCACTCAAAGGTTACCTCACCGACGTTTACGCATTTGGACTTCATCTAATTGGGTCCGACGCAGCAGCTGTAAAATCCGCGACCTCCTTACAAACCCACTTACAAGTAGAACTTGCTAACTATCCCGCCACCTCGGCGTGTAAGCAATTGAAGGAACAGTGGGGAGAAAATACAGCTTTCTTTATTTGAACTAGCCTTCGGTAACTCAAATTAGACCCTTAAAGAAGTTTTCATTAAACAAGATACGGAATATGAAAAACACTTCACCGAACGCAACGCCAGAAGGATGTAATAGGATAAATATTAAAATAGAAGAGTTCGCTGTCTCACAAATATGTTAGCTTCTAAGTGCCTATACGAAACCGGACAGCATTATTATCAAACTCCACAGCCTTTTCTTTTCTCATTCCGATAAAAGCAAGCTTCGAGAACTCGCGCGTTCTAGAAACGTGTTATGAAATGAGCACACAGCAGCATTTAGGATTTACGAGATTGTAGAAAAATAAAACCCCATGACGGCGATATTTTTTTTTTTGCACAGCCTTCCAATTCCTTTTCTTCCGTGCAAGCCGCGACTAGCGCAATACTGGTTCCTATGTCAAGATTCATGGATGCAGCGTTTGTCAAGATTCATGGGTGCAGTGTTTATATTCCTAAGACTGAGTGGAGAAGAAAAATATTTAAGCGAGGTGTGTGTCAGTTGACGGCACTTAAAAAACAAATGGCATTTATAGCACATTCATTGTCAACAGCGCGTCGCCGAACCGTTTTGACATGAGCTGGTAACCGTTATTTTTTTTCCGGTTCAGTTCCGGTTCGGGTTTATCGCGATAACAATATAACGGTTCGGGTTCGGGTTCAGTTCCGGAAAAAATACCGGTTCGGTTCCGGCTTTCGGTTCGGTTCGGTTCCGGTTCGACACCCTGGAAAAAATATAGTGGGTCGACCTCAAGGTCGACCCATTATATTTTAGGTCTACCCAGTATCCTTTCAATCAAAGCCAATCAGAACTTGGGGTCACTCTGATGTCACCACAACCCCTGCGCAAGAAGCAGACGACTTGCCCTCCGCATAACCGCCGCTCGTTTTAAAGTGCCCTTCAGATGACACTGCAGTGTCGCGTGACACTGTGGCGCCATTGGGGCTACATTTACGGATGCGAAAAGCCTTGGAGCCTCAAAGCTCCTAAATGCGCAATGCTGTGCATTTAGAAGCAACTGCCGCCTGCGACGTCACAATTGATCTTTCGGCTGCCCGCCGCACACCACTTCGCGCGAGCATCAGGGGTTTCACGGCACCTGTTAGGACATTGTGCCTGCAATGAACCTTTTTCCAGTAAGCCTCCGCACATGTGCACCACGCCCCCAACCCTTTCTTACCGCTGTCGCCATTATCGGAGGGTGCCCCTCCGCACGATTAATACTGTTGGCACCTATTTTTGCGCATGTTTCGTCTTTCTTGGCAATTCTTTTTTGAGTGTCGGTGGTACAGGGAATAAAAAGTAATGGAATCCAACACGACCGCATGATGCCAATGTGTTCTGACGGGTGGGGGCATGTTGGGCTGCCCTTCCTTTGTAGTTCGCGGACGAGCCCCCAGACTCGAAAAGATCCATTGTGGCATTTCTAACGAAGTATATGCGGTAGATGCTACAGCAGCAAGGACGAGCGTACAGGCAGTTCCCATAATTCATTGCATGAGGCATTTTTGCATGTTTGCAAACGGCCCACAGAAAAGCTTTGGCACAGCAATAAATGCATTGCTCAAACGAGAGTTGCCAGAGAAAAACCCAATTTCGGCAGAAAAAGAAAAATATTAATATTTTAGCCAGCGCCCGATATCACTTCCCTGCAGCCACTGATTTGTAGCAGGCGGCCACCTTTTTTGTTGCTTCCGTTAACAAATGGCTCGAAGGTGTTTTTTCATTTTATTCTTGTCTGCGAATGATGCTTCGTAACAGACCGCCATTCATCACTCACATTAACAGAGAAACCATCTGCTGATATTTGCTCGCTCTTTGAGAGACAGATTAAATCTTGCTCTTATGGCGACGGAAATCGGACCCCTGGGCCAGTTTGCCGGTGAATGCAGCCGTCTCCCAGGCGGTTAATACAGCTGCAAGCAGGATTTTCAGGTCACGCGACCGGCTCCATGGGGACAAGAGCCTTAGGGTACCTAGCATTCCAGGCAAGTGTCTGTCATAAGTCCGTCTCTGCTTCAATTGCTCAAGCCCAATTTTCTGCGCAGAGAGAAAGTGAGCCGGCTCGAAATGTAAGTGAAGTCAATCGTACTTGAGCACTTTAAGAGCAGCATGCAAAGTTATTTCTGGGGAGGGCCGTGTTAAGCGAAAACTAAAGAAAACGGCGGACAAGGCTCACATCTGCCAAGCGGAGTCGGCTGGAACGCTGGGTATTTTCTCCTTGGGGAGCCAGTCATGAGACCTCAAAATTCCTCTCGCGGCTACGTCAGCCGCCAGCAAAGACGCCCGTTTTCGCCGACAAACCGGCCACGGGGAAGAAGGGGGGGTGTTACCTTCCTGCTGCAGCTGCACCAGGAACAGGGCGAGGTAGGTGCTGGAGATGGGCTCGGGCCCCGGGAGCAGGGAGTTGAGGTTGAACCAGTGGCCGCCCAGCCTGCGCACCGTGAACCAGTGGTCCTTGTAGTTGCAGATGTACGCCTGCTGCTGCCTGCACACCACAGAGAAGGGGAGCGAGCACGGCATCATCTAGGGAAGGACGCCGGAAGTTTCCCCACGGGGCCTAGAACCGACTTGTGTGGTTAGTGTCCTATTGTGACCATGCCTCCATTTTTAAGCGTCTGTTAGTCTGCTATGTTCAGGCTGACTCCCCCAAGTAACACCCGCAAAACAATTATATACCCGGACATGTTATTTCTAAAGTTGAAAATAAAAGCAAAAAAATAAGCTCAAATTAAAAAAATAAACACACACACACAGAGGGGTACTGTCAACAAGAGAGACTGAGTTCACTCTCCCAGTACACTCTAAGCAGAACACAGATAGATTCTTTATATTTGAAGACTACCAGGTAAAGGAGCAAACAAAGACCAAAGGGGATGGAGCTCACATGCAGTTGCGAAGCATCACTGAAAACGCTGCGATTGCTTCCTTGTCTGTACGTCAGAAAAGGCTTCTATCATTTTTTTTTTTTTTTTAAATCTTCAATAAATGGTTGTTTGCAATTTATTTCGGTTATGAACAAATTTCTACACCGTGCCCGCACTGCCCCGGCTCGCGTTATAGCGTGCACCAGTGCACAGAGTTCTGTATCTGCCCCTACCGTGCTGCACGTGTGAACTGGCCTTTAAGTATTACACCGAAACCACGGCGGCTTCCACACTCACGTGGGGTCCGCCTGGGCCGCCTGTGCCACGGGGTCGCTGCTGCTGTAGGGCACAATGTCTAGGCCCCACACCTTGAGGGCGCTGGCGATCACTTGCACTGAGAAGTAGCCGCTGTCGTCCAGATTTCCCGACGGTTGCTGCATAGCGGCCAAGTAAAGTCTCTCAGTCTCGCGCGGCCCTCCGTATCTAGAAAGCAACACACTAAACAGAGCCACTAAGTACGCTACAGAGTATAGACAGTCCGTTCCCCAATAGTCTCGAGGGCGCCGCCATTTTGTTGCCCATAGTCGGCGACGGGTTGAGAATGCAGCAGATGCATTGCCTCCAGCGTGAGCTTTCTGCACCTGGCATGCATAGCCAGAGCCCGACGAAAGGCAAGCAGCACGTGCTGGATGCAGAGCTTCTGCTGCATCTTGAACTGTGCGACTTCCTGGGCTTCAGCTATGGCGCCGGGAAGCTCGGGCGACGTCGTCTTGCTCTGTTGCAGACGATGTAAACGTTTCTGGAGGACGGTAAAGCGTTTCCCACAATTTCGGATCACTGGCAACGATAATTCCAAACAACGAGACTGCTGAAGTTTTATTTCTCTCAAGCATAGCTAACTGAGTGGCTCTTATACTGAATAAGACAATATCTTCCCTCTCGTTGGAGGTGCCCCCGTCGGGTCGGCTCCAACAGCAGTGTGCCCGCTGCCTTTATTTCTTACAATAGAAATCCCTCCCACACTCCCTACATGTCTTCCTGCCTAACGTGGCACTCGTGACGCACCAACACCACCTGGGTGACAGGGCTGTTCGGCTAGGGCTCATGTCCCCTGTAAGAGGGAGCCCCGCTGAGTGCCAATGCCACACTCGTGTCCTGTCTGTCCCTGTGCCAATAGGTGAGCTAGAAAATTTGGTACTATGGCCTCATTGTTTGAGATGTGTTGACCCCACACACAGACGGCCTCTTCTGAACAAAGAAAGAAAAAAAAGTGCCCATCCATTCTGTTATATAACACTGGGAATTATATAAAACTCTTTAGTTAATTGGCAAACTAATTAACCTGTTTTGCCTCTTTCCTAGGGCCACCTGGTCATCATCTTGGACCCTTGTAGCAGAACTCAAAAATACTGGGTTCAACACATCCCCCCTGCCTGTCTCAATCTAGATGAGCATCGTACCGACGTGCGGTTGTGTACCACTACTGCGTGATGCACGTTAAAGGGACACAGACACACCCCCAAAATTTGTTTTATTTTTTGACAGAACATTTATTATGTGTCAGAAGACTACCCAATCATTATTTTGCTACAGCATTATGTATATTTTTATTAAAGTAAAAAAACGTAACTGCTCCAAACTGAGCTGCGGAGGAAGAAGGAATATAGAGGAGGAGAGAGTTGGCGGAAGTTGGGTGGATGCACAAATTTTTTTTCTTCATCAACGAATATGCGGCTATTTAGAAGCCACAAAAACTGGGTATCATATTTCTTTTCTATCTTTACGACTGTGTGTGTGCCCTCAACGACCCACAACTTCGATTATATGTAGTGGTTGTGCCTATGCCATAGAAACCGGCACGTGACCCCGGAGATGAGTGAGCGCGACTCAAATTGGCCAGCTCTCGATCGGCGGTTTTCGGGCGGAAAGAAAACGAATTTCAAGCCGCAAACAGTGTTCTAGGTAGTTGGGCTCTCATATGCCATGTGCAAATAAAAACCTTGGCGAGCATAAATACCCTGTCAGTGTCCCTTTAAAAACCCCAGGCTGGCGGTTATACTGCACTACCTGAATTTCTCATTTACAGCTGAGACACAGATGCCCACTGAGGCTGACTGACTTCTGGTCGTATACACGTATACACAAGATTATTATTTACTGGGACCCACTGCTAAAAAAAACTCTTAACGCAAATCAACTTTTTTTTTTTTTTTAAGGAAAATATGTTTTGTATACAACAGCACGCTGCCCCCCTCCCTAAGCCCAAGTCATGGAGATTCAAGCATCCCAGCCACCCAAAAAGTAGTTTCGGCTACGCCAACGGGGCTAGCAGCTTCCCGCGTCACCTCCACACCCGAACGAGCCGAAAGCAAGGACACTCACATGCATAAAGAGTCGGTAGTCGTCGCTGTTCACGCCGCCCTCAGCCATCGTCTGCCGCTCCTGCTCGTCGATCTGGCGTGCCAGTGCTGCCAGGTCGACGGGGGTGAAGTACTCGCCCTGGAGCAGCACGTTGAGGCAGTGCTGGGCGCACAGGGATCCCTCTTGCTGCACACGGAGAATTCCAGACGGGTCAGTCTAGGGACTACAAAAGGACTCCTACTAGAACGACTCAGTTGGGAAAGCGCCATAGGAGCCTGCTTTGGAGGGGTGGCTCCAACCTGCACTTCAGTGCTACACTCGGCAAGATCGTGGCGCCACAGTTTCTACCACAGTGGTCACCCCGGGGAATGTACCGCAGCAGAAAAGAAAGCACAATAAAATCTGAGGTGTCTGCAAAGTGAACTTTTGCTGACCCCGCTGTTGCAAAACGGATTATGTAGTGCAAACTACAAAAACTAAACGGATTGATTGTTAAGGGTCGCAGCTGTATTCGAATCAGGGTTACTGTGCTTCGGTTCCAGTGGATGCAAGAGGTCTGCATCCCAAGGGCAAGCTACCTGGCCAAGTTGTTTTAGTAACTTCAAACCCCTCCAACATATCTATAGATCTTTCCAACGCTTATATAGCCCCGCAAAAAAATGCAGAGTCATTGGGCTATGGACGCAGGGTGTCCGACATTATGCAAAAGAAACTACTGCACGTGCTTGAAACCACAGCCCAAAAGACAAAGGTGTCAGCATGTAGAAGGCACGGGGCATTCACTGGCTGCCACTGCAAAGTCCGTGGCTACCGAGCACATTGCGATGGCAAGCTTCGACGGCACTTTTGCAATGTGCATTCCACACTATCGAGGTTACCAGTCTAAGCAGATAAGTATGAGCTCATTCTGAGCATGCGCTGTGAACGGGACACTAAAATATGTCCAGTGGATATCCCCTACGGCGTCAAACATCCCAGCTATCTGACAAAAAGCATTGCAATGGTTTACAAGTTCAGACTCGTGCTAACAACCGCCGGCTGGAGCCTCAATAAGAGTGCTGAAATGACGGTGTCACAAACACTACCTAGATAGGAAAGCCGTAGTGTTGGATTTTCTACGCCGCCAACACAAGGCCAGCGTGCATGCAGACTGGACACGAGCGCTGTGTCAACGTTCGGCTGGGACACCTGTTCAACATAGAATGTTCAGCGCTACAACCTTGTTATCTAGACGTTGCCGCAGCCCTATAGTGGCAGTTTTTGTCAGTAGAGGCCGCAGTTCTAGGCAGTGAAGCATTTTGTACGGCATAGTAGGAGGTGACATGTTTAAGGTGTTGCGAACCTTAGTGAGGTCTGTTTGCCCCTTGGTTATCTCTTTTTCTTAGACTTCAATAGCTGCAACAGCCCGAGAGAGACCTTTCTGCGCACCGCTGGCGCATGACGTCACAAGACTCTACTGGCGATCCCTCCTTGCTGGTGCCGACGGACCACTTATGCGAGGCTAACACAGTAGAGGGAGCACGTGCTGGAGACCAGAGACCCGCCGAACCAACGCCAGTGGCTCATTCCAACGACATCGCCGCGTTTGACAAGGGCGCCGAAGAACGACTCGCGTAACGTTGATCATGGTAAACCACATCCTCCGTCAGTGACTGCACAGAGGCAACCTCACCTTCTCGTGGAAGATGCCCTCCATCCTGAGCTCCCTGAGCTAGAGCACGGGGTAGACACCCGAACTAAAGTTGCATACCGATGGCACGGAATGCGAAGACATTCACGTGGATTCGCTGAACGGAACGGAGGCCGGACACCGCCGGCGTTCGTTCGGCAATCACAAGCCGAAGAAAGTTGCCGTGGACAGATACACACAGACTGAAGCCTTTTCACGCGTAGGTGGATGCCTTTTTTGTAGGCGAGCCGGCGCCTCCTATTCAAGCCTTCGATGGGCACAACACCAACCACCGTCAACAACACACGCACACGCGCACCCAAAAAAAAAACCTACGCACAACAAATAGATGCAAGTAGACGGTGACTCGCGCTACCTTTTGGCGATTCCTAGGACCAAGACCTAGGACTAGGACCACGTCAGAGTTTCGATTTCGCTCGAGTACTTCGCAAGATTTAAATAAAATAAAAAAAAAATAAGTTGATTTTTTATAATAATTAACTTAATATAAAGTAGTAATAACAAACATGTACAATTTATTACGGGATATCATACATATGACCAATATTATTAACGACGCATTAGCCTCTCGAACGCGAGCCAAGCCGAGGGGGAGCCATCGCGAGACTCGAGTTTTTCACCTTGGGGTCTCGGACGCTGGGACTCTGCGGCGAGGAGCCTTGCATGGACTTGAAGCGCATCCGACCCGTCTTGTCCGTCTGCCGGAGGTACAGCGCCACCGTCCTCTTCCCTCTACTCAGCGGCTGGTTCATCTACGCCGACTACAGCCGAACCCAGAGGTGGAAGCAGAGCCGTGCCGCCACCAACTAGCCGAGCCCGTCGAGAAGCACCGTCCGCCAGCATGTCCTCCCTGCTAGCCACCTTCCTGCGCAGGGCAGCCTATCTCAGGGGCGTCCCGCTTCTCTTCGCAGCGATCGGCGTGGGCGCGTACTTTGACCGAGTCGAGACGCTCCAGATGACCCGGTTCCGGGGCAAGAGTAAGCTGTACGGCCGCGAGTACGGACCCGACGAGCAGCCGCCGTGGCCCTGAAGCAACAATAGAGCAATAAAAGAATTGGTAGTTCTAACGTTCCTTGCAACGTCTGCGTTCATACGTTCCATTTGGTTGCGGCGACGCTGCCCCTCGAAACGCGGTTCCGGTCATGGCACCCGCCGCGGTCTCGGGGTTGCTGGACTAAATCCTAGCCTTTGAAGTTGGTCTTGATTTGCAGGGTCTGTTTAATCAAAATAGCGCGCCCATTACGAAAGATCCCATGTTACCTGTCCATTGCAAAGCTTATAGCCTCGACCGTGACGCCCAAAGGAATGCCGGGAACTGCCTGTAGCAGACTGCGAAGGATCTCCCTCTCCAGCATCGCGTGACAAGTGCTGTGGCGGAGAGCAGCAGCATACAGGAAGTTTCGGTAATCTTTTGCACACTCTGCGGCACTGACGAGCAGAAACCACATCTGAAAAGGATTTGAGTCGGAAATGCTGCCGGTATAAATACTACTACAACATGACCGCATTAAATTAGGGTTGCTCGGGTATAGTCTGTCAATTTTTGTTCAAACCGGCGTTAGAGAAGTTGACGTTCCAATCAATGCCTCCTGTATACTCTATGCCTGTCAGATGGAGGAAGATACAATGGGGGCCACCGTCCAAGAAGCTCCGTGCCGCCGCACTTGCTTCATGGGTGTGGAATGCGCCACCTTCGTTGGGGCATGATACGGGACCTAGATTGAGGAGATTGTCTCAAACACTGGGGAACGTTTGCAATTTAGTGGCTGGCAGACACCTCCTGTGGCTCGCAAGCGCGCACATGCTGCGTTTTTGTGTGGCAAGGAGGAGAAAAGATGTTTGCAGATGACCAATGCTTTCGTCACCTCCTTGCAGCTCATATTGCAAATGCAGTCTAGCCATAAACACCATCCAGAAGCTGGAAACCCTCTAATACAAGCTCTCATCTTTGGGCGCGAAGCATTGTCTCCTTGTGCACTAGAAAGCCTGTATTGCAGCGAGTTTTCAACTGCTCGATCGGGGTCTTTGTGGTTTGCGGGCCGCGTTTGCAGTACGAGCTGCGAAGGTTGTGACCAACCTTCACAGGAGGCGTCCGTCACTAAATTGCAAACACTCCCCATGGTTCTTTTCAATCGGCTTTCAGAAGCCTACCAACGTAGGCAGTGCCGCGGCGCAACGCACACGGGCATTAGAAGAGGAGGAGGAATTACTAAACAAGATGGCCTTGGGGAGCTCTTCCGGCAGTCATGGGGTATACAAAAGGCATTGGTTCCAATCCACACGACTCACCCGGCCTGCTGCTCAAGCGATTTCCCCTGGCCATTCAAAAACAGAATCGCTGGAAAAACAGGATTCCCTCGCAAGAACATGTGGTTTTGAGAGGACCCGGTCTTGGAGAAACACTCGCAGCAAGAAGCCAACTGCCGTCTTGAGGTTTTTCAAGGTTGGCCACCATCCCGCCTTGAGTAGACTTCTTGGAAAGACGGGCACCAAATCCAAACACCAAATTTATGTGGAACACGCAAACTGTGTCTTACACAAAGGAGGTACTATACTGGTGGTAGTCGAAGGTTTGCTCCATGATGCAGCACTGAATGGAACAGCAATTTTGCCTGCCAGGCAATCACATTTTTCACTACCCCTCGAAGTGAAGGTGACTGATGAAATCATCAGCTAATTGGATGGGTCATTCATTAGAAAAATGAAGAGCCCAACGACTGCGCCATCCAATCGCAGATAATTTAAGCCGTCACTTATGCAGTTTTGTGCGACTGGGTGGCAATATCTGTGGCTTATTCGTCGTCAATTTAGCGAGCACTGTACTACCTCCACTAGAAAGGACATATGCCCCTTACTCCAGCTCCTTTTAATTCACATATGCCTGTGAGGTAAAGCAAACAAGTATGGTCCCTGGAGTTTCTTAGTTGCAGGTATTACAAACTCTTAAGTGGAAATTCAATACCCCAGGCAAAACAGCTTTTCTTCCCAAAAGTTTCACTGGTTAGGAGACAAGACTACGTCGAGGACATGGACAACCAAATAAACATTTTGGAAAGTCCTAGTTAGCCTACAGGTTTTACCATAGTAGTTTCACTCTGAAGATAAATATACACTGAAGACTTGAGAGCTACAGAAAAGGCTGTCGCCTTTTTCAATCCGTGGACTTCGATTGGTGGTCTTCTGCTGCTTGCTGCTTTTCATGGGCTTTAGCCTGCTTGGTGAGAGGGGAGTGCTAATGGCCATGGAAGTCATCACATAACGCACCACACAAGCCTAAGCTTATGCTCCACTTTAGTGTGGCACAGAGCGAAGGGCACAAACACAAGGTCAAAGCTTTGAAAGATGCCACCACTGCACAAAAGCTTGTACCAAGGCACCTTTTAAAAGCCCCAAGTGTCTGCATCTGTCTCGCCCAGCTTTCCATATGCAATTCATCAACAGTTTGAACTTCACAATGGTCTTCCGGTGTGACCCTAGCACAACGCTCCTTTGCAGGTTGGTGTCTAGCAGCAGAGCCAAAATAGTCGGCAGCAAGTCGCAGTCCTTTGTTGGTAGCCTAGCCAATTTTTTTGCAGCCGAAATAGGTGCCTTATGCGTCTAAAGCCAACCTGGAAAAAAAGGGAATGCCCAAGAAAGCCTTGGAACGCCAGCCAGGGTATCACCAAGGATCACTTTGGGGTTGATTTTTGGTGTTCCTGAAGAAATCATTCTGAAGCTCTTCTCAAAAGGAACCATCTATGAGCACTCTTTCCTTTTGTTTACTCCCTCCTTACCTTTTTGAAAGTAAAAAGAAAACAAGTACCCATTGTATTCTTTTGGTATAGAAGCTAGACCCACCAAGATGTGTGACAGAAAGAGCTCACTCAATCTTCATTTTGGCTGGGAATCTAGCACTTTATGTGTCGTCTGACGAGCAAGCGGGAGAAGAGAATGGAGACAGTTCTTGCGAATGCGTCAAGCACGGTTCCCCCGCTCAAACACCAGACACCGATGAAAACCAGGTGGTCCACGACTTTGCCCCAACTGGGAGCAGACACTATGCCGACTTGAGACTGACACTCGGTCGACTTGAAGCCAACTCCGGGCCGACTTCAAGCCGACACTGTCCCGACGAAGGCCAAGAGCTGGAGTGGCGTGTGCCTGGGCGCATGGCGCGATGCAACAGAGACCTCTAACCAAGGATGTTCGGTGAACCGTGCTTCAGTTGCGCTTCCAGAGGCCCTTGGTCCATGAACGCTGGCTGGGTACAGCCTCAATGCTGGCAAGTTGCTTCTCTTCCTGAAACAGCAGACACACAGACGTCTGGGTGCGACCAGCATGGTCCAAACATGGAACTGTCACTCTATCAGGCACTTTTGTTGCATGAAATTTGCGCCAAGCTTAAAGGGGCACTGACACATCAAAATCATTTTTTTTTTTTATTATCCGAAACGATTGAAAACGATGCCGTGACATTACCCTCAAAATTTGAAATTTGGGAATTCAGTATGTATTTGTGAAGTAAAAAAACAATTTCCAAATGCCGAATTCGAAGTTCCCGCGCGATCCGTGCCGGTGCGTTGACGTCAAATATTGCGGAGTCCTGAGAGTCCACTTTCTTTCACGACTCCCTACTGTTGCCATGGCGACCCAAAGGGAGGAGGAAAGGAGCGAGCGCCGGCGTTGGGGCGGCGGACCGGTTTTGAGCGGTGTCGCCTGTTTTCCGTGGGAAGATACAAATCCAGGAGACGACACCACAACGAACTCCCGATTTTTGGTATTTCAAAAAGAAGGGCCGTAGTGCGTTCGCAATTGCGTTAAAAAACATGTTTTAGGATTGCCGTCATTAAATGTTATAGAGATGTCGCCCACAAAGCTTCTAAATTTCATGATTCTTGACGTCACGAATCAAAAGAAGCGAGGAGGCGAGAGGCGGGGAAATCAAAGCCCAAAAATAAAAAGGCGCACGCAAAAATATTTTTTTTCGCGATGCATTTTTTTTTTTTATTGTCTATGACTGCAACTTGCATTGTTTTAGACAATAAAAAAATACGACCTTTGGGGTGTCAGTGCCCCTTTAATACTTCAAACTGTTTGTCTGTCTGAGTTTAATAAATCGTGCCTAAATTAACATGGTTGCACCAAGTCCCCGAGTTAAATCAACATGCTTGAATGAATAAAGCAATAAAGGTCTAAAAATAGTCGCTAGTTGTCCCATTGCCATGGCAATTATGGTTTTGTGCATTTATTATTTTCATCTAGTGTCATTACTCCTGCAGCTAAAGCTGCCATATAGTGCTACATAGCGGCTCTGGATATAACCATGATGCCTGGAGAACGTCTCCGAATGGTGTGTTTCCGGCGCCCTTCATTCTGGTTTCTCGATTACACCGAAGTGCCTCAACCTCCCATCATGTTGTTGCCTGCCGCGATCTTGGAGGTAGCACAGCAGTGTAGGTGTATCCGGCCGACGTTACTTAACTCAATTGTGGAACTGTCCATAGACGCTGTTTCTATGCGCAGTACCACCTTTCCCCCAAAGGTTCGTCGTTCAAAGTGCCAAAGCTTTAGGGGGCGACCGATATGGTAACTTCAGGGGATTTGCAGGTTTCCAAGCGTGGCGTCTAGATCGCACCTCATCGTAGCCGCTCAAAAGAATGCAGTTTCGAGGCACATCCCGCAGATGGTGTTTCAAAACACAAGCGGTGGTCTTGGGAGGGAGAATGGGGTCCACATCTCCATGGGAGTTCTGCAACTGAGTTGATCTACTAAAGTTGGATGTGGCAGACGTCCGTCCTGCTGCGACTGGCTCTGCAGCTCGTCAGTTTGCGGAAGCTTCGGCGCTCGGGAGTTGGGACACTGCAACGACTGTGACACTCACATTCGCTCATACTTTTTGCCGGAGTTACTACGACAAACCGCCAGCACAACAAGCCGGCTTGTGCGACGTAATCCGTTGCTCCCACTTCGGGACCATTTTCAAAGCACAGATGGCATGGGACGTTAAACACGCAAGTTAAAGACGGACTACAGGCACCGTAATATAGTATGGCTGATGAAAAGATGGATCCACTGGTACGGGCCCTAGCAGCAAAAAGAGAAAGCCCACCTGCAGCCTTTTCTGGTTCTCCTTGAAGGCCACTAGGGGGTCCTCAAACTGGCGGTAGTAGTCCAACACCGTCCGCACATCTTCCACCTCGCTGGTTCCAATGGCTGTGCAGATGGAGGAATGTACGTTGGTCGCAGAGACATTTCGCGGGGGCAATTATCTGCAGATACTAGTACTAGCAGACAAAACACTTTCTGGGGTCGAACAGAAACTTGGGTACTGGTCATCTCCTATGGGGCATTTCCGAGTGCTGTTCTGGTGCAAAAGTGAATGGAATACTATGAAACTTGATGCAGAGGTGTCATTAGGTGGTGCATTCATGATTCTCAGTTTCCACGGGTGAATAGGTTTCTGAGAAAAAAATGCAAACTAGAAAAAGAAACTTTTTCCGTGACCAAAGAAAAAAATGGAAATAAACTGTCCGATTCGACACTGCTACTCGCAGATACTGCCAACACACGCTAGGATCACCCTTCGGGTGGTCATCTCAAAGATGCTTTCAAGCTTTTGTTTCGTGTTGTACCATTATCCGGGAGTAGCCGAAATCTTCCAGTACAGTTACTGTACAATCTGTGATTAGCAGAGAGCTTACTACTTGGCATAAAGCCGACCGACGCAGAATACATTTTGTGTTTGTGTTGGCATCCCTAACGAATTGCCCCAAAAGCCAAACGGGCAAAACAGATCCACACAGGTTGACGCAAACACACAACAAACTGCATCTGTCAACTTCGAGGAAAGCGTCACCATTTGCTTCCGAGGGCTGCACGAGGCACAGGCCTTGTGCATTGGCACATCTGAAGTGAACTGAATTGGTTTTTGACTCTACAGTGCAATCCACTTATAGGAATAATGAGAAAACCCAAAAATTCAATCGTTATAACCGGTTATCACTTTACATAGACTAGAAACTGAGCTTTTCTAATGTAGAAACTCTAGAAAATGATTGTTATAAGCAATACTTCATTTTATCTCGTATCATTATGCGTGGATTGCACTGTACTTGTTGAACACAAACACATCGAGGGTCTTTAGGTTATAAGCGAGCACGGCGCCCTCAAGCACAGACAAACGAAATGTCTAACCAGTCTAAAAGGGATACTGAACCGAAATTTCGAGCTCACAAAATAAGGCTGGACGGATAGGTGGGACGCTGCAAAACCCAAAAACATAACTCGTACAGCAATATCTTTAAGGAATCGCCGTATTCTTGGAAAAGAAGTGCGCGATTCAACACGGCCGACGAGAGAAGTCACGTCACAATTCACGTTCCCTCTCCTCCTCGCTTCGTCCCGTCGAGCTGGTGAACCAAAGCGAGTAGGAGAGAAGCGAGGCCGCTTCCCTTCATTCTTAAGTTTTCCAGGGGGACAATAAAGTCATAGCCCTCGCTTGATCGCGCCCTTCTTTTCCAAAAGTACAGCCATCCGTTTGAGATATCGATGTATCAGTAATGTTTTGGAGTTTGTAGCGTCCCGTTCAATGCTTCAGCGGCCTTATTTTGCGAAGTCCGAATTTCAGTTCGGTATCCCTTTAAGGGTATCTCTGTTTAGTGGCTCTAGGACAGCTTATACCTGGGATTCTGATTTTAATCATCCCGGCCAAGCACACAAGATTTGAATCTCTGTTCGGAAATTTCTGGCGTTCGCGTTTCCGCAACTACCACTCAGAGGCGTAGTCTGGCGCCGACTCACTGCGCAGGAACTGTGCCAGGTCGAGGAGGGTGCGGTCCTCGTCCCCTCCGTCCCACTTGCGTAGCCTGAGGGCGTTGCGGGGCTGCAGGGAGCACGCCTCTTCGCTCCAGTCCACCAGGATCACCTTGGACAGGTCCCGGTTGAGGCAGGACAGGTCCTGCGAGCATGGGCACAGCCGCTCGGCAAGTGAGGCAGGTCCGGTGGCAGCTTTTAGCACGAAACTCGAGAACCACAAGAAACTGTTTGGCTAGTTGAGTGAACATAGCAAGAACATAAATCAAGTGCTAAGGACAAGGAAAGGGAGAAGTAGTGAACAGGACACATGCTTGTCAGTTCACTTCTACTTCACCTGCTCCTACAAGGACTAGTCTTCTACTTCTTCTAAGAGGACAAGTCTTCTACTGCTTAAACAAAAACAAGGAAGCCTTCTACTTTTTCTACAAATATTCTACTTCTACAAGGTCAAGGCTTCGACTACATATTTTACAAGGTCAAGTTTTCTAGTTCTACAATGACAAGTAAAAGTGAACTTGACAAGTGCTTGTCCCATTCACTTATACCTAACCTACTCCTACAAGGGCTAGTCCTCTACTTCTACACAGACAAGTCTTCTACTTCTTCTAAAAGGACAAGTCTTCTACGACAGCCTATAATAATAAGACGAAACCAGGCGTCCCCACCTTCACGTGGTGTCCCTTTGTGTAGCGGGTGGCGTCCCTGAACAGCCGGTACATGATGAATCCCTGCGGGTCCAGACTGTCCAGGATCGGGTAGGCCGTCTGCCAGAGAGGAGCCCTCAGCGTCAAAGGCTCTGGGCCTTGATTTGGCAGTAAGTACACTTACGAAGCCTTGCTCGGAGGTGTAGACGACAACCTCGAACAGCGGAGGCCCCACCTGCTGCAGGAAGAGGTTGACTCCAGGACGCTTCTTGAACCGCCAGCCAGTCTGGTACTGCAGAGGTAATGTGATGCTTGCAAAACAGGCACTTTCAATTGCTCTGCTTCCTAAAAGGACGAGGCAGCAATTTCTGCACCTTCTGTAAATTCCACTTAGAATTATTCCTTGATGTCCATAACTTATGAAACATATGAAATGAAAACGTCTGCTTTCATTCTCTAAATTATGTGGTGACAAAGAAGCTTCTCGGTCAGTGGCGTTGCGTGCAAGTACAGTTGGGTCCCACTAGTGCCAGTAAGCTGGCGTAAAGTGAGAAACATTCATGAACAATTTCCTTCCACGGCCCCTTTAAAGCTGGTTCCCACGCTTGTGTTTGACTGCGCTCTACTGCGCTATGAATCTTTGTGTTCCGCTGCAATGCGTTGCACAGAGTTGAAATGAGGTCGCGCCAGTGTGCAAGTAGCACTGGGATGCTTACCATCCTGAACTAGTAACATTGTATGAATTATTTCAAGCCTCTGGTGAGAGAATTAGGCATATTAGGAAACATATGCAGACTGGAGTGGTGCAGGGCTACCTGAGAAAAGGCGTGTTACCTCATCCTAAGCGGTTACAAGAGGATGTAGCACAGTCAATCACAACCAAACACAAGTGTGTGAACCAGCCTTCACACTTAGTCTGAAACAAATCAAAATGGGGGGTTAGCTAGCTATGCATATGCAGGGGTGGGGCAGACCAAACTGGTTTTGGAGCAATCATTGAAGCAGGGAAATCTTCAATTTGGGGCAGCTTAGGAGTGGAAAAGTCAGTAATTTGGTGAGTACATTGGTAGTGGCTGTCCCATAATTTTAAGAAAGCATCTTAGCCAGTTGCATCATGAGCGCAACATTCAAGTAAACCAGGTTTTGTACTACAAGTCTAGGATGGAATTGAACAGAACTGCACTGTGAAGTATTTCTTTTCAAATTGCACGCAGAAACATGTTTTTGCGAGCAATGAGACGGCAACTTGTGCTACCTGGCAATGAAATGGAAAAGGTTATCAACTTATCAAGTACCACCTTTCGCTTCCTGCTAAATCTAGCATTACTGCAGACTTAGAGCAGCGTGGCGCAATTTTGGTCTATTTCGTGCTTTAGGCAGTTAGGTGCAGAAAATCGTGCATGTATCAAAATGGCACAATTGGAGCAGCTGTCACAGCCCTGCATGCATACTTATACTCTGTGTCACTAGTTGCACGCAGTACAGGCAAAGGCAACACCAGGCGAGGGGAGAAAGAGCAAGCACTAGGAAGGCTAGGGAGGAGGAGAAACCTCCTCTCTTTTCTAGCATTCCCAGTGCTCTCCCTTTGTCCCTCCACCCCCCATTGCCCTCCTCTCCCGTCCCGCCTTCCCAGTGCTTGCCCTTTCTCTCCTCACCTCACGTTGCCTTCGCCTGCACTGCACACAACTATAGTCCGTTGCAACTCAAGAAGGTAGGACGAGAGAAACGAAGGCCGGGGAGGAGGAAGCAGGCAGAATGCTGGAGAGAGAAGAAGAGGTTTCCCCTTCCCCTCTCAAGCATTCTGTCTGCTACCTTTCCCTCACCCTACCTTCTTGTGTTGCAATAGACTATACTACATCAACCCTTTGATGGTCGTCACTGTACATGTACGGCGGTGATTACATGTATGAAAGTGCCCGCCTAAATGGAATACTGCACGCACCTCTGGAGGTGTTGCTATTTTGTTATGTCTTTGACAAACTATAAATCTAATATTTGCAGGGTTTATTTATAGTTTTCAAATTAGACGCTCCCTACATGTTATGCTCACTTCGCATACTAGCTGCTCTGGCGGTAGTGCTAATGGGAGCACTGGCCCTCCGAATTCAGACTTCCAACGATTTTCAGAATTACATTTACAGGATGAGAGCTCACCTTCCAAAGATTTTCAGAATTACATTTAGAGGATGAGAGCTCACCATCCGACAGAGAAGCCCTGCAAAGTAGCTCCGGTTAGAAATCTGAAGCCGCTAGAATGTAAATTTTGGCGCAAGTGTACCAAAATGAAATTGAACTGAAGAGAGGCACGACAACTTTTCACCTTCAATATTTTCATTTGATGCTTCCAAGCCTAAAAAGCTTGCAAGCATTGTACGTGCTCCAGCTAGTAGTTAATCAAGAAAAATAACCCGCGCACCCACTTTTTTTATACTTTTCTTTTGGAAACAAAACACGACCGCTGGAAAACATTTTATGGGAAAATAAACTCAACCGCCAAAAAGGGTTAAGGAGAGCTGAGGCCCAGTGATCCCTTATTTTTCCTGGTTAAGCCACTGGCTAAATATACTGGTGGTACTAAAACAGAATGTCGTATTTTAGAATTGAGTTGAGCAGAAAGTGCACAAACAAACATTACATGTGATACAAACAGACTATCAATCGACGAGGCAATAAGAGAAAACAGTTACCCAAGATTCACTAGAAGGCTACGCTCCAAATATTTGCTTTTTCATTGTCAGATGTTGCCACGATGATCTATCGCCCGTTCGCATCATGAAACATCCGTTTATGCGACAATGGCCCATGCACACCACAATCTTGGTTCCTGAGGCCCCCCAGACGCCATTTGTGACAGTTAGGATTATGAGATGCGACTTTTGAGTGGTAGAATACTATTGCATTATAGTTTTGCTTCCTAGTGAAGTGTTTTAGGTGAAAGCAGAAAGCACTTCTCGCATTTTCTATCACGCATGTCACGAAAAGCTAGCAACAGCTGGCAACACTGATTTTATGTAACAATATGGCTATGGCTGAGGTGTCACCACTGCGAAGTGTCGCTTATCTAGTGGTTCCAGGCGACTCTGGGAACCCATTGTATCGTAGAAAAACGATAAAAATTATAACGATCAATACCGTCCAGTCGGGGTGTACGAGCACGCCGGTCATCTCCAGCACGAGGGTGTAAGGCGGCTGGAAGTAGGGCTCCGTCAGGGGATCGGGCAGGAGCTTGTCCCGGGACGGCTCTTGGATCATCTGCAGAAGGACGTCACGTCGTGACGACCGCGCAACGACCATGGAGCCTGGAATGTGCCTTCAGCTGGTGTGATTAGCATACTATGTGCATCGAAACTGGACTTGAAGTGGCAACAAATTAAGTCACAAGAGCCGGCACGTCACGCTGTCGGACATTGCAATTCTGGCGGTCGGTCGTGCGAGCATTAGCAAAAAGGACGAGTAAACGTGAGTGTTATCGTCACCGCAGCGTCCCAACATTCGGCTGCCAAAGTTTCGAGGACTCACGCTGGGAGTAGCCTGCAGCAGAATAGGCATCCGCCGCACCAGCAACCGTGGCTGTGCCACCGCCAGGAATGCCGCTGACAACGGCGCGATGAGAGTGCGACTATTTTTGGCTGGATCCAGTTTCTTAAGACTGCAATCTCCCGAGGGGTTCGGCCATCATAATCCAATCTAATCCAATCATCGTCGGGTGAAAATCGAGGGAAATAAGGCTGCGTTGAACACAACAGCCGGAGTTGCATTTCAGATGCCATAAGAGCGAAGAATAAGAAGAGCTCGCACCTTGTTATAAAGCAGCAGCTCCTTGTACGTCCGATACAGGTGCGCCTTCCAGCTTGGTACTGCGGAGAAACGCAGACACTCGAGCCTCCTGCCCCGCTGACGAAACGACGAAAAGCGCCCCACTGGCCCTCGCATACTTACAGCTGCTGTATTCGTCTTCGACCTTAAACGGAAAAGAAAAGCAGATGTAAGAAGTGGGGGAGGGGTCGGGAAACTCGTCTATTTTATGTAAATTCTACTTTAAAACGACTGGCCACAGCAAATGACAGGCTTGCTTGTGCGAGATGTAGGCCTTTTGCTTTAGTGGACAAATGTATTTATGCATTGCCGCCAATCTTCGACAGCAAAAAGCCCGTTCGTGCTGTGGGCAGGGGCAATTCTGACGAAACACTAAATCAGTGCTGCATAAAGACGTGTAGGTAGTCAAATGTGGTCTCCGATGTATTTTCGTAGGCTGGGCTGCACATGATGCATGCGTAGGGTTGATGTAAATTATTTCTACAAGAAACATGAATTTATTTGTTAACTGATATGACGAGCTGTTTCACATCAAGTTAATCAGTAGCAGTGAGTCGAGGTCACGCTTTCAAACTCGTTGCTTCTTTTACTGATTATGACAGTGTCTTATCTGACTCCTACCACCCTGTCATCGTTACAGGCTTAAGTGCTCATTGAACTGCATCATGAGAGCTTTAGCCGGAGTAAAATGAAAAATTATCGCCACTAACCTCTTTGCCCGTTTCGTCGACGGAAGGTGCCCCTGGAAAAGAAAAGCAAGGAGTTCCAAATCCGAGAAAGTAAACATGCCATGTAGGAACCAACGTCGAAGTAGATTAGGCCCCACTGGAGAAGTGACGATTCAAGCCTCTTAAGAGGAGTGAAAGCGCGGCACGTGAATAGAAGCGAAAAATGCCAATATACCAAGTAGACAGATACTTCCAAGTTCAAAAATGGGGATATCAGGACAGGGGAACCTCCCCCACTGCCCCTGGCTACAGAGGAAGTATGCGAAATGCAAGGACTCTTTTGAACCCCTCCCCACCAGATGTCGCTGGTGGCTGTTCCGGATTATTGTGCTGCCCAGATTTTGTACAAACGGGGCTTGGCACATCTGCTACTGATGGAAGAGTTGACAGATTGACCTTTAAAATACTGAACACAGAAAATAATATTAATAATAATAAAGCTTCTTTGAAACAAAAAGAAAGGATTTGGGGCAATTTTTAAGTTGCGAGCCTCATCTTGCGTTAGGAGCGATTCGCAAACGTACTTCTATTTATCGGCACTGACGCCTGAATAGTTTTTCTGTTTGTTTTTTTATCGCATCAATTTTAACGTTGAGGTTCGCGGTGTAAAGCTGTTTGTTTTTTATCCATCAATTTTAACGCAGAGGCTCGCGGTGTAAATACTAAGCCAATCTGCTAACATGTATTTCCTTTACGTGGAAACTTCATTCTTTGACATACGTGTCTTAGCTAGCCCCCCCCCCCCGAAAAAAAAAAAACTTTGGGGGGGGGGGGGGGGGGGGGGGAGTTTAGTGCCTCTTTGGAGTAGCCGGTGCCGGCAGCGAATCTGCTCGCTCCCTCGTCTCAGCTAGAGCACTATATAGCTCCTTCGGAGCAGAGTAGCGCAATCTAGAACGCCGTCTCTCGGCGACTAGCGGCGAACGCCCGGAGGTTCCAACTGCGGTCAGAAATGCATGGAGAACTTGAGAAAATCGTTGTTTCTTCAGTTTTGTGGGGATGTGCGGAATGGAAATCATTTTTGACATAATAATGAAACATTTTAGAATAATATGAGATAAGTTTTGTGCCATACAAGGACGTAACTTTTTTTAAAAAATTGCCTGAGCGGCATCATGCAGCAGACGACACGGCGACGTCACACCATTCACGTGACCCGCTCCGGCCAACCCGAAAAGCCCATCTCCGCTGCGAGCAAAAATCGTCTGCTTCAAACGCCATTGCCTTGAAAATTGCCTTCTCAAAATTTGCACACGCATCCGATATTATTAAAACTTTGATAAAGTGTTTAGCGCTTTACTAACTTCACGACAGGCTAGTTTTGAAAAATGTGAACTCGCCGTTAGTTTTTTAATCAGCCGTGTTATGTCGATCTCCATGTATTCTCCCATAGGGCGGGCCGCCTCTTGGAACCCTGAGTACCACGTGACTCGCGCCGAGCCGCTCTGTCGGCCATGTTGTCGGCAAAACACGGGGTTCAAAGGATTGCGCTACTCTGCTCCGTAGGAGCTATATAGTGCTCTAGTCTCAGCAACGCACCCCAGCTGACGACCAGGTATCCCGCAACTCCGGTGAAGATGGCCCCGAACGCCACGAAGGTGTACTTCATGGCCCTTTGCGAGAAGTCGTCCGCTGCGCGACCACTGCTGCCGCCGCTGGTCGAGCCGCTGGCGCCGGTAGGAGCTGCGGCGCCGCCGCCACCACTCGTCGACGTGAATCGTACCGGTCCAAGTGTCGGCACCCCTAGGGGGACACTGGGAAGCCATGTACGCAGAACCCTGGGACTACTCCGATCTCGGAACAGTGGGAGGCCCGAGGTGCTGCGGTGCAAACCGGCCGAGCAAATCTTGGGTCGCAGTCCGTGCCAAACGCACATGCCTGCGCGACCGACCGCCGCCATGTTTCCAGATGTGTGGATTGGCTTGGCGTCGGCTTGGCAGCTCAAGTTGGTGTTTTCTGCGTGTTCTAACTTCCGGCTACACAAAACAAAAACAAAATTTTTTTTCGTAATTATTTGTTGTGCTTTATTCTATATTCCAGTGCTTCATTCTATGTCTTTACTGCAGAAAAAAATATGATGACTACTTTTTAATAATCAGTGTTATCGCGCTTCCCCGCTTGTTCGCCGCAGCGGCCGCAGCGCGAGTGAAGCCACCGGACGGCCATCTTGCTCGTAGACGTTTTGCGGTTCTGCCTGTAGTTCTGCTAGCCTTTTGCTGCGGTTTGCCAGCGTCGGTAGACACGTTTTCTTCTCCTTCGTCGTCATTCGCAGCAGAAGTATTAAAGACTCTGTAACCGTTGAGATTTGCCGTTGTGAACACGTGGAAAATTTTATGAAAGCGCAGTTCTCCAGGAGAAACGTACAACTCGTCGAAAGCAAGATTTGCCGGTCTCGCGGCACGCCGAAGTGCTGTGCCTAGAAATTACAGAGAAGATGCAAGCGAGCAGGTGAACTTTCAACATTGTAAAACCCGAGACGTAGGACAAAAGGAGAAGAAAAAAGGGGACAACACAGACACAGGTCTCAAATTCAGTTGAACATTTATTTCCCCTGCCTCGCTTATAAGGACACCAAACCACCATCCCTCGGCGCATGACATCACACTGCCAAACACTCTACTCTCTCACCGACCCTTTCCACTGCCCCCACCGCAGTTCGTAAACACGATAAACAAGCCAACTCAGACACAGACTGAATCATTTTCCCCAAACTTCAAACTTGACGCCAACACCAGGCGGGAAGCAACAACCGCTCCACAGATTTCTTGACCAAACTAAGCCCATAATTTTAACCTTGGGGACGTCGGTCAAACGCGACAAAGCGTGTGGCCTCCAGCGGCGGTACTTTTTACCCCCCCCCCCCCCGCTCCTAATCCCCTACCTCTTTCCCCCCCCCCCCCCCCCCGCCCCCCCAAAAAAAAAAATTACAACAAGAACATTTTTGAGGAACCTTAAAAGAGATGCGTGCAAACACATACTCCCAAAAAGAAAACAAAACTAGGAAACTCTGGCTCACACAAACAAAACATGCCTCGTTTATAAATATTGACGGGTTACTAATGCAGTTGGCTGTACTGCCCTGAGCGAAGCTGCTTGTTCTACGTTCGAAATATCCCCCGCGCGCTCGATATCTTTGAGAACAAGTGCGATAAAAGCTGCCCGGCAGAGACAACAATACGAAGAGACATCTTTCATAGCCCACGGACTTTATTCTCTACGTTTTGAAGGTTTTTATCCGCTCATGAACGACGGGATCATTTTCATATAGTGACTGGACTGGCATATTATCATTATACAAGCGTCACCAGAGTGCTATCGAGCCTTGAACACACTCTATGTTCGTTTCGATTGTAGTTTTGCTTTGAATCGTCGCTTGTTTTTACACACCTGCTGCGGAACACGCGTTTGGGACTGAAATGTAGCGAAGTTAAATATCGTTCACTGATGCAGAACAATGCGCTAACTAAAGCAATTACACTTTTAATCAAGGTACATGCTATTCGGTACGACCCAAATAACCAAAGTGTTCCGTGTTACTTTCCGGCGAAGAGACAAAATGCACGCGCGTTTTCCCATACGAATGCACAGGAGCACCGCAAAAGTAGACTGGTTGCTGTCTGCTTCAATTTGCGTCACGGAAGTCGCACAGACACTAGCGCCAGTTGAACCTCTAGCGTACATTATAATAACTCTATGTTCGCGCCAACGTTACTAAAACACTCAGTTGGGAAACCCCCATAGAGACAACTTTGAAAAAGTGGCCCCAATCTGTCTCCGAACACCGAGCTAATGACGAACACAACGGCACCATTTCTGCCGCAGCGGCCACTCGAGGAACTGCACGACACTTCTATTTTGGCTTTAAGAACAGATACAGCGGAGGAGGTTACAGGGGTGCCACCCCTAGAGCCCCGGCGGACGCGCCGCATCGCAATACCGAAGTTAAAATGCACCTAGGTCTGGACGCGCTACCCGAAAGGACCGCTGAGGCATGGCTGTATAAAAACAATGGTAATTGTTCCGCAAAACCTTGCGAACTAAAGATTTTAAAAACATAATGCGCCCCTCTTTTTGTACTAAACTCCAATAAATTTCATACAAAAAGAGTCTTTTTCGTTTGTTTTTACGCAAAAACAGGCTTTCAAAAAGCTCAAATTGACCACAGTACAGACAAGTGACAAAGAGTGGCGCTGTTGTCGCATTTAGCTCGGTCTTGGTGGACGCCAGCGGCCCAGGTTTCGACGGCGAGTTTCCCAACTGAGTGTTTTAGTAACGTTGGTTCGCGCGTTACCTTCGCTGAGTCCAGGGTGTAAGATAGACAGGTGGGGAAACGGCCCGTAGAAACCTACCGCAGCGCCGTGACCGGATTGTGTACTCGTCTGCTTGCGGGTGGCTTGCGGGTACCCCCGATTTGCGACAGATGGCGCTGCGGCAAGAAGAAAAAAATTGTAATCGAATTCGGATGGAACTCTATGGGAGAGTGCGCAAAATAAACTGAGAGCACGACAGTCCTCCATTGAAAATCTACGAGAAACCTTCTCCATCAGTTTAACCGGTCACCAGCGTTCGCCCACCTGGAGTGAGAGTTCGCGGTGCTCAACATAGATGGCGCCACAGAAAAAGAGAAAACCGAGGGGGACACAATCCGGTCGCTCATTTGGCTCTCGTTTCACCACCTGTCTATCTTCCACCCTGGCTGAGTCTTGAATTGAAGTGAAGTGGAGTCTAGAAATATTTTCTTTCACACGGTCGCGTCCTCTGCGCGAGAGATTCGAGCTGAATAAGTAAATTGAGGAAACAAACAGCGCCAAATCTTTAAAGTTCTTTAAAAAATATCAGCCCACCAACGTCGCACGTTCACGCATAAAAAAAATCGCTTATTGCAGTGGCAGTATAAGCGAACATCAGCGCAATCAAATATATAAATATCATTACTTGCATTACGCGGACGATTGTAAACCGATAAACCGGCGCTCCCGCGGCTTTACGGAAGCATTCTGCCACAGCTGAAATAGGCGCGCCCATGCCGCCGATCGGTGCGTTCAGTATCAAACGGGCTCCGGAGAGCCGTTTGATTAAACCGGTAGTTTGCCGGTCACCGGTCACCCGTCTCTGCAACATGGTCGCCGGTTTGAGCAAACGTGCGACAACTTTGCTCAAACGAGTGGCCCGTTTGACCAGACGAGGGACCCGTTTGCCAAAGGAGTGACCTGTTTGCTCAAATAGGTGACCTTTATGGCTCAGACGGGGGACCCCTTTGACCCATACGGGCGACCCTTTTGACAAACTGGTGACCGGTATAGCTAAACAGTTAGCGGTATGAACTTGCTTACTTTCATATAGGCGCCAACTGTTTTTTTTTTTTTCAGTAGGGTAATCAGAGGTATCAAAATACTGCTTGATTTCTTTCATATCCATACTAAAAAAAAACATTTGAAATTTAAGCGGGTGGGAAAACTGGTCGACGCGTTTGAATCAAATGGATGGCAAACCTGTCGGTCTGTTTGGATCAAACGTGATTATGGGATACGGGTACCGTTTCGGACGACCCGTTTGATTCAAATGGGTAGAAAACCTGTCGATACGTTTGGATCAAACGTGAATATGGGATAAGGGCACCCGTTTGAAACGGTGCCCGTTTTGATACGGGTGCCCGTTCGAACAGGCACGCGACCACACATTTGAACGAGCCATTCGGATAGGCAAATTCTTTTGGTATTGGCGGTTGCGGCTTATCGAACAAATCATCGCTTAATACGAAATAAATGGCTGGACATTTTTAGTAGTCATCGTTTCTAATTAATTTCATTGACTATTTGTTGCCTTTTTTTCTTCTTTACATTTGTTATCTTCAACTGTTTAGCTAGAGGATAGAGGAATTTAAGCGGGAGATATTTTATTATTCCTTCCATTTATATCAAAAATGTTTTTCAAAGACATTTTATATATAAGAGGACATTTTCTAACATTTTTAATTTTTTTTAAAATCGACAACGGTTTACTTAATCAGCTCGTTTCTAATATGAAGAAATCTACTTGTCGTATTCGTGGCTTTCGTTCCCGTAGTCGTCTCTATGAAGGGAGAAGAACTGCATCAATCAACTAAAACAAGCTAACAATGCGGAGGAAACCGGATACAGCGTATGCTATGTCTTTCGAATAAAGAAAGTTTTAAGCGACGGTGTTTGCGGTGTAAGACACCACGAGTACCGATGTTTCAGCGCCAGCTTCGGTGATGACACCGCTGTTGTCAGCGGCTCGTTTTGGAGGTTAACCTCCTCGTTCAGGCGCATCTCACCCAAAGCAGAGTTGCAGTTGAGCCTGGCAGTCGCCATCGAAACTCCTACCGAAAACGTCAGTGGACCTTTTTTTGTTCTGATACTCCCCGTATCATAGAGCAACCTTCACTCGCTCGTTGGGAGCTATGCGCACCCCCAAAACAGAACGGATGAAAGTTGCAGACAAGAAAAGTGACGCGGTAACAACCAGAGAGTGCAAAGCAGACGGCGACATGTAGCCTAAATGATTGTAGAAACAAATGAGACAACACGAGAGTTTTCTTTTTATTATTTATTTTATTTTTTATGTTTTATTTGCGGAATAAAACAGTCATCCACTAAGAATTCATGCAAACAAAAAAGCGCGTTGGTCCTGGTTGGAGAAAAATTGGGGCTCCAATGAGTCGTGCAGAGGGCAAAGAATAGATCGTATGATGTTGAAACGAATACAAATGTTTGTACTGTGGCGAATTAGAGCCGTCATGCGAACGTGCTAGACCCAACGTGGAGTGGTTAAGAAGAAACCGAGGTGGACAACGACCAGGCCGAAAGCCACCATCAGGAAAAAGGCCCAGCAGGAGACGGCTGTGTCGGCAAAATGTCCTCTGAAGGCAAAATCAAAGGGTCCAAGCAGCCTAAATATCGGACCACTTCGTGACTGCTGAGTAGCAAACTACCATATTTACTCGGGTAATAGCCGTACTATTTATGAACAAGGCCCTTGTGTCTACTTTCTCGCAAAGCGCATATACAGCCAATCATCACGTTGCACATGAATGACAAAGCGAATAACTAGATCAAGAAAACGAGTCTCCATACAAATGCAACCTTCTCAGATGGTATCTTCGCGCAAAGACGTTATTTCTGTCCTGTAAACAGCTAGAATCACGCTGTCGATCGTAACAATTGGCAAACCGCGTGCTCCGCGGAGAAGCGAACTCTCAGGTTTTCTTTATAAGCAGCGCGGCTATTATTCCTGAAAATACGGTATCTGAAGGACTATGTACCTTAAAGAAACTGATAATCCCACAATGCCAAAAGATAGAGGATGTTACATTATGCTATTGTAGGTGTTTCGGTTGGCCCCCCCCGGCTGCCGGTTGCGGCAGCGCGGTTACGAAAGCCCCCGCAATAAACATGGCTGACGAGCACATGTGTGGTCACTTGACAGAGTAGAAAAACAACGAAGAGGTTGCTCAGCTTAAAGATATCCGGCGTCTTGCATTGATATGCAGCGCTTGAACTATGGGAGCCGCTGGGCAGACACACCTGCGAGAGATTTGCGGAATGCAGCTTTAGAGCCCGTCCCTTCTATCTAAACAAAATAACAGTTGACGAAAGTTGATTTTTCTTATATAAAATTGTTCATTTTCGAAGTACAATAAGAGACTGCGTAACGGAAACACAATGGAGGCGAGAAAGTTTCGCAGTAAACAGCGTACAATATCTTTAGTATCTTGCGCTAGCGAGCGAACAATCAGCGAGGTCTAGTACAAAGAGTTTACATTGAAGATGCGAAAACAGGTGCTGCTCTTCTACTGAAGAACAACGCATTTTCCTCCGACAGAGTGTTTTGGTATATTGAGAACATTCCTTTCAAGATAAAATAAAACAAACCAAGAAAGACACAATGCACGCAACAACGTCATGCGGTAAACTGCATCGTCAACGCTTACGACACGTCATGTTTGCCAGCTACTACTCGATGTTTTTGTGCCACAATTGTTTTTGCCATAATCATTGGTCATGTTTTTGGCGCTTCAACTAAGAGTTTAAACGACGACTGTATTACTGGGTTGAAAAAGTGAACATTTAGGTTTTACTAATACTAACCTTTCTGCTGAACCGCCTCCAATAAAGTACATACAAAAAAATCTAGATGGCAAGTACTGCGAACTCCACGTCGAGTTCGGCCACTTTTTGTTTCAGGGGCTCTACCTTAACTCGCAAAAGGTGCAGAACTCAAACCAATGTTTTGTACGAGAAGCATAGTAATGAATCATTAGGGAAAAGTAGCTCAGTTCTAGTATACTTCTGCAATGCCTATTATGCATACTACTATTGTAATAATTTTGTGTTAAATTGGCCAATTTTGAGTATACTCGGCGATGATAAAAGCATACCATTGGTATGCTTGCAGCTCTATTTCGGAATAGTTTTCAGGACACTCCGTGCATACTGCTAGGAAAAAGTGAGCATACCTTGGGTGAGCTCCTACTCTGATTCCAGTGATTTGTAAGCTTGTGAGCTTATTCTGCTAAAAGGACACTTGAAGCACCCGATAACCAGAATTTCATGTAAAGCCAAAGAAATTATATTAAGTGGTACACTGATATGAGAATGTAAAAGAAACTGCTAGCAGTGGACACAAACCTAGTCTCCATCACAGGGAACTGATGTTTATGTAAATTCTGGCAATTTGTTTCACAGAAGGCTCACATTTCAGCATCCCCCCTAATATAGTTTCTACCAGTACATTTCCATGTGCACTGTCAGAAACGTGGGATCGACAATGTGCTTAACAGTCTTACAACAGTACAACTCACAAAATGAACCGATACGTTGGACGAGAGGCCTCAAGGGTAAAGTCGTTAACTCTTTGCATAACTCTATATAAAACAAAAACAAAATTGCCAAAATAAAACAGATAATCTGTACGTGACTTGATCAGCAACACACGTTTTCGTCGGATTCGTGCGCTAAGCGCGTTGAATATTTTCTCAATGCGAATCGTCAATAAGAGGCGTCGTCCACGTCTTTTGCTGCCGCTGGCCAAGTCGCCACAAAACGGGGATGGAGCGGAACGGACGGATAAACGGGAAGAAAGGGGAGGGGGGGGGGGGGGTCACCTTAAGAAAATAAAGGATGAAAAACTGTCATACACTCATAGTGATGTGCAACTATTTTATTTGATACAGGCACACAGGCACACGTAACGTTAGATTTCTCGAGGCCTTTTTTTAGTAAGATTTTCGGTGCTCAATATAGCAAACCAAGATGCGAACATTCACATAAATACTTAACTGAAATTCGTAAAACATTTTGGAAGCTTTGACGTCAATCTGAAAACCCCACGTGTGACTTTACGGTTTTCATCTTGAACACACATGTTCGCAGATACATACGTGCTGTAGCGAAAGGAAGTTCACTGCGAGATTTCCTAGACTTGAAAATGTTAGTTGAGGGAAGTGAGCGGCAGGGTTGGGGCAGTATCGCGATAGTATTTCAGAAATACATTTCGTATCTGTATTTCTGTATCGCGATACATTTTTTCCACCAGTATCTGTATTCCTGTATTGAAATACATTTGAAATGTTTCTTTGTATCGTGATACAATCAGGATGAAATGTATTTTGTTACATTTCTTAAAAAATATTCCCCCCCCCCCACCAAAAAAAAAAAAAAAAAAGTTCGAACGCTTTTTTTTTTTTTTTTTACTTTTCAGGGCACCAGGATCAAAGAGATGCTGGGGCATTGTTACCATGCTGACCAAGGTTCCTTCCGATTCTCCAGACTATTTTTCCATGCGTCCTCTTCTCTCTTCTGAGAAGTGTCGCGTAGTCGGGGGCTCGTACCAGGTGGCGAGCCTGGAGTAGAGTCAGAGCATCTCCTGCCGCAGGACCTTAGGTAGGGATTTCTTCAGTCATTGTTTGCTGGCATCCAATGCCCGCTGCTTACCATCTCTCTCGCCTTAGCATACACAGTACACCCAGCCGGCAAAGCTAAGTTACAGTGCGTTGCAGCACGAGCCTGGCGTTGGTTGGCTTGAAATAGTAAGATGCATAACACAGTGAAGTTCAACGCATATTCGAATGCATCTGCGGCTGCGCCCGTAATATTGCACGGCTCAAGGGTACGTCATCAACCGACGTGAGAGTGACCCGCTGTTCTGGTGATCCGAAACCCAGGACGGAGGCCAGACTTGGCCTCGCAGTGCCGACCCAAACTTGGTACTCCTCCGACTTGCTTCGAGCGCGCTGTTTCTCGGAGAGCTCGGACCTGTGCCGGCAATATAAGGTCTCTGTTTGGATGATGCTAGGCGAAACTTGAGAACTGCAATCCATGCGTCGGGGGCGGAGGGTCGGCAGAAGGGACCTTCACAAGAGGGATGCCACAGTATTGTTTTTCAACCGTAACAGAAGATAAGACATCTGTTCCAGGATGCTTCAGGTGGTCCACTATTCTCGACAATTCCAAATTACACTGCCTGCACGAACTTCAATGAGGTAACCTACAACGAAAGTACGCATTATCCTTTCACACAGCAGCGAAAGTCATGTTCAAGGCCACACCTACAGATAAAGAATACTAGTTCATTCCACCGTGACGTCATGTGATCAATGTTGACAGGGGCGTCCTTATCGGACAGGGCCGGGGTGACGTTTTGATGAAATTCAGGGTGACAGAATTGATTTGGAGGTCGAAGTCTTCTTGCATCCCTCGTCAGACAGACAGGATTTTAGGGAAGGGACTTTTTTTGAGCTTATTGAAGACTTCTCGTCGTCCGAAACCACTACCTTCAAGGCAAAGTGCCAAGCCTACGGGACAGCAATTTTGGGCCCAAAATCTTCTACTTGAATCTTCATCTAAGTTGGCGTCTCAAACAAATTTGAAAAAAAAATGTAGTGCAGTATCAGTATTTCTGTATTTGTATTTCTTCCCTTTCTAAAATGTATTCCTGTATTTGTATTTCCAAATATTTTTTGCCTCTATTTAAAATGTATTTCCGATACGTATCGCGATACATTTCTAGAGATATATTTCAGTACCAGTATTTTAGCTACTGTTTTAATGTATCCCAGTATTTGTATTTCCAAATACATTTTTGAGTATTTATGCCCAACCTTGGTGAGCGGTTCGTTTTTAATCTTTCCTCGTGTTTATTTGTAGCCCGAGTGTACAAGATACAGAGGACAGAATGAAATTGTTTCGTCAGTCTCGCCCTAGTTCACTCCCGAACTTTTTCGGTCAAATATTTGAGAGATTTAAAGTGTAAACGATGAGCCGAGCGCGGTTTCGCCGACTCATTCGCCCTCGCGCAAGCCAGCTTCCACGCCGACGCAACGTCGCTCGCTGCTGCCGCTGTCGACACTCACTGCTTCTTTTTGGACGTTTGTTGTTCCTTTTTGTCTCTTGCACAAGTTCCCCGATGAAACCTTTTTTCAGTTCATTATTTATCGTCAACCTGCAAGCGGTTTCTTTGAATGTGGTAAATCTCAGAGCAATATTAAAATGCAACGATTTTTGCTTGTCTTGATGTGTTTTATGAATTCCAGCCTGTTGTTAGTTCTTCGTGTAAAAAGTATGAATATGTCCAGTAAAAAATTCAATGGCACACATATATTTTCGAATTTGAAACATGCGACTAAGCAATGACCACGGCGACTATAGGAGGTTTCCCTGACAGAAAATTCGACTTTCTAGAAAAATTATGATAGTTATGGATCGGTTACCCGATCCATAACTATCATAAGAAAGACCTAACTTTGCAAAAAGGTTGGCAATTGTATGGGTCTCACTTGGGCGTTTTGTGTCTGCTCGCTTTTGCTCCAAGGTGTTAGTTATTAGAGTACAGTAATTTTGCATTTATATGGCTTTTTTCTTGTCTCCCCACATGACATTTAAAGTGCAGAACTTCATCCAAAAATGCCACTTATGACTTTAACCAAAGATGCCGTTATAACTACAATTATGGCGGCTTCCCGCATACATGGAAGGCTTGAGATTGGTCTTTTTTGAAATGCCAAGTGGAAGCAGGAGGACGGCAGAGGGTTAGAGAAATTTCTACTAATTTCAGCAATAAACTTCTTTTTTTACATTCGTACGAAGTCCGTAATGGAGGTCATCCTGGACCTATCTTTAATATTCAGATGTCGTGCTCGGTTGTTTTCCTCGCTAGGCGCTATAACTTGGACATGACCAGTATGTATGACATGGAGGGATCGGTGGCCGTGAGTGTTAGCGCACCGCAGCCCGGAGCGAATGCATGCGTACAATACAGGGTCGGCTGGATTTCGAAAAAGGAAGAAGGAGGGGAAGGGCTGAACCCCCCCCCCCCCCCTCCACCTGCCCCCCTTTGAACCCAGGTATCCTGGGTTCAATCCCCACCCCAGCCCGTTTCGACCTTGATGAGCATCGTACCGGCGTGCGTCACTACTGCGTGGCACACGCTAAATATCCAGGCTGGCGGTTATACAGCACTAGCTAACTTTCTCGTCTACAGCTGAGACACCAGACGCCCATTGGGGATGACTAACTTCCGGCTGTATAAACATAAAGTGGCGTACCAACTTGTTTTTGAGTGGGGGGCAAACCTAACCCCCCCAGGGCCGGGGGGCGGTGCCCTTGGTATCCTTTCGGCGCCGCCTGCTAGGGGCGGCACCGAAACTGCCCAGTGGCGGCAGTTTCAGGGGTTCAAAACACATGCCTTGCCCCCCCCGTTAACACTGGGGGGAGGGGGGAGGGGCGGGCAAGTGCACCCATTGCCCCCCAGGTTGGTACGCCCATGTAAACATACACACAACACAATGATTATATGTGACATTATGGTCATTTCCGCCTCCAATGTTCCGTCAGTGTGTCACAGGACTCCGCTTTACTGGACTCTGGCCCTCCGCAATCCCTGGGCTGGAGGAAAGTCACTCGTCAATGGCTGTAGCTGAGAGCGGCTTTGACGTCATGCCAGTGGGGTGGCCGCTGTCGGCGCACGGCGCATGCGCAGACGCTTCCGCTCATCTGGCCACGTGCTTTGTGCGAACACGAGCTTGTCTGTAAATAGCGCGATGGCTCACCATATGTAGTTCTGCGCCAACGGTAAGTGTCAGGATCTTTGATCACTTTTTAATACGAAACTCGGCCTCACATACATAAAATTTCGGTTTATTTTAGGATGCTTAGAGCTATTAGATTGAGTTAAGACTATAGAACGTTCTATCATAAAGAGTCTGTAGGGGTACTACACGCCCGACCACCAAGATGATTCACATGAAGACTTCGCCGAGTCGTCGCCCATTGTCCTGGCTGAGGACATTGCTCGTCTGACAAACAGGAATTTGTGAGAGCTTGAAACACACGCAACCGTCAAGCACGAAGTGTCTGACTTTTGCGTTGTCCTTGCGAGGCGCACCTTTTTCCTCTGCTTCGCAGAACCAAACAAAGGAACACAAAAAAAAAAAAAAAAAATGCGGTAGGGTGTAGCCACGTGATATTCCGGGAAATATCTCTTCCTCTAGATTTCTTCTGTCCCGGTACAGTTTCGCTTTCAGTTTCAAGCAGTCGCGTTTTTTTTTTAATTTCATTAAACATGTACGTGACGCTGTAGCGAAATATCGATTGGGAAAGACAGTGTGCAAACACTGTCTTTCCTCTATTCACGTGACGACAAATGTCCTTCGCTAAATTTAGCGGGGAAACTTTTTTGGCGTTTAGTTCACGTGACGTGAAGTCACGTTGATTTCCCCGCTAAATTTAGCCCGATAACTAGGTTGTGTAACGAATCCCGGCGTGTGGCTCCTTCAATCGTGACGCTGCGTCATGGCGCTTGTTCATACCTCTTCTCTTATAAAAACAAGACTCATAAGACACATTTCGGGTTCAAACACTTCCCCGTTACACAAACGTGTTTGCGCATTATTTATGTCGCTCCAGTCTCGCTTTAAGTACTAATGCTCCTATAACTGTTCACCACCGCTTCTATGTTGGAAATGCGCGCCGAAATAGAAGCACGTTTCAGAATCCCCCCTAAATTAAAATGAGTCTTATGCCGCAAATATTGTGCCAACTTCTTTTTGTTCGAAGAAAGTTCATTTCGTGGCCTACATGGAACGGGAAGCCAGCTGGGTGTATGATAAGTGTCTTCTATCGTCAGAGAGCCAGCCAGACCAGTGGCACAAACCGTACCTTCGATCGACAGGGTGCTCCTTCTGCTCGTTTACAAGCTCTACCGCAAGCTGGAAGACATCATGGCCCGCATTCGCGAAGATCGCCGCCCGGCTAACACCGGCGCGAACCCCCGGAGTTCCACCACGGAGGTACTGAACTCCCTGCGTCACCAGGAATTCGGCCGGATCTTCTGCATCCTGGGCATGCTGGGAGCCCTCGCCAGGCAACCCTGTGTGGCCTGCTAAACGTCAGCAGCCCATGGCGGGAGAAACTTACAAGAACTGCTCACACAGAGGCATTTAGCGAAATGTGCATTATTTTGAAAATCATAAAAAAGGAAATCTTTAATATTCTTTATACTCTTTGAAATTAAAGTTATAACATGTCCTAACAGATGTGGGATTTGTCAAATTTACCCCTGGTCCTCACTGAGGTAAATGCCCACTCCGTAGTCTGATCTTTGCGTGGCTACGGCCGTGTCCGTCCATTGACTGCCTTTTTGGGCACCGGTGGTCGAGAGACAACGCCAACGCAGTGAGTCCGTTTTGACTTGTTTATTGACTCAAATGCTAACACGCTTCCCTCTCAGACAGGAAAAGTCTGGGCGCTGGCTCAATTGCCAGTATCGGTCGGTTTCCAGCGCTACCGCAATAGATAGATTCACGGGAAGTCGGAGGCCCACAAAAAAAAAAACCATGCTCCGTAGAGCCAGTGCCTCCGCCGATGAGAGCCCCCGGCCTTCTTTCGGGGCCGGCTTATATGTAACCTCGGAGATATGGACGCGCCTGGGGAGGCCGGTAGCACTCGCGTCCATTATCACTCTCAAGGGTGCGCCGGGGGCACATTGACACCTACATGGGAAAGGTAGGGCCGGCCCCTTGAGGGGGAATTCGGCCTCAGTTCCTTGTATCCGGGTAGCCGTCGCCATTGGTGGCGACGACTCCCACGGCCTGCTCGAAGCTAGACCTATGGCTTACTTCGGAAAGGCCCCTTCGCCCTGGCTTACTTCGGAAAGTCTACGAAATAACGCAAGCTTGGAGGCTTTCAGACGTTCCTGCTTACGACTCCGACGTTGCGGAGTTGAAAACAAGACAGTGCACGCAGCGTACGAGAATCCGAACATCAAACTTGTAGCACGACACGCGATAACGAGCAAGATCACTTAGTCAAAAAACGCTGGAAGCGCAAAAAAAACAACAAAAAAAAAAAAAAGATTTAGGCCTAACTCACCTTTGGAGGTCACTGAGACGGGTAACCAGCAGCACGAAGAAACTGGGAAAGAGAACGTGATGCGAGTCAATTTCTTTTATATACTCTGATAAGATTGGTGGCTGGACCAATAGCGGTCGCCACAGGGCGATCATGTTCCATTCATAGAGTTATTACAATAAACGCTAGAGGCTCAGCTGGCGCTAGTGTCTACGGGACTTCCGGTTGCAAATTGAAGCAGACAGCATGCAGTCTACATTTCCAGCCTCCCTGTGTATTCCTGTGGGAAAACGCGCGTGAATTTTGTCTCTTCGCCGAAAAATAACACGAATAGCTTTTGTCATTTCGGTTGTACCGGATAGTATGCACCTTTATTACTATTGTGAAAGTGTAATTTCTTTAGTTACAGCATTTTTCTTTTACCACTGAACGATGTTAAACTTCGCTCTATTTCAGGCCCAAACCTCTGTTTCAAGGAAGGTTTGTGAAAGCGAGCAACGATTCTAAGCAAACTAACGATCAAAAGGAATGTACAGTGTGTTCAAGGTTTGCTAGCATTTCGGTGGTGCTCATATATTGCTAATATGCCCGTCCTGTCATTGGATGAAAATGACCCCGTCGTGCATCTTTACGATCGGTTAAAGAAACATTTGAACGCAAAAAAAAAAAAAAAAGAAATAAAGGACGTGAGCTACGAAATGTGTGTATATAAATGGAAACAAAGTTTCCATTTATTTTCAAATACAGTCGGCACAGGTGCACCATCCCGCTTTGAATGTATGCTTTCCTTGAGCATGCAATTACGATATTGTTTATCACGGCGAATTTCCCCGTTAAGTTCGCTTCTTAGCGAGCACCAATGTAATACGGAGAAGCAACACCCACGGAGCTCACTTCCGCGGGTTTTGCTTCTCCGCAGCGCACCAGTGCTTGGTAAGACGCGCACTCAACGGGGCTAACCCGCCGTAATCAACACTTCGAAAAACGCGAATAGTGCAGTTCTTTTCGAAGCGAATATCGAATAGTGTAATATTCGGAACTACTATTCAAAATTTCGAATATTCGCACAACCCTAATTAAAACTGTCTACCTTTCAGAGTACAATAGGTGACTATACAACGAGAACTCGATAGAAGAAAGTTTCGCAGTAGACTGCGCACAATAATTTGAGTATCTTATGCTAGCGAGCTAACACTCGGCGAGGTCTTGGAGTAGAGTTTCCCTTGAAGATGCGAAAACAGGCGTTATTTTTCTATTCAAGACCAATACAGTTCCCGCTGAAAAATTATTTGGTCGTGTTAAGAACCTTTAGTTCAATATACAATAAAAGACGGGCCAAGGAAGTCAGATAGCCAGCAAGAATGTCATGCGGTAGGGTGCATCTACGTCAATGCTTACGTCATTTCATGTTTGGCATCTATTACTCTGTGTGTTTTGACCCGTGATTGTTTTTGCTACAATCATTGCTCGTGTTTTAGCGCTTCACCCAACAGCTTAAACGATGACGGTAGTACTCGGCTGGAAGCGTGAACATTTAAGTTTTACTAATAATAACCTTCCAGTTGAACCGCCTCTAATAAAGTACATCACAAAACCTCTAGTTGACACGTACCGTGAAGGTCGGTTGTCGTGTATATAAGGGCAAAAAGTTAGCTCCACGTCGAATTCGACCACTTCTCTTTCAGGGTCTCTACCTTAACTCGGAAAAGATGCAGAACTCGAACCAATGTTTTGCAGGAGAAGCTTATGAATGAGTCGTTAAATAGACCCGGTGCTTAACAGTCTTACAACAGTATAACTCAGAAAAATAACTGATACGTTGGACTATTGTGACCTCGAGGGTGGAGTTGTGAACTCTTTGCATAATTCAACATACAACAAAAACAAAATTGCCGAAATAAAACACGGGTAACATAGAAATAGGCTTGTAGTTTGCCATGCTATTGTCACCCTTTTTGCACAAAACGCTGACCTTAGCTATCTGCATATTTTCTGGAAACACGCCGAGCCGCAAACAGATTAAAAATTTAGGTCAGACAAGGTGATAGGACATTTATTACATATCTACATTTATTACGACAAGCTTAGCCATGCTTTAAGCCTGGTGTGGCAGACTGCAAAACAGCGGATTTTGCAAATAAAGTGTTCATGAAACAAATAAAAGTATATGTAGCAAGAAAGTAATAATAGTTCTTGTATAAGAAATTTAAAAAAAAAGTAAGTCGAAAGCAAATAATTACTTTGGGAAAAATTTGTAATTGTGATGAAGCACAGTTTGTTGTGGGAATTTTTAATGTAACTTAATTACATTTTAGTTGTGTCAGGCAAGGTAATTACTAATTAGTAATGTTATTTATTTGGAAAGCAAATGTAATTTGGCCACCTCCGGCCGTGTGGTACGATGCGCAAAGTTTTTCTCCGGTCCTGAAAGCTCTAATTCCTATTCACATAGAAACTGAGACTTTGTCTTTTCACTTTAGGTGCTACCGGGTCTTTAAACACGATTTCAGTTTACTACTCATGGCTTCTCCACCGAAAGAAACGCCTGAGGTTTGACTGGCGTAAGAGGATGATAATCCGGAGACATCTTCCGCTTGGTTTGCGAATAAAAACAGGTGAATATAGGACAGGTACGAAAAAGCACTTATCATCGTGTAAATACACAAATAATAAAATCAAGTAAATTTGTGATGATTGTATCGTAAATGTGATATAAAAAGAAGAAAAAAAGAAGCAGAATAGCTTTTGAACTGTTTCTTGCAACTCAGTTACGATTGAATCATTGGGCATTCTAGTAATCTGAAATTGTTCTACCATATGATAGCTGCCAAATAAAATAAAAAATACAGACTGAACTTTGAACGTTTTTTTTTTCAACTCTTACGATTGAATTATTACAAATCTCGTGTAGGGTTTTATGTTGTTGTTGTTGTTTTTTGTTTTTTTTGCGGGGGACGTGGGGGGGGGGGGGGGGGGTGCGGCATTTTTATGGGAATAAGTAGCTTCTCACCGAGGCAATTTACTGGCTCGCTTTTTATTCCTAAAACAAGCGGAAGAGATATGCATTCTGACCATCCCGCTTTGACGCCTTTCAAGGCGTCGGCGTTATGTCGTTGAGGGAGCGACCAGGAATAAACCAAGAAACGTGTTTAAAAACGCAAAAGACCCCTTTCGAAATTCCCGGGCCGACTATTAGAAGATCGGAACCACTGCCCAGTGGCGGAACAACTGACATCGTGGAGATTGCAAGTCATTTCATAAGATAGTGAACGTCGCAGCGCGGCCGACGCTAGGAGCAGAGGAACCAATCAAACAGCGTCGAAAGTGAAACGTCACTGCGTTCATCGCCTTTTTTTTTTTTTTGTTAATGTGTTTTTTTTCTATTCCAACTAAACGCGTAAAGTGTGCCGTGGCGCTACGATTTCAGTCCGCCATTGTGCAGGGGTTTTACAGGTGCCAACAGAGGCCAGTCTTTTAAAAGGAGTCTATAGTGTAAAATTGAAAGAGTGCATCATTGAAGTATTGTAAAAAGCAAAACAATAATTAATATTAGAACCCGGTTTCGATAAAAATCAAACCTGTAGTTTTTTGTTGTTTTTTATCCGATGTTATGCGCGTTTAATGACTCAGCAAACCCGTAAAGGGTTTTAAGAGGTCTAGTACATCTAGATACATCACGTCATCAGACATAACCTTTCAATAGTAATCTTTGATTTTTGTTCCACAAAATTTGTACCGGCAGTACCTTTACAGATTGCTTCTAAACTACACGGACCGGGCATATCTCGTATATATATATATATATATAACTGGGAAGAAAAAAAAACCTTGGTGAAAACAGCAACAACGGACGGTTTATACTTCAACGTTTCGGCCGGAGTCCGGCCTTCGTCAGTTATATATATATATGAAAATAAGCACTTTTCCCGGAGCTGAATCGAAATTTCAAGAGCGTTCACGTCATTCATTTAGGCACAGCTTCGCAGCTACGTGGGTGAAGAGTTAATTTTTAGCTGGCGGAGTAACCACTCCAAGGAGTCGTTTGTATCGTCTTCTTCGAAAACGCAAATTGTTTCCCTTCCAGATCATGCTCGGGACACCGCTTGGAGCTTTGGGGCAGCAGCACAAGACTGTTTGTCATTGTGGGGTTCGCTATATTCGTTTCACTCTAAGTTCGACTGCAGAGGATGCTACGATTCCGCCATATTGCAGTTCCTTTCTTTTACACTGGGCTCTTGTATGTGTTCCAGCGCTTCGAGCGTGTGCATCATCTATTCTCCGCGACAACTTTTCTTGGCAATGCAGCGGAAGGTACAGGCCCGCGTCTCCTCTCCCATTTTGAGTGTGCGCAGGCTCTCCTCCTCCCCCATTTCCGGGGGAGGAGGAGAGCCTGCGTTGCCTGCGTACACTCAAAATGGGAGAGGGGACGCGGGCCTGTACCTTCCGCTGCATTGCCAAGAAAAGTTGTCGCGGAGTATAGTTGTCCTTCGTTTTTTCTGGCGCTGTTTATTTGACCGTTAACATGTACCACGCACTCGTCCTGCCTTCCACCGTATTGTAGCCAATCGACCAACGACAAAAGTGCACGATCACTGTCCTCGTGAGCTCGTTGTCTTCGTGGGCTTGCTATCAACGGCTAAATCAATCACGCGCAGAAAAAAAAACAAAAACAAAAAAAAAAAAACGCAGCAATGCGGTGCATTTACTTGATTGCTTTTCTCGGGTATAACTGACAAGAAACCCGTAGGAAGGATAAGCGCCGTGACGATGCACTTTTAGTGAAATGGACTACACTGTCCAGCTTTATCTTAAAGATTACCCTGGACATTTCTGGGTATAAGAAACAGTCCTGTAAGACAAAGCCTTGCATAGTCGGCGCCTCTACGTGGTGCACACAGCGTAGAATATTATGTTTTAGAGGTGTACAGTACGCTTATTCCGAAAAATATTCGAAGAACTAAATACGGTCCAAGAACTTCACGAAAATATAAAATGCAATAAAAAAAAAGAAAAAAAGAAATTTCAGACGCCCATTTTTTGCTGTATTTTTCTTTTAAGTTCTGCACAATGCTCTTTGAATCGAATGTAAGGGCTACGTGTACAGGTGCAGTTTTTGTCTCCTCCCGCCGGCTTCCAAAGCTGCCATTGGCGGGAAAGGTTTGATGCAATCGCGCGATGCGAGTAATACGCCTACAATCTGGGATATAAAAAAGCCACCTACCTCTCCACACATCGGACTAGCAATCGCCACTTCAAGTTTCTCGAAGCAAGAAAGCGGTACGTAAGTTTTCTATAGAATTGCAACGCCTTTGAATTAGTTTTGTTGCCATGTCGTTCTCTTAGGAGCGCCTATAGTACAATGTGTGTTAGTGAAATTGTATACATAATACCCTTCGGTTAAATAACGGACCGGTGTAGGTGGTTCTGGCAAACTATGGTGCAATGTTATTCCCGCCGTTTTTCTAAGACAGTCTAAAAAAAAAAAACATTTTCTAATAATTTTATATTAAGATTATTACCGAAGTTTGCTTACTAACACCCCATATCTCTTTAGTGTTTTTTCTCTCAAATATTTGAGGAAATACAAAATGCGATCTATATGTTACAGTGTACCGCTGGAAGAACAAATGCTCTCGAGAGTAATATCTAGAAGCCGTGGGAACTCCGTGTTGAAGGCAGGAATTTCTTTCGGTGTTTATTTTACTGGGCCAGCTCATTATTTCCCTATTTTCTTTCTGACGTGAAAAAAAATATTCGATTGCGCGTTGCGGATAAGATTCTAGAAAATATTGTGCGTTAAAAATTACATACACATGTTTGTTTTTCTGCCTTGTTGTTCTGTTAACCAGGGAATACCGTGTCACATAGACCCCGTTCGAAAGTCACGTGTTGATTATTAGAAGGTAGGAAGCACTGCATAATGGCGGAACAACTGGCGTCGAGAAGCGTGCAAGTCATTCCGTAAGATAGCGAACGTCGGAGGGCGGCCAACGCTACGAGCCGACGAGCCAATCAAACAGCGTCGAAAGTGCAATGTCACTGCACTCATCACCTTTTTCTGCCGATGTGTTTGAGTCTTCTAATCCAACCAAACGTATAAAGTGTGCCATGACGTTGCGGTTTTATTCTGCCATTGTGTAGGGATTCCACAGCTACCAACAGAGGACAGTATATTTCGAAAGGAATCTACAGAAAGTTTGTCTCACGTGACTTTCGCTCTACCCTGCACTCTTCAAGTGTTTTAAAAGACCCCTTTCAAAAGTCACGTGCCGATTATTAGAGGGTCGGAACCACTGCACAGTGGTGGAGCGACTGCATTGAGGAACGCGCAGTCATTCCATAAGATAGCCGACGTCGGAGCGTAGTTTTTGCCCTGGTGCTTATTCTACCATCTTTTAATCCGCCATTGTGCAGGGATTTCACAGCTGCCAACAAAGTACTCTGCGAAAAATGTGTTCACTTCAGAGGCTATATTAATATTATCTTTACTCTTTCAGTGGGACGTTGTCATTGAGCAAAATGCAGCTCGTAGTTTTCGCCGTGGTGCTTATTCTACCATCTTTTCTAAGCGGTAAGTTTAATTTAAAAATATATATATATATAAATATATATATTGATATATATATATATATATTGTGTGTTCTAATCCAACCAAAAGTATAAAGCGGACTATGACGTTGCGGTTTTATTCTGGCATTGTGTAGGGATTTCACAGCTGCCAACAGAGGACAGTATATTTCGAAAGGAATCTATCCATAAGATAGCGGACGTCGGAGTGCGGCCAACACTACGAGCCAACGAGCCAGTAAAACAGCTTCGAAAGTGCAACGTCACTGCGATCATCGCATTTTTTAGTGCCTGTGTTTTTTCCAGTGTGCCGTGGAGTGGAACTTCAGCAGTTTTTCGCTGAGACCGCGACGACGAATCGGCGTCCACACCCACCCTCTGCCTCCGCGTTGGATGTGGACGGCGCGTCGACGAAGATTGTACCGGCGAGCGTCGACACGCTGTTGATCGTGGATTCGAAGGCGGGCTAGTTGGCGTGCCTCTTCTGCTCTCTGACTCACCGCATGGGCATCGTCGCATCCGTCGTCCACACGCTCATGGGGCACCATCGCATCCAGCATGGTTGTCAAGTTTCTGCCATGCACCAGCTGGAATGGTGTAAACCCGGTCGTTTCTTGAGCTGCGGCGTTGTAGCGAACGTGATGTATGGTAATACCTCGTCCCACGTCTTGTGCTCTACGTCGACGTACATGGAGATCATGTCGGCGATCGTCTTGTTGAGCCGCTCTGTTAGCCCGTTGGTCTGCCGATGGTACGCGGTGGTCCGACGATGGCTGGTGTGGCTGAGCCGAAGGATCTCTTGCGTGAGCTGGGCCAAGAACGATGACCCTCGGTCGGTTATCGAGACTTCGGTGGCGCCATGTCGAAGGAGAATACACTCGACGTAAAACTTGGCGACTTCCACCGCTGTTCACGACGGAAGGGCTTTCGTCTCCGCGTACCGGGTAAGGTAATCCGTGACAACGATTATCCATCGGTTCCCCGACGTCGATGGCGGGAAGGGCCCAAGCAAATACATTCCAATTTGTTGGAAAAGTGTAGTATGGGCCGATATCGGTTGCAGGAATCCCGCAGGTCTCGTCGGAGGCTTCTTACGCCGCTGGCACTTGTGACATGACCGCGTGTGCAGATTAACAGTTTTCGGGAGTTTTGGCCAGTAGTACTTGTCACGAATCTGGGCAAGGGTCCTGCTGTAGCCGAGATGTCCGGCCGTTGGGTTGTCGTGGCACGCTTGAAAAATTTATTCTCGGAGGCTGGTAGGGACAACCGCTAGCCAGGAAGTTTCGCGGGTTCCGACATTCTTTCTGAAAACCACGCCTCACCGCAGGACAAAGCTCGGTAGGTCCTGAGAAAAGACCCATGGGACAGAGCCTCTTCGACCTTCGAGGTGGTCGATGAGCGAAGTTCCGCGTCGTCGCGTTGCAGTGCCCTCACGTCGGTAGCGCTAACCGCTCCAAGAAAACGGGTGTCGTCAGCGGCCCCGGAGATTGGAGGTTCAACTGGAGCCCTAGACAAACAGTCAGCGTCATTATGCTTGCGGCCGGATTTATGCACAATAGTTACGTCGAATTCTTGCAGTCGAAGGCTCCAGCAGGCGAGGCGTCCTGACGGATCCTTGAGGTTGGCGAGTCAGCAGAGGGCGTGGTGGTCTGTGACCACGCGGAACGGGATCCGGCCCGTACAAGTACGGACGGATTTTGGTTATTGCCCAGACGACTGCAAGACATTCCTTGTCGGTCGTTGAATAATTTTTTTCTGCCTTGGACAGCGCCCGGCTTGCGTAAGCGATTACTCTCTCTGCTCCTTCTTGTCGCTGAACGAGAACTGCACCGAGACCAGTATTGCTGGCGTCCGTGTGGATTTCTGCTCCGCAGACTGATCAAAATGCCCGAAGATAGGGGCAACTGGAGCCTTCGCTTGAGTTCGTCGAACGCTTGTTCTTGCTCCTTGCCCCACTGGAACTGCACGTCGTCCTTCGTAAGATTCGTCAGCGGTGCAGAAATTTGTGCAAAGTCACGAACGAAACGTCTGTAGTAGGCGCACAGCCCAAGGAACCTTCAGGCGGCCTTCTTGTCTGATGGTTTCGGGAATTCGGCGACAGCGGACGTCTTTGCAGGATCAGGGCTTACAGCCTGAGCGCTCACAACGTGTCCCAAAAATTTCAGCTCACCATAGGCGAAGCGACTTTTGGAAGGCTTGAGTGTCAGCCCAGCGGTCTTGATAGCCTGTAGCACGGATCGCAGTCGTCTCAGGTGCTCGTCGAATTTGCTTGCGAACACCACAACGTCGTCGAAGTACACAAGACAGCTCTGCCATTTCAAGCCGGAAAGAACGGTGTCCATAACGCGCTGGAAGGCTGCCGGCGCTGTGCACAGTCCGAACGGCATTACTTTAAATTCATACAGTCCGTCCGGCGTGACGAATGCCATCTTCTCGCGATCTCGTTCGTCGACCTCTATCTGCCAGTACCTGCTCTTTCAAGTCCATCGACGACAAGTAACGGGCGTGGCGCAGCCGATCCAGGGTGTCGTCAATGCGGGGCAGCGGTGAGACGTCCTTTTTTGTTACTGCGTTCAGCCGGCGATAGTCCACGCAGAACCTCAGGGTTCCGTCTTTCTTCTTCACCAAGACTACTGGGGAAGCCCACGGACTGTTTGAGGGCTGGACGATGTCGTGATCAAGCATTTCCTGAACTTGCTTCTGGATGATTTCCCTTTCTTTCAAGGAAAGTCCGTACGGTGACCGATGTACATAAAGTGCGTTGTCATCAGTAACACTTCGATGTTTCGCAACCGTCGTTTAGCGCAGCTTTGATGACGTGGCAAGAACTCATTGAACTGGGCGAGGAGGTCAGCCAGCTGTCGTCGGTGGGGAAGGGGGAGGGTTATTGGGTCGATGTCGAGCTCTGAGGATGACGCTGTCTCGTGTTGCGACGAAGGGTATACTCCGCGACAAGTTTTCTCTACAATGCAGTGGAAGGTACGTCCCGCGTCCCCTCTCCTATTTTGAGTGTACGCAGGCTCTCCTCCTCCCCCATTTCCGGGGAGAAGAGGAGAGCCTGCGTACACTCAAAATGGGAGAAGGGACGCGGGACGTACCTTCCACTGCATTGCCAAGAAAAGTCGCGGAGTATAGTCTTCAGAGATTCCGGCGATTGCGGCTGTGTCCTGGAGCTCCCGGATGTGCCCCACGGTGGTACCTTTTGTTAGGTGCTGAGTCTCTTGTCGGAAGTTCGTTACAAGAACAGCGGTGCGTCCATCTTGGAGCTTTGTTACGCCTCTGGCGACACCGATCCCTATGCTTAGGAGCAGTTGAACATTACCTTCCAGCAGGGCGTCTCCGTGAATAGCTGTTTGGGTTCCGATGGGCACCAGCACACTCGAGCGCGGTGGCAAGTTCACGTGCTCGGATAGCACTGCGGCTGAGCCGGCCGACGTTGTTTCCTGATCCCCGGTCGTCATAAACAGGTTTCCGCAGTATCAGCCGGTTGGCTTCCAGGTCGATGACGGCGCCGTGCTCGCAGGGAAAGTTCATGCCGAGTATAACGTCTCTTGCACAATCCCGTAGAGCAACGAACTTCACCGGGCATGTTTCACCGTGAATCTCGACGCGAACGGTGCACATCCCGACTGGTGTAATGCGGTGCCCTCCGGCAGTTCGTATCTGTGGACCATCCCATGGCGTCGTCACTTTCCGAAGGCGTTGGGAGAGCCTCCCACTCAGGACGGAGTAGTCTGCTCCGGTGTCGACGAAGACCGACTCGTCGTGGCCGTCGATAACGACGATTAGATTATTCTTTGCCGTCGCAGGAGCGTCGTTTTTACGTGCGGCGTCGTTAGAGTGGGGGCCCTCCGACGTTCGTGGAGGATGTTTGCGTCGATTATCTTCGGCAACACCACCTCCAGGGGTTGCCGCGCTTAGTTTCCTCGACGACCAGCGAGGGGCAGCAGGCTTTCGCGTGGGGGCCTGAGCATCGGTGAAGCGGGGCGTCGTGGTGAGGGCGACCGGTATCCTCGGGAGGGAGCGGGCGCTGGAGATGGTGCTCGATGCAGATATTCTTCGATGTCTCGCGGTCGTTCTCCGCTCCTCGGGCGTGGAGCGTCCGACACGGACCCGCGAAGCCCGATCTGCCGGTAGGGGCATCGTCGTACACATGGTCAGCTTCCCCGCAGTGGTAACACAGCGGGCGTCGGTCAGCGGTCCTCCCGACGTCCGTCTTCCTCGGCGCAGGTTGCTCTGGGTGGACGTACGGCGGTTTCCTCGGTGCTGAAGGCTCACGTCGCGGTTGCGGCCCAACGGGCGTGTGTCGTCGGGTCATCACGCCAGCGCCGGTTCTTCGGGAGCTAGAACGATGATAGGAGTGTCCGGCTGGAAAACTCGCTGTACTTCCTCTCGAACCACCTCGGCAATTGAGAGGGAAGCTGGGCGGTTGGGAGCCGGCAGTAGTTTCTTGAGCTTATCCCGAACGACGTCGGATCGAGGTGGTGAGAGAGCCGGAACCATTGACACACCGGCGAGTCGTTGAAAGCGCACAGCTCTGGCCGACAGCGCTCGCTCGATGTTGGTCGCCTCGGCCATGAAGTCGTCTATCATCGTCGGGGGGCTGCGGACAAGGCCACCAAAGATTTCGCTCTTGACGCCCCTCATTAGGAAGCGCAACTTGTTCTCTTCGGTGGCTTGCGGGTCGGCGCATGTACGCAGTCGTAGCACGTCTTTAACGAGGCTTGTCACGCTTTCGTTGGGGGCTCGAGTCCGCGTCTGGAGCAGGTCCTCCGCCTTCTGTCGTCGGTGTTGGTTCGAGAAGGTTTGTTTTAACTCGGTGGCGCAGATATCCCACGAAGTGAGCGAAGCCTTGTGGTTTTCGAATCAGTGCCTCGCGGTGCCTTCCAGCGAGAAGTAGAGGTTCTGGACGCGTTGCTCGGCGTTCCATTTGTTGTGGCGGGCCACGCGCTCGTAGTGAAGGATCCAGTCCTCGACGTCTCTATAGATTTTGCCATGGAAGGGCGTCGGAAATTGGGGGGCGACGGGCAGGACAACGACGGGTGGTGTGGTCATCGTCGCGGTCTTCTTTGATTTCTGCGGCAGGGGTCCGAGTTCCGGCGGTAGACCTTGGTTACGGCGACTTGACCGGGCCTTGGTCTGGTCTTCTGCGAAGGGTAGCCTCCCGGGGCTGAGCATGCCACTTGGCCGGCGTGTTTTCGGAGAGGTAGGGTCCACGGGTATAGAATCCGAACGCTGGGGCGAAACTGACTGCGGCTTGCCACGCGGCGCCTTTTTTGTACACGCGTAGGCTTCTGGAACATTTGGCGTAGAAGTTCGGTGCGGCGAACATTCTAACATCGAATCATATATATATATATATATATATGGGTGATTTCATCTCAACTCCGGCACGGATTTAGGATCGAATTTTTAATTTTGACGAAAAAAATATATGTTTTGGGGCAGTTCCTATAATAAAAGAAGACGCAAACGGTTATTTCGTCGGATTTTTTTGTCCTCAAGTTATGGACGTTGAAGCGGTCAAGGTGGAAATTCATGTTTTTCCAGCCTATCGGAGGTGCCATATTTCACTCCATCCATTTTCCCTAATTTTTACGCTACATCAATATAACTTTTTGGGAACACTCTAGACATAGGCTTTTTCATGCCAATTAAGCGTCTAGGTCATTACATTCTTAATGATTTTTTTTTTATTTGTCAAACCGCCTCTCTGTGACGATATTTGACGAAGTTCAGCAAGCTGTGCTGTGTGACCTAATCAACATATTTTTATGATCTTTATATCACCGTAAAGCACCAATTATGCTCTTTCTTTTGAGTATAATTTCAATATTTTGCCATAAGTATATAATGCGCTACATGTGCCTGAAAAACGAATATTTCGAAAAACTAGCAAGTTTGGAGTCGATTTTCTAAAAACCCCACTTTTTATTTTTTTCATTTTTTATTCACAGTTAGTTAATATAGTAGTCTATCAGGAACTACCAACATAAATTGTAATATATTGTTTGTATGGCCGCTATTAAGACTCGAATCTCGTGCTATGAGCGTTTTGAACGGGACTCGCACAGGCGCTCTGCTGAGCAGAATTTTGGCCTATATAAGATTTTATATTTATCGCTAGCAGTTACCTAATATCCAACCATAAACATTAAAAAAAATTTTTAGTAGTGCTCTTAAAAAAAAGTTACTTAGAAGTCCGTATTCACAAGTGCGAGCGCACCTTTTTCTCCCAATACGGGGGAATGCAGATCGTTAGAGAAGTCCTCTGAGGCCTTTTGCTTTCGGCTCCGAAATTTTACAGATGCCACCCCAGTAACACAACCGTGCCACTAATCCGCAGGCACTAAAAGAGACGCCGCTGCTGCGTGGCACTCAGATTACGCGCGAGGCGGAGAGCGATTGTTTAAGTATGGATCGACGGGAAGATTGGGGACCCAAATGAAACCGAATCTTCGTACGTCTTCTAACTGATAATAGCCTTCTCGGTCCCTTTCTGGCTCTTTACTTGAATTCCTAAGCCACGGCGGAAAGCTGGTACTCATTCTACCTCCGTGCTGTCTGAGCTGGATGAACTTAAAACTGCTCTTGCTTTCAGAGAGCCAGAAGTGTTCGTTACTGCCATGGCTAATACATTATTCAGTTCAGACCGGAAAGTGTGCGCCGACTGTTCGAGGAGACACAAGAGAATAGTGTTTTACGGACGCCATTTTCGTCAAGTCTCGGAGCTAAACCTAAGTTTTCTTAAGCAAGTTCTACCGGCTGAGGACGCCCTGCGCGTAAGCCCTGGAGATGTTCTGTGCAATAACTGCTACACAATGTTCTTGGGTCAGATTGAAGAACATAAGCCAGGACAGGAAATGTTGTCATCAAGCTCATCGTCATCATCCCTGAAACCAGCGGACAGATCACTCGTTGACGAGGAAGCCCTGGTCCAAGGAGTGTCTAAAGCAATTGATGCTGCCGAAGTAAGTGTGACACCACTTAAACTCCCTTCTAGCGTGACCCCACGAGGTCGTACCGGCTATGTTAAGCGAAAAAAATCCGAGATAACCGCGGACTTCAAAAAGAAAATTGGTCGTAAACTAAGTGACGTGTACGGAGAACCTACGGGCACAGACAAAGAAGATCCATGCTCCTCGTGCTCCGACTGGGTCAGCAATTTACGAGCAGCCTACGTCAAGAGCGCGTCGCAGCTGGAACGCTACCGCCTCTTAACTCTCTTTCCATCTAACCTCAAAAAGAAAGATATCCTGAAAGCAATTCCTGAAGTGACGAAGCATGCTTTGGACCAATCAAGAAAGCTGAAAAAAAATGGGGGTCTGGGCGTCACCTGACCCATACCAAGGACATGCTCTCAACGAAAACGATGTCGCTCTTGCGTTGACTTACTACACATCAGATGCGAAAGACTGCTCAAGACAAAGCCCGAACAAGAAGGATGTCGTAAGGCTTTTTATTGATGGTCAGGAAGTCTTCGTCACGAAGCGATTTATGACGAGATCTATTAGGGAAACCTACAAAGAATTCAAGGCGGCCAATCCCGAGTCAAAAATGGGCCTAACCAAATTTTATTCTCTTCGGCCCAAGTGGGTTAAGAAACACCCTGTACATGTAGAGTGTGTGTGTGTTTATGCTGCGCCAACTTCATACTCTGTCTGACATCTCTGTCAAATGCAGCGGGGAAGACCATGACCTTTGAAGACGTCCAGAAAATTTTTCTTTGTGAAAATCCTTCCTAAAACTGCTTCTTGCTGAGGTGTGAAGCCTGTTCGAACCGGAAGGACATATCCCTCGAGATGCTAGGGATGAGCGCTGAAGATGAACTGGAGTTGGCACTGTGGGAATCTGGTGGCGAGTTGGTGAAAAACATTTGGAGGCCACTACTTTTCTTAACGAACTCAACAAGTGGACGAAGAAATACATACCCCACTATTATATTCGGCGCGCACAACAGAGAGCAATATGGCTTGAAAAAGCAAATGTGAAGCCACGTGTCGTAGTCCTCTACTTTGATCTCGCCGAAAACTGGAGTATTGTGCACCAACGTGCAGTGCAGGGATACCGCTGGAAAACCAAGATGGTGACAATCTTCACCTGCGTTGCGACGACCACGTAGGGAACACTAAGTTTCGGCGTCGTGAGTGACGATACCTGTCATGATTCTGCACACGCGCTCTATTTATAATGATTGAAGACAGGCTCGAGGAACTCTTGCCCGTTTTTTTGGAGCTAATCTATGTTTCGGACGGCGCTCCAAGCCATTTCAAAAATCGGCACCAATTACACGAATTTCAGAAGAAGTTTGTTGTCAGCTGGTGGATATACTCGGCGTCAGGGCACGGCAAAAGCGATGGAGTGGGTGGTGTGCTGAAGCATCATGCGTCACTGCATAACTTGAAAACAACTGAGCTGAGCTCCATAACTAACGCGCGTACGTTCGTTGAAGCTCTCGGCCAGAAAATCAAGGGGATAACGCTTCTCTTCATCAATCAAGAGGAGCTGTCCCGTTATCGGGAGCTTAAAAGGAAGGGGTGGGAGAAGGTAACCCTATCGAAAGGCATATCCAATCTTCTCATGTGTGGAGCAAAGCAATGGGGGAAGGGGGAGGTGATGTGGTCCTAGAAGGAGTTTACCAAACCCCAGAATAGACAGAGCTAAATGGTGGGACCGTGAAAAGGCCGGACCGTTTCAACAGTGCGTTCATCCTTGTCCCCCTGTGAGAGCGCGCTGTGTGATCAGACGACGCGCCATAGACTTTGACACTGAACTGACTACAATTTGGACAAAGCGAAAACTGGCTCAGAATTGCATCAACCTCTTGTTTCGAAATGTGCTTCGTCGAAAGATGACTATCCCTATTCCAGGTGTTTATCACTGTTTTTGTGTGAGCAGCGCCGCGTAGTATTGAAAAGGTACTGCGTCGTCTATCCGTAAACCAGACGGAATTTGGTGGTGTTCAATTCGTTTTAAAGCTTATATTTGTATTAGCTTTGAGTGTATTTTATGTTAATTAGGAGTATATGAGACATTTGGTCAACAAATTTTGATATATTTTATGAAATGAACATGTTTAGGCTACAACATAAAATATTACTTCCCTTCTCTGGTTACGTGTCGCATCTTGAGTTTAAACTTCCGAACTTTATATGTAATTGTCATATTTTCTTATGTCAAACAGAGATGCAGTGCATATACATATGTGCGATTTAGTATCTCACGCTTGGGAAGTACGGTCTATTTTGTGCACATACGGGCTCTTTCCTAAAATAACGACCATTTCGTGGCGTGTAAGGACGAGCATTTCGTGGCGTGTAACGCTTCAAATGCGTTAGTCATGTGTCTAGGTTTCATTTATATTTGCAGCGATTCATGCCAGGTTACTTAGACTTTTCCCTCGTGACTTAAGTTTGTCCGTGAGTTTAGATGTTACGTACTTCTCCGTCAATACATAAGGCGAAGCTCACACACCTTTCAAATCACCCCAGTGCCAAGTAAATAAATATTGTAAGGATAAATATTGTTACTTCACTTGCTTTTACGCTCAGATATTGTGGTAAGTACTAACATTAAGTAGAAAACTTTACATTGGCCAAAATTCTGCTCAGCAAAGCGCCTGTGCGAAGTCCCGTTCAAAACGCTCATAGCACGAGATTCGAGTCTTAATAGCGGCCATACAAACAATATATTACAATTTCTGTTGATAGTTCCTGATAGACTACTATATTAACTAACTCTGAATAAAAAATGAAAAAAAAAATAAAAAGTGGGGTTTTTTAGAAAATCGACTCCAAACTTGCTAGTTTTTCGAAATATTCGTTTTTCAGGCACATGTAGCGCATTACATACTTGAGGAAAAATATTGATATTATACGCACAAGAAAGAGCATAATTGGTGCTTTACAGTGATATAAAGATCATAAAACTATGTTGATTAGATCACACAGCACAGCTTGCTGAACTTCGTCAAATATCGTCACAGAGAGGCGGTTTGACAAATAAAAACAAAATCGTTAAGAATGTTATGACCTAGACGCTTAATTAGCATGAAAAAGCCTATGTCTAGAGTGTTCAAAAAAAGTTATATTGATGTAGCGTAAAAATTAGGGAAAAGGGATGGAGTGAAATATGGCACCTGGAAAAACATAAATTTCCACCTTGACCGCTGCAACGGTCCATAACTTGAGAACTAAAAATCCGACGAAATAACCGTTTGCGTCTTCTTTTATTATAGGAATTGCCCCAAAGCATATATTTTTTTCGTCAAAATTAAAAATTCGACCCTAAATCCGTGCCTGAGTTGAGATAAAATCACCCATATATATATATATATATATATATATATATATATATATATATATATGGGTGGTTTCATCTCAAATCGTGCAGGCAAAAAGGGTCGAATTTTTAATTTCGATGAAAAAAATATATGTTATGCCGCCGTTTATAAAACCGCAGTCGACACAAACCGCAAGTTCGTCGGATTTTTTCTTCTCGACTTATGAATTTTTAAAGAGGCCGCGACGAAAAGCAGTGTTTTTCACACCCGTCGTGGGTCGGATGTTTCGCTTCATCTCCCGCCATGGATTTTCAGTCCACATTATATTATCTTCTTTGAAGCACTCTGTGGACACATTTAAAAGGCTCCAATACCATGAAATAATTTTAGGCCTTTTGCTTTTTTTCTGTAAAAATGTCAAAAACGCCTCCTCGGTCAATTGTTGACGAACTTTGACAATTAATTACTGGCGATCTACTTGGGTTACACCGATATTTTTTATGTCCACGGAGAGCCCAAAACACGCTCTTTCTATTTATAGTAAAATGCCTTGGCTGTATAAAGTATCCTTTGCTGTACGTTTACGTTAATATTATGCAAAAACCAAAAAGTACCATTTTTGAAATTGATTTTCTCAAAAAACCCATTTTTTATTTTTTTTATTTTTTGTTCAAATGTAGACATGATAGTTCTCTACACGAAAATCAAGCCTAGAAAATGTATATTTTGTTTGCATGTTTTATATTTAGGCCTCAATATCGGAAAAAGACGTCTTTGTTTTGCAAGACCTAAGTCAGACATAGCGACCCATGCGTCTCTATGAATTGTGAAAAAGTTTTCTTGAATTTTCTTCTGCATTTTGTAATCAATTATAAACGTATTTTGTGATATTGAATATTTATGTATGTTTTGATAAGAGCGGGAACCATAAGATACATATCTAACCAAATCAGCAGGCCTAGTAGACTTTCAATAACCAAAAGGCACAGACGTTGTATTGTTTCGATTTATAAACCTTTCAAAGTAAACTAGCACGACTAGCTATTACCTGTCATATTACTAAGACAAAGAAAGTCACCACATCGTCGATATATTATATACAATTCTTTACGAAACCAAACACTGGGGCTTGTTCACCGCACATCGCACAGGTCACCAGGGAATGTCCTTTCACTTCCGTAATACACAAAAGTCGTGACACAGAAACGGTCCGAAACACACAGAGAGTGTGTCATGGAGAGGGGTAGGAAATAAAAATAAATAAATAGGAATTAAATTGCCCAACTCCGATCTTAACGAAAATTGCGTTAAAAAAAAAAATAAAGTATTTAGGTTCGAGCGGTGGCAAGGCGATAGGTCCACGCCTGGTGGAGAGTCAGACAAAGATGTCGACGGCACGTAAAGGTAAAACAAAACAAAAGATCAATAATTTAATAAAGACGGGAAAACTCAGCCGCATATAGCAAGAACATAAACCAACTCCCCCGGGCATTCCCTAAACGGGACGCAACCAAATGCGTGCGAACACGCTCTCTACATCACCGCCAGGCCGCTCCGCCATGATGAAATAAACCCAACAACTGAACAGTGCTAACAAACAGTTAGTAAGAAAACATTGAAAAAAAAAACAACAAAAAAAAAACGTTCAGAAAAAGTCGCATTCGAGAAACAAAGTTCAGCGGGGCGAAGAAACACAGACGAGTCGGTCCCACGACATTGAAGTCTGGCAGGATGACGGCGTCCACATGATGCTCGAATCTGTTCCTCCCTCTATTACGCACATCCACGACGGCTGTGCGGAACAGTGGCTGTACGAAAGAAAGTGAAGAATAGATTCCAGCAGGCGATGCGCGAGAAGGTAACCGAGACTATGCTTCAAGCTTCACATCGGGAGAGGAGCTTTCGAGGTAGTTTCTGCAGTTACTCAAACTTTCTCTTTCCCCTTCCCTTTTTCAAAAGAACACGTCAGCCGGCGCTAACGTTTCATCTCGAGAGAAGCCCACTCTTCACAAACGGTTATACTTGACAAGGAGGCTGACTTCGACCCAACTAGTCTCCGGGCAGAATACAAACACAAGCATATTTACCAACACGCTCGTTTTAATATCAGTCTCCGGGCTTTGCTGTTTCCAAAAGAGATAACCCTTTATAAGGACAGAACGAGCGGGTTGGTGAGGATAATTAAACTTAAACACTCCCTTCTCGTTTTCTTCCTCAAGTTTAATAGATAACCCTTCGGTGCTATCGGATCTCCCCGGAGAGAGAGAGAGAGCACGGCCGTTTCAAGGTAAGGATAGGGCGCTCGAAGCTAGGGCAAACAGGCGGCATCGTTTCACGCATGCACGGATGGCTGGTTTCAAATTTCCCCACATCCCTAAAGAAACCGGCCCATCTTCGTGTGTGCGTCTGCGGGATTTCTGTCCCGCGCCGCCGGTTTTAGCGCGCACGCGGCGTTGTTTTGGCTGGCACAACAGTTGTTGACCGTCGACATTGTAAGGCCGTGGTGTCCTCATCCTTTCAGGCAACGATTCCTTTGCTTTCCCTTGTGCAATACTCTGACAGACTCCTCCTGGGTGGCTGTCACTGTTCGCCGCGTCAACGAAACAATCGTACCATTTCACTCCTCGTGACGCAGGGTGCGCTGCTCGCTTTACTGTCACGGGCCGTCCCATCTAACACAACGAGAGCGAAAGGTCGTGGTCATCTGCTGGCTCCGAAAGGGCGAGACGTTCATGCAGGCCAATGAGGGCCCCGAATCAATAAGACGTCTGCCGACTCCTACACGTTAAAAATTTACGACACCTGCTGGTCTGTTAAGAAGTGTTGCTTTCTCTTTTTGGAACTCCTCCGATGTAGCTTGCCGCCTATAATAAAATTTAAATAATCAATAAATATATCAGGGTGGAAATACTGTATTTCAGTTTTATGTGGGAACGTTGAAAAAAAGAAAAAAACTATTTCCAAGCTTGTGAAGACGCGCAATTCGCAAGTCCATTTCGAGCCGTAAAAACACGTTTTTGTACGATATTGATGCTTAAATGTAGAACATACAAACAAAATATACACTTTCTAGGCTTGATTTTCGTGTAGAGAACTATCATATCTACATTTGAACAAAAAATAAAAAAAAATAAAAAATGGGTTTTTTGAGAAAATCAATTTCAAAAATGGTACTTTTTGGTTTTTGCATAATATTAACGTAAACGTACCGCAAAGGATATTTTATACAGCCAAGTCATTTTATAATAAATAAAAGGAGCGTGTTTTGGGCTCTCCGCGGACATAAAAAATATCGGTGTAACCCAAGTAGATCGCCAGTAATTAATTGTCAAAGTTCGTCAACAATTGACCGAGGAGGCGTTTTTGACATTTTTACAGAAAAAAAGCAAAAGGCCTAAAATTATTTCATGGTATTGGAGCCTTTTAAATGTGTCCACAGAGTGCTTCAAAAAAGTTAATATAGTGTGGACTGAAAATCCATGGCGGGAGATGAAGCGAAACATCCGACCCACGACGGGTGTGAAAAACACTGCTTTTCGTCGCGGCCTCTTTAAAAATTCATAAGTCGAGAAGAAAAAATCTGACGAACTTGCGGTTTGTGTCGACTGCGGTTTTAGAAACGGCGGCATAACATATATTTTTTTCATCGAAATTAAAAATTCGACCCTTTTTGCCTGCACGATTTGAGATGAAACCACCCATATATATATATATATATATATATATATATATATATATATATATATATATATATATATATATATATATATATATATATATATATATATATATATATATATATATATATAAAACGGGCATGGTGGCGGGAGGCCGAAGGCGTGGGTATATAACTGAGAAGAAAAAACCCCTAGTGAAAACAGCAACAACGGACGATTTAATCTTCGACGTTTCGGCCGGAGTCCGGCCTTCGTCAGGAAGGCCGGACTCCGGCCGAAACGTCGAAGATTAAATCGTCCGTTGTTGCTGTTTTCACTAAGGGTTTTTTCTTCTCATATATATATATATATATATATATATATATATATATTATAAGTAAATATACCCCAAAATTACCTGAAAGATGCTCTGCAAATATTTTTCGGCGTTCTTATCCTCAATACAAACGTTATAATTAATTTAGGAAGGCCTTAAATTAATTTCTTATTTTGAAGCTAATTTAAATTACTACCTGTTCTTGACATACTGCAAACGACTTATATTTTTCGCGGGCTCAATATTTCGCGATTTAGGTCAAAGCCGAAGTTTTGGGAATTTTCGCGGGTTCTAATTTTCGCGAAGCGGTGGAATCGCAGTAAAAATTCCAATATGTTTACATATTGCCGGAATTGTTCGCGGAACCTATTTTTCGTGAATTGCAGGCGATTCGCAAAGTTTGCGAAAATCAGTTCCTCGCGAAAATTAAGTCGTTTACAGTGTACATATACAACTTCTCCAACATATAGAAGTTATTTATTGCCTCTTTTATGTAGTGAACAAAACTTTTATGTGTCTGTGGGTTGAAAAAGCAAAATACACAGTATCAGAATCAGTTTATTTTTGTCACAGCGCTTTTACACACATGTGACAAGGGGGGCCAGGAAAAAAAGCTGCAAGTTTGCAGCTCGACGGGATCCTGCCCCCCAAAACACAGGGCAGAGCGGCACTGTCACAAGGACGCGGGGTGGAATTATGACAATTACGCACGCAAGCCGTCAGAAAGTGTCCAATTAAGTAGCTGCTATATCGAGTAGAGCATGAAATACCACTTTGTTCTAGTTAACAAAAAGTCATCAGTTAGCAAGGTTGATGCTTCTTTGCTAATTAAATTGACCGGTATCGTGTCAAGAACAAACATAAACATCCAAGCTCTGTCAGTTTATTATTATATAAGAAAATGTTCACTTGGGTAAGCACTATTTAATGCCAGATTCGATCTTAGTACGAAGGTGCTTATAAATTAGAGGGGTACAAGTTAAATCACTCCTTTCTGCATGATTCGTCGCCTGCGTTACGGAGATGAGCGTAAAGTCAAACAAGGTTGGTCATAAAACAAGCATTGTGATTTCCGCTCAGTGTTTCTATAAAAGATACACTGGAAGGACATGTCCTAAAACTTTCGTGACATTTTGGAAATTGTATTGCTTTGAGCTCACTTGTGTCTTCACCATTTGCGTATTGTGAAACGTATATCGTATGGTTGATGATATATGTGGTGACGAGGTGCCTATTTCATAATTTTATGCACTGTAATTAATTCCTTAGCTCAAGGGCACAACCACGATTTAACTTTTAACACTGCGATGCAAAGTTGTACCAATCACGGCTATTCTAGGCGACCTACCTCACTTTGCAAGAACTTATTGATTCAGGTACAATATATGTGACTGTGGCTAACAAGTTGAGTCGTATAAACACGAGGTTCTATATGTTAGGGTAGATTTATATTCACTGTTGTGTCGAAATTAAATGACAAAATTTAATATTTTTCCTTCTTGAAATCTGAAGAGGATTGCACAAACGATAGGAAAAAAAAACTATATAGTTAATCGTTACACGGCGTAAATAGTAGGGAGTTTAGCAGGTCGTTTCCAGACGAAGGGTTCGTCCTCGAACGCATCGGCGACACCACTGCGCATGCGCGTGCGAGTCGTTCGGGGCGTCGGTAGTCTCTTCTCGTTCTTTTCTCCCACTCCAGCCGCTGGAGTCGTCATCGCAACGCAGCCAGCACCGTTCACGACTCGGGTAAAAAAAAGATAGGGGTCGGTTCGGCGACCGATTTCGCCGATCCAGTCGAGCGTTAGGCTTAGGACAGCGGGAGGCGATTTTCCATCCTGTTACTCTGCTTCATTGGAGAGGTTGAACCAAATCATTTCGAGGACTGCTCACAATGGTAAGCGATCGTGCATGCTGTAAACAGCGCATGCTAAATATTTGCGGTCTCCGGGCAGACTAGCTGCCGTGGCGACCGCGAGCAGACGAAATGATTTGATTCGACGGCACAAAACGTGAACGATCGTTCAAGTTCAAGATGAGGGAGAAACATCACATACCTTCACGGTCATTCAGATACTTTTTACTCGATCTAGCTTCGCAGGTCTTGAAGTGCGACCGGCAAATGTTACGCCGGCCGTCTTGTTTACATCAGTCGTACTCCAGAAACACGAGCCGCCACGGATTGGCACGTTGCAGAATGTTTCACATGTTTACTAGAAGATGGCGCCACCAGTCAAAAACAATCGTCGTCATCGTTTACACGGTTACGCCAGCCTCACGATTCGCTAAAATATGTCAAATTTCACGTACGATTTCACGGAACGGACCAGCTGCACCGTTCGTTATTTCGGAACCGTGCGCTCGAAAAACGACTTGCTAAAACTCCCTAGTGCCTATGGCAGGGACAATGCAGAAAATATATTCTCAATTTAGCGGTTCAAGCCGGTTCGAACCGGTTCGAACCGTTATCTTTGCTCCGCGGAACTGAACCGGAACTGAACCAAAAGCCGTGAACCCGAACCCCAACCGAGCCAATAAAACTTTAAGTTGGACACTCTGGGCAAAAACCGTGTTCTCTTGAAAAACAGACAGAAGTCTGTTGGCTCGAGGTCCGAGCTGTAAGGTTGGTGAGGCAAAACATCTTGAAAATGCAACTCCTCCAGAGTGGCCTTGGTTTTGTCAACAGCCGCCCTCATTCTTCCAGGACGGCATGAAGAGACGGGTGCACCGGTAATGGTAACGGAAGGGAATTGCCGCTGGTGACGAGTGTATCGAAGAATTGTGCGCCCTGGAAAAGAGGAGATTGCAAACTTTAATTTGAGAATAAAAAAAGCGACAGCCCTGGACGAAAAAATTATGAAACATTCTTCCTACATGAAAGGGTGACTCTGCTCAAAAGTCGAACCAAATTAAATGACTGGTATCGACTTACGGAGACTAAATACGAGCAGTGTCAAATTATTATACTAATGGGAAACCGCAATTCACCCTAAAACCGATACTAAAAATGCTACCACAAACTACTCGGAGGGCGTGCAGCTTGTTGGCTACTTATCAAGCACCTTTGTGCCCTGATGTTATTTTCATTTTTTTAGAAGGTTTCTTGCGCGTACTCCCACTTTTCTCGCAATGTTTTATGCTGCGTTTTCAGCCGTCCCAGCGTACGATTTCTGCTTGTTACGTTATGTTTTAGAGGTCGTAGTTTTTAAGTACTCTACAGCGATCGCGCACAAAGATTATTGACTTTCTGCTGGCTCAAGTGCGTCGTGGTGCCGAAGGTTGTACCGAAGGTGGCATTCGCTGAAGGCCATAGTTTAGTTCTTTCCTGCTAAGCGCGGGCTTACGATCTGCTTTTACAACGCTTCACCAAGATTGTAGTTCTTCTCAGAAGAACTGCAATATAGGTTCATCGTGGCAGACTTCCTTTTCAGCTGGTAAATTTATGAACGTTTATTAATGTATGGTACAGATGGTGTTTGATATCTGCAGAGCAAAGAAGTAAAAAAGCCGTAGCTCTTACCTATCTGATCGAAACTGCTCTTGCGACTAGAAAGGTAATACGCTTCGCGGTACCTCAATACGAACTTTGCGTCACGTGTCGACCATGCAGCTGATCACATGGCTTGCCATAATGCTATAGCCGGTAGTTCCGGTTTCGCAGTAAACCACCGATAAAAAAATTTGGAGATAGGATATCTACAAAATTAAAAAAAAAAACATAAAAAAACTGCCACTTCGTAATTTAGGTATACTTCCTTCACTTAAACCCGTCGTGATCCTAATATCGGGAAAGTGCGCCGGACTTACTGATTAACAGCGGCAGTTCGCTTTTAGACACAACAACAAAGTGCACACATTAGCGAGGAAGTCCTTAATATAAAATAGTAGCAGTAATATTGGTGAACAAAGCAGAAAAATGGTTCTAACTTATCAATGTTTATACACTTCTAATAAAAAATAAGGCGATGGTTTTGATAATGTAATTAATCAAAATACATACGATAATGAGATGAGCCGTTTGCACCTGGGATGTAAACTGGGAAGCTGAAAGGAACAGTAAAATAAAAGGAAAAGTTAAATAAAATCGTTTGCGTTTTTAGCTCAAGTGAGCTGTTGGCATTATCCAGCGAACTAATAACTTCATTCACAATCTTTTTTTTTTTTTTTCAGGGGAATCGTTTTCTTCATACACCGAAGTTTCCAACGAATGCGAGTTATTAATTAGAGAAGGCGGAGACAGTATATGCTCTGAGCAAGAAACTGTGAGTATTTGAAAGGATAGAAAACAATTAAACAGAAAATAGATATTTTTTTATTTGATATTCCAAGGTGGCTTCCTTATTTAAAAAAAAAAAAATTCTGATTGTTGTGGGTTTCCCCTCTTTTTTTCGGAAAGTGTGTGTGTGTGTGGGAGGGGGGGGGGAAGATACCACGTACAAACACAGGATGTCTGTTGGACCGTAGAATGACGTGTTTATTGACGACTACGCCAGGACGTTTTGCACGTCGGCCAAACAATAAAAAGAAAGACTAAAATATCGGAGATGTCATATCTGACAGATTCACCTGGAGGGGCCCACGCTACCATACTAGGTAAATTCATAAAAAAGGGGAAGCTGCAAAAAAATAAAAAGAGGACCAGAGCCTCCCTTATAGTCTCGGGGGTTTTGGGGCCGGCTAATATAACCTGCGGGAAATGGACGCGACCGGGGTAGGTGGTCTGTCTAAGCCGGAGATGGGTCGCGTCACTGATCACTCCCACGGGTGCGCCAGTAGCAGATTAACCTAAAAGAGCGAAGGGAGACACCGCCCTCCTCGAAAAATGCGGCCTCACCTCAATGTTGTAAGTCGCCACCATGACGGTGTGCAAGGCCTGCATGTGCTAGGCCTACACTCCGTTCCACCTTACAATGAACCGCGATGAACGCTACGAACACACGCGCCAATCCATAGTTCGTAGCTTGTCTTGTGACTTCGCACTTTCGCGTCACTCCGCCGAGCCGGAAGGAAGGAAGGAAGGAATTGACTTGTATTGAAAATCGAGAGCCCTCCACGAGTTCACAACCTGATATCCAGGTTATCTGCAGGGGTTTCCCCAGGAATTGAAATTGGGGGTGATGTCTAAATTGTTGGGAGGAGGGTTAGGGGGGGGGGGGGGGGGAGGCATTGAGAATAGAGGAGATCGTTGCGAATTAAGGGAGTGCCTTCAGAAAAACAAGAAAAACAATTTCCCTACACACCCCTACGGGGTGTGTAGGGAAATCACTGGTTGTCTGCTCGTGCGCCGCCGGTAGCTGGGAGCCTGGACGATCTTCAAATGACTCTTGTTGGTGACGATGGTTCTGACTGCAATTGTGAATCCCATGAGCAAAGATGCTGCGCGGCAGGCTCGGGGTGTCGGAGGGGGGTGGTATTCCAGATCCTGAGCTCCCCTTGGTCAACAGACAAAGCCATAGTGCTGGCATCATTGCGTCACCGGCGAACGCCAACGTTGGACACAGATTGAAAACGAGTGGTGAGTCACCGCTCGGCTTCAAATCAAGTTTGAGCCGAACATTGACGTAATCGTCGTGTTCAATTTGTTGTCAGCATTTGCCGCCGCTGATGACGATATTTCTCTTAGCACTACGGCTTTGTTATCTAGGAGGCGTTGCTCTGGGACACGTTTCCAAGAGAATTATCAGAAACCTGGCTCTCCTTTCCGCGTACCCGGTCGGGTGTGCACGCTCTGCCGTAAACCTTGGTCTGTCCGTTACTGGCAGTAGCTCGATGACGGTCCGTCGCAGTGTTGTTAGGGCTTCGCACTCCCAATCTTTGTGGGAGAGCCTAGGGATGGAGGAGGTGGAGGAGACAACTTTATTTTGCTTGTGCTGCGGTGCGAATTCCTAGATGAACTGCCTTGATCTCTAGAGTTTATGGCGTGTGTTAATTCTGGGAATCCGCGGAGGCGTGGCATTATTGCCTTGTTTGTTTTTGCCTCGAAGGATCCCAGATACGCAGACCATTTTGCAGTGTCTGGCTGCAGTGCGGCAGTTGTGTAAACCAGCACACAGCTAGCATCCTAAATCAAGGTCAGGGATTCTCGCTGGTGCTTCCTGGCTTGGTGTTTTTTTGTGTTTTTTTGCGCTCCTTATCTCTATTCGAATACATGTTTCTTGGTAAGGGTTTGGCTGTCGGGGTTAGGTCGAAAATGTACCATTGTGGCCTCGTAGCCGGGATGGAGTGCCGTGTGTCTATTTGAATCCATACGTAAGGGCAAATTTTCCTCCCTTCTTTCGTGCGTTGCAGCTTGGCTCGATGTGCATCATTTTGCTGCTTTTCGGTGTCTGCGAAATCCGGCAAGTAGATGGCCTCGTGCAGCTCGGCGGTCTTAGTGTCTAGAAGCTGGAGACCTAAATGACTTTGAAGGCGAGAACCGCCATGACAAGTCTCTTGGGGACCTCTTCTCGAGCTTCATATTTTCCGTGGGAGACCCTTGGCACAAAATTCAGTCCTTGGCTGTGTCCATTTCTTGGACATTTCGCTGACCCATCTGTCAGAAACTTGTTTGCTGTGCACCAAGCTTACCCCTCGAACACTAACGGGCGGTTCTCTGTCGATGGGGTTGCCGCTAAAGGTGAGCCCCAGGTCGGTATTACTGCGTTCTTTCTCAAAGACCGCGTACACAGTCTTCTCGGGCGAGGGCTGCATGCCTGCTTCAGCCAGGTACTTTGCTATGGTGGTGAGTGCTTTCTGCAACGTCTCTTTCTGAGATTCTGACACTCCGTCTTTCGTCCAGATCGTGATGTCATCACCGAACGCCGTCAATCCCAGTCCCTGTATCTCGTGTAGCTTTCAAATAAGTGGGGCCAGCGCTATTTTGTATAGGATCGGGGATAGAACAGCTCCTTGCGGGACCCCGACCCTGTTGTCCCTGGTTCATCCGTGTTTAGATTTTGTGGCGAAGCCGGCCCCGATGCTGTATACTCTGCGTGCCAAAAAAGAATGGACAAAGTCGAGCTGCCTTCCATTCAGACTTAACTCATCCATCGTATAGATAGTAGTCTTATGCGGCGCCGAATCGAATGCCTTCTTTATGTCTATTGGCACGACGACTCTCCTCTTCTTGCTGCCTTTGGGTCTGTCCACCAAGTCTCCGTAGATCAAGGTGAGACTGCCCCTGGTACTAAGGTTCGCCCTGAACCCCGTTTAAGTTGTGTGGAATATCCCTATCGCTGGGGGTTGAAGTGTGCTGTTTCCGTGCCAAGACCTTGCGCTCCATGAGTTTTCCCAGGACCGACGTTAGAAAGATGGGCCTGGCGTTATTTGCGTCGGTAGACGGTTTCCCTGGCTTCGGGATAGGAAATACCGCGGTCACTCTTCACTCGTCGGGAAAATCTGCGGGTCTGCCAGATCCTATTCAAAGTCTTCAGTATTTTGTCTTTGGCCGTTTTTGGCGTGTTTCTCAGCATGGCGGCCGTGATCCCGTCTGGGCCCGGCGCGCTGTTCTTCTTGGTCTGGCCAATGGCTGCCTCAAGTTCCCATCCCTTAAAGGAAGAATTTTGGCGTTCTCTCGCCGACCCGAGGTGTTTAGGGGTGTAGATGCTCTGGTATGAGTCTTAATTCAGTTGGGGAAAAAGACGTTCCCCCGTTTCCTCAATAATTTCTTCTGTTTCCTTTTCCGCAAGTAACAGGATAACGGGAACGTTGCTGACGCTCTTGTTCTTTCTGCTCATCGAGTTGAAGACTCCCTAATGGTCTTTCATCATGATGATGTGGTCGAAGGATTCGCAGAAGTTTTAACAACGGTTTTCATCCAGTTCTCTCGCGTACTCCTTGGCTTCTGTGGCAAGCTTGTTGACTCCTTTGAGGACTCTCTTTTTTTTCTCTCTCTCTTGTATCTAAGGATCGCTTGCCGTCGCCTCTCCCAGAATCTCAGGAGGTGCATGTCGGGAATCAAAATGTCGTCCACGACTTTCCTAGATTCAGTTGCCCTTCCGAAAGCGTTGTATAGCAGCTGGGCGATCTTTGCCGCGTGGATGCATGCCTTCGGCAATTTCCCATTATTTGTCTCATACTATCACTTTTGTTGGCCTCCTGTGAGTCAGATTTTTCTTAGCCCTAAAACGGTGTCATCGTCACGTGTCGGAAGAACATGTGACACCCTGCGAGCTTTACGTTGACTTCGGTGGCTCTTAGTGTCCTTTGAGGTCCCTCGTGAAGTGAAACAAGGTATAAATAGGAAGAACGGAAAAACTTGTGTCTCAGATTGTATAAAAAATGTGTCTATCAAAAACTTGAGCTATGGAATGTGTTAGGGAACGTATACAGTACAAGCACCTTAGTGACGAATAGCATAAACATAAGGGAAATTAAGAAAAATAGATCCTTCCAAAAAGCCCCGGAAATCTGTCTGAGGAAGCACCGGAACCAGTTTGTTGTATGCGAAGGATACGTGTATGAGATTTCGTTAACGTGTGGCAAATAATATATAGGCCATACAGAAAGATGTGTTCATGAGAAATTACGCGAATATAACCAAAACGTGGGCAGACATCGAGATGGCCATCTGTCGATGCATTGTCATGAGTGCGGATGCAACAATGTGTTCACTACGTACTCGCTTACAAACATGCCTAAAAATAAAACAGTAAGTGAAATTATTGGAACGGTCTAAACCTAAAGTTACGACGGTAAATGCGTCAGCGTGGCTACGATTGATATGGCAGATAAAGAGAACCAGTTCTTGCGATTAGCAGCGGGGTACGGGATTGTTTGAGTGGCGCGTGATGGCGCAGAGTATATATTCGCGCGGAGTTCCAAAACTTATACAGTTGGTGCTAGGGGATCGTGTTGTGTGTTCCTCCCCCTTGTCTCTATAAGCGCAACCATTTTTTCAAAAATAAATCAAGGCGCTGATTTTTATATCGTTGCTTCTACTGGTATCGGATGGGGCGAGTAGTTCTACAAGGTTGAACGGGGTAAATATTGCCTAAAGTAAAACTGTTGTGGGAAGTTTTATGTCCACGAGTGGTTAAAAAAATGACGAATTATTATCGACAGAAACATGGAAGGCAGCTACTCGTTTCAGAAAAATGAAACATCCAGAGGAGCGAAAAAGTAACGTGATTCTATCGAATCTCTGTGCCGAGTAACCTATGGTGCTCACCAAGCTTTCCAGTACACGCAAGCGGTGTCTTATCTCATGAGTACTTGGTACCTGATATAACTTGATACTTCATATAACTACCCTGGCGGTAGCTGTACAAGTACTTGATAACCTAGAGCTCAATGAAACAGCCCACGCAAGGGAGGCCGTTTTATCAAGATCAAAATTGCGGCTTTAACGCGAACAAAACTCACAATTTTTTTCCGGCGGCCAGTCTATACTTATCGCCACCTTTGTGCACGAAGAGGCGAAAATATACCTGTTGAAACTATAAGTGATTGAATTCTATAATCGGTATTTGATATTTCTACTGAATAAGCCATATATAAATTGACGATTTCGGTAGTCACCTATATACACCGTAAGTGAAGGGGTGGCTAAAAGCATTGATTGCCTCACAAACTAAATTGCTCTGTTTTTTCCTGTCCAGCCGCAATGTCAACATTTAGCCAGCTGTCCCAACTTGCATGGTTGTTTCACTGAGCGCTACGTCAGAGAGCAGTTCTTTGACTGCCACCAGGATAGCGCTGTCATGAAATAGGACGCGTTCCCGTATTCCCGATAGGTTTTCTTAGCACAGTTCTCTGTTACTTTTTGTTCGAGTAATGAGTAAGGGAATTTAATTATTATTGTTCACCAATGTGTACATGTCTACTTCTGGGGAATAATGTGTTGTCAGAAAGTCAAATAAAGCGACAAGCAATGCTGAAGTGTGATGAGCGGAATCGGCTAGAAGGCTATGTATTTTTACCCACGGAGCCGGTCAGGTCTCCTATAAATCCCATTTGCGGCTACTGACCCGCCGGTTAAGGCACCCGCAGATATCAGCAGTGCCCCCTCAACAAGAGTACCAAAACCTGTTGCTCTGTTCAAGACAAAAAACCGCTGCAGTCAGCGTTGCTCTTGAGCTAGATCCTGTCGTTACAACAAGATTGAAGTAAGCGACGCCAGTTCATGCACTTCGGAATTTCGCTTTTGTCCAAGTTGAACATTTTAAAGATTTATTTTTTATTTACATATTTCTATTACACAATTTTATTCGTGACATTATGTAACTGTATTTCAGAAATACGAAACCTTTGATCCAAGAACATGCACTGTGATATGCCAAACGGGAGAAACGACGGAGTTGCCAGAAGGGGTGTGCTCGGGCGGTAAAATGGTAAGTCACCTGGGAAGCCTCTTGCTGCCTGGGCGCTTCATTTTCTCACATGTGCCCTTGGAGCGAGACCCCGGCTTTTTCATATAAAAATAAAGTTGTTGATAATTAAGTTTTACTTTTTTTGAGGGCAGCATGGCAGATCAGTATAAAATATTTCTGGCATTGTCATGTGTTTGGCATTAACAGAGGTAAAACTGATTGTATTTTTTTTTTATAATTTTATGCAAATTTTACACGCGAACTATATTTTTAATATGTGACAAACCATATTTAATTCCATTGGGCTCATTCAATAAGATACACTATGTCGTCTTTTTTGTTGTTGTTGTGCATGCAGATGAACACATATTTGCCTGTATCTCAGTGTACAGTCGGTGCAGAGATAGTATAAACATCATTTAAATATGCAGCTACTTTCAAACTTCGATGCGAAATATTTCACGAGACTTAAAACACCTCTTATGTCACGCCTACATTTACATGATCATGGCAACTACAAAAAAGTCCTCAGATAGTAGAATGAATCCCACCCACGTAACCCGAACTTGATGATTCGGTCACAATTCCTGAACCCTCTCAGTGTTTAGAATAGCCAAATGACCTTCCTGTCGAAGACTGGTAGGCAAATATTGAGTGGCAATGGCCACGTGTAATACCGTATTTTTAAGCCTATTGATGAGGCGAATTTCTTTTCAGCGGTTACACCATGTCCTGTCAAATGGTTTGCTAGAATATGCCTGTTCCTCTCAGCCGGTGGGAAGGAGTGCCTCCGTAAGAGGCGTCCATGTAATGATGGTGTGGTGAATAAAACAGCATTGCAGCGTAAGATTATGCACGAGCCACGGTGTTTATAAGGGTGATTCAACATAGAATTAATCGCGGCACCAACACGTTTAAAAAATAGTAACAAAAAACGCAGATCGTGCTTTAGTTTTCTATAAAAATTATAAGAATTATACTCTCGTAGAATTTTGTTATTGTTAACTCTCACAAATTTATATTCAATAAAGTAATTGTGCCAGATTACTCTCCACGAGTAACGTGAAAAAGCGCATTGTCGCACAACCAAAACGCGAACCGTAAAACATTTTTGTACGGTTGATAAAGGCGCTGCCCAGACTCGAGAGGTACAGACTTTATATCGGATGTTTCATTTTAATTCGAACGCATTTATTACAACACATTCGAAAAAGATGCACTAAAACAGTTTGTGCAGGAGAGTCATAAGGCCAAGGGGTACATTATATGGGTGGCTAATCTTTGCAATAAGTCGGATAATTAACTTAACTTACTTAATTAACTTTTTAATTATTAAAAATAATCATATGATTTCAATTAAAAACATGCTGAGCATAATCGAAAACCACTATATCAGTGAATTTTAGAACGGCTTAAAGCTCGTGAGAAACTTGGGAGAGCACCAAAGTTTCCATTCGTGCGGCAGTCGCAAAGCTAGCAGTGGCGGAACGCGATGATAATCTAATCATCCGCGTTTTGTAAAAAGCACATTTGTAAAAAGCACATTTAAATGAGTATTTCAGTGTGAATCTTTTATAGCAAAATGTATTAAAAATAAAGTGCTGCGCAATTACAGACATCTCTATAATCAAAAGGAAGCTGTATTATAAGAGTGATATCTGTGTTCTGATTGTTATAAAACTAGTGTCGCATTTTTTTCTTTTACAGGAGTGCACTTCAGAAGAAGTAAAAATACAGCTTAGAGACTGGCTGACCGATATTTGGGAAAGGAGTGCATAAAGCATTTTTTGACAATTGTGGGTTGTTGTGCAAAGAAACAATTTTGGTTACGGTGACTGATCAATAAAAAGTAACGTGTGTCGTTCCTCTATATCTATAATTCATAAGAAAAAAATACACACACTTGATCATGTTTATAAAAACGACGGAGCTCGAAATGTGTGTTGCACAAACCTCACACACTTTTTTTTTAAGCTTATTGTTTGTGTAACTGTACTTCTATTTTACATATTTTTGTTATTTTCTAACACTTTTTCTGTGAACCTCCTCTCCGAATTTGCGTCTACCCCCTCCCCTTTCCTTTCTTTCCCCATCTTTCCCTCAGCAAAGATCACATGACGTCAAGTCACAACGTTAATATCCCCGCTTAATTTGGCAGAGAAACTGGATTGTGTAGCGCTACCAGCGTGTCGCTCCTTCATGAATCTCATTATCATAGAAAAAAAAAAAACCATAAAACACCCACTAGGAAAATAGGGTCGTCCTTCTCGGAGGTGGACTGCGGCCCGGAGTGCGGAGCCAAGGTCACGCGACATGTTTTGCGTGACACATGACGTCAGTGCTTGTCTTAGTTGTTTTCGATGGTGACGTCACAGGTTTCAGTTTTCGTCGTTTCGCATGCAGCATACAACTGAGCCTCGACCGCCTTTTGCAACTTTGGCGCTTTTGTCACTTTGGTTGGGTTGGTTGCGTGCTGCCGTGCTGCTGTCTGTTGGTTCGGGCAGGCCGGCGGGTCCCGACCTGACGAGAAGTTGGACGAGAGACGCCTCGTTTTCGTGCCGCAGAGGTGTCTCGACCAGACCTCGGCCCGTCACTCGAAAAAAATGTAATACATTACAATTACAATTTACCGATTCCTAAATATAATGAATCCCTGTTACAAACCATTGTCGCTGAAAGCTAACGGATTACTTTACTCGTTACGTTATAAATTACTTTCACGTTACTTTCCCGTTCACTTATAAAAAAAAATAGAAAAAATTTTGATATTTTCAAAAATACTCTGTAACACTACATTCCATTTGTCATACACCCGCATTATGGTAGTCCTCGTAACAATAAAAGATTGTACTTATGAGAAAGAATGTAGGTGCACTCCGGTCACCTGTAGCTCAGAAGGCAGCGTAGTCTGCAACCAAAATGGATGCAACCAGACCCGACAACTTGCTAGCTTACAGTGTCTGGAAATAATCCCTGGAATTCCGCAGGCGAAGTTAGCCGTGCGCATACTCAGTAGCAGCGTCTACCTCCGCTACGAGATCCGGACGCAAGGAACCGATCCATGAATGCTCCCTTTTAAGTGTGAGCGCCACGTTTCAAAGCTGCGGTCTCGTGTCTGTAGCGCTGAAGCACTGTCAGCTTATTTACGAGCGGAGTATAGTCGCATGCAGTACTGGAAAATGCGTGGGTGCGAGCGCTCGTCTTTGAGCTTTGGCCGAGCTGGGAGTCGCACACTCATATTGCTTCAGTTTCTGCATAATGTTTATACTTTTAAAAAGTAACGAGTGATTAAAGTAGAAGAGGAAGCCAGCTGGGCGTAGCACGTGTTTTTTTCCATCGTCAAAGAGCCAACCGGACCAGTGGCACCCATTATGTCTTCGATCGTCAGGGTGCATGCTCAAGCTGCTCGGTTACAAGCTCGACGGCAAGCTTCAAGGCCCGCTTTCGCGAAGACCGCCGCCCGGACAACACCGGCGTAAACCTCCGGAGCTCTAACACGGGGCTGCTAGACTCCCTGCGTCACGGGAAATTTGACCGGATCGTCTGCATGCTGGGCAAGCAGAGAGCCCTCGCCAGGCGCTCGAGTCTAGCCTGCTAGAAGTCAGCAGCCCATGGCAGATCCGCGAAGACCACCGTCGCGAAGACCGTTGCTAGGCCTGATGCTCTTCATCACCCTCTTTATCATCCCATCATAATCGTCATCATTCACACGGTTCATTTGTACTATACCATTTCATCGTCTTTAGAAGCGGCGCCCCAGGCTACGAAGGTATGGCAATTTGCCTTTCTGTGGCGGCACGGCTCTCCTGAGCTAAAATAAATGTATCAAAAAATAAATGTAAAGTAATCCGTCAGTAATATTTTTAACGACAGTACATTGCAAATTACTGCCGCAAAAAAAAAATAAACGTGGCAATTACAAAATTACTAAAAAAAGAAACGGATTACAAGTAATCCATTACTTGTGACGGATTACTTTCCAAGTCTATAGTCGCGACGACCGACAATAAGGTGAGTGGTTTTCCATTCCATGTAACGTTATTTCTTGTGCGCGTCAGATTTTATCCAAGCGAATCGAAATTCAGCTGAGTGCGTTCGGGAACAATGGTGGGTACCGGTCCCGTTGACCAATGTGGCGCAGCTACGCGAAGGATCTTGCGTTCTATGTGTCCATTAATTTCGTCCCTTAACTGTTTGCTGACTCCACTGCGTCCCCTTCGTCACGAAAGCATAGGGGACATTCAAGACGACAGACCGCAATGAGCGCGTTGAGATCTCGCTCACGATTTTTGAACCGTTGGCCCAAAACATTTGATTGAGGGCGCCTGTTGCATTAATTGCAGTGAAAATCTTGTCAGCGAGTAAATCGATATATTTTTTTTTTCTTCTGACAAGTTTTTCTCGCGAAAACAAATGCTACAGGCGCCCAAAATGTCATTTTTTGGTTGGATGAATATTAGGCATAGGTGTACCGTGACTTTTCTTTCTCTGTGTATTTCTTGATTCAGGTAACGTTATTTTTAAGGTCTCATGTTTTAGGATACTCCCATTGAAATCCGTAAAACAGTCGCCGGTAAAATTTTCTTAACTACCGCTTTATATGAAGAACTCCCAATTTGGAGGTCACGATGGCCAAGAAAAAACAGGGCAGTTTTCTACAAATAAGTTTCGTAAGAACACAGGTTCAGCGGTCATCATGAGAGGCCTCTCCTGATTCTTCCAAAATCTAAAGATCTTTTGAAAAGAGGTTGACCGTTTATCCCGTTGGCGTTCGTTCAGGACACGGGGCATTGTAATTCTGGGCTACGACACAAACCGCTGTTATGGTTTCCAGATTGATCTTAGAGGAAGGTACGGCTGTGATTTGATAACCGTGAAAGCTATTCACTTTTAGGTTTCATAGGAGGGACAGTTGAGGCTTCTATCTCACCCCTCCATCCCACGTAGCCGCAGGGAGGAGCGGTAGAAGAGGATGAAAAGAAAACAAGCTTTCCAACGACAACGTCAAGGAGTTCAGTGATTTTAATGCGTATTCTTCAAGTTCTGTTGTAAGACAGCATTACAGTTGGCAAGGGCGCCAATGTCATGGGGTGCATTTGCATTCTCATACACGAACTGAACTCTTTTACGTCAGGCCGCGGTGGTGGCGCGTCGGGCGCACTTCTGGTCCTGGGCTGTGCGCGGAAGTCACCATGCGGGACGTGCATTCCTGTGTAGTTCAGGAAGCGACGAGAAAAAAAAGCACCTTCTCGTTAAAACGCCGCGAATAGGGCTGTGCCATAAAAATCGGGAAAGGTTTCAAAATCAGTTTTTATGTTTTCTGCCTGCTCGGTTCGGTTTGAAAAGGTATAACGGGGCCGCGAAAGATGAAAACCCGAAACCGTCCGATCATGGTTGCTTATGCGGGAAGCACCTAGGGGTAAATTCACATGTTCCTCTGGTCGTCGAATTTCTTTTTTTCTAACATCAACGCGGAAAAACCGCGATGTTGTCCGGACCAACCGCGAACTATGTTTAGTGCATCTTCAAGTTCAAACGGCCGCCTGATCGTTCGGACTGTCGTCTGCTGTTTCAAACTGTTCTACTTGTTATCGTCTGCTCATTCAAACGTTAGCGGCCCATAGACCAAACGTTGACCCGGGAATTGCGATAAGAAGTAAGTGCAGAACTCAGAGGACATAAGTTTGAAGATTGTTTGGGGTAAGTAGGCTTGGTGTAAACAGTAGATACAAGGATATGTTGATGATTGTCACCAGTTGCCAAAGGCGGCTTGTTATGCCTAATTTATTTAGTCAAATTATGCATTATATCGACCTTGAGCGTTGCAGCTTGAGCGAAGCCGTGACTGAAAATAGCGAGCAGAAGTTCATCATGGATTTAACGTCCATGTGCGGCGCTCATGCGAATGAATCGCAGCACGTCAGATTGGAAGTTTTGGGGTGTAACAAACCTCGTCAAATTCGCTCAGGCCACTAAAGTGGTAAGGTATTGCTAGAAAGACGTAGAATCAAGAATTCTAACGCGAAAGAGAGCTCAGAGCTAGACTCACGCCGACAACATGACATTCCAATGGAAACTCCCAACTTCAGAGGATTGGATATCTAACAAATAGAAACTTCGATAAAATCCGAAAAAACACCCACAGAGATTTACCAGAAATAAGCTCCGAACATTCGCATTTTGTCACCATCACTTATGTCCCGTCCTTACGATGTTCGAGCTTTCTACATGCGTAGTTCAATTTTCCCAGGCCGAAAAATTGCATTTTGCTTTCATGGTTGATCCCGTAGAGCAAGTTTTTCAGCCAATCAGGAACGTGTCTGATGCAGCAAAGCATACGGGAAATAGGATATTTCTCGTTTGGCACAGGAAATCGTCGAGCTGCTAGCTGTGCCGACTGGCGAGGATGGCCTAGATTTTTCGATATATCCGTGGGTCGTAGACTGCGCGACGGCGGGCTTAAAACGCGTGACTCTTCTAATGAGAATCTAACGCGCGCGAGTGAAGACTGGAAGTTTTTTTTTATCTGAAAATAATGAGAGAGAGGTAGAAAAATAACCATTCAGCCTTTTTTATAAACATTTTGCACAAAAAACAAGGGTATCCTCGCTATTTTGTGCGTAAATGAAGCCTTCTGTCGTTGCTTTTGCAGAAATGCTTCTTGGATTCATCAAAACGCCCAAGAAGTTTCGTGTTTGTGGCTGATAGGCACTACACGTCCCGGTACCATGGGATCAAAGAGCTGGCTTTTACCTTTTCCAAGGCAGCAGCGGAAAACTATGGGCGGGCCCTGGGTCCCCGTACCGGCTGGCTCACGGATGCCGTCCTGTACCCTGCACGGCACTGCGTGTGGTTTAACAGGCCAAGCATAGGGTTATTGCATGACGTTTATGAGGCGTCGCTAGCCATTGATACGCAACGCTCCGATACAAGAGCGCGCCAACACTAGAGAGTTTTAGTAGATCGTTTTTTCGCCCCGATAACGATACCTCCTCTCCCCTCCGGCGGCCTTGGGCGTGCGTCGTATCGTTATCGGGTGTCGTTATCGGGGCGAAAAAACGATCTACTAAAACTCTCTATTACTTGCGCCATCTATCGGCCGCTGTGGCGGGAGACCCATAACCAATGGGTCGAACCATTTTTTTTTTGTTTTTGTTTTTCACGGTACGCTAGGCGGCGCATTGTTTTGCTCTCAGCGAAATTTTTTATAACATAACTTTTTGTCCATAGTGCTGAATTTGAAGAATGTATGCCCAAGATAAATTTAGCCAAGTATCAATCGGAAAATATATGCATTATCCTTATGGAGTACGGCGATATGCAGATAAATATTTGCGCTCAAACTCGATTTACAAACTAGCCATTCCATATCTCGAGTTGGTATTTACGGCTCTATAAGCTCTAGTTCTCTAGCTACGTCTTGGCACTATTTTCCTTGCGATCCGTCACGTCTGCAAAGTTTCCTGGTTATTAAAACAACAAAAGAAGGGGCTCTCTAAATGAATTAAGGGCTGTTTAGAGCAGTAAAAAGTTGTTTCTCGCGCACAAAGAACAAAGTAAATGAGCTAGTAATAGCATAAAGTACAATATAAACTTGCATTGATCATTTTTAGACATTTGCCAAACCCCGGGGTTAGAACCTGGGATTCCTGAAGGAAAATATAAATAAAAAACATATTCTTTTTACGATGGAGCGAGAACGTTTCGCCGCGTGCTTAAAGCATTCTTCGTAAGGAGGATGCGATATTACATCTTATTTCACGAATCAAGGTAAACAATATTAATCATATCAAGTATAACTGGCGCGGCGCATAAGTAAAGAAAAAATACAACGCACAGTATATTTTTTATATGGCCGATCACAACTTTTCAATATGGGTTTCTTCCCCCATAAAAAAGAACTGAAACCGCTAAAAGAAATTAATTCCGGTGTTTTTTATTGGCCTCTAAATTACCTTTTTACTTTCCAACGCATCTACATCCCGAAGTTAGGGCGTAGTCCTCTTTCCTCAAAGCAAATCTTCTCAGAGTTATTTAAAAGCCAACTCATGTAAATAATGCAGGAACCATCTGTCAGAAACTCGTCGCTTCGAACCTCCAAATGCTTCGCGTACGTCGGTTTCACTCGAAGGGATTTCTCGGAACTGCTTGCCAATATGTTCGAGCTTTTTCCTTGCGCGTGAACACACTGGAGCGCATCCATCATGTTGTCTGAGCCTGGCATGTCCTCACGCCTAAGCATACACGAAGACAAGCCAGTGCCTTGAAACGTACCAACTCAAAAAGTGTCGTGTACCGACGCGTTCATACACTGACACGTCCACACTGAAACTATTCACAAAAATTGTTACTGAAATGTCCGGTTCATGAAATCGTACATGTTATCAGGACTATGTCGAAACTTATGCCGGGCCACTGAACATCTTGGAGCTTCGATTTTCGCGCCGCTCTGGCTTAATTTGCTTTGTTGCGGATAGCCTTACTTTGTGTGCGCGTTGCTTCCAACTGGGTTTCGGAGAGAGTTGTAGCCTATCAGACACACATACGCATTACCTTTTAACAAAATAAAAGTGGCACAAAGAAACAACAACAACCAAATTGACCAAATACTTTTTTTCGTTTATTGGGGACATACTCTTAGTAAAACGTCCGAAGTTCAATAACGCCCGCTATTGGCCTTGCTAGCTGGTGTGAATTCGTCGAGCTCCACACCAAACCCAATATCAGGATTTTTTTAAGGAGTTTGGCACAACTGTGGAGGCATCATTCATGTTCGTTCTTTATATTTTGATGTCGCATACATAATGTGCTCGATCACGTGACCAAGAAATGTCTGAATTGATTTCATCTAGTTAGTATGCATCATATGAAACTAAACACCAAAACCGGCAATATAAACACGGGAACTTCAAATAGTTCCTGTGTTTATCTAAAACTGAAGAGCAATCCCACTTAAAGAATTTTTTTTTCTTTTTACATTTCACACAGGTTGGACAACACCGATCTTAAAACAGAGCTAACGTTTATTTCACGCTTCACGACCTTACATCTATAGGTACACAAAGTAGGAAAGAAGGAACTTGTAATCGCTTACTACCGTAAAGGCTGAATACCGGCTGTCGAGCTTTTTGTGACTGATAAGAACAACCCGCGCTGCAGCGCAGCCAATTATGAGCAGTCGCAAAAGGCTTTAAAGAGTGGTTGCGGAGCAGTCGGTCGTAGTCAGACGCAAGTGTGAACCAGTCTTAACAATGTGTGGAACTGAGCACGTGACCCGTGCTTTTTCAACACCAGCATATGACTATGTTAAATACAGGTGGCATAGAATCGACTTCAAATCACGTGGCCGCATGTTCTGTCCTTAAGTTGAGGTTAAAAACATCGTTCATTGTGCTCTATTTTTGTTTCTGTGACTGCAATTACGTTGAAAAACACTTATTTTTGGTAAGCAATGAGCTCATCTATTTCAATCTATTCGGTGAATATGAAACAATCTTGGGCACCACCTTCTTAAAATGACATACAAGAACAAAAAGAATAGTCTTTAGTGCGAGTACTGAAACAAAACAAAAAATTGCTCGCGTCGTTTTAATCTTAGGTTTCACTCACGTACGATAATCTCATTTGTAGAAAACACATTTTAAGGCGGCGTTTCAAGGTGGATCTTTTGTAGCAGTTTATATTATATACAAAGTGCTGCGCTATTACAAACCTCTTTATTACCAATTTTATTACCAAAAGAAAGCTGTATTAGAACGTTAATATTTGTGTTCTGATTGTTATAAAATCGCATTTTCTCTTTTTTACAGAACTGACTTCAGAAGTGAAAACAATTCTTAAAAATTAGTTATTGATTATACAAAAAAAAATAAAAACATTTTTTGAAAACTTTGGGTCTTTTTTCTATAAAGAATCATTTTGGCTACGGTGACTGACCCATAAAAAACAGCTAGTGTCGTTCCTCTCTATATATAATATGTAAGAAAAAGGTACACAAGCTTGATTAATCTGACAAAAACCAGGGAGGTCGCTTTGGAGGGGAGGCGCGTCGTCGGAGGGGTACGCTGCAGCAACGCATGTTGCTGCAGCGTACCCCTCCAACGGCCTGCAGTGCACGTCCGACACCAAGCTCACGAAGACCCAACGATGACACTACTAAGACCCGGTCAAGTCGCTGCAACCAAGGGCTAACCGGAATTTTGACTCTTGCCACTCAAGACCAAGCAGTCAACGGGGCCGACGATGAACAACCAGTCGTCACCGACCCCGGCCGCCGCCGCCGTCGTATACCTGCCCGTAGCACCCCGAATCCTGACGCCTTTCAACGGGGAGGTCCACGAGGACATTGAAGATTGGCTGCAACACTACGAAAGAGTCGCCCGCCATAGCGGATGGACACCTGAGCAGTGCTTCAGAACGTTTACTTCGCTTTGGAGGCAACAGCACTGAATTGGTTTAAAAACCGCGAACGTCGATGACCTCCTGGAAGCAACTGAGGGCTGAGCTTCGAGGTACCTTCACCAGCCAACAGCGGAGAGAACGCGCCAGAGAGCGTCTTTAAGCGAGGATCACAGGCGTCGTTAGCTTTGTGGAAGATGTCCAGCGACTCAGCAACCGCGCCGATTCTCAAGCCTCCAAAGCAAAGGAGCTGAGAATCCTGATGCGAGGTGTCCAGGAAAACATCTTCGGAGGCCTTGTGCGAGCCCCGCCTATCACAGTCGAAGGATTTGTTACGGAGGATAGAAACATCGAACGTGCCCTGCAAGCACGGCCTCCCACGACCAGCGACTTCCCGGCGTCGCTGCCGTCTCATCTCCAAGCTGCAACAGCCCGGATCTCCGTGATATCATTTGCGACATCGTACGGGAAGAACTCAGGAAGCTCCTGCCTGCTGCGTCGGCAATCGACGGCCAAGGCAATCGACAGCCGATTGCCAAAGTTGTCCGCGAGGAAATCCAGCGGGAATTCCAGCCGGAGGCTCCTGCTGGCGTTGCAGCACCCGAGGAGCCCACTCTGACCTACACCGCAGTAGCTCTAGGACCGGCGCCAGAGTCCCAGCAGTATTCGACGCCACATCGACGTGACCCACCAGCGCCGCAGGCTTTCCGACATCGAGAGGGACTGCCCCAGCTCGTGCGCACCGAACAGCCAGCGCCTGGGAAGACGGATGTGTGGCGCAGGGCGGCCGGTTGGCGACCGCTGTGTTAACATAGCGGCAAGGCCGACCAGGTCTTCCGGAGGTGCCCGCACCGACCAATGGGCATGCGAGGTTTTGCGCCGACCCACTTTCGCCCAAGGTACGGCGAACTAGGCGCGGCAACTCCAGGAGGTGAAGTTGCCGTGGGCGGACGACGTAAAGAGCCTCCAAGAATGACGGAGCGCTCCCACTCTCCCACTCTCAAAACGACACCCCTGCATCGGTGTCCAACAACCTAAACGGCACGACGCATCGACATTCGTGGTCACCGGGGCAGACTACTCAGTCGTGAGTGGGAGGCTCTCTCGCCGCCTTCGAGAAGTGACAACGCCGTGGGAAGGCCCTTAAATACGAACCGCCGGTGGGCACCTCATCACACTACTCGGGAGGTGCACTGCTCGCGTCGAGATCCGCCATTAGACGTGCCCTGTGAAGTTCGTCGTTCTCCAAGACAGTGCGAGGGATGTAATCCTCGGAATGGACCTTCTATACCAGTATGGCGCCGTCATCGACCTCGGAGCAAACCGGTTGGCGCTAAGAAAACCTGCTTCACCACCGGATGGACAACCCCAAAGCGACGTCATCCGTGGTCCGAGTCCTCGCAGGCCACGTGAACTTACACCACCGCGGTCAAGTGTTTTTGTAGCCGTCGGGGTCACCGAAACTTGCTGCGGCGAAGTTCTGCTCGAGGGAAGCCTCCAGTTGCTTCTAGAAAGAGAAATAGGCGCCGCAAGGGGAGTAGCTGAACTTCAGGGGGGGTGACCGTGTTATGCCGGTGTCCCCGCTGCACCCACGTGTGCGGTGACTGCCCTGGTCACATGCCACCAGGCGTGGTGGTCCGCTGGGGGATGCCATGACGCGGTGACCCCGCTTTGGGGGAGTCACGTGACGCCAGGAGCCAAATTTCGGTTGGAATGACCCGTTGCAGCTTTGGGTGGGCCCGTTCGGTCTCGTGGTCCCTGCTCTCTTTCATGAAAAAAAGTCGCCGGAATCGCCGGGAATCGAACCCGCGAAGTCCAGCTCAGAAGCCGAGCACCTTTACATCATGAAAATGGGACAGATGTCCTTTCGCGAGTATACGCCTCACAAGTGGGCTCATTTTTCTCTTCTGCGCATGAGAAAGGAAGTAGTGGTGACGTCAGAACGCCGAGTCCTGATTGGCTGATCGCGACCCCCTATCTGAGCGTCGTCTGCTCCTTTGCAATGTCGTCTGCTCGCAACATCGTCTGCGTCTGTCTTACCTTTCCTGCAACTTTCGGAGCGAACTCGACTTCGCTTTTAGGGGAGGGCAGACGAAATAACTCGAGCGGTACGTTGTTTTTGCCTAACAACTAGCAGACGCGCATCAAGGAGGGAAGTCAAAGGACTCACTGGCGAGGTGTCCCGGGGCGCTGAGGTTTGTTTGCTTAGAACCGAGAGTGAGCGTGTTAGTGTCCGCAAGTTTCCTCCCAAATACTTTTTTCCCTCCATTCGTATGCGGCGAGACCCCTCACTCTTTAACGGCGCTGGCGGGTTGGCGCAGTTAACGTCGTCTGCTTTAAGTCTGCTAGTCAAAGCGATGGCTGCTTTACCTTTCCTGCGTCTGTCGGAGATTCCCCGCTTTTTCACCGGTGAGAGTCACCGCTGCCTCGGGAAACAAGGAGATAACAAGAGGAAGAAATTGACCTCTTAATCTAAAATTGAGGTCAGCGATCAGTGTATAACACGGGAAGGGTTCACAAGGGTCGCGCGGGCATATTCCATTCAGCACGTTAGCCGGTCATGGGCAGGCGGTCGCCGAGTCGCGGAGTGCCTGCTAGGCCTAACTGCCCAGCTCGTTTGGTCGCGTTCGGTGGAATCGTAGCCGTTGGAGCTTTTCCCCGGTGTTTGTGGATCCAGCGTTCTTGTTCGTCGTGCTCTGTTTCAAGTAATTTTTACTTTTTTCTTGCTGCTTGAAGTCAGGACGCGCCAGAAGCTCACGTAGAAAAATAAACGTCCGTGGGTCGTCGCGACCGCGACGCTGTCGGCCATGCTGAATTGATCGTAAGAAGTGCGTAAGACAGCTTCGGAGCTGTCGTATGATTTCGCCGTAACCTGCGCAAAACTTACGAGAATTTCGTCTCGTAAATACGAATTTGTTCTTAAGTTTTGTCTTACGCACATTTTTTGGCGTAAGATCGTTTCGTGAATTTCGACTCTGCACTTCCGAAAGTCGCAGGAAACGTAAGACAGACGCAGACGACGTTGCGAGCAGACGACGTAGCAAAGGAGCAGACGACGCTCAGATAGGGGGGCGCGATCAGCCAATCAGGGCTCGGCGTTCTGACGTCACCGCTACCCCCTGCGCAAGAAGCAGACGAACTTGCCCTCCGCATACGGTTCTGTTGTCGGTTGCCTCTGTTGGCGACCAGGCGAGCACATTTGCACAGCTGTTCCTCTGCGAGTCGTGTTGCTAAATGGGGAAGGAGCGGCATCTGTCGGCGAGCATGTGCTCGGGCCCAAATGATCCGAGTTACTCCACCGGGTTGTGTCATCGACAACACAAAAAACGCCGGTAGATTTTAGAACGCCAAGGTACAAAACCCAAATATAAGAGAAACACGGCCTCGGTAAAACGTGTTGCTAAGGAGCGGCATCTGTCGGCGGCCCGTGTGCCATCTCTCGTTAAAACGTTGAAGTTCAGTGTTTCACTTGTGGCTGTCTTTTTGGTCTCATTTTTGAAAGCAGTAAGAATGTTTCTGTTTAGTCCCAATGTAGTATTCTGCAAAAAATCGGTCAATAAACAGAATAATGTGGCTCCGGCAGCGATAGCTGCGGCAGCAACCCCTCTTTCACACACACACACAAGCACGCACAAATACACCCCCACTCACATATTTCTTAGTTAACGTTTTAAATATAAACATTATTTAATATAAAACTTGCTGAGCGTCGTCAATAACTACTCAATCAGTAAACTTTCGAAAGACTAAACGAGCAGGAAGACCGGTGGTGATCTAAGGACACCATTCGAGCTACAGACCGAAGGCTGGTGGTCAGAAAAGCTAAATTTGCGTTCATATTAAAAATAGCGCAAAAAAGAGGGGAAAAAAAGACAAAGAAGCACACAGGACAAGTGCTAGTCCTGTGTGCTTCTTTGTCTTTTTGTCCCGTCTTTTTTGCGCTATTTTTAATATGAATGTCCATTACCAACTTGCCCAGCAGACCAAGCTTTTAGTGAATTTGCGGCTTTTACGTCTTTTATCACCCGTGTTTTTACGTCACAAGCATTGGAGCTGTTGCCATGAATGGTAACCTTTACGCCTATATCACGCTTCCCACGCGCTCAAAGTAGTTTTTAATGACTCTATGCAAGTTTCTAATTGGAAGCACATGTTATTTTCACAAAAAAAAAAAAAAAAAAAAGTCAAAGCCGTTTACAACTCCCTGTAAGGCCTCATTCACATAGCCGTTTTTTCTCCCGGCACGGCGAAAACGCCGGCCGTCTTTTGCGCCGGGGGAGAGGGTGTTGTGACGGGTTTCCGGCCGAAATCGGGGCGCCGGACCCGAAAAGGGCCGAACGAGGATGTTCAACGTCCCCGGCACCGGCGGGAGACCGGGATCGCCGGCGCCCCGCCCCATCGAGGGACGGCCAATCACAAAATCGGAAACTTTCCCTGAATCTGGCGGATTCGCAAAAGTTGGGTGACCATGGGCACGGCCGCGGGAGGGAGAGTTGACCGTACTGTGCCCTAACGACGAAGCCAACAAAGCTCTTTTCGGGAAGGCTGGAGGCCAGCGAGACGACGGACGCGTTGTGTGATGTTTACAGCTCTTGAACAACGGCCATACAGAGATTTGGATTTGCCGCTGAGCTGCTGCTCGAAATGGTGAGACCACATCGGTTCCTTTGCGATAGACGTAAATGCGATTTTAAGGAAGAACAGCGGAAGAAACGAAATACGGTCGTCGATCATCGGGGACGAAATGCGGCGCAAGGAGTGATTGATGTGAAACGTGCTCGCGGTGGGTCTTGTCGTTTTTGTTTCGAAACGTGGAGACAAATAAAATGTTTTGAAACATGCGAGATCGTTATCGCCGACCCAAACGCAAGCTCCGAGGAATAAAACAGTTGGATCGCCCGTCGACGCCGATCGCCCGCTACATTTGGTGGTCCACGCCGCCACAAAGCAGCCACAAATACGGGATTACAAGATTAGTAATAGAGACCGAGGGAAGTGTGTAATTGCGCACGAAATAATAGGTTATATCGGTTATACAGTTTTACGTGATACAAACGTTCGAAGCGGAATTTGAAAGGTGCACGAAGATTTCTAAGCAAGGTGACGCAAGCTACCGCCCAATATAAAGCCTAGTTCACATGCAGCGGTTTTGGTCCTAGAGCGGCGCGATTTCTGCCGTCGCGGCGCTCTGGCCAGCACCAGCAATTCAGTGGCACGAGCGCCGCGACGGCAGAAATCGCGCCGCTTTAGGGCCAAAATCGCTGCATGTGAAACCCGCTTAAGGGGGCATAGCCGCCAGCATCGCCGGCAGCTCCTCCGCCGCTGGTTCGAACACTCCTCCGTCCCCGCACCGTCCCGTTTTCGGCACGGCGCCCACGGCGCTTTCGCCGGGACGGGGCGAGACGCCGGCTGTGTGAATGAGGCCTAACGCCGAATTAGAGCGCAGCTCTTGAGGAAGAGTAGGGAAGGGTACTGAGGGAGGGAGGAGGAGGGAAGGGTATTGAGGGTAGGGTAGACCCCTCCTCCTCCCCTCATTCTTCAATATCCTCCGGGGGGGTCACCTGACCTCGGGGGAAGGGAGTCACGTGACCTCGGGGGGGGGGGGAGGGGGGAGTCACGTGACCCTTGAAGAGGGGTCACGTGACCTGGGGGGATCACGTGACCTTGGAGGGGTCGCGTGACCTTAGGGGGTCATGTGACCTCAGGTGGCCACGTGACCTTGGGGGGACACGTGACCTGGGGGGTCACGTGGCCTTGGGGGGTCACGTGACCTCGCGGTTACGCCGAAGGCGACGGCGACGCCGTTCAAACCGCAAACGGGCCCCTAAGAGCTGCGCTCTAAAAACTCAGCCTGTCCATTCTGGTGAAGAAGACCAGCGAAGCTCTACTATGGTGGGACGACCTTAAAGACGACTTCTTGGACGATCTCAAGGGCGACGTCTGGGACAACCTCAAGGACGAAGCCTAGGATGACCTCGAGGAGGACGCCTAGGACGACCTCGAGGACGACGCCTAGGAGGACCTCAAGAACGACCTCGAGGACAACGTCTCAGACAATGTCTAGGACAACCTCGAAAACGACCTCGAGGACAGCCTGGAGGACGACGTCTGGGACGACCTCGAGGACGACGTCTAGGACGACCTCAAGGACGACGTCTATGGCGACTTCTAGGACGACGCCCAGAGAAATTCGGTCTTTCCACTCTGGTGAAAACCAAGGTGGAGAGGCTGGAAAGGTTGCCGCCATCTATAAGCGATGGCGGCCACCAGACAACCAACAAGCCAGTTGCCTGGTTTCCGTCGTCGCTCATAGATGGCGGTAGCTGTCCAGAGTTTTGTGTCGACATTTATTTGTGACGGACACGAAACTGCGGAAACTAGCCCTTAACAGTTCCGTTGTAAAAAGGTATAAAGTGCAATATAAACTTTTAGCCTATCAACCAGCTTATGACGATCATCCCTCAATGCTACGCCCCTCTTACCGTATAACTCACCTGCATAGAGCGAATTAATGTAGTATTCAGGGCTTCTTTAAGCCAAATCTGTAGATCCTGAATCGAAAAACACTCCGAATATGTTCCGCTACATATATCTACAAGCATGACCCAACTTGCTCAGTTCCCACCCGTTTTATGAGATCACTTTAACCAGAGTTTTTCCTCAAAGTGCTGCGAGAGATTTCTGAGCTTTCAAATATTTCTTAATAGTTACTCTTCTGATTAGGCGAAGCAGGCGAGTTGGTTTATGAGTTATAAAATGAAAAGCGCTAACAATAGACACGAACAATGAGGGAGGAGAACAGGACGAGCGGAGGATAAACGTTTATAAGAGGAGGATAAACGTTTAAGAAGTAACTGATGCAAACACTGGTACCAATAGTGGGGTGGATTATTTTATAAAGGTATTGTTCGGTGAACATTTGTGTTCGAGAAAAGAATTGCGTGCCATTGTCATTACGTCGAAACGCATCGTCCGTGCAACATCTGGATGTCTTTTTATGCCCCTGTGCATGAGTAATTGAATTTTAAATTAAGCCCAGACGGCTCCAGTCACATCCTCAAATAAAGGGACTTTCGTTGGCAACATTGAGGCCCTGACGGAACAAAACGCCAAGCTATTTTTTCCGTCTCGTCATTCGCCTGGTGTGCCTGCGAGGGAACGCTGCAACGTGGCTCGTTCTTGCTGCTGTGCTCTACCGTTTTAGTGGACCGGGGGGGGGGGGGGGGGTGCGCGGTTGACCCTGCAACCAAAAGGCAGCACCTGCGAGCCAGGACGTGACCCTGCCACTTTTCCGCGAGACAAGCAGCGGTGAGCAAAATGGATCGCCGCCGTACATGAGGAACATTGGGTTACGTCCAGAGATCCTGCAACTTTTGCAGCGATAATTTCTCTGCAGACAGCTATGAGTTGTGTTTCAAGCTCTAAGCTAAGAGGCGGGTCTAAAAGCATTCAATAGTATTTGTACCTCACGATGTGAGTTTTATACAGCAGACCGGTGGCGGGTTAGACAGCGTCGGCTTACGTTTTGCGAGTTCTTACCTGCCAGCGTTTGTCTAAAGAACGCGAAGTACCACACTTTCAGGATTTGTGCAAACCATCTACAATTTTCCGAGTGTCGGACCGGCAGCTATCAATAGAAGCTATGATGCTTGTATGACCAGTGCGCACATCAGGGTATGCTATATTACGTTTCTTCGGATATACCTTAGCGAAAGGAACAAGCGCAATTTCTTTATTCATAGATGCATCTCAGTTGCGAGTGCTCTTGAACTTGCAGCCTTCGCTCCGGTCTATTAGTAGATGAACCGGAGTATTGCAGAGGCACGTGGTTTTTTTGCGTGATCGCTCTTGCCGCACTCACGTTTGGCTCATACCCACACAGCATACTTGGGTAGCAATTCAATTACAGTAATAGAATTTCTGTAATTTGATTACTTTTCTTGGCAATTTGTAATTGCAAGTAATTATACCTTCGGCTAAAAGTAATTATAATTGTACTTTAATTACTTTATAGCTTCAGTAATTGCAAACTTTCAGGCACAATTACTTTTTGCAAAACTTTGCGGCGGACTTAGAACCTCTTTGAAAGCCTCAGCGCCCGCACAAGCGGCCTAGCTGTCGGTGAAACACTCGCACAAAGACATGCACTTGCACACACGCACAACAGAAATAGCGTCGCATTGTTTTTTTTTTTGTTGCTTAAGGCCCGTTCACACTCTTGCGACTGCTTGCGACCACTTAAACCTGGGTTCCTTAAAACTTCTTAAACCAGAGAACACACTGGCGCCATCTATTGGGAAGCAGTGTAAACTCGGCGGCCCGGCATATTTTTTTTTATTTCTCGCGCAATATCCTTTCTTTTTTGGCTCGAAAAACTTTTGTCAATGTTATAAACGAGCCTTTCTATGGGTATTACGCACATTTGACCTCGGAAATCCCGCAAAACCTTCGCTTTTGTGAAATGCAGTTCTAGGGTTACCGCATAGATGGCGCCACAATGTCAGTGTGTCCCCTCATTCTAGAAACATTTCTGCGGTGCGAGTAGAATCAAATGAAACATGCCAAAATATATAAAGAAAATTTAGCTTCAGCTTTCAGCTCAGGTTGAGAATTTTATTTGTCTATGAAGTTGTGCGTCTTCCTTTCTTGTCATTTTTCTACGTCCCTCTTTCAGTACTGTCACATATTTGTATCTTCGTATTATTTTCAAGTTTATTTCCTGTTGGTTTTACTTCTGATATTATTTGCATGTGCATTTTGGAGGCTGACCTCGCACCTGTGAATATTGACACCAATGATTCGGGAGCCCCGATTCGGTTCTTCCATATTTCTGTGCTATTATAATTTCAACTCAATGTAAATAGTTTACAATACCATGATGTCTTCTGTGAATGCGGTCGTTTTAGTACGTGTGGATTTTAGTTTTATATTAACACTTGTAAAATAATCATATATGGCTATAATTGTGGATTTTTTTTTGCTTGGCTAGCAAAAGTTTGTTAACCCAATTTTTTTTAGCGATCTAGCGTCTTCCAGCATATGAACTAATTTATTATTATTTATTAAAAATATAAGAACGTAGTACTTCGTTGTCGCAAACTTTCAATTTATGTCATGAACTTCACAAAGTTCATAAAAGGAAAGTACTATAGGTGACATTTATGCAGCAATGCTTAAGCCTCCTCAAAGAGTGGGGCAAGGAATGAACAAATACGTTGTATTCTATACAACCCTTTTAAAGTTATACGGCCGAAGTCGGGTCGCTCTGAGAAATAAGTAATTGTAAAGTAATTGCATTACTTTTTAAAAGTAATTTGTAATTGTAATTATTACTTTTCAGTAGGAGTAATTGTAATTGTAGTTCAACTACTTTTGAAGCCAAGTAATTGCAATTGTAATTAAATTACATTTTGAAAGTAATTTACCCATGTATGCCACACGGGGCCGGCTTTATGGGTGGGTGACCTGGGTGCTCGCCCAGGGCGCCATAAAACGGGAGTCGACTCCGCGTCCTCTTTTGCATTTTTTTAGCTCTTTTATTTTTTTGAATTCTGAACACGTCTCACAAACCGTCTCACAAACCGCTCGTGTTAGGCCATCACTCACATGTTTACTAACAACGTGATGTCGTACCTAGTAGATACGGGCGTATAAAAATGCAGGGGGGATGCCATGTCTAGAGTTCGCCGAGGGCGTTTGATGGTGTGCGGCCAGCTCTTTATCCATTCGTGTAACGGCGATTTCTAAAAATGGTGGATTAGATTTACTGGATATCTTGAGAGTTTATATAACATGTAACTTAAACAAAACCGATGTATTAATTAAGTGTAATTTGGCATACTTGTATGGAAATAGGGAAATGACGTGGTGTGAGACATTGTTCACAAACACAGGCCGCCGGCGAAATAATGATCTATAACAGAGTCTCTTGGCACTCAAACGAACGCCACGTACAAAGGCAAAAACAAAGGCGGTTGACCACGTGCATCACGGAAAGCGACTACTTCAACTGATATCATTATTAGATAATGAATACATTTTAAAATGGCTTGAAGCATATTTAAATAACAGAAATCAGTTTGTTCAAATACAGGATTCCCGCTCCTCCACATCAAAAGTAGAATCCGGAGTTTCTCAGGGTTCAGTTCTTGCACCCCTATTTTTTTTTTCTAATTTTTATAAATGACATCACATTGGACCGATCCGCTCAAGTTCGTTTATTCGCCAATTATTTTATAATTTATAAGCAAGTGAAATTCTCAAATGACCAAGCAGTCCTAAACAAAAGTTTAGAACTTATTTCAGAATGTTGTGATGATTATCAAATGTTGCTCAATCACCAAAATGTTCGATGAAAGTAACTAGGAAAAGAAACCCACTGAAATTTAATTACACTCTTCAGGGAACAGCTTTGAATACGGTATGCGACTATAAATACCTAGGACTAATCATAACTTCAGATCTACGTTGGAACTTGCGAATTAACTTTATCTCCCGTATTCCTATGAATAAATTATGGGCTTTAAAAATGAGTCTGATGGACTGCTCGATCAAAACAAAACTAATCCCGTAAAGAACGCCTGTTAAGTCTCTACTTCAGTATGCGGACGCGGTGTGGTATCCTTAGACAAAATCTAATATTAACAAAGTAGAAAGGATTCAGAAGAAGGCATTAAGATTTATATTTAATATGTATGGCAGAAATACCTTAATCTTGGAGCTTTGTGTTCAGGCCGGCATTCGACTTTTACAATAATGTAGAAAGATCAATTGACTAAAATTCAATTTTAATCTAATAAATTGGAACTGCAACTTAAATTACCAAGATTGCTTTCATTTCATCACGTCAAGAGTCACAAGAAATAAACACAGTAAATCAATCACTGAAATAAAGTGCAGGACTGGCTGTCACAAACACTCTTGTTTTCCTTGTACTATCCATGCCTGGAATGCGTTACCCGAACAAATTGTCTCTTCAAATAGTCTGACATTGTTTCTAGCCTTGATAAACGAATGAACAAATGTTTAATTTTCAGGCCTTCATGCCCCCTTAAAAATACTTTTCTACTCAGCGTGTGTCCCTGATTTATACATGTAACGTGATTTTTTGTGTTTTTATTTGCTGCGCTACCACACACTGTGTTCGCTTTATCATAGACCTTGATCGATGCATCTTTTCTACCTTGGCTCTCCCACGGCAGCCGGTAGTATCCATAAATAAACAAAAATAAAAATACTTTCCTGAAAGACGGGTTTCTGGGTATGACATGAAATTTAGGGGCCTTATGTGCCAAACCGATCAGGGGCTAATGAGACACTATGAAAGTACAGAAGATTAAACGAATCCACCTGTGAATTGTCACACGCCACCAAATTCTCAGTTCCAGGGTGTCTGCACTGCAAAAACTTCTGTCAGATTGAAGGCACGTTAGCCTGAATTCAAGCCAGTATCTTAGAGATCTGCGTGGCCGTACTTGTCTCAGAGCCACCAAAGCGCGAACAACTGGATATGGGCCTGGTTGTGCTGATCACCATTTTAAGCTCTTGTTTATTAAAGGAATCATATGGGTCTTTTTCCTCGAGATTCAAGGGGCCCTGAGTACCGTACAAACTTCTGGGAGGATGAAGGGTTTAGTAGAATCCCTCCACCCTGATAGGAACTGGCACGTGGAAATTCTTGTTCTTTTTGATAAATTTTAATTCTCCGCATTTCTTTCTTAGCTCAAAGGCCCCCCTCCAGAAACAGATGCGTCGCCAGTGACAAAGCAGAGGAAGGAGGAAAGGGGGGGGGGGGGCGAGGAGGGGCGCGCCAATAGGTATATTGCATTTGAGTCGTGCCTTAGGAAGATCCTAAGGCGATGCCCTCAATGCTTCTCCAGGAACACGAAAGATTATTTTTACTGCTTCGGATCCATGCTGCAGGCCAAGGTTATTTGCAGCACTGACCACACCTGCACATGGGAGAGCCAGTCTATAGGGGTTATGGAAAATAAGGGGGCAACATAATGTATTCTGGTATCTTGTTCAGCGGAGGCTCTCATACCATACTCTTCGAAATTATGGGTGCCGCCAGCCATCCACTCCTCACAGTTCTTTGAGTACCAGAGTTATCTACTCCCAGCAGTGAAAAATGTAAGTTACATGTGTTTTGCTACCCCACGCTGCACATGCGCGTCGTTGTCATGCGCCAATCAAATACCGCAATTTTCTGCTCCGCGCACGCTCAGACTGGAGCACGGAACGCTAACGCAAACACAAATTGCTTGCGTTTGCTCGCATACGCAATACTCAACATCACTATTCTTTTACCGGTTTTCCCAAGCCAACGAAACGTACTGCAATGAACAGGAAGTGCCGGCCGGCGGGCGCTGCTTCGAACTGCAAAGGCTGAGATTGGCAAAACGACAGCGTATAAGAATGAAAGGAAATGTTCTGTAAGTTTTGTAATTAAAAACAAGAACAACGAAATCTGTCTCTTTTTTTTTTTGTATTTCGGGTAGGGCCACTCACCGGTCACTTGGCCAACGCACGAAAACTTGCCGCCTGCGTTTGCTTGCTCCAATGAACTTACGGTATGTGCTGAGGCTTACATGAGTGTAGTAAAAAATGAGCAGAAAACAAATATCGGGCAGGCTCCCTCGGACAAAACGAATTGCACGTACACCGACCTCTGCCACTTACCCTCATGTACTGAATTTAAAGAAAAACTAATAATTAAACAAAACAAGGCTAAGAATTATCAGACGAGGAATGCAGAGATTGTTGTAACTTGTGTTGTTATTACAAGCGCGGAACGAGCATGGGGCAACATGGCTTAAGTAAGCTTTTTACTGCGTGGATCTCAGACCTAAACTGATTGGGAGCATGCCGTGCGGTGTTAGTTTAGAAAATTACTTTCATATCATGTTGTCATTCGAAGCGCTAGATTAAGGGAAGTGTCTAGCCTGCCAATTTTCGTAAACGGCCGCACTTGTAGTTCAATAATACTTTCAAACTCCCTTTGTATTCATCTCGTAAACAGTGGCACCACTAACCTAACCGTTGTTCGAAAATACTAGGTCATATATACAAATCGGGCAGGTAGGTGACTAGAATAGAGTCGCGGAGCTGTTGTGTTGGAGTTGCGCATTCTGTCTCAGGCACTCGTAGTGCTCAGAAGCACGGATAGCTAGTTCCTACGAAGCTGCGATACGGCCCTGTCAGGCCGTGGTTTTCTTGCTGCCGGCGTGGATTAGGATTATCAAATTGTGATGCCTGCCCTGCAAAGGGGCTTTGATTTTTTTTTTTTTTATAATTTGTTTCTCAACTTTAGTAGCCCCGGGCGGCCGTATAGGAACGCGGATTTCAATACTCGAGAGCGCAGGCGTGCTGAAAGACTTGAAAGACTGTTAACCACCAACTGCTCCTAAGGAAATTACATCGACTGGGTTTTCGAGGCCCTTTTTATTCTTTTCTAAAAAACTTACTTCCTCACCGTTCTCAACTCGTGTCGATTTGTGGCTTTAAGAGTTTTCTTCTTCCTCTTAAGGTAGGGGTGCCTCAAGGTTCAGTGTTATCGCCTCTACTTTTCAACATTTTTGTTAATGACATGGCTAGTGTGGTCAGTGGATGCACGCTCTACCAATACGCCGAAAATACCCTTCTTGTGTAGCGTCATATTTATTTCCATGACTCTTTCAAAACACTTGAGGAGAATGCTACCCATATAATGGACTGGTTTGCTGAAAACATGATGGACATTAATAAGTCTAAAACAAAGATAGTTCATCTTCATAATCCTCTCAAAAGCCACCCTGCCAATGTAAAGTTTCCTCTTCACCGATTTGAATGTGATCTATGTGCATGTATACCAATTGAGTCAGTTAATCCTGTTAAATACTTGGGTGTTTATTTTGATTTTGATATGTCGTGGAACACACATATTTCATACTTATGTAGCAAAATACGAGCTGTATCCTGCATGCTTTACAACACTACAGTCTTTATACCAGTTGGTGTAAGGCTGCTGATAGCTCACGCACTTGCTTACAGTGTCATTCGGTACGGCGTAACCGTTTTTGGAAATTGTTCTGGTCGCTTGCAGACCAAAGTTGATACCCTACTGAGAGGAATACTCACTAGCGTTGCATATAATACACCTTTGTCAACAACTAGGGATATTTTCAAAGCTCTCCAATTGCCAAACCTCCGTTCACTTTATATTCAAACTGTTATATTACGCAAATTTTGGAACAAGGATTTCAAAAGACCGTCACTTCCGTCTCGCTCATTGCGATGCACCCCACCCCTCGTTTCAAGGTGCCACGTTGTTGGACCCGTTACGGTAAATGCACGCGTGATTATTCTGTTCCGAGTTTATTGAACCCTCTGCCGGACTCAATCCTGGACATCACCTCACTGAAGGCATTGAAGAAGGAACTGAAATGCGTTGACTTGGATATTACTTAGTGCAAGCCTAGTACCACTGCGTGCATAGTGAATTTACAGAGCTATTATTTTTTTTCTGACCCCTTCTTCTCCAATGATTTTGATGACATTTCTATGTCTTTTTTTTACATTTATTTGTTTTTCTCATGCCATGTAGTGTCATTTTGTAACTGCGTTTCATCTTGCTTTCACGTTTTTCTTTATATACGTATTGATTTGCTTATTCACTCAATGTTTTTTTTCTTTTGTCACCGTCTGATGACAGTTACGACTTTTCCTTCTACTTTTCTTTTCCTTGATATGTTTTCCCAACGTTGTGGTTCCATTTCAGTATAGTTCTGCTGAAATTGTTTAGTTTTTACTTACTTTTTTTTTTGCTATGATTAGCGACATTTCTGCTTGTCGCTGATTATACTTCATTTCCATTGGTCTAATAGTTCTGATGACATTTATGTATAGATTTCTGTCCTGACAATGTTTTTTTTCCCTTTGCTTCGTCGTGTTTTTTTTTTCTACTTTTGCATTTGTGCCGATCTTGTTTTTTTTTAAATTTTTTAGGGCGTCATCACACAAGCCTTCAGCTGGCTTTGATGTGCCCATACCTATAACACTGCATTTCTGATGGGCAAATAAAATATTATTATTATTATTATTATTATTATTATTATTATTATTATTATTATTTCCTTTTTTTTTCTGACCGACTATGTTACCAATTCTACCTAAAAGGGTTCAGTCACACAAGCCCATGTCGGCTTTGACGAACCTGATAGTTATCAAAGTTCTCGTTAAAAGAGACGAAGTAATCCGAGAGCTGACAATTAATCATGTCGTAGTTGCCCCTGTGATACAAACGAAATTTTTTGTTAGAAAAAAAAACACCGACTTTTGTGGCTTAATATCAATAAAATAGTGTAGCACTTTGTGGTCACTAATGCCATCTATAGGAGACAATGACTTAACTAGATGAGGATCAGCAGTAAGGATTAAATCAAGCACATTTGAACTGCTGTCGGTGACTCGTGTAGGAAAAGATACTACTTGGGAGAGATTAAAGGAAAGGCACAAGTCAATAAAATCTCGGCTGACATTCGTTTGGTCAGCGCTGGTTGGCGTCAGCGTATTCCATTCAATACCCGGAAGGTTAAAATCACCAAAAAGAAAAGTAGTTTTACTATGTGCTGCCAAAAAAGACAAATCATCACGAAGGCAATCACAAAAGTCACGTGAAGTGTTGGGTTGACGGTAGCAAACACCGAGCAAAATAGAGCCGTAGCAACATTTTATGGAAAGCCAAACTATCTCAACGACACTTTGGATCGACACGATATGACATGGAATAGTTTTGTTAACAGCGATAAGAACCGCTCCTCCGCGTCGATCCGCTCTGTCTCACCGGTAGATGTTGAAGTGAGGATGATCCGGTAATATTTTATTATCATCAATGTCAGGATTAAGCCACGTTTCTGACAGCAAGACAACATCAGCATCACATGAACTTATCAGTGAAGACAAATCATCACGCTTAGGGAATACGCTACGTGCGTTTGCGTAAAGAACACTTATGACACTCTGCGATTTAGCCGCATCAGTAGGAACACTCCCCACGTTCCCCTATCTCATGAGCTCTATTGCACTGTCTGACTGGGCATCGTATAGGAAAGTCTTAGGGCCATTGTGAAGTTTGTTTAATCGAAGTTCAAAAGGCAAAGATTGACATTTAGCAAAAGTGACGAGGTTATGGCGTGCAGCGCGAGTATTTTCGCAGAAGTCTTTCGATAGTGAAAACGAGCTACCCTTCAGCCGAAAACTGCGCTGTAGTATTTCGCTTTTGGTTTCAAATGACGCAAAACAAGTTATGATTAGTCGGCTTTTCCTTCTTGAAAGTTGCCGATTCTATGAGCATGTTCGATATCAGAAGTCGCTAAAGATATGCCAAAATTTTCTTCTGTGAATTCAAGAACTTTGTGTTCCGACGATGACCATGACTCACCGCGCGTGTCGGGAATACCTCGGAAAAGCAAGTTGCAACGACGGGAACGATATTATAGATCGTCACTCCGAGTGAGGAGCGAAGCTGTTACTGTTGCCTGATCGGCAAGAGCACCGCAAATGCCGCAAGGATCCCCTTTTCCCCGTGTCTGGGGAAAAGGGAATCCTTGCGGTTGAGCTGAGCCCGGGGTACGTTTGGACCCTTCGGGACCCCCCGGGCGAGGCAATAGACCGCTTCGGCCCCTGATTCTCGTAAACGGGTGTCCTGGCTTGGCCCGACCATGATGATTCAGTCAGTCGCCTTTCTCCACTTCTCCTTTCTATACCTTTCTTCTCCTTCTCCCCTTCCTTCTTTTTTCACTTTCTTTGGTGGCAAGGGCTAACCTTGGGTGGCGACAGAACTTTCTCTTGACCCACACTCGATTATAGCATCCTAGTAGCACTGGTAGAGTAACATACTCAGACAAGCAAGACCTGTTATGAGATGTTACCTATTCCCTCGTTGGACTCTGTGGTGGGTGGTGCGCTAGATGCCGAAGTTCCTGCCCTCCATATGGTGCCCCTCCTCTCTAAACCCAGTTCAAGGCAGGCTTCCAAAAGGCCTCGCCCTGAGCCCCAAGTCATTGGAAAAGCCCCTGAAATGGGTACATTACCAAAGTTTTTTTGTGATCCACTCGAACCTCGAAGAAAAACCAGTGTCCAAATTGTCCCCCTTTGTGGTAGCCAAGGTGCTAGAAAACCTCATCGGGTTCTCATACAAAGCGAAAAAAACTCCACTCCGGCGACCTTCTCGTTGGAGTAAATACAAAAGTTCAAAGTGAGGCACTCTCCAAGATGGCCAGCATAGTCGACGTTGAAGTGTCCGCGGGTCCTCACCGGTCGCTCAACACGATCCGTGGAGTCATTTCTGAAGACGACTTCCTCGATGCTAATGAGGAAGAAATCCTGGAAGGACTGAAAGGTGCCGGTGTTGTCGCCGTTAAACGTATTATGTTCCGAAAGGATGGCAAGGAAACCCCATCAAAGCATATAATCTTGACTTTTGAGACACATCCTCCCTGAAACTGTGAAGGAAGGTTATCTCTACTGTCGCATCCGTCCCCAATCCGCAACGGTGCTTCCGCTGCAAGCGCTTTCGGCATGGGTCACGCAGTTGCCGAGGAGAAGAAACTTGCGCGAAATGTGGAAGCCAGGAACATGTTGCTGACATCTGCGTGGCGGCGGCCCGCTGTAGTAACTGCAGTGGGTCACACCCAGCTTATTCCCGCACCTGTCCCCTTCAGCGTCAAGGAAAAAAAATTCTTTCCCTAAAGGCAAAGGAGAATATCCCCAACATGGAAGCCAAGAAGAAGCTGTCCTTTCTCTCAAAGGGAGGTTACGCCGAGGTGGTGCGCAGGGGCCCTGCACCACGCTTGTAGACTAGGGCCACCCAGGTCACTCCTGAGATCTTGGCGGCTGACCTAAGGGCCCCATCCCCTCAACAGGACCAGCATGCTGCTCCCCTGGGCAAGGGCGGGCCGGCAATAGCCGTGCCCGCCCTACCCTTCAAGACTGTGGCACAGGGTCATCAGGCTTCCTCTTCTCGAGGAGGGCGCTTTAGCTGCTTCCACTGCTCAGGACAGGCCAGCACCGGCTCCATTTGTCAACACTGGCCGCTCTCCTTAGGAGGAGAAGAAGCGAGGCCCTCGGCCTCAGTCCCTGGAGAGGCAGCCAGCAACAAAGGAGCTGCGTGACTCGCACGCAGCTTCCCTGTCGGGAAAAGAGTTGGAGCAGATGGACGGGTTAGAACCCCTCCCTAGTATATCAACCACCTTTCCACCTAGTTCTGGTCGTGGCCGCAGATTGGGGCCCCGCGGCACAGACCCTCCCGGGCCAGCAGGCAAGTCTGCCTGCGGGGCTCAGGGGAGCACTGGCGCTGCCTTGTCTGCCCCCTCATCGACTCCGGGTTCTGACCAGGACGAGATGGAGTGGCAGAGTACGAAGAAACAAAAATGAAAAAAAAAAAAACTCGTAACTCCTCCGAAGTGAAGAAACTGACTCACGTTTTCATGTGCTCCGGTGTTTATCCCTAAAATGTCTTAAGTACTCATACAATGGAACTGTTATGGCCTTCTAAAAAACTTTGGTGATGTAGAGCATCTTCTGGAGGAGTACAAGCCACGAGCGCTGTGCTTGCAAGAGACTCATTTGAGTCCCAGCCGTACGGATTTCCTCAAACGTTACCAAGTTTTCCGGAAGGATCGTCCGAGCTCTGTCAGTTCCTCTGGGGGAGCTGCGGTGGTTCTCCCGAGATAAGTTTCCTGCACAGAGGTTCCACTGTCCACACCACTTGAAGCAGTGGCTGTTCGGTTCTTGCACCATAAAGCTCTTACAGTATGCTTTTTATATCTGCCACCTTCTTTTACTTTGAAATGTCCAGATTTTAACTCACTGTTAGACCAGCTTCCTGAGCCTTTCCTTTTGATGGGCGATATTAATTGTCACAACCCTTTATGGGGGAGCACACGTCAGGATGTCAGAGGAGAAATTGTTGAGTCAGTTTTAACCACACGAAGTCTTTGTCTTTTTAATACGGGTCAGCCAACCTATTTTAGTCCATCATCTTTGTCATCAACTTCCACCGACCTTTCAATTGGTTCTGCTACTTTACTTCCAGATTTTTTCTGGAGTGTGGATTCCAATCCACGTGGAAGCGATAATTTCCCCACTTTTTTAACCTGCAGTTTAGCCCCTCTTTTAGTTCATACATGCCCTCCTCATTGGAAGCTTGACAAGGGTGATTGGGGCCTTTTCAAGCAGGCATCGTTTTTTGGCAAATTCTCGTCTGGATAGTCTCACAATTGACGAACTAAATCATCTTTTAACCAAGCACATCATAGCAGCAGCCAAGTTGTCCATCCTGCAGACATCTCAATTTCTTCCTAGGAGGCCAAAGCCTTGGTAGAGTTCGGAATGTGAAGAGACACGCAAGAAACAAAATCGGGCTTGGGGTATTCTGAGACGATACCCCACTAGAGATAACCTCATATCCTTTTGGAAAATGAAGGATCGTGCACGCTACGTCCGAAGAAAAGCGAAACGGGAAAGTTGGCAAGGCTATGTTTCTACTATAAATAGCAGTACCTCACCTAAGGAGGTCTGGGACCGAATACACAAGATCAATGGTTCCTATCATGCATTTAAAATCCCCCTGCTTTCTAGGAATGGAACATGTCCAGGCACACTCGAGGAACAAGCTGATATTTTTGGAGAACATTTTGAGTATGTATCCAGTTCACATCATTATTCATCTACGTTTCTTCAACACAAACTGAAGGCTGAGTGCAATCCTTTGAAAACCTCAGGAGGTGAACGGGAGGGATATAATGCTACATTTAGCTTGCACGAGCTCCTCTCTGTTCTTCATAACAGAAAGCCCTCAGCCCCTGGACCAAATGGTTTACATTATTCAATGCTACAGCATCTCTATCCTTCTACACTTGATGTCATTTTATATCTTTATAACCGCATATGGCAGGAAGGCTATTTCCCTTCATCTTGGAAGGTAGCACATGTCCTACCACTTTTGAAGGTTGGTAAAGATGCTTCTTGTGTTTCCAGTTGTAGGACAATTGCTCTTACCAGCTGTCTCTGTAAGACACTGGAGCGAATGATTAATCGTAGACTAATGTACAATTTGGAGCATGGTAAGGTGCTCGACGAATTTCAGTGCGGCTATCGTTCATCAAGGTCTACAGTCGACCGCTTGGTCCGTCTCGAAACTGTTGTGCGTGAGGCCTTTGTGCACGGGCAGCACCGCCTCTCCGTGTTCTTCGATCTCGAGAAAGCGTATGATACGGCTTGGCGCTATGGAATTTTGAGGGACCTGGTTGACCTCAGACTACGTGGTCGCATGATTCCTGCAATTCAGAGCTATTTAGACAGGCGCACCTTTCGAGTTCAGCTGGGGAACACACTCTCCCATGAATTTCTGCAGGAAAATGGAGTGCCGCAGGGGGGAGTACTAAGTGTCACCTTGTTTATAGTTAAAATGAACTCCATTGCTTCTGTAATCCCTTCATTGGTTCAGCATTCTTTTTACGTCGATGATTTACAGATTTCAATTTCCTCCTGTAACCTGTCCGTCTGTGAACGCAGGGTTCAGCTAGGTATCAGCAAACTTACTAAGTGGGCTGACAGTAATGGGTTTAAGTTCTCTCCTGAAAAGACTGCATGTGTTTGCTTCACCCGCAAACGTAGAATCCTTCTTGAACCATCCCTAACAATCTACAATAGTAATTTTAGTGTCCAACCTCAGCACAAATATCTGGGTCTCACGTTTGACAGTGAACTGAATTTTAGTGCTCATGTAAAAAGGCCTGAAATGGAAGGCTCACAAGTGTCTCAATATCCTTAAAGTTCTCTCGCACCGGTCTTGAGGCTCGGATCGATTGTGCCTCCTATCGATCTATCGCTCTTTGGTTCGCTTCCGACTAGACTATGGCTGCTTTGTTTATGGGTCTGCCAGACAGTCTGTGCTCAAGATGTTGGATTCCATTTATCATCTTGGGCTTCGTTTAGCTACAGGTGCATTTCGTACATCCTCTGTGCTCAGTTTATATGCAGAGGCTAACGAGTGTTGCCTCGAGAGACGTAGATTCGCATTGGACATGATGTACTCTCATCGCATCCGATCTGTCCTCCAGCACCCCACTCGAGAAGTTGTTCAAGAAACACGCTCGGAACGACTCTTTATCGCTAAACCTAGCGTGATCCCTCCGTTCAGTATGCGACTGAAGACCTTGGCCTAGTCTGTCGGATTAGATGTGGCATCCCAGGTAGTTGAATTGCCTGGCATCATAGCACCTTGGGAGCACCCTGACATACACTGCAACCTGTCTGTTGCACAGTATAACAAGAAAAACACTCAAAGTGCAGTGCTTCTGCAACAATTTCATGAACTCGCTAAATTGTATGAAGATCATACAAAGCTCTATACAGATGGAACAAAGTCTGAGACTATTGTTGGCTGCTCTGTCATTGGCCCTTTAGTGGAAGTTGTAAGGTGCATAAATGCTGCCGCTACCATTTTGACAGCTGAGCTGTATGGCCTCCTGTTGGCTACAGAACACATATCTTGCCGCAGGATACCCCTGGAAGTAGTTTTCACTGACTTTCTTAGTGCCTTGCGAGCAATCTCTTCACTGCTGCCTACAAGGAACGCCCTTGTTGTTGAAGTTCAGAAGAAAGTTACTGTGGAAGCTAGAAAGCATGGCACTATCGTCTTTTGTTGGATTTTTAGCCATGTTGGCATCCCAGGCAATGAGGCGGTCGACCGTGCTGCTCGCACATGCGTCAGCAGAGAGGTAGATATAAAATGAATCCCTTACATGAACTACCGCCCTTCTGTAAGGTCTCGGATACGAGCCCAATGGCAAGCCGAGTGGAATGAGAAAATCTACAACAAGCTGCATCTCATTAAGCCAAACCTGGGTGAATGGGCAAGTGCCCGACACCGAGAACGGTTTTATGAAGTAATACTGTGTCGTTTGCGCATTGGCCACACGCATCTGACTCATGTATACCTGCTCCGTGGGGAGGATGCCCCTTTGTGCTAACAATGCGATAAACCTCTAAGTGTTCTCCATTTTCTAATTGAGTGCTCTTTCTACGAACGGGAACGCCAATCTCACTTTGCGCAGTTGTACAGAAAGCACACTCCCTTACACCCAATGTTGTTATTGGGTGATGAACCATGCGTGACTTACAAGCAGGTTTTTAAGTTTTAGATGGTACTGGTCTCCGACATCGATTGTGAACTTCAAAGCTTTTCATTCACGGCCATTATTGTTTGTGACATAATCCGGTTTCATGTCTCATTCCTTTATTTTTAACCCTGACCACTAGAGTCCTTTCTTCTCACTTACCCTCAATGTAATAGTTTCCTTCTTTGGCGCTCTTTGGCCTCAGCAGCCCTTGCGCCATAAAAACCCAATCCAATCCATGACGCGTGTTGCCTCGTACATGGTGGCAGTGGTTAGGCTTATCGTGAGCACGACACGTAAGTGACAAACCGATGCTAGAGGACGCAACTGGGAACAATGACTACGCGACCGAAGACGGTGAAGGAACGCCACGAGAGCAGACAGCGAGCATCACGACCTGTGGTCTGCCCCGCCGAAGCCGCTAGACCCGACCGCCGAGCCTTAGAATGCATGAAAAACGTGAATCACAAAATTAGAACTGTTTGCGGTGGCGACGCACCTGAAGGATCAGCCAGGCAAAGTTCAAGCCGCAACGCTCCTCGTCTGCATCGGAGAAGGTAGGAAAGCCGCAACGCACCTCCACATTCGAGAACGAGGCAGGAAAGAGAAGATACAAGTTTTTAAGGATACGTTTGAGCAGCACTTGAAGCCAGCCATAAACCTAACGTACCACGACTTTGTCTTTGGGAAAGCAAATAAAAAAGACGGAGAAAAATTCGAGGAGTGGCTGACCGAGCTAAAGATCCTTGTGCGGAACTGCGAGTACGGTGATATCGAAGAACGAATGCTGAGGAACGGAATAATACTCGGGACTGAAGACAAACAGCTACAGCAGAAGCTTATCAACAACAGCCCTACTTTTGCGACAGTACTGGAAATGTGCCGAGCTAAAGAACGAACAGAGGAGCAGTTCAACGAAATCCGCAGAAAGAATGACAGAACTGAAGACCCACCGGGAATACAGGCTCTAAGAAAAGCAGACCAAGCGACATGCCGCTGTTGCGGTTTCGTACACCGCACGAGCGCATGCCCGGCTACAGAAAAAAAAAAAACTTAGCTGTTGCGAAGTTGGGCATTTTGCAAAATGCTGCTGGAAAGGTCCACAGTCACCTAACAGCCGACAGCAGCGCCAAGAAAAAAATGAAAAAAAAATACATCCCCAAAGTCCGCCAAGTTGAGTACGAGGACGCTGACGAAAGCGAGGAAGGCTATCGGCTGTGTCATCTAACAGTAAACAAGATAGCCAAAGGAGACCGCTGGACCGAGACAGTACAGATAGAAAGAGACCGCTTACGCTGCAAGCTCGACACCGGAGCAAATCGCTCCGTAATTCCAACGAGACTACTCAGCGTGATCTCAAATAACAAAATCCGCAAGTATGGCACAGCACCGTCGTCGCTTTTTGGCCACAATAAAAAAGCGTGTGGAAGAGTTACCCTGGTAGTCTCAACTGGTCCTTCAGCGACCCAAGAGAAGTTTTTATTTATTTATTTACAACACTGAAAGCCCTCTCGGGCTGTTTTAGAAGTCTACAGCAATAAAACAACAGAAATACTGAACCAAAGATCAAGAACAATCACCGCAATACAATCATTTGAGTACAATTTCGGTTGAACCACACCACCGAAAGTCACCACCACCAAGGAATACTAGTATGGCTCTGCATATAAATCAAATAATACAGCTTCAAACTTATCGGCACTGCCAATCCCAACAAAGAGGTCGCCATCCAAACTATTCCACTCCTCAATTGTTCTTACAAGAAAAGAGTACTTAAAAACATCGAGATTTGGTAAATACGGCTTGACTCCAAACTGATTATTAACTCTCGGGGACCTTCTACCAGGAGGCTGTATATAGTCACTCGAACTGATGTTATAATGCCCATTGTAGAGTTGATAGAAAAATTTTAACCTTCCAATTTTTCTCCGCTGACCCAAAGTTGGCAGCCCCGCTTTTTTTTTAATAGTTCTGTTACCGATTCCGTGCGGCGATACTCTGAATAAACAAATCTTACTGCCCGCCGCTGGATACGCTCAAGTTGTTCTATTTGATATTTGACATATGGATCCCAGATCACGTACGCGTATTCAAGAGATGATCGAACTAGAGTCTTATACGCAAATAATTTAACTTCAGGCGTTGTATTTTTGAGCGCCCGTCTTAAAAACCCAAGTTTTCGCAAAGCCGCACTACAGACATTTCCTATATGTTCCCTCCAGTTTAGATCGTTAGAAATTGTGACCCCTAAGTATTTAAAAGTTTCGGATTGTTTCAATAGTGCACCATTATAGGAATACGGAAATATATTAGGCGACCTCCTTTTTGTGATTGTTACAAAAGTTGTTTTTTCAAAATTTATCTCCATATCCCATTTTTGACACCACTCGTGCATAGTCATTAACGAGTCATTTAATAGCATTTGGTCCCGTTGTGAATTAACTTTGATGTACATTAGACAATCGTCTGCAAAAGGACGGACTTCAAAAGATGGATGAATTTCAGTTGCAATGTCATTTATATACGCAAGAAACAAAATTGGTCCCAAAACCGAGCCCTGAGGCACACCGGAAGTGACTTGCAGCAGCGTGGAAGTTTCCCCAGCGATTTCAACAAATTGAAATCTGTTTGACAAGTAAGATTTGATCCAAGAAACAATAGGCGTACTTACCCCTAAATCCAACAATTTTTTTAGCAGCTTCGAGTGCGTGACTCGGTCAAATGCTTTTGACAAATCAATTGATATCACATCTACTTGACCACGCTCATTTAAAACAGATGCAAAATAATGAGTCGCTTCAAATAACTGGGTGACAGTTGATAACTTCCTTCTAAAACCATGTTGTTTTTCGTAAAACAGACCATTCTGTTCGATGAAGTCTGTGAGATGTTTACAAATAATATGTTCGAGGAGTTTGCAGGCAGTAGAAGTAAGGGATATTGGCCGATAATTTCCAACATCAAGCCGACTCCCGGATTTATGAATAGGGACTACTCGCGCAAGTAACCAGTCCTTAGGTAGCCTCCCCTGGCTCAATGACGCTTGAAAAATAAGTACTAGAAACTCAGCAGCTCTTAGACAGTAAGGCCTCAAAAATTCATTTGGAATGTTATCTGGACCCGGTGCCTTTTTTACATCGATATTCGGTAGCATAGAAAGAACACCCTCATATTAGACAACAATCTCTGTTTCAGGCAGACCAGTAACATTAGTTGTGACACTTTCACGATCATTATCTTCGGTAAAAACAGAATGAAAAAACTTATTAAATTCAGTCGCCACAAATGCTGGATTGCTGTATACTTTTCCATCCTTCATGATTTCGTTAACTTTATGTTCCTTACATGCTGCTAGTTCTTTGTGGTCAAGGATGATGTACCGATGAAACTGGGGGGGGGGGGGAGGGGGAGGGGGGACGGGGGAAAGAACTAAAAGAGATGCTTGGACTGATAACTCGCATAGCTAGAGTCATAAAAGGCCACAACGATGCGACAAAGAAAACAACTACAAACTTGACTGACCCCCCGGGCCATACGCAAACGTTTCCCATTAACTGGGAAAAGTCAAGAAGTTAAATACAACATGAAAGTAAACCCACGTACAAAATGTGTTGTAGGCCCAACAAGAAGGGTACCGTAGCTCTCCAGAAGAAAGTCAAGCACGAACTAGAAAGAATGGAAAACGAGGGGGTATCACGAAAGGCCAGGAGCCGACCGAATGGTCCAGCTTCGTGGTAGTTGTCGGAAAGAAAGACAAAGTGCGCATCTAAATCGATCCAGTAGACTTGAATCGAGTTCTGAGAATGAACACTACAAAATGACGACAATGAATGACATAGCCACTTGAATCGCGGGAGCGAAAATGTTTTCGACTCTGGACGGATCTTCTGGGTTTTTTCTAATAGAACTCGACGAAGAGAGTTCGCGGTTATGCACCATGAGAACTCCGTATGGAAGATACAGGTTCAAAAGGACGCCCTTTGGGATAAGCACAGCTCCGGAGGTTTTTCAGCATGTCATGAACAAGGTTCTGGAAGGCCCCCCCAAACAGCAGTTGTGATGGACGATATACTAGTCTGGGGCAAACCCCAGCAAGAACACGATAAAAACATGACACGCCTGCTTCAACGCTGTCGAGATGTGAACCTGCGACTCAACCCAAGAAAGTGCCAATTCCGCAAGACAGAAGTTCGCAACCTCGGCCCTAGTGCTTAACCGGGGTCGCCATCACCGTGGATCCAGACAGGATTCGAGACATCTTAGAAGAGAAAGAACCTAGAGATTACAAGGAACGTCGAACATTCCTTGTGATCACACATCTCTCAAACTTCATACCACGACTTTCTGAGCGAGCAGCACCGCTAAAAGAACTACTCAAGAAGGAGTGCGCTTGGGTATGGACGGAACAACAGCAAAGAAGTTTCGAAGACCTGCTGGACGCATTGAAAAAAGTACCAGTGTTTGCTTACTACACCCCAGAAAAGCTCTTAACGCTCTCAGTCGGCGCAAGTCAATACGGTGTAGGAGCCTTTATCACCCAGGGAGGAAAGCCTCTAGCATATTTGTCGAAATCCCTGACAGCAGTACAAACAATGTATGCACACATCGAGAAGTAGGTGCTTACTATTGTTCGCGGGTGCACTAAGTTTCACCATTAAATATTTGGACAACCGTGTGTAACCGTAGAATCAGATCACAAGCCGTTGCGAGCTATTTTCACGAAACCACTGTATCAATGTCCCATGAGACTGCAACGAATGAAGATGGCTCACCAGGAACACTCGTTACAAGTGAAGCATATTCCTGGAAAAGAACTGCTGCTAGCAGACGCACTTTCATGTTTTCCTTCGAAGGAAACAATAGAAGACGAAGAAGACAAGTTCCAAGCAAACGTTACAAGTTTCAAGTATATATCAGTTGCTTAATACCGCCTCCAAGAAATACGAGAGGCAACCGCAGGTGACGCACAACTGCAACTGCTGCGTCAGTGTGCGCAGATTGCATGGCCGAAACAAAAAGACCAAGTGCCGCAACTTGGAAGGCCATTTTGGTCGTACCGAGAAGAAATTAACGAAGAAGACGGCCTTGTACCCCGGTCCGACAAGCTAGTCATACCCACAGCTACCAGACTAAGGGTACTCAAGCTGCTGCACGCAGCACTCTAAGGCAAGGAGAAGATGAAAAGAAGAGCTCGAGATATTGTTTTGGCCCGGAATCAACGCTCACATTGAGGGCGAGTACAACGGGTGCAGCACATGTCAAAAGTACAAATCAAGAAATGTCAAGATGCTACTTGCTGTGGCGGCGCCATGCCACCACACCAACAAGCCACCATACCACCAAGCACCAAGCCACCTCCTCAAGCTGCCCTGGGCCACATCCCATGGTTCTCAACACCATCAGCGACCCTATGATCAACCGCATCTCCGCCTTCTATGGTCGCGCAATCACAATCACCTCCCGCGACATTGTTGGAGACTGCGTCCATTGACCTCACCGGCACTGGGATGTCCCCTCATCAATCCGCATAGTTCAGTGGGCATGGAACCAAACGGTCTGCCAGACAGACCTCCAGACCACAAAGATTGCGAGATGTTGTATTAAGTTAGTGTTCTTGTTTCTAACGTTGTACATAGGATTTCTTTTTTATTCTTGAAGGGGGGAACTGCTGTGGCGGCGCTACTGACACATTTGTAGGCTGAAGAAGAAAACGATGGAATAAAGGTTATTCTTCACCGGTACTGGAGCAGGGCGGTCGACTTACGCTGCCACGACAGCATACAACACCACACTTGAGTCATGTGGTGCCAACACTGCCTTGGCAGAATGTTGGTATGAATTTCTTTACTCAGGAAGGACGGGACTTCATAGTAATGGTGGACTTCTACTAATTTTACTTTTACCACAGCTTCCAACGTTAAAGAGTTTTGTATGAAAGTCTTCGTAACACACAGACTCCTCTCGAAAATTATAAGTGACAATGATCCGCCGTTTGGTAGCCATGAGTTCAAACAGTTCCTGAAAAAATTGAAGATCGAGCAAACAACTTCAAGCCCTTACCATGCCTGACCAAATGGCATGGCCGAACGAGGCGTGAGGCAGGCCTAACAATTTCTGAGAGAAAGTGCGAACAGGGAAGAGTTTTACTATGTACTTCTTGAATGGCGCAACACTCCACGGGACGAGGTCCTGCAATCACCAGTACAAAGTCTGATGAGCCGACATAAAAGAATGTTCAGGTAATGTTCAGACCCACCAGGTCTGAACATTACCTGCCTGTTATCGTGCCGCCCAAAACCGTAACACAACGCCTCACAAAAATAAGGCAACAACAGAAGGCTAGCCACGATAAGTCGTCACGAGTACTACCGGATATTGAAACACGTTCCGAAACCACCATCTACAACACCATCAAGCACACGTGGTCACCTACCGTAGTAGTGGGCGATTTTACAGCAAGGTCGTACAAAATTCGGACCACAGGAGGCGAAGTGCTTCAAAGGACACGTGAACACTTAAGACCAGTGGCACACTCCACCCAAGTGACGACCTCTGTGGCTACAGAGAAAGCAAGCAATGGGAAGTTGAGTCTGAAATGCGCCCGCTGCTTCGAAGAGGGACCAGGGATAGAAAGCCACCACAACGATATGGAGGTGACTACGATATTTAGACTCACACACACACACCTCTAAACTTGCCTTACCCGAGAAAGGAGATGTGGCATGATAGTCAGCACTTCCATCACGAGAGGAAGAGAAGGGCAGAGGGGGCAAGGGATAATAAAACCATTCTGTTTCCGAATCGCCATGATGCATGTTGCCTCGTACAGGACCGAGGAGTGATATGAGTGTAAGAGATGCAGACCTGCCATATTCTGTTATTTGCTTAGACGCTATTGTTCTTTCGCCCTTTTCCTTCGATAAACGTTGTTGGTAAGGGTGTCTCTGTACTTCTATATACTATGTGTGTGTTCGTAAAACGTGTCGATGGGCGTTGTTCAATACCACGCGTCTGCTGGATAGAAGGTTGGTGTTGGTTGGATCCACCTCCTTCGGTACCTCATCGCAGGCTTTTCCTTCTCTACAATATTACTTACCAATCGAATAGGTGATATTCACTTGACGTCTCTCGCTAGGTGCACTGGCATCGGCCACCACGGTCGCCATCTTCGAGGTCTCCTTCTATCCTACGTAGGTGACATGTGCCGTCTAGCCGGACTTTGGTGTTCTTGAAGCGCCGTAGAAATTTTTTTTGTGTATGTGTTTAAATTCGTTTTTGTCGCTATCGGACTTTTCCACCGCGCCCCCGTTGCTCCATCAGCTCCATGCAGCGCTCCGTGTAGCGCGCCGTGCCCACGGCGGTAGCTCTTTTGTGAGAACTGTGATTTTTCTACTTTAGGGCTTTTGTAGCACGGTGTGATTACTTTTTGTTTTGTTTTGCTAGTTTTCTTATTGTTTTTTTTCTAACGGATTTTCTGCACTACGGCTGTGTAACCGTGTTGCTCCATCGCCTCCGTGTCGCACGTCGTGCCTTCGGTGCTCGTTCCTGTGCAGAAACATACCATGCGGCTCACCGAGTGCGCAGCTAATGGAAAGTGCGCCGGATTTTTCAGTAGTCCAAACGATCTAAAAACCGCATGCAAGCGATTTGGCGAGCGACGAGACAAACGACGGCGACCCGCTTCGCTGTCGCTCGGTCACTCGCGCGACGAGGCAAACCGCATGAAAGCGACGGAAGCAAATGACCAAGGCGATGAGCGCTAAATTTTCTAGAAATCCAAAAACCGAGCTACGCGACGAGCGGCAGTGAAGGGTGTACTGCATGTTAGCGATTTAGCGAGCGACGGCGACAGCGTCGGGAGTCGGCGACGAGCCACGGAGATTTCTCACGCTCGCTCGTCGCGTCGTTCGGTTTCTAGATTTCTAGAAATCGTCGCTCATCGCCTTGGTCGCTTGCTCCCGTCGCTTTTATGCGGTTTGCCTCGTCGCGCGAGTGACTGAGTGACAGCGAAGCGTATCGTTGTCGCTCGTCTAGTCTCGTTGTTCGCTAAGTTGGTTACATGCGGTTCAGCCTTTACACACGCTACTCGGCGGCAACAAAGGAATTAAAACGGCCCGCCCCCGAAATAAACTGTTTTCTCTTTTCTGTTCAACCAAGCTTCTTCAACGATATGAAATTAGCACACACTACCAACGGACGACCGCGTACCCAAGCCAGTCAAACGTCAAACCGCGACCTCGAAGATGGCGGATCGACGGTGGCGTTCCCTGGCAAAATTGAACCTGCAGGCTCAGTGACTACCACCTGTACGCGTATCAGGTTCTTTTTCCGGCACTCTTGAGTCGGGTCATAATGACACCCATTTGGAGACACTTAGCGAAACAATTACGTCACCGTTTTCCCTGGGCTAACATTTCACCTCTTTGTTGTAAAACGCCTCAAGCTGTTCTCAAATCTGTGCTTGTATACATTGTTCTCCAAGTTGAGCTGTCGGTGTTTTGCCCGATTTCTTCCATTCTGTAAGATGACTTCTGCTCACAGCCCCAGACCGGAAGTGCGCCCGACGCGCCACCACCGCGCCGTGACGCAACAGAGCTGAGTTCGTGTATACAGGAACTCTACGGCTCATCTGACAGGGGCGCCGCCGCGTGGCCTCATTGCTCACCGGGACCGCGCTTCGTCTGCCGCTTTACACTCCACCCCTTTTGCACACACTGTCTATGGCTCTGAGTACACTTCACCGAAATTGCTCCACTGAAATCGGCAAAGTTTGCGGGAAGTTGACAGAAGCGCGCGCTACGTCACTTCCTTTCACTCGGCGGTGCGCACACGCGGGTCTTTCACCGGACTGCCGAGTCGGATACGTTTGGTCGCGACGGGTCCTTACACTGGGTTGTGACGGCTCGGACGCTCCTACCTCGTATTAATCAGGGACGCAGAGGTACTGTGAACTAGAGGATGGGTAGTGAGATCAGGCACCGACGCGCGATATGCATTGCTGTGGAGCGGGGAGCCTGGAAAGGCCCCGGATCTCCGCAGCGGCGCTGCGGTAGCATGAACTGGAGGATCCGAGCGTTCCGAGAGCCTTCGGAGAGCAGATTTGGCTCGGCGGTTTGGCAGTGCGCACTGGCTCCCGTTCAGATCTTTGCCCAGTTTTTTTCTATCGCTTATGCCGATTGAAGTGCAATGCCGAATCGCCTATGACGACGACGGCGCCAGTAACGCAGCGAATGCTATGCGATGCATGCGCTACTACAGCCCACGCTCTAGTGGCGCCCTCTCGTGCCGTCGACACTATGTGCGGCAGCCGTGAGCGCTCGGTGAGATCACTCACTACCCCTCCTCTAGTTCACGTCAGCATGGTCAGGCAAATGTAAGCGCTGACATCTGTGATCCCGTGAGTAAAAACTAAAAGAAGGAGCGACAGAAAATTCGAAGGAAGCAGACGCAAGGTGTGACCAGAGCCACACATGTAAAGTGTTTGGCTATTCATTTGGAAGTATAGGCGACAAATGAGGAGGCGCCATTGGCCGAAAGCGGGCTGGGCGTGTTCCAGGGCGTGTTCACAAATTCGAATGTGGCCAACCAGGAGCCGGAAATAATAGCCTGGTGGTGGCTGTGAGAAACAAACTTAATATGTGCATCCGAGTAACTCTCGGTGTTTGAAAATATGGTGCACGTGAATGTTTCAATCACGGTCATTTAAAATTATGGTGGAAGAGTGCGACTAGCGGAACAATCGACATAATTCGTACGCCAGGCGCCGAGGGCCGTGAATCTGTCGTCCGAACAAAACAGATTTCGAACACTAAATGTGCTATTTGTACACAAGATGTTAGAAAATTACACTTATTCAGACGGGGGGAGTGGCATATTCGTTTCTTACATCTTTCTGCATGATCATAATCGAAACATCGCGTGTGCTCTATTTTCAATCATGAAGGGTTACTATAACTCTTACGCGCTTATATACCATATACCTATGATTAAAACTGTTTCTCGCTACTACGACTAGGGGATTCTTTTCGGCTTCTAGTTGTCCAAAAGAGCATATGCCAAGCCCTCTTTCTGCGTCTGGTGCACGCCCTGGCTGTGCCCGCGCCTCCCATTGACCAAACTCTCTCTATACACGGCTCTGGGTTAGGCGGGTTCATTTTGCCGCGAAGACCGCTACTAGGTATCATAATCGCCATCACTTTCATCTTGCATATTACATCATCATATAATCACCATCACTAGACAGGGCACCGCGGGCCTTCGTGGCTCGGGCTGTTTCCTTTGTGCGGTGTTGCCTTAGCAAATAAATATGATGAATATTATTATTATTAACTGATTGCTTACCTTTGTACGCTTCATACTGCCGGTGTTTTCTTTTGAAGTAAAGTAAGTACAGACTAGGCAGCGGCCGTGCAAGTGAGGGGTTGCGACGTTTCTGCTTTCATTAAAGGTGCCTTGAGGAGATTTTTGAGACCAACTAAACATATTGATAAATCACTCTGCTGCCGCTAAGCATTCTAAAATTGCATAAATCATGACGATACGTGACCAATTTCCCTATTAAAACAATTAAATGTCTCAACACACCAAGGTAATCTCCGGCGATGGGAGGAGCACCTTGCGAAACCAGGACCACTGTCAGCCAATAGCGAGCGAAAGATCCTCGCACCTCCGACCGGTGGAACCGCGGAGGGATATCTCGAATGCGCGTGGCTCGTTGCCCGTAGAGCCCGGACTACCAGTCAACCCAGCGAGAGCGCGCTGGAGAGCTGACGACCGGACACATCACTCCCACGAAAAAAAACAAAAACAGAGCGTTGTTTTTGATGGGATTATTGCCGTATTATTTTCCGCGGAAAGTTAACATTTTTGGACTACTCTTATTTGCTCTTATCATCTATACAAAAGCATAGACAATTTGTAAAAACAGCGCTTGCAATCTCAACGAAACGTCGCGTTTTCATTGGTCGCATTTCGTCCTGGCTGCCGGAACAATGCTTCTCCCATCGCTGGAGATGACGACCTCGGTGTGTTGCGATCTCTGATTGCATTGTTAATAGGGAAATCGACGTCGCATCGTTATGATTTATGTAGTTCTAGGATGCTTAGACTCCGCAGAGTGTGTTGTCGGCATATTAAGATGATCTCCGAAATATCCTCAGGGTTCTTTTAAAGTCTTATGGGCAATCTGAGCTCTACTTATGGCAATCGCCGTGCGCGCCCCGCCGCTCCGAGGTAGCCGAAAGGCAAAGGACTGTGGCGAACGCGGTCCTCTACCACATGAACTCCGTGGTATGGATAATGCGTTCCACCTGTGTCACGTGCTGCTTCCGCAGCTGGAGAATGACAGTAGTGATTCGTCATAGGAGAGCTCAATCGGCTCGTGAAGTTCGAGCTGAGGCATGTTCAACCAGCGGCCATTTTGAACGACAGACCGTCTCCGGCGGGTCCCTCCAAAAATGAGAGCTAATCTAGCAATGTTGGGGTGTTCAGTGGCCGAGTGGTCTAGCGCACACCAGCACGGAGCACGTGGAGCGAAAGCTCGCGCTGCAGAACCCAGGATCCTGGGCTCAATCCCCGCCCCTGCCCGTTTCGATCTGGATGAGCATCGTACCGGCGTGCGGTCGTGTATCATTACTGCGTGGCGCACGTTAATGACTCCAGGCTAGCGGTTGTACCGCACTGGCTAAATTGCTCATCTACAGCTGAGACACCAGACGCCCACTGAGGCAGACTAACTTCCGGCTGTATGAGCATACACACAACAATTTGCTTTTGCTAGTAATGTTGTAACACATCTAGATACTCACTTTTGCTTTTCTCCAGCTCAGCATGGTTTTCTAAAGGGTCTTTCGGGCGTGACTCACCTTGTTGAACTTTACCATGATCTTGTTACAACAGCTGAGAGTGGAAGTGAAACGCGTGCTATTTTCCTTAACTTCCGGAAGGCCTTTGCTTTTGTTTCCTACCCTTTGTTGATGTATAAGCTGCGCTCTTTCAGCCTTGATAACAGCGTCTACCGATGGATAGAAAATTGTCTTTTTGAAAGAAAGCTATGTGTTGTCATGAACGCTGAAAAACATTAATTTGTTGCTGTGACATCTGGCTTTCCGCAGGGCTCGGTCTTGGGGCCTATTTTATTCCTTTTCTTTATAAATGACATAGCTGTAGGGATTGACTCGCCTGTGAGGCTTTTCGAGGATTATTATGTTTCATATCGCAGAGTAAAACACTTACGTGATTCTGCTCTCTTAGAATATGATGTAGATAAAATATACAGTTGGTGTCGGACATGGGAATTAAGTCTCAATGCTGACAAGTGTGTCCACGTCACTTCCGGGAAAAAACGCGACAGCTTCCTATCGAGTTATTTTATTAACTATCGACATTTACATAGAAACATGGATGTGAAGTACCTTGAAGTTATTTTATTAAGCGATCTTTCTTTTAGTGCTCACTTAACACAACCTGTAATAAAGTCTGGTAGAATGTGAAATTTCATTAACCGAAATCTACGCAGTGCTCCCAAAGAGCTAAAAGAAACTGCTTACTGCTTCTTGGTAAGACCAACGCTTGAATATGCGTTCTGTGGGACCCGCACCAAGCGTACCATGCAACTAAAATAGAAAAAAAAAAATGTAAATCCGTTGTGTTTTGCAATGGTTTGTGTTGGGAACGTACAATAGGAGGTGGCAGGTTCGTATTGCAAATTTTGGATTCCCTTGTGCCGAAAACGTTATTTTCAGTCACAGCGCCAGAAACCCGCAAACGTTTACTTACAAATGTAAAAAAAAAAAGTTTCAGCCTGGCAGAGCTTTTCAATACAATCGAGCGATACATCGTAAATGTTTTCGACTACTGATATACAGATCCATTTTTCAGATGTATCTCGATAGATACAGGTACTCGAAATTATATGGAATATACTATCGCGCGATACATTTGTACCGCGACACTACCAACCCTGATCTTCCGTTCGTCGATTTAAAACGTTTACCTAGGAGCAAATTTTCGCCTCCCTCGCGAATTTTGGAAACCGCTCCGAATCTACCAGCTGAGTTCACTATTAGATTATGCTTCCGTCATATCAGATTTTCTCCAGAGCGTATCGAATGAATAAGTTCGAAAAATTGCAAAGATTGGCTGCAATCTAGGTTTCTATTATCAAAGAATCGCAGAACTGAATCAGTACAGGAATTGATTACGACTATGAATCTCCCCCTTCTTTCCGACCGCCAAAAAAAAAAAAAAAAATAGCCCGCGTGAAAGTCTTGTTTGCGCTCAGGAATGATATTTTTTTTCTGCCGCGTGCATGACCGAGAGGGAACGCACGCGGCGTCCCACGCAGGCGTCCGATGCCCGGCGTTTGAGATAACGTTTATCGATCGATTCTACTCGAAAATTCGCGTCTGTTACACTGAGTGGTAATAAATAAGGAGGCCAACATCACCTTGGCGAGTCAGACTCCCGAAGGTTCCATGCTCGAACATTCGAGGCCGAATATTCGAGATACTCAGTATAGTGGATTAGCAGCCTGCATGGACTTGTCGAGTCAGTCTCGCTCAAGCTTGCTTCTGTCCCCTCGACGCTCGTTCTTTCTTTTGTTTCTGGCACGAGTTCGCCGATTAAACCTTTATTTTTAGATTACGTTCGGCGAGCCTTTTCCATCCGCGACAATATCAACCCAAATCGCTACATACGCTCTGCGTACCCAGGCGTCATTCAAGCCAAATGCAACTAGAAAAAGCAGACAACGGTACTTATGAGCATTCATTCTTCCATGTAACAATATCGGATTGGAACACTCTTCTCCTACAAAAAGTAGACAGTGTCAGAATAGATCAGTTTGAAAAGGGCGCCTGTATACCAGCGCCGCGTCCAGGGTGGGGACAGCCGCCATATTGGGTCAGAATATCCGCTGCTCTTGTCGGCGCTGTCTTGAGTCAATAGACCTATTGCTACATTACCCAAGCATCAAGGGGAGAATGCAGGGATTGGCGTTCCACACGCCGCACGTGCTGGCCTCAGCAGCAGTAACTTTTCTAAAGCAAATACCTAAAACAAATGGCATCTTGCACGTGCGTTCGTCGACGCTTTATTTAGGTTCTTTACTTCGAATCTTTTATAAGGGGAAGGCGTGCGCTTGTGGCGCGTGGAACACCAATCCCTGCGTTCTCCTTCATGCTTGGGTAATATAGCGAATGGTCTATTTAGTCCAAATTACGCTAAGGATACAACTTTTCCGCCCACGAATCACATCCACACACTCCAAACACTGACCCGATGTGGCCCTGCCACGTCAGACTGACCCAATTACGGGGGTCAATGCGCGTCTCCATCCTGGAAGTGGTGCTACCATCGAGGCATCCTGGCTTGAAAAGTGCATATACCAACTACGTGAAATACTATCCAACCCCGTGACTTTATTTGGGTTATGTGTATTGGTGACCGTCCTGGATGTCCGGCGTTTTTGTCTCGTTTTTCGTTTTTCCCACGCTGTTTTTATTCAAGATGCATCACCAACTAACCCAAGCGTGCGCTCTCCTATAGTTGGCGGCATGTCAAGGGTTCAGGAGAAGCTCCTCCCACCCCTTGCCCCTTTAGCAGGGCGAATGATGGAGAGGAGGTCGCCTCCTTCTAACGTTCGCACTGCTCAAGTGGAGAGAGGTGGGAGGAGTCTCGCCTGAACCTGTCACCGACTATACAGATTTTACACTTCAGTGTCAGGCTTGCAAGTAGTTCGTATTAGCCTCCTATATAGTGAGAGCCCGCGCTTTCGGCGCCAAAACAATACACAGCCAGGTTGCGGTAAAAGAGGGAGAAGGAGTGGCAGGAGAGAAAGAAAGCATCTTGAAACTAGCGCCACACAACCACTGTTTTTTTGTTTGTTTTTTTGTTTTTCGCAATAAAATTGAAAAAAAAAATAAATAAACGACTAGCACCCTACGTTCCTCGCCGAATGGGTGTATGGCTGAGTTTACATGGATGCGATCGTAGCGAATCGAATCGAGATTAACCGCCTATGATTGGGTAGACGAGGAAGGGAAAGGAGGATCGCGGGCGCGTGACTGGTCACATCTCGATTCGATGCGCCATGGTCGCATCCATGGAAACGTAGCCTATGAAGATCCCCGATGCGCTGAGGGTGTCGTATCATGTATCGCTTATAACAAAAAACTAAAAAAAAAAAAGAAAATTGAGAATTGTATAGAAATCTAAGCAGAAAATTTAGAAAAATTCAAGCTAACACGAAGGCAGATGTTTGTCGTCTGCTTGCTTTCACAGATGGAAAACAAGAAGTAATGGCGGTGATATATCGATGATTTCTAACAAAAAGAAATTCGCTTAAGGTAGTCCCACACTGGTACACCGTAGGAACTATTGAATTAAACAAAAACAACCTTCAATTAACATAATGTGCATTAATGTGCATCAGTGTGTCTAGCAGAGTTACACACTCGAGCCCGTTGCTCTCAAGACGCAGCACCGAGAAAAAGAATTTGTTTGTCTTAAATACATAACTATTTCAGTTTCCCGGTAATGTGCAGAAGTGAGGACCAACCTCGCTCTACCTTACAAGAGTCTAAACCAAAATATTAAAGCGCGTGGCTGATCAAGCATGAAGCTGTAGAGTAATGACTTCAGAACAATAAGTGCTTGGAGAAGCGAATAATATGGGGGCCTCCCGAAGCAGCACTTTCCCTAGTTTCGAGCTCATGCTGACAAGTCCGATTTATATACAGGGTGTGTGGTTAATGTAAATGACACATTAAGCGCGATGAAAATGCGCGTCAAAAACAACCCGACCCGACGTACGAACCGTCAGAACGATGGCCGGATCCGACTGGCTCGGCTCCCGCAAACGACCAACTCGGCAGATATTCGCCACACGATTGTCTGACGGTCCGACGGCCGCAGCCAATGGCAGCACGGATGGCGCGAACGTCATGTTGTTCTCTCTTGAAATTTTTCACTTTATGTTTCTTATGCACGCTGCGTACCTTTTTGTGCTAGTTTTCACTGTGAGAAATAGGGCTGGTAAGCGCTATACTATGCAAGCGTTTCTGTCCGACATTCACGGGAAACGAAGGAAGGGAAGGACGTTGAATGACCCTCGACGTAAATTCGCGAAAAATGAAAACTGTTGTCCTTACTCCCAGAGAAAATCCGCATAAAGTCCCTCTCCGTCATCGCCAAAAACGGCTGTATGAGTCTGGAACAGATCAGTCGCGCCCGTTTATTTGCCTCGGTGCTGATATTGTGACAAAAAAGGAAGCTGTCCCCAAAACAGGCCTTAAAACGATGTTCTCCTGGATTCCGTCCGATTGTAAGGATGTGAATGTTATCGACACTGCAGTGCTGTGTCATTTGAGATCGTTCTCAAATAAATCATCTCCGGATAGCGTTGCACCGTGCGGTACGGACAATATATTGTTCGAATGTGAACACCTGCGAAATTTTATGTCCAAGTCCGGTCGTGTACATCCTTAAACATGTTATTTCTGAGCGTGAAATATGCATGCATTTGGCTATCTTTTGCTGTAAATTATTTGAGAGAGCTAAGCGCCCTGCCGATTAAGATGGCTGAGCGGCCGGCAACGCCCAAACTCATCGTAAAGTAAAACAAACAGTCCACTCGCACTGGTTCTGTCGCGCGTGTACCCAACGAAAATAGTTTACTTATTTTTTTATTGTGGTACAATGTTTCTTCTAAATATCCTCGGAAAAATAAATAGACAATAAAACGCAAGAAAAAAAAAAGTAGAGAAAGGTAAAAATTTAGCCGTCAGCAGTGTCTGGAATTGCACCTACGTACGCTAGGCCTATCGAAATCAATAGTCCAACCGGTTAGGGTTAGCAGGGACGTCACTGAGAGACTAGCTACAAACCCAGTGATTGGGCTCGAAAAACGTTCTCTTGTCCCTAGGGCCGAGTGTTTCTTGGAACGGCGGACACACCCTGTACGCTCCACCTTGCTCTCACGTGACACTGAAAAGAGCGAGAGCGTCGTGCAGTTGTCCGCCTGCCTTCGCCCTCAAGGCCGCCTATGTCGTCTGCTACAATCGGTAGTACCTGGCGCTCCCGGCATACCTTTCGGCGTCGCAGACGACGCTTTGCGAGATGCCCGTTTCCCTGGGAGGATCCATAAAAGCTCTGGCAGAAAGAGGTCCATGTTGAGTTCTTTTTGGAAAAGTTCTTGACGCGAGACAAAGAAATCGACGAAATCTCCGGGCGCGTGATTATATTGTGTTGCTCTGTACAAAGTGGGCGTGTTCTCCCTCGGCCTAGCTGTGGTAGACCGGGTGCTGGGAGGCGGCGGCCGCCGAGGCCGGCGTGGGCGGCGCACGCAGTGCCGAGAAGCCCCGCTGGTACCAGTCGTCCTCGGGGGGTCCCGCCATGGCGGTCTGGGGCCCGAAGCCCTGGGCAGTGCCGTAGGTCGGGTAGCGGGCCACGGCCGGGTGCGGGTGCGTCGCGTAGGCCGCGTAGGCCCCCGTGCGCGGGGGTCCGTACACGCCGCGCATCATGCCGTTGCAGGCCGCCGGGGGCAGCGCCGACGGCGCGGACAGGGCCTTCTGAAGCTGCTTCTCCTGCTTGCGGTACTTGGCGCGCCGGTTCTGGAACCATACCTGCAACAGAGGGACAACATGGACGCCGTTTAGAGCCTGTTCGCCGAGCAAGTCGCTCCAAAATGGCCGTGCAGGGGAGCCTCGCCTGGGAGAGGAGGTGCGGTGAAAGGCAGAGATCACGTGTGCGGCATAGCTCCGCTACCGTAGCTGCATGCTTTGCGGTCTCCAGCAGACGACGAACGAGTAAAAGCTGGTTCACTTGCCTTACGACCGAGTTCTTGTGACATCTTATTGCCGCGCGCGCTCTAGGCACCGCGGAGGTGGCCGAACGGTTATCGTGCCTGCCTCCCACGCCAAGTGCCCGGGTTCGATTCCTGGGAGCGACGCGGCTTTTGTTTACCCTTGCAATTTAGTGTTCTAGTAAATCTGAGAATCCCGTTGCTTGTTCGAGGTGCGAATGTTTTCGTCGCCGAACCTTCTAGGCTGACTGTTCCAGAAACCAACGCGTGTACATAAGGGGCTCCGCTTGGCAATCCTGAGTCAGCTTTTCGCCCCGGCGTTCGACTCCGCTGCTACGCCGACTTCGACGCCCGCGACGCTCTCTTATTATTGTTTGTACCCTTCTATTTTTGGCACAAGTTCGCCACATGAAACGTCTACTTCTTCCTTTTTATTTATTGTTCTTTTGGTCACCCCCCATGACATTCTGGTGGAGGTGCGGGGTAGCTGTATATTATGCCTGTGGACCGTACCCCTCCGAAAACATGCCGGCCAAGTGACGTGCTCAGCCCCGGGAGGCCATCCTTCGCAGAAGACCAGAAGAAGGCCCGCTCAAGTCGCCGTAACCAAGGCCTACCCCCGGAACTCGGACCCCTGCCGCAGAAACCAAAGAAGAAGATTGCGACGATGGCCACTCCACCCGTTGTTGTCCTACCCGTCGCTGCCCGTACGCCTGCGTCCTTCCACGATGAGCCTCATGAAGACATCAAGGACTGGCTACAGCAGTACGAGCGAGTGGCCCAGCACAACCGATGGACGAACGAACAGCGCCTGCAGAGTATTTAGTTTGCGCTCGAAGGGACGGCGAGGCACTGGTTCGAGAATCGCGAGACTTCCATGATCTCGTGAACCGCCTGCAAGGATAAGGTGAGACGGACATTCGCCAGCCCATATCGACGGGAGAAGGCCGAGGACCTTTTTCGAATGAGGACACATAAACCAAACGAGACTATCGCCAGTTTCGTCGAGGATGTTCTGCGCCTGGTCGCTCGCGCCGACCCTCACGCCACCGACAAAAAAAAGCTGCGGATCCTAATGCGAGGTGTTAAAGATGACATTTTCGGTGGACTTGTTCGCAACCCCCCATTCACCGTTGAAGACTTCGTCACGGAGGCCTCGAACATGGAACGTGCCCTCCTCGCAAGAGCCAGCCACTACCATCGGCACTCGAGCGTCGCTGCTGCTTCCGCATCGGGCTACGACATCAGCCCTGCATCCTCGGCCTTCGCGACATCATCCGCGGCATCGTCCGGGATGAGCTTAGGAAGCTTCTGCCGACTGCTGAACGCCCGGCCTCTATCTCCAATGCCGAGGTCGTCCGAGACGAGGTTCAGCGAGCGTTTCTACCAGGTACCCCTGTCACCGTGGCGGCACCCGAAGAACCGACACTGACCTACGCCGCCATGGCCCGACGACCGCCGCAAGATCACCACCAGGTCACAGCACCACCCCGACGTGAACCTTCAGCGCCTCAGTTCTCCCGACGCCAGGAAAATCGGGCGCACGCCCAGCCAGAACAAGCAGCGCCACGAAAGACCGACGTGTGGAGGACGGCCGATCGACGCCCGTTATGCTATCACTGCGGTGCCGGCCACATTTACCGTCGATGCCCCTATAGACAACTGGGGCTGCGCGGGTTCCACCCGAGCGACCCGCGCCCAAGATACGACGAACGCCCTCGCGACATTGAGTAGTACCTCCGACGCTCGCCCTCCCCAGTGTCGCCTCTCCGCCGTGAAGCCCGCTCCCCATCGCCACGACGTTCAGCGTTTCCAGCGCAACGACCCCGCCGAGAGAGCCTTTCTCCCCTGCGTCGCCGGGAAAACTACGTGCGGCAACGCCTGGAGGTGACGTTGCCGAAAACGACGGAAGCAAAGAGCCTCCAAGAACGCCGGAACGCTCCCATTCTACAGACGCCCCGCATTGTTCCGACTTCCCTGCAACGGTGTCCAACAGCCTAAACGTTGTTATCGACGGCCTCGACGCCTCGGCACTCGTAAACACCGGAGCAAACTACTCCGTCTTGAGTGGGAGGCTCTCTCGCCACTAGCGAAAAGTGACGACGCCGTGCGGTGGACCTCAAATACGAACTGCCGGAGGGCATCGCATCACACCAGTCGGGAGATGCACCGCTCGCGTCAAGATCCATGGTGAGACGTGCCCTGTGAAATTCGTCATTCTACAAGACTGTGCCGGGACGTCGTTCTCGGCATGGATTTTCTGCCTGAATACGGCGCCGTCATCGACCTTCATGAAAACAAATTGACGCTGCGGACGCCTGTGCCACCTTCAGAAAAACCCCAAACAGCGTCAGCCGCCGTCCGAGTCGCTGCCGACCACGTGAACCTGCCGCCGCGATCAAGTGTTGTCGTACCCGTCGTGGCCGATACAGCTACCTGCGGCGAAGTTGTCCTGAAAGGCAACCTTCAATTGCTCCTGGGAAGAGAAATAGGCGTCACAAGAGGAGTAGCTGAACTTCAGGATGGGCGGGCTGTGGTCCTCGTGACGAACTTCCGAAATAAAACGCAACACCTCACAAAAGGTGCCGCTGTGGGCCACGTCGAGAAACTTCAGAACTCCGCCGAAATATCCGCGATTGCTGAAGAATCATCGCCACCTCAGCAAGGCAGTACGTCGCCAGCGCAGCTCGACATTTACCCTAAGCTTCCGGGCCCGAAACGACGGCAGCTCATTAACCTCCTCACCAAATACCGCGACTGCTTTGCGACGTCGTCGAGGGTGCGCCAAACTGCCGTTGCGAAGCACCGAATCGTTACAGAGGACGACGCGCGCCCTGTGCATCAATCGCCGTACAGAGTCTCCGTCAAAGAAAGGGAGGTGATTTAGGAGCAAGTCCAAGAGATGCTGAACGACGACATAATCCAGCCCTCAAGCGGTCCTTGGGCTTCTCCAGTCGTACTGGTTAAGAAGAAGGACGGAACGCTTAGGTTCTGCGTGGACTACCGGCAGCTGAACGCGGTGACAAAGAAAGACGTCTACCCACTCTCCCGCATCGACGGCACGTTAGACCGGCCGCGCCACTCTCGATACTTCTCATCGATAGACCTGAAGAGCGGCTACTGGCAGATCAAAGTCGACGAACGGGACCGAGAGAAGACAGCTTTCGTCACGCCGGATGGGCTGTACGAATTCAAGGTGATGCCCTTCAGACTATGCACGGCGCCAGCAACTTTCCAGCGTGCAATGGACACTGTGCTGGCAGGACTGAAGTGGCAGAGCTGTCTCGTCTACCTCGATGACGTCGTAGTGTTTTCCAGCGACTTCGACGATCACTTGCGACGACTCCGAGCTGTTCTTGAAGCCATACGGACCGTCGGACTCACCCTCAAGCCGTCAAAGTGTCGGTTCGCCTATGACGAACTGAAGTTTCTAGGTCACGTGGTTGGTAACGAAGGCGTTCGCCCCGACCCAGAGAAGACTCGCGCCGTCGCGTCATTTCCAGCGCCGACAGGCAAGAAGGCCGTGCGAAGATTCCTTGGACTTCGTGCCTACTGTCGTCGCTCTGTTCGGGATTGCGCAAGAATTTCCGCACCACTCACAAACCTCACGAAGGACGCCGAGAGGTTCGAATGGGCCGAGGAACAGCAGCAGGCATTCGACGAGCTGAAGCGACGACCCCAGACGCCTCCGGTTCTTGGACATTTCGATCAGGATGCGGACACCGAGATTCACACAGAGGCAAGCAACGCAGGACTTGGCGCGGTACTAGTTCAAGTACAAGAAGGCGCCGAGCGAGTCATCGCCTACGCAAGTCGGACACTGTCCAAGGCAGAGAGAAATTACTCCACGACTGAGAAAGAATACCTTGCGGTCGTCTGGGCAATCACGAAGTTTCGTCCGTCCTTGTACGGAAGCCCGTTCCGCGTAGTCACAGACCACCTCTCGCTCTGCTGGCTTGCGAACCTCAAGGACCCGTCAGGACGCCTCGCTCGATGGAGCCCCCGGCTACAAGAGTTCAACATGACTGTGGTTTACAAGTCAGGACGCAAGCACAGCGACGCTGACTGCCTGTTCAGGGCCCCTGTCGAAACACCTTCCGGCAGCACCGACGACGATGACGACGAGTGCTTCCTAGGGGCAGTGAACACCGATGACATGGCACGACGTCAACGAGACGATCCGGAGCTGCGAGCTTTAATGGAGCACCTGGAAGGGCGCGTGAGTACCGTGCCCCGTGTTTTCTCACGAGCCCTGCCAACCTTCGCCATTCGACGAGGTGTACTCTAGAAAGAGAATTTCGGGGACAACAACTCGCCGTGGCGGCTGGTAATCCCGACCGATCTTCGAGAGGAGATCTTTCAAGCATGTCACGACGACGCGACGTCCGGACACCTTGGATACAGCCGGATATTGGCCCGTATTCGTGAAAATTATTACTGGCCCAAGCTCCCCAAAACCGTCCACCTCTACACCCGATCCTGCCACGAGCGTCAGCGACGCAAGAAACCGCCGACGAAGCCGGCAGGTCTCCTGCAGCCAATTCCTCCGCCAACTGCACCGTTCCAGCAGATCGGAATGGATCTACTTGGTCCTTTTCCGCCGTCGACCCTGGGAAACCGTTGGATAATCGTCGCCACAGATTATCTCACGCGGTACGCAGAAACGAAAGCCCTTCCTTCGGGGACTGCGGTTGAAGTCGCCAAGTTTTTCCTCGAGTCCATTGTCCTCCGGCACGGCGCTCCCGAAGTTCTGATTTCAGATCACGGATCATCGTTCATGGCACAGCTGACCCAAGAAATTCTCCGGCTCAGTCACACCAGCCATTGTCGTACCACTGCATACCACCCGCAGACCAACGGGCTGACGGAGCGACTCAACAGGACAATCGCCGACATAATCTCTATGTACGTCGACGTGGAGCACAAGACGTGGGACGAGGTGTTGCCCTACGTCACGTTCGCTTACAATAAGGCGGTTCAAGAGACCACTGGATTCACACCTTTCCAGCTGGTACATGGTCGGAAGGTAACGACCATGCTGGACGCGATGCTGCCCCATGAGCCAGCTGAGAATGAGAGCTACGACGCCCAGGTGGTTGCTCAACGGGCCGAAGAAGTCCGCCAGCTCGCCCGACTCCTGATTCAAGACCAGCAGCGCGTCGACGCCGGCCGCTACAACCTTCGTCGCAGGGACGTCAACTTCCAGCCCGGAGACAGGGTGTGGGTGTGAACGCCCCTCCGTCGCCGCGGCCTCAGTGAGAAACTGCTGAAACGGTACTTTGGACCATACAAGGTACTTCGTCATCTGGGGGGCTTAACTACGAGGTGATGCCCGACGGGACACGAACATCATCACGCCGCCCACCACGACCTGAGGTCGTCCACGTCGTGCGCCTGAAGCCGTACTACGCTCGATAGGACTGTGGACTTTATGCGTTCCAAGTGACTCTTTAGTTTGCGGTTATTTTTATTAATTTTTTGTTTTGTTTGTTGTTTGTGTTGTGCTGCATCGGGCCTATACACTTTTTAAAGGGGGGAGTAATGCCGCGCGCGCTGTAGGCACCGCGGCCGTGGCCCAGCGGTTATCTTGCCTGCCTCCCACGCGAAGTGCCCGGGTTCGATTCCTGGGAGCGACGCGTCTTTTGTTTATCCTTGCAATTTAGTGTTCTAGTAAATTCGAGAATCCCGTTGCTTGTTCGAGGTGCGAATGTTCTCGTCGCCGAACCTTCTAGGCTGACTGTTCCAGAAACCAACGCGTGTACATAAGGGGCTCCGCTTGGCAATCCTGAGTCAGTTTTTCGCCCCAGCGTTCGACTCTGCTGCTACGCCGACTTCGACGCCCACGACGCTGTGTTATTATCTTTTGTACTCTTTTATTTTTGGCACAAGTTCGCCACATTAAACGTTTACTTCTTCCTGTTTATTTATTGCTTATTGGTCACCACCCGTGAGATTATGACAAGAGAACACAGTGGCATGCTGGCGTCGTCTATGAGGTGGCCCTAGAACTGCCTTTCACCCGAGCGAAAGTTTTGCAGTATTTGGGAGATAAATTATACGTAGTACTACCTATGAGAAATGATTGTCCATCTTAATGATGTCAAAAGTTTCCGAAGCAATATAGAAAGAATACTGCGCGAAGAGAAGGGAGATATGCGGAAATCCCAAAAGTTCAACGGCTACCGAATATATGGCGCCAGTGGTCCATATGTTGGGTAGCAAAATATGGCGGCCAGTGGTTCTGGTCGTAATAAATCACAAGGGGTTTTAAGGCACACGGTCGTAAACAGTCCCAAGTGTGTGACCTCGCGTTAATCCACAGCTTCTCGGCCGTGAGGTCGTCTTTCGTCGAGATGCGTCTTGTAGTTGTTCGTAGACAAGACCAACGCTTCGAGCTATTTCCTCTCGCCTCTCTCTCGAGGGCTAAGTCGTCGCTTGTGAAAAACAGGTGGATTTTGTAAAGCAGCAAGAAAGGTAAAAGTCATCACTAGTAGCAGCAGACGACGCCGACGTTCGAACCTCCAGATGATGACGACACTGGTCCCTTTGCGCGAGGAGCAGATGACGGTCTCGCTTGCACCGACTGGAAGGGGATAGTGAGTGGAGTCGAAGGCGGCCAGCTCTTGCGCTCACCCACTAATCTAAAATCAGAGCTGGGCTCTCTAACGACGGCGCACGGTTTGCGCACGAGGCCGACAAACTTGCGCTACTCATACTTTTTTCAGTAGTTTTAGTTTGCTCATCTTAACAAATATCATCTACGGGGTTGTGAAACGAGTTTCGAGCATGCACAATTTCTTTCTACTGAAACTTTCTACGGAAGATCGGTCCGGTCTTTCGCGCTTCAGCAAATGGCCGAAGCGTCTTTTGCGCTTCTGTCATATGCGCTGGAATTGTGCATAGTCACCGGCGGGTCTAGAACGGCAGGGAGTTGCTTCGGTTATCCCGCCTTCAGCGCGAGCTTCTTCCCTTCGATGATGCTTCGGCGACTTAGTTTTGAGCGGTCACGCCTAGCTAAAGCATGACGGAAGTCAACAAGCACGTGCATCAGAAAGGGATGCCCTGGCGTTTTCATTTCTCTCGGCGATTATACTCTTCTGGGTAGTGGTATCGGCGCAATACCAGAGTCGTTTGTCGGCGAAGAAATGGAACATTAGAGAGCGCTTTGTCCAGTTTGTTTTTTCTTCAGGTCTATTTGTTGTTGTTGTTTGCGTGTTTTATGGCGCAAGAGCTCTGACGGCCATACTGCGCCAAACTAGGTAAGATAAAAACATTGGTAAAAGTACACTGACTAGACTAGAACTTGGCTATAGTTTGTTTAAAATACCTGTAGTTTTGAGAAAAGCTAAAAGACGTTCAAGTGATATAAGAGGCTGTTCCCCTAGAATCAAGACAGGGTGAAATGGGATGTTGTACTTGAAAAACTCGGGGAAATAGGTCTTGTATTGTTGTAGAAGGCCACGGCAAAGACAGAGAACATGCAGAACAGATAAGGTTTCTCCACAGTGCTTGCATGTTGGCGGTCCCTCACCTATAAGCAGGTATTGATGGGTTAGGAACGAGTGGCCGATTCTCAACCGGCACAGGAGGACTCCGAGGAAACGATTTTTATTATAGGAGGTTTCCCATGCACCAAGTTCTGGTTTGATGGCATGAAGCTTATTGTTATCAGCTAACTTCCATTCAGATTGCCATAGCTGCGAGAGTGAACATTTTACGGACGTTTTAAGGCCTTGGTAATGTGTGCGGACATTCGACGGTAAAAGGTTGTGTGAAGAGGCGGCTAGTCTATCTGTAGCCTCGTTGCTTGCGATGGCCGCATGGCTCGGGATCCAGCAAAACAATGTTTTTCCCACCAGCAAGTCCCTGTTGAGCTCTGCCCCGTACGAGTTGAGTCAACTTATTCATAGTTGGTGTAACAGAGCATACTGCAGTAAGAACACTCTGAGAGTCTACAAATATAATGGCTTTCATCACTTTGCTCCAGATTATATAGTCAAGTGCTGCCAGAACACCATATAGTTCGGCAGTAAAAATTCTGGCGTTATTGTTGAGTCAACTTATTCATAGTTGGTGTAACAGAGCATACTGCAGTAAGAACACTATGAGAGTCTACAAATATAATGGCTTTCATCCCTTTGCTCTCGATTATAGAGTCAAGTGCTGCCAGTACACCATATAGTTCGGCAGTAAAAATGCTGGCGACATTGTTAAGTCAAGTAACATGGGTAAACGAATTTGAATACACAGCGGAGCCGACATACATTGAAGACTTGGCACCGTCAGTGTAAAACTGGCAGTTATATTTGTATATATCTTGCAGAGCCAAGGATTCCTGTTGTAGAATGAGTGAAGACACGTTATGTTTATTAAATTTTGTAAAATACCAATCACAAGCTATAGGTTTGACATCCCATGGAGCAGTATCATATGCACTTTCTGCGAAATGAACACCCTCACGTGGCAGGTTAAGGGAGAGACGAAGGCTCTTAAAACGAAGGCTCAAGGGTCGAACAACAGTTGGTTTATGCTCTAAAGTACAACAAAACTTAGAATCTCGAATACTACTGTGGGCTGGATGGCTGGGTTCCGATGACACCTTGTAGGCATACACCAGACTTAGATACTGCCGCCTTTTTTCAAGTGACATTTCGTTGGAGTCAGCATACAAGCTTAAAACAGGAAATGTCCTAAAAGCACAGGTTGCAAGACGCAACCGAAGGCGATGCACAGGGTCAAGCATTTTCAAGGCAAACGGATGAGCAGGCGCGAACACAACAGACCCATTCTACAGGTCGGTGCTTACCTAAAACAAAGTCCAGTACACCGGATTTTGTTTTACGTCATCCATCTTATTCGAGCGCGGGGCACAAATTGAACGCGAGCTTCACGCGATCGCTGTGTCAGGCACAAGTAATTATGCCTCTTGAAGATGTCCACCACTGATCTCTATTGTAGTAGGCTGGATCGCGGACCGCGGCCTCGGCAGCTGGGTTCGAGTGTCGCCACCGGCGGCCATTGATTGACACCAGCCAATGCATAGGGCTCTATGGGAAGAACGAGAAAAAGTGACGTTTTCCCCTGTTTCTAAGCTGTTCTCGGCACTGAAACTTTTTGGATGATTTTCGATAAGCCCTTCAAATAGCTTCCATACAAACATTAAAACTGACAGCCCTCGCAGTACTTATAAATAAATATTTTGTGGCCGAGAGTGACTCCGCTGTACTGCAGCTCAATGAGGCGAGAGTTACCTAGAGTTACCGCGGAGTCGGTGGCGCTTTCGTCGAGTTGGGTTTAGCAGACGACAAGCTCGAAGGCTTTGCTACGCGGAATTCGCTCACGCCCGGGAAGCTGCTTTCGAGATCTAATTTCGTTGTCATTCATAAACTTCTGGGCTTCCCCAAGGGCGGTCTTATTGACGGCAAGTTCCTTTGTTTACTCCACTACGAGAGCAAGCCTGCCAGCTCAGCCGTAGGTGCTCCGGTACGTTTGATTTTTTTATTTGGCGACCGGACGTTTGACAAATACCGATTCGATCTCCAAACACCCGACATAAGGATCGCAGCGCCCCATAAGATACTCGCCTCCGAGCACAGCGTACGTTCTTCAATATGCTTACTTTTGTGCGTTTCTCCCATAGACTTGCGTGTATTGCCTGGTGTCAAGCAGTGGCCGCCGGTGGCGACACCGACGGGCTCCCGATCCGCGATCCAGCCTACTAAAATAGAGATCAGTGATGTCCACAGTCTAGCCAGCAACATGCTCGCGACGGCTGCTCCTGCTTCGCACGCGCATGAAGAGAAAGGAAACATGGGAAGCGTCGATGCATCCTTGGGGGTGTCTACCTGTATGCGCGCCTCGTTGAGCTTGGTGATCCTGGCCAGCTCCTCCCTGCAGTAGATGTCCGGGTAGTGACTCTTGGCGAAGGCGGCCTCGAGCTCCTGCAGCTGCTCCTGGCTGAAGGTGGTGCGGTGCCGACGCCTGGCGGGCGTCGTGGGACTGCACGCCGAGGCCAGGGCGCCGCAGCTGGACAGGGGCCCGCCGCCACCGTCCGGCTCCAGCTTGAGCTTCTTGAAGGCCCCGTCGCCTGCACCCGCGAGAAAAGAAATTTACGACATGCGCTTCTTGTTCACTGATCTAACCCCCACTTGGCGTATTCACCTCTCACTTTTACGCCATATGCAAATTCCAGACAAACAAAACATGGGCTGATTAAAAAAAGAAAAGGTAATGAGTGTCTTGCGGTTGCAACATGCTGTTCACAATGCTGAATGCTGGGCTAGTGGTATTGGTCTTGGGTTGCCAAATGCATTGTAGCGCTTTTTAGACGAGGACAAAAGATGTCGACAGTCTAGCCAGACATCCTGCTTATCTGTGAAGGTACACAAGACGTCTTCTTTCATCCTGCGTACCTTTTGTACTCGTCTAAAAAGCGCTACCATGCCTTTGGCAACCCGATACTGTTAACATTGTCATTCTCCCTTACCATTTCGTGGTGGCAATGCGATCAAAGAAAGAACATCGCAACTTCTGAACTTCTGAACAATTTTGTACTAGTCATCGCACTCCTTTTTATTGGCGATGGGCTCGTCGAAGAGCGTCGCTGTCATCGGCCTTATACAATTGGGCAAACGCTCGCTAGGACGTCTCGAGTAAAACAATGTCTGCTCTCATCAAAGGAAATAAGAGCGAATTCACACTCTCCACTCTGGCGGTGTTGATTTGGGAACGTGATGCCGTCTCCCGGCGTTTGTTTTTTAAAAAACGCCGTCTCCACGGCGTTTTTTTTTTTTTTTTTTTACGGATTGTCGATTTTGTCACTCGCTGCAAATAATCTCGGCCATGACGTCAGAAATGGAAACCCCAAGATGCCGGCACCAAAGCATCTCGTCGCCAATAGTTCTTGTAGTTGACTTGGAGTGCGACAGTCTTAAATAGCTTCAGAGATGACTAAATATCAGTAGTTGGTTCCGCACGAAACCTATCTAACGATGGATTGTCAACTTTTGTGGTTCAGACACATAATCTTTTTACGCGTTGTTTTTGCCTGGTGAATTTAGAACGAAAAATAAACGTTGAAGGAGGCGAACTTGTACTATACAAACCTAAAGAGAAATCTGCCACGCATCTTGCGTCGGTGACGAAACGGCAACTGACTCGAGGCAGCGCGTTATAACTACTTTTATAAACGCGGCACGTTCAGAGCTGTTTTGAAAAAAAAAAAAAAAAAGTGATGTCAGCCGTGAATAAACTTCGCCTTTAAGAATGGAACGCGATAACGTTTTCGGGCTCCGCTCACATCACCTTCTCATTCACATGTCATGCTCTTCCTACCATTGAGCAGAAAGTGTGGCGGACATTGCTTAGTCAGTACAACATCACCTAGATAAGCAGAAGGCCTCCGCACCGCCATCACAGTCAGATCGATCAAGGCCTGAGATTGGGCACGAGTGCTGCGTCAGTGTTCGGCCGGGGCTTGCGTCCAATCAGCGCGTCAAAGGTCGGACTGAAGCCCAATAGCCGAGTTAGCGTGATCCGAATCTGATGACGTTTCATGAAAGGAGAATAGACGATGCGGAGGCTTTCATTATTCTAGGTGGTGGTGGTCAGTAGCGTGTCTGGCTCTTAACCGAAGGGTGGTGTTTTCGGAACTTCAGAATCGCATCAAATTATTAAAAATTTTTGTAAAGGAAAATTAAGTACTTTATAAAGTGAAATGACATGAGACATGCGGTGACCTTTCATTTGCATTACATGTAATGTTTTTTTAATCACTTTCACTACACGCGTAACGTCACGTTTTACGCGAGCGTTACGGGTTGTTTGATATTCCCGCGCTAGTTCCCTCGCTCTGACGTCACGACCCCATCGACCAATCAGGATTTTCCCGTCACAACGCCGCCGACGCCGGCTTTTCTGCGATACGAGCTCCTTAACGCTTTCGCGTTAAAAGAGGATCCGGGCCCGAGCGGGATTCCAACCCCCTTCTTCTGCGTGACAGCTGCGTGCTTTGCCAACTTCGCCATGCGCGCGAATGCTTTTAGTTTTTATTTGATTTATTTCCCGATTTGGACGATTACACAAGGCGGTGACACACAATCGCGATAAAGCACTAAAAGACAGCAGCCATCTTGGCTTACGTTGAACGTGCTACAAGTCTTTTTGGGTAGACAATACCTCAAGATGTAGGAGCCACTCAGGTGTAGGCAGAGGTCGGCATTTTAGGTCGCCCTCACTCACCCTCACCCTCACAGCCACACTCACCTAAGCCCCTCACTCACCCTCACCCTCACAGCCACACTCGCCTAAGCCCCTCACTCACCCTCACCCTCACAGCTACACTCACCTTGAGCACCTCACTCACCCTCACCCTCACAGTCACACTCACCTTCAGCACTTCACTCACCCTCACTGAACCTCACGGCCCTCACGCACTCACCGCCCTCACGCCCCTCATGCCCCTCACGCCTCTCACGCCCCTCACGGCCCTCACGCCCCTCACTCACTCGTGGCCCTCACGCCACTCACCGCCCTCACGCCACTCACCGCCCTCACGGCCCTCACCGCCCTCACCGCCCTCACGGCCCTCACCGCCCTCACCGCCCTCACGGCCCTCACGGCCCTCACGCACTCATAGCCCTCACGCTCCTCACCGCCCTCACGGCCCTCACTGCCCTCACCGCCCTCACTGCCCTCACCGCCATCACTGCCCTCACCGCCCTCACCGCCCTCACCGCCCTCACTGCCCTCACCGCCCTCACCGCCCTCACCGCCCTCACCGCCCTCACGGCCCTCACCGCCCTCACGGCCCTCACGCCACTCACCGCCCTCACGCCACTCACCGCCCTCACGCACTCATGGCCCTCACGCCACTCAGGCCAGCTTCTAATGGGGCAATTTCGCCCAGAAACTTTACGTCGCAACACCAGCAACACGCGCCGCCCGCGATCACACGCAGCAACCAATTGCTGCTATTTGCCATCGTCATCATAAAATTTTATTTTTCTTGCACTATTTAGACACAATTACGCGTTATAAACGTGTTTTTATGCATTTAAATCTCGTTAAGAGTACTAATGGACCTTTCTGAAACAGTTTATTTCCAAAAAACGATCGATTTCACACGAGAACCAAGTCTTTTGGTGTCATCATCACCGGCACGAGGTAACACGTGAAAATTTTGCGTCCCTGATTAGATGCAGCCGCTTCAAACGTATTCGAATTGCTCCGAGTTGCTTGCTTATTTCGAGCCGGACCCGATCTCAGCAATTCGTGTCGATCTAGGGAAAGCTCGAGAACAACCCGCCATTAACACCAAAATTGCTGAGAAAGATGCTCGATCTGAAGGGGGCCTCACGCACTCACCGCCCTCACGGCCCTCACACCACCTCATGCACTCACCGCCCTCACGGCCCTCACGCCTCTCATGCCACTCACTGCCCTCACGCACTCATGGCTCTCACACCCCTCACGCACTCACCGCCCTCACACCACTCACGCACTCATGGCCCTCACGCCACTCACCGCCCTCACGCCCCTCACGCACTCATGGCCCTCATACCCCTTACCGCCCGCACCGCCCTCATGGCGCTCACGACCCTCACGGCCCTCACCGCCCTCACGGCCCTCACGGCCCTCACCGCCCTCACGGCCCTCACGGCCCTCACCGCCCTCACGGCCCTCACCGCCCTCACAGCCCTCACGGCCCTCACTCACCCTCACACTCATGAATTTTCCTGGTTCAGAAACTCACTCACCCTCACCTCACCTGTGAAGATGAGGGTGAGTGAGGGCCCTCATGAGTGAGGTTTGCCGAGGTATGGGTGTAGGTTGCTGGTTCATATGCAAAGCAGGTGTGCTTAACAAAGTACTCATGCACGGGGCGAACATCGATATCCGCCTGGCTTAGGGCCATGCGGCACCGCCATGTGCTGTGCAGGCCCGGCAGTATAGATCATGTCGGAACGCCAATTTCCCCTTCTGCCGCTCAAAAACATATGCCATGGGCGTTAATCGGAAGTATTTTTTGACGGTCCTTTGCAGGACGTCCCAGAAGAAGACCACGTCCCAACAGTCGCGGAAAACGTGGTCAACCGTTTCCTCCTTTTTGCGCAGTATTCAGTTGCAAGACCAAGCTACTGAGGCACCTTTTTGAACTAAGCAGATTTTAGCTGAAAATGTTTGACTATGCAACTTAAAAAAAAAAGTATTCGTGTTTCAGGATATTACACCATTCGTTTGACTCGCTTTAAGACATCCGCCCTGGGCCTGCACTGTACTAAGAAAACGATACAGATTAATAGGAAAGAAACGAATAAATTAAATCCTTCTTTAGTTGCTTGCACGATATACCAGACAACTATTCGAGTGAGAAACACGCGACTAAAAGCCAATAATCACCAACAACTTTCTTTATATACCCGCGCACCTATGTCCTCGCTTTACGAAAGAATAAACTCAGGAAACAAACCACGCAATCTCGCATGAATAGAGAGTTTTCGTAGACCGCGTTTCCCGCTCCGCTAAGCCATCCGCTAAACCCTCCGCAACGAAGAAGCAGCTACTGCGCCTGCGCACCGATGGCCTTGACTGTAGAGTTTCGGGTATCGTAGAGGGGTTGGGGAGAGCGTTCCGGGTCGGCGAAAGCCATTTACGAAAACTCCCTATTAACGGTTTGTAAGAATGGATCATTTTGGTATCTTAGAAAAATGAATCTACTGGTCAAATGCTTCACTCAGAAATGAAAAAAAAAGAAACAAAACACGGTACTTAATTACGACTAGACGATAAAAGGAAATATAGATTGACATGCGAAACGTCGTGTTTATACGACTCAACAACCATTTGTTCACCTCGATCACATATATCCTAACTGAATCGAAAGGTCGTCACAAAGTGCTGTAGGTCGCCTAAAATACCCTTTATTGGTACAACTTTGCGTCGCAGAATTAAAAGTTAAATTGTAGTTGTGCTCTTAAAATAAGGAAATATTTACTGCGCATCAAACCATGGAAGGGGCACCTCGTCGCCATATATACTGTGAAATATAGTTTCAGAAGAACGTTTCACAATAAGTAGGATGACTACGCTATTAAGATAAAAGCAACAATATTTTCGAAATGTCACGAAAGCTTTAGGAAAAGCCCCTTTCCTATACCTTTCATAGAAACATTGAGCGGAAATTGCAACGCTTGTTTTCCTAACCTACATTGTTTACACTCAGCACCGTGATGCAGGCGAAGAATCATGCAGAAAACACCAATCAAAATTGTTTATTCAAATCTATACGCACCTTCGTATTCAGATCGCATGCCTAAAATAGCGCGTGCCCAAGTGGACATCCTCTTATGCAGGACCAACTGGCAGCACCTGGCTGTTGAGGTTTGTTCTTGACAAGATGCTGGTCATGATTATAATGCAATTAAAGGCAAAGGTGCAAGCGAGCTGGACAAGAATGACGAAAGTAATCCCTGGAGGAGGGGAACAAGGGGGACAAAGGACAAACACAAATCTCCAAACACAGCTAGGTGACTGGTGCGAGACCGAAAAAATCCGCCTGGTCCGGGTATCGAACCCGGACCAGGCGGATTTTTTCGGTATCGCAACTACAACCAACTACTACAAAATCAGAATTACTACTACTACAACGTGGGAAATACTAATACAATGTGAGAACTACTACTACCATATGAGTACCTTAAGAACTACAACTACTACACCGGGAGAGCTACTACTACTACAACTTCTACAACGTGAAAACTACAGCTACTTACATGTGTGTACTACTACTACAACGTGAGAATTACTACTACAACGTGAGAACTTGAGATCGCACCAGTCACCTAGGTGTGTTTGGAGATTTATGTTTGTTCATTGTTCCCCTTGTTCTCCTTCTCCAGGGATTATTTTTTTCATTATTGTCCAGCTCGCTTGCAAATTTGCATTTAATTGCATTATAAACATAACCTTAAAATGAAAGCTTCACCATCGTTGTTGTTAGACTGGTGGCAGCTGATATATACCGTTTGCTCTATTGACGTCTAACCCCTGGTTAGCTCAGTTGGTAGAGCGCTCCACCTGTAGTGGAGAGGTCCCGGGTTCGATACCCGGACCAGGCGGATTTTTTCGGTCGCGCATCAGTCACCTAGCTGTGTTTGGAGATTTCAGTTTGTCCTTTCTCCCCCTTGTTCCTCTTCTCCAGGGATTATTTTCGCCATGCTGGTTAATTAAATTTGCGAATAAGCATCACCTTTGCTTATCTAGGTATTTGTTTGTTAAATAGAACAACGTTGTATTTCGTGCTCTACACGACATGGCAGCAACCTAATTGTTCACTTTCTGACGGTCTGCGTGCGTAATCGTCGTAGTACCGATACGCGTTCCCCTGTACTTCGTTTTTCGTGCAGCTCACACACAGATAAATTTTCTGTTCATCCCATTTAAGAGGCAATAACATACTTCTATACGTTTTAGTTACTATGCGTTCCTGACACATATATGTGTCAGGAACGCATAGTTATTTAAATCAGCTTCAAACCCAGAAATCCCACATCACTTATACACGTCTACTGAGAATAAAAAACGTCGGAAAAGGTTTCTAGAGCGTCTTCCAGATAATTTTGGGGTGCATACACTTATGATTAGGATTCTGTGTTTTCGGACTTTATTTTTCGTAAAATTCGGAGGGTGTTTTTCGAAGTTCATTTTTTTTTCACCGAAATATTGCGGTTTATCGGAGTTCATTTCTGTTTCCTTCCCGATTCTCCAAATTCGGAGTTTAATTTCTCATTGCTTTTCAGTAAAAATAAACGAATAAATAAATAATATTCGAGAGTAAGCCAATGCTAGATAAAAAATAAATAAAATAAAACGTTTTTGTATCAATTAATACTTCTACGGCTGGATTTGGCTTTGGTGCCATTGCCATTGGCAATACTAATTTGTCCCACGACCAAAGTTGCACACAAGTGTTGCTTCGCTAAACCTCGATGTCTTAAAAGGAATAAACTCCTGCAGGTAGTAGCTGGGAAGCACGTATCCATTCCAGCCTATTCCATCAACCTACCCTACGGCCGCGCGAGGTGGAGTCGTAAAGGAAGTAAAGGAGAAGATTCAATTGCCCCTGATTCCCATTTTATGCATTATCTGTGGTTCATAGCTTTCACTGTTAAAAAAACACGACCTCTTTTTCCTTTCAAGCACAAAAATTATGACCCAAGCTGGAAGCCAAAACAGTATCTTTCGTCGTGGCCCGAAAGTACCTGTTGTCATGATTGAACCTTGACGAGATAGCCGTTGGTCCGAGATTTTAATAGATAACTGCGGTGGCATTTTCCCAGGACCATTCACCCCGCGCGCTCATTAAACTTTATTGTAAAATGACTTATTTTTTGTGTTTATTTTTTCACCTGACTCATTGCAATTTGACGCAATGAGTCAGGTGTCTAGTTCACGTTACGTCACGGGGCCGCAGGGCCGGACATTACTTTACAGCATGTCTTGAGGCCATAACCCCACATGACCACGTGACAAATAATTAATTCAAGTGCAGGTACAAAAGTGCCACGAAAACCCACCATTTCTCATACATTGCAATTCTGTATAGGTATAATGATTTGATCAATACTACATAGAAATACAGTTGCCAATTTTTTATACTCAAATATTCATTTTGTGGAACTAACAAAAAAGAAAAAAATCCCGTGGACCCTTCTGCATCGGTTACCGTTATATCTTTTTCCGGTTCAGTTCCGTTTCAGTTTCAAGATGAAAGGGAAGATTTCAGTTCGGTTCCAGTTCCGGTTCGGTTAAAAATAACGCTACGGTCCCGGTTTTTGCTTCTGTTCGGTTAAAGTTCGACACTATGGTATTGACAGGGGCCTGACACCGGCATACAGGGTGAATAATTTTAACACAGAATATGTTACATGTATAGCATCTAACCATTCCCGTAACAAACCAAGGACGGAAGTCGATAAGTCAACTGCCAGCCTAACGCTGACGCACCGATCGCCTCCTCACTGAATGGAGAACAGCACTATACACTCCGTGCGACGCGACTGGCGCACCGCCGCGCGGCCGGTAGAGAAGGTAGGCAGTGAGAACCCCAGAGAAAACGAAACCGAAACCACGCCGCGTACGTTGGTGCGCACTGAAGTCGGAGTGGTGCGATTGCGCTGGGTTCACAGCATGAAGTGCTGCCTGTGCTGCGTCATTAAGTGCTTCAATAGTTATGCGTCGTATCTCGTGGGGACAAAGTTTCACAGTTTTTCACCTCCCCGATGTTTTGTGGGACAGCGACAACGATGGAGCCGTGCCGTACGACGCGAGAAATTTGGTTTCCCGATCATGTCTGCCACTGTGTCGGCACGGCTGACATATTCTACACTGCCGCTTTGCGCTCTGTGTTTGTTTTCGTACCAGCAACACCTACATGTGTCAGCGCCGATGGGACGAACTGAAATGCCATCCCACACTCGCGGGTATGCAGTGCCGATTTCGTTGGAGGAATGCCCTCCAAAGAAGTTTCGTCCCCATCGTACGTGTCGATGATATTTCCGGACAAGTATGGCACGCAATCTGTTCTTCATGAAGAAAGATTCGAACGGTAAAAAGGTGACAAATATATATCTAAAGGAAACAGCAATGAAACTCGGAATCACTGGAGAATCAACGTTTGAGTATGGAAGTTAATGTGGTGTGGCTTTCTTTCTTGATCAGCCTCGTTTTGGATGTGGAAACGCTGACACCCCGAGTTCTGTAGACAACAATTTTTTTTCTCGGCTTTAGAGCCACCTATCGCAAAGTGGTTCGAACTGGAAGTACTGTCCACTGGTCCCTTCCTACCTGTAAGGTGTGCAACTCCCACGATGAGTGGTATTATCTGACAGCCTTTGACGGTCAAAACCAGTTCCCATTTAGTTACGCCGCCCAAACTAAATTTCCACCTGGTTTCGCTATGCCAACCCTTTTTGTTATAATAAGTGTTGTGCCAAGTGGCGGTCATGTCAAAGTACCTGTGCGCCGAAAATCAGCACCTAGCACCTCGCACAACAGGTTATTACACAACAGCTGACCGCAAAAGCCCCTGGCGGCCAAACCGTGTTTTGGCCGACAACTTTATTTTCTCGGCTTTGGAACCAGCTTTCGTAAAGTTGTTTCAATTGGAAGTACAGTCCACTAGTCCCTTCCTGCCTCTAAAGTCTCCACCTCCCCCGACCAGTGGTATTCTCTTGACAGCCTTTTCATTGTCAAAACCGATCCCATTGAGTTACGCCGCCCAAACCAAATTTCCACCTGGTTTCCCTATTTTTGGTATAAAAATTGCTGTGTCATGTTACTGTCAAGTCCAAGCACCTGTGTGCCCAAATCTGCGTTTCGCACAGCAAGGTTATAACACAACATTCTGGGTCCAATATTGGATATCCCGTACAGCTTTATTTGTTTATTCGTTAGAAACCTAACTTTCACACCTGCTGTCTTAAAGAAACTTGGCACTCCTCGTGCAGAAACTTAGTGAACATCTCACTCGCCTCCAAATATCATCGTTCCAGCAGTCCTAGGTTTACAGCGACGAGCGAAATAAATTTCCCACTGAGAGCAATTAAGGTAGCGGCCGTCTTGTTTTTCGGAAAATTGCTCCAACTTCGTTTTCGGCCGCAACTAGAGAAATTACCCCTAATAACGACTTAAACTCAGTATATAAGAAGTGGAGAACAGCTAAACGTCCTTCTGCCCCAGCATTCATGCAACGTCACCCTCAACTTATCGGCTCAAAAAGCAAAAGTTTCGTCCGTGCGCGCTTCCGCCGCCACAGCTTGGCATGCGAAAAGGCGGCGCAGGCTGCTGAACGCGCCTCACGGTCGAACGCCAGCTCCTCCGCTAGCGGCGCTGCGCGCGTTTTTCAAAGCGCCCCCTATAGTTGCCGCACGGAGTGTATAGTCGTACGTCTTTCTCAAGTGCATCCGTATTGCCCTCTGCGGGGGGAAAACATCACGTGTCCTGGCATACAACGGCGTTCTGCTTTGTGAAACGAGAGTGGTACAGGTTTCTAAAAAAAAACGACGCAACGACAAAAAAAAAAAATCCTGAGCCATTCCATTGTGTGGAGTTGGATGACCAGTGAAGCTCTTTAGCAGACGACACAGACCCGCCCCAAGGAGCCGGAGGAGACTAGACGCGCGAGACGGGACCGCCACCCCGGGAGGGCGGAAAGTAAGGAAACTAGGCACGCAAGCGGGGCTTGGAACGACGACAAAGAGAGGGCAATGCGAGCGTAGACATGGCCGACGCGGGTCGCACAGCGGCAAATCTTTGACAAACCTTTATAATCTACGTGATTGTCTACTCATCTTGAAAATGGTGCCTATTGATCACTATTCTACTGGATAGACCTATTGCTAAATTACCAAAGCACCAAGGTCAATGCGGGAAATGGTGTTCCACGCGCCGCACGTGCCGACGTCTGAACGCTTTATTTCGGTTATTTACTTCAAATCTTATATACGGAGAAGGCTGCGCGTGCGGAGCGTGCGGCGGCGCGAGCGTAGTTTTTAGTCACTGCACACGAAAAATCCACGGAACCCTAGCCATAAACAGCTTCTCTGCAAAAGAAGAGAAAGCGCGCGGCGCGCCCATGGGATAACTCGCAGTCACTCGGTGATTGGGACGATTAGGCAAATCGTCGTTTGCAGTGACCACCGTTGCTGACGAGAGGCCGCCTAAAACATGTGCGTGGTTGTAGTCGATACAAATGCACGTCTGGCGAACTCCTACGCGGAACCGCGGTGATATGGTGATGGCACTTTTTAAACTATTCGTCATGATGTGATCAGATGTTGCCACCAGAACACTACAGCACAGGGTAAACAACGAGCGGCCGGTACTCAGGTGGTGCACAACACTTTACCACCGCCTCTTCTAATCTAATAAATTACGCACGCTACCATTCGCGTCGTCCAGTCTCCAGATCTGTAAACTGTTTCTACACACTAACACATCTTGACTTTGTGTTACTATTGCGTTCGCCACGCTACTACAGCACTGGGGCTACATTTAAGCAATACAGCTAACCAAAGAAAAAAAAAAACGAGTTGGGGGGTGGGTTCTATTGCGAGGAGGCATCGATAGCCGTCACGACTACTTGGTTAAATATATTATGTCAGGGCTTAACCACTTAGGTTTTCTTTTTTAAAGCCGTCATTACTACGGGCTAAACAAATTGGCAGAATTTGTGGATTGGAAATGGATTTGAACTAGTAATTGATCACTGTTCTCGTTTTCGCCGCCTCATTTTGAAACTGGACGCAGACGAAGCGATGAAATCTCTGCCATTAGCGAGTTTTACAATACCGCACGCAAAAAAATTTGAGTGCGCTAAGAAATGGCGTCGTCGCCATGCGCGATGCCAGTTAAGGATCGGTGCATACGCAGTGGCAACGACGCCATTTTTATGCGAACGCAAAAGTTTTTAAAACTCCCTAGTGATGAGTAGAAGGGTTACGTACTCGTGGTCGGACATGTCGTTGCTGTCTCGGTAGCGTGCCATTAGAAAGTTTCAGAATAACATTTTCTCGCAGCAATTAAAAACGTGATGATCTCACGCTTGCAGCGCCACCGAAATTCTGTCATAGCGTTTATCATACTTTAACAGTAGCTTTGCGGTGGAAAAGAAAAAGAAAGAAAGTTGACCACAAAGCATATGCAGTTGTTGTCAGAACATTTTAAAATTGTGTGTATGTTTCGATGGCGGCAGGTTAGTCAATCCCAGTGGACATCTTCTGTGTCCGCTCTAGATGAGATACTTAGACAATGCAGTGCCACTTCTAGGGTCTTAACGTGTACCACGCAGTAGATACACCACGACCGTACGGCTGTACAGTGTTCACCTATCGTACCGGCGTGTGGTCATGTAGATGCGTGGTCTAAAAGGCGAGAAGGAACTATAGGCTAGTCTTTCTGGTACGCATGCCGATATGGCTGCTCTAATAAAGATTTCGATACCAGCCAAATTCTTATATCTAACAGAAAAAAAAAACAAAAAAACCTCTACATATCCACGAGGTGCCTGATCATCCTTGAGGTTCGCGTTGGGGAAGACTCGTTTGTATACTACCCCGGAAGCGTTATCTGGTTTTGAAGGTCAAGTATACGTCTTTTCTGGAAGTTAAGAAGCCTCTCGACGCACTTTCGAATAGTGTTATCTCTATAAACTTTCCTAAATGTTCACACGTTATGAAATAAGTCTTAAACAAAAGGAGGTCCGCAGATTTTTTGTTTGCAAAATAATTTAATGAGCTTTTTGTGCCGTACTTGCCGTCAAGCAAAGGACAATTTCGCTACAACGGCGGATTTAGTTAACCCTACCTTGCGGAGCAGCCGCTTGACTACATGGATAGAGACCACTATATCCTTGTGGTCAAGCGGCTGCTTGTCCACATGCTTGATAAATGTTTTCCCCTGGCGAATTTGATTTTGTGGAGTTTCTCAAAGAGCCCCTGAAATGAAGTCTGTGCACTGACCATCTCGAAACACAAAATCTTTTTGGTTGTGCCGGAAGCACAGTTTAAAACTTGAATAACTATACCAGGTTGCACTGAGCAGGAAGCATAGATGCAATTTCTTTACATTGCGTGCTTCTCCAGAGCAGCGTGCTCTGCCGCCACACGAGGGTATGAAGTCCACAAGCAACGGGGCGTGCCGAGAGTGAGGCAGTGGGGTTAGTCACTAGTTCAGTCCTCGGGTGTCCAGACCAGGGGCTTACAGTTGCGCCCCCACGGATGTCTGCCTCTCGCACTTCGGTGGCTGTTTCTTTATCAAGCATTATCCATTATGAAACATTTATCAGGCATCTATCCATGTGGTCAAGCGGCTGCCTTGTGGAGCAGCCGCTTGACCACATGGATACAGACCACTGCGTCCATGTGGTCGAGCGGCTGCTCCGCAAGGCAGGGTTAACTAAATCCGCGGTCGCACTGCTCATACAAATGACAATGTGCAAAAACTGTCTGGAGCGTGTCTCTTCCCTGTTTGACTGTCTTCTCACATTGGTACCAGAAATTCTGCCTCCAGACGTGTTCAAAACGCAGACATATACAAGGTGTCTCAAAGAGCGGCCAGTATCTTTCAATCGACCGCGAAACTTTTTTTTTTATTTTTATTTATACTACTGGCCGCCGTGGGGTGGCCAAGGTAGGAGGGATACATGGATCATGTTTTACGAAAAAAGCAAGCACAGAGTGTGGCAGCGCAGCAAAAATGAAAAAAAAAAAAACATATATGATCACGAACACACAAAGAGCAGAAAAATATTCGCTTGAGGGGTATCAAGGCCTGAAACCTCAAAACTCTGGTAATTCGTTTATCAATGCTAGAAACAACGTTAGACAATTTGAAGAGACAATTTGTTCGGGTAACGCATTCCAGGCATGGATAGTACGAGGAAAATAAGAGTATTTGTAACAGTCGGTCCTGCACTTTATTTCAGTGATTGATTTACTGTGTTTATTTCTTGTGAACCTAGATGTGTTGAAGTGAAAGTAATCTAGATAATCTAAGTTGTAGTTCCCATTTATTAGATTAAAAAGAAATTTCAGTCGATTGATCTTTCTACGTTTTTCTAAAAGCGGAAGGCCGGCCTGTACATAAAGCTCCGAAATCGAGGTGTTTCTGCCATACTTGTTAAATATAAATCTGAATGCCTTCTTCTGAATTCTTTCTAATTTGTTAATATAACATTTTGTGTAAGGATCTCACACAACGTCGGCATACTCGAGTATAGATCTAACAAACGTTTTGTACGCCATTAGTTTCGTTTTGTTCGAGCAGTCCTTCAGTTTCCTTTTTAATGCCCATAATTTATTCATTGCTTTTCGGGAGATAAAGTCAATATGTGAGTTCCAACGCAGATCTGAAGTTATGATTAATCCTAGGTATTTGTATTCACATACACTATTTAAAGCGGTTCCTTGAAGAGTATAATTAAAATTCAGTGGTCTTTTTTTCCTAGTTATCGTCATATGTGCACATTTTTGGTTATTTAGAGACATTTGCCAATCATGACACCATTCTGAGATCATTTCTAAACTCTTGTTTAAGACTACTTGGTCATTTGAGCATTTGACTTGCTTATAAATTATACAATCATCGGCAAATAAGCGAATTTGAACAGACCTGTCCACTGTAATGTCATTTATAAAAAATTAGAAAAAGTAGGGGTGCCAGAACTGATCCATGAGGAACTCCAGATTCTACTTTTGATGTGGATACAAAATTGGTTTCTCTACCTATCGTGCTACGATTTTGCGCAGCGTTGCCCACAGGTGGTGCATTTTTCTTTCTATAAACTTTGCAAAAAGCGAGCTTAACCCGAGGGAAGAGTAAAAAAAGAAAGAAAAAGGCCGAACTCCTATGGAAACGCAGCGAAGTCGCCGGTCTTCAAACAATAGGGCGCCGTTTGGCACGGGAAACAAGAGATGGCGCAAGCGGTCGCGACGCCAAGTGGCGTCCACGAACAAGCATACTGCGCCGAGAGCCGGCGTCAAACAGCAGACGATATCTGCGCCAAGAGCCGGCGTCAAAAAGCAGACAATATTTTCGACTCATGGTGTCGGTTTCGATCGACACGTCGACAAGAAGTCAGACACAACTTGTGGACTATTAACAGCCGTTATCTCATGTTTCCTGGTCCCGAGCGCATCGTTTTTCGTATCTAAACTGACCTAAATGGCCAGACCTCAAAGCTTTAGCACAAGCCCGAACCATACGTAAAGATTGTCTTGACACATGCTCGATTTATATTTGCACTCTAGACCAAGGGTTGGTTAAGGGGGGGGGGGGGGGGGGGCATTGAGAATAGAACAGTCGTTGCGAATTCAGAAAAAAAAGGGGGGGGGGTGTACTCTCACCCCCTCTCCCTAGGGTGTGTGTAGGGAAATCACTGCTCGAGCCTTTCTGTTAGCGTTTCGAGGTATCTGGACTAGACAGTGCTGGGAAAATCGGCGGTGCGAAGCTCGGGGATCTTGCTTGTGTACGAGTCAACATGCTGCAAACAACCCATAAGTACGCGTACACTGAGCTTGCACCTTTATATTCGTGTTGCTGGTCTTGAAGTGGGGGACTTGTTTTGTGCATCCATTGACGAAATATACCTCATTGCAATTACTGTTTTTCTTAATACACCTAAATATGCCAGGTAAAACTCGGAGACGCCATAGAAAAGCTAAAATTGAATACACTTCCTATCTCTTATCAGTACTGACTCGCAGCACTACACGAAGTGAAGTCCTCACCCGCTTGCATTCTACTAATTCATATCGCGCATTCGTATGAAGTTGTTTTGCAATTATATAGAACATTCGTACATACAAGCCGTTTTTAAGAGAGCAACAGTTGAACACTTGCGTGAACAATGTCGCACCATACGTCGGACGCCACGTACGTGGGCGTGAACCCCTGTGAGTTGCGCCCAACGAGCTAAAGGATGCTAAGCAGATTTGACGGTTGCTAATAGTCATAAGATTGACTATGTGTTTGCTTTCTTCCCGAATGAGTGTGCCGAGATAATTTCAGACACACCGTTCAGACGCAGATCTTGGGCGTCGGTAAAAGCTCGTCCAAAAAGGCTTAACGAGGACCAGAAGACGCTTTTTAGGGCCTCCGTCGTAGCTAGCCGATCTCAGCGTTTGCGAAAACTTAATTACCAATCAGCATAAAATTTGAGTGGGAGATATATGATGGCACGAGGAAGATTTCATAGTGACTCTTGTACAATAGTGAGGTCGAAATAATTCTTTAACAGTTTGTGCGCCAACGTTGGGCTCAACTTTGAGACTCCTGTGAGGATGCGGCTTGTTTCTCGCTCAATGAAGTAACAAGAAGCAGACGTTCGCAAACAGAATACGTGTAGAGCTCAAAGTGACCAAAGTCCACTTGTGGTTCATCGGTACTAGACGGGATTATAGAAATTGAGCTCAAAGATACAATCGTAGGGTGAGGTGACTAAGCCACATCTTACTACGTTTGCATACGCACGCACAATATCCGGCATGTCGAAAACCAAAAAAAAGTGCACCGGTCTTCCTTCTATATCACTCGAGAATGAGAATATTATACATTCATTGGTAGTCAGATAATGTAAAACGCAAACAGCGCATTCGGTCACGACGCGTGATAGCATGAACTGAAACTGCTCAATCGAAGCCGAAACTGTGTAGCCTGCAATGTTATCAAGTCCCGTGTATTTAGTCAATATTTGGGGTGAAAAACATGCTATTTACACAAATTACTATGAATTTACACGTTGAGTAATGAATAATTCTTTCAAAAATTATGCGAGGTAGTAGAAAACGTATTTCGGTTCGGTCATACACGCAGAACCGCGCGTGTAGCCGGCATCGAAAACACGCATCACCCCGGCGACGACTGCAGTATTGCCGGCTATCGAAGCACCGCAACGCTACGGGAAACACCTAGAAAAGACCGTGGATACAAATGCCGCGGAAAGAAACATGTCTCGGAGGCAGATATGTGCCAAAAGCAATCACGCCATGTCGCGGGACGGGGCGAAACCCGTGCTTACCGTGCTTAGAGCACTATATAGCTCCTACGGAGCAGAGTAGCGCAATCCTTTGATCCGCGTGTTTTGCCGACAACATGGCCGACAGAGCAGCTCGGCGCGAGTCATGTGGTACTCAGGGTTCCAGGAGGCGGCCCGCCCTATGGGAGAATACATGGGGATCGACTCAACACGGCTGATTAAAAAATGAACGCCAAGTTCACACTTTTCGAAACTAGTCTGTCGTGAAGTTGGTAAAGCACTAAACACTTTATCAAAGTTTTAATAATACTGGATGCGTGTGAAAATTTTGCGAAGGCAATTTTCAAAGCAATGGCGTTTGAAGCAGACGGTTGTTTTATGCAGCGGAGATAGACTTTATGGATTGGCCGGAGCGGGTCACGTGAATGGTGTGACGTCGCCGCGTCGTCTGCTGCATGATGCTGCTCAGACAATTTTTTTTTTTAAAAAGCAAGTTATTTCATGGCGCACAACTTAGCGCAAATTATTGTAAACTATTCCCTTATTATGTCAAAAACTATTGTCGTTCCATAGATCTCCAAAATAATCAGGAAGCAGCGATTTTCTCCCGTTCCCCATGCATTTGTGGCCGGAGTTGGAACCCCCGGGCGTTCGCCGCTAGTCGCCGAGAGACGGCGTTCCAGATTGCGGTACTCTGCTGCGAAGGAGCTATAGTGCACTGATCTCTATTTTAGTAGGCTGGATCGCGGATCGGTAGCCCGTCGGTGTCGCCACCGGCAGCCATTGCTTGACACCAGGCAATACACGCAAGTCTATGGGAGAAACACACACAAGTAAGAATATTGAAGCATGTACGCTGTGCTCGGAGGCGAGTATTTTATGGTGTGCTGCGATCCTTATGTCGGGTGTTTGGAGATCGAATCGGCATTTGCCAAACGTTCGGTCGCCGAATAAAAAACTCAAACGTACCGAAGCACCTACGGCTGAGCTGGCAAGCTTGCTCTCGTAGTGGAGTAAACAAAGCAACTTGCCGTCAATAAGACCGTCCTTAGGGAAACCCAGGAGTTGATGAATGACCAAGAAGTTCCATCTCGACAGCGGCTTTCCGGGAGTGAGCGAATTCCAATGCCTTCGAGCTTGTCGTCTGCTAAACCCAACTTAACGAAACCGCCACCGACTCCGACGTAACTCTAGGTAACTCTCGCCTCATTGAGCTGCACTACAGCGGAGTCACTCTCTACCACAAAATATTCATTTATTAAAACTGCGAGGGCTGCCAGTTTTAATGTTTGTTCGTAAGCTATTTGACGGGTTTATCGAAAAGCATCCAAAAAGTTTCAGTTCCGACAACAGCTGAGAAACAGCGGAAGACGTCACTTTTTCTCGTTCTTCCCATAGAGTCCCATGCATTGGCTGGTGTCAATCAATGGCCTCCGGTGGCGACACTCGGCCCCAGCAGCCGAGGCCGCGGTCCGCGATCCAGCCTACCTAGAGCCACTAAATGAGCTGCGCTTAGAGTATCGACACTCCGTTCCCCGGCATTGTTGTGGGCGCCGCCATTTTGGGGCTTGTGCAGAGCAGACGCAACTGCCGATCGGCATGATTCAAAAGTGCGACTTCCTCAGCATGAGATTCGGTCTTAGAAAGCTCATGTAATATTGCCTTGCTTAGTTGCGAACTGTTTAAACATTTCTGGAGGACGGAAAAGCGTTTCCTGTGATTTCAGATAAAGCTTCAGATAACTGGCAACCATGATTTTAAGCCACAATATGGCCAAGTGTCGTTACTCTGAAGCGTAGCTTATTTAGTGGCACTAAGCCTACCCTACTACAATAGAGATCAGTGATATAGTGCTCTAACCGTGCTCGCTGCCATTTATTGTGGTCGATGGCAATGCGGCTTTCCTCATGTCACCCATGTTTGTATTTATTTTAGGGATCTTGATAATAGTTTCTTCCACACTACAAATAAAATGGATATAAAAAGCGTGCCTTCGAGCTGAACACGTGACATTGCAGTTGGTTTCGTTCTGGCTTGAACCCTTCAACTGCAAGCAAAGGTGCCGCTGCTTCCCATGCACTCTCCTCAGAATTTACGGCGCTCATTGGTGGCCGCCATATTAAAACTTTATACCAGTGTTGCTGCATCTGTAGGTCACCTTTAAGTTGGAGCTGACAAAGAAAATCTGGCCACGGCGCAACGCCGATGTATGCTGAAAGTTAGAGCCGGTTTGCTTTAGTTGTTTTTGTTTGATCGGAGAAAATCTGGCAACAACGCACGTTTCAACATGGCGCCGGTATCGTGTGGGTTTAACGGATTTGACGGGACGCCAGAAGCTCCGCGGCTTGCGAGCACATGTAGCGAAGACGTGACCGGAGAAGTGCCCCTGTGATGTCCCCGGACGACTGAAAGTATCATTCGTAATCGTCGTGTGTGCTTTGAAAGTGAAGGGAGTCACAGGGTCCGCGAGTGCGCAACCACAAGCCAAAATTCACGAAAGCGCTGCGTTGACTTCGGCGATCTCGTTCTTCTCGGTGCAACACGGTGATGCAATAAAGAGCTGAAACGTTCGTGGTGTATGGTGCGGTGCTTGGAGGTAGAAACCCACACTAACACGGAGCACAAATTGGTTGTTGTGGGGTTGAGATTTAACGGGTTCAGTCCCGTCGTCGTCAGCTGATCCGGCCCAGCTGGTCCGGGACGACGCAGCGAGCTCATTGAAAAGTAAATCTTCCTTCGTTCCGTTTCAAAATGTGGAAGATTCCCGACGCATACCGTGAGTAAAAATCTGCGGGGGTTTTCAACAAAATTACGTCGTTTTAATTAAACAATGGACTCCCGATTGTTGTCCTAAATCTGCCGTTTTTATGCTTCGTGTTGTTGGACTGCGTTTGCACAGCGACGTGTTCGCACAGCGACGTGTTCGCACAGCGACGCACACCGCTCGAGTAGATGATTCGGTCCTGCAAGTGACCGGTTATCCAGAATTTCAGAGAAACTTAAGTAACTACCAATATTTTCCTGTAAATCTTTTGTGATTTTGTTGCGCTCATCATGCGGTGTGGATAAATTAGTTCAAGATTTCCTATACCTGCCCACAGAGGCATGAATTGAGACCATTTTTTTATGTAGTGACAATAGTGCTTTTCCTTTATTTTGGGATGAGGCGTTGGTGCGTTTATTAAGGTACAAACACTAGAGAGTTGAGAAATAGGGGAGAGCGAGCAATCTTTCCTAACTTTGTCCCTTTTCTCTCTGGCACTGCCCCTAGTTTCAGTATCAGTAGGCATACCTACTAGTAGGTAGAAACTGTTCTGAAAGCAGGTAAAAGTCAGGGGAAGTCAGGACTGTGCGAAGTCCGTGTTTCGCGCTTTTCTCAAGGTGACTGGGTAAATGATTTTGCTATGTATACGGATTATGCAAACGATTTTGTTACGCCTGTCGTTTGCGCCTCTCCAGCAAAACGAATAAGATTATCTACAAAGGCGCAATCACAAGCCAAGATTTACTATAACAGTGCGTTTGCTTCGGTGGTCCGTGGAGTTGTATTTTACCCTGCTCTGTGCAGCACCGCATCATGACGAAGAGCTGGAACGGTCACGGTTTGTGCTGGCGTACCGGTTGACAGAAACCCGCGTCGCCTGCATCGGCATCTAGTACACTTCGTTGATGCTGAAGCGTTTCATCCGCGGCTTGGCGCCAGCTGACCCTGCTGCTCGGTGGTGAGAAAGCGGCGAGAGTAACCTCTGAAGTAAATGTAAATCCTCGTTATTCCAGTTATCCGATGTCAAAGTGTGGAAGGTGTCCAAGGTGTCCTGAGGGCAGGAACTACGAGCGTTTTGCCTTGCTTTTATAAATGAAACCAGAGCAGCGAGGTAACTACCTTGCGTACTCCAAAATGACGGAAGCAATACGTTTCAACAGGTGAAATACATCACCGGGGATGTAGGCGAGACGGTGCACACTGTTTAAACACTTGCAGTATCCACGAGTGGTACCAGGAAAACGACGTCAACAGAGAAGGAGCTCGCGATTCAGCATAATACAGTGCCACGGGCCCGTGAATCTTCAAGGTTCGGGGTAATGACGGATTAAAAGAATAAAAAAATGAAAGCCGTTTACAATTCCCTGTAACGCCGGTTAGAGCGCAGCTCTTGAGGAGGAAGATGGAAGCGTACTGAGGGATAGGTGACTCCTTGAGGTCACGTGCCCTAGGGGTGTCACATGACCTGGGTGGGTCACGTGACCCCTTAGATCACGTGACCCACCCAGGTCACGTGACCAGGGGATCACGTGACCTCAGGGGGTGGGTCACGTGACCCCCAGAAGTCACGTGATTTCAGGGGGTCACGTGACCTCAGGCCTAAGGGGTCACGTGACCCCCCGAGGTCACGTGACCCCCTAAAGTCACGTGACCCCCTTGAGATCACGTGACCCCCTTGAGGTCACGTGACCCCCTAAGGTCATGTGACCCCTTCAGGTCACGTGACCCCCAAAGGTCACGTGACCTAGGGGTGTCACGTGACCTGGGTGGGTCACGTGACCTCGCGGTTACGCCGACGGCGACGCCGCTCAAGCTGGAAACGGGCCCCTAAGAGCTGCGCTCTAAAAAAGCACCAGCGCCACATCAGTGATTACGAGTGACACCGGACACAAACTCCCAAGCCCCTCCGCTCTACTCAACACCGACACGGCATCAGTGGCGGATCCAAGGGGGGGGGGCGGTGGGGGCGATGGCCCCCCCCCCCCCAAACGCCTCGCCAGGCAACCCCCCCCCCCCCCCGGGGTTCTTCGTCAGCTCGAAGAAAAAACGTAAGCAATCGACGCGAGAAACAAACGATTAAAACAACGGTGGGTGGACGCGCCTGCTGGGCGCTTCCAAAGTGGGGTTTATCTCCGTCAAGGTCACGGTACGTCTTCCCGACAGGGACGGCGCCAGGAGTTTCGAAGTGGAGAGACAGTGGGGAGGCGCACCAAATATCAGGGTCCTCGACTGCAGGCACACTTCCAAACAAGACCAGCACGTCGAGCACGGGGGGAAAATACCTTCAACTTATCTAGTCCCCTTTCTCTTTCTCTCTGTCTCCCTCTCTCTCTTTGGGGGTTGTCTGCGAAAATTTTGTGCCCTGAAAGCTCCCAAACGCAGACGGCAAGGAGCCTTCCTCAGGGGTGGCGGAGTATCCTTCCTCTCTAGCGGCCTCCTTTTCATCACTTTTCGTTTGATGGTCTCTTCGTGGTTCTGGGCTTGTCTTTTGGCATGTCTTTTTTGGCTTGCTTTGAGATGCTGTCGCCCACGGGCTCACTAAAAGTATCTTATTGGCACGGTGTGCTCATTGCCAAGGGAAGTGCGGAGGAGACGTACCGGGAGGAGACATTCCAGGGGGGGGGGGGGATGCAGCCTGTACAACCAGGAGACTAATTGCTTTTCTTCTCAACCGAGAGAGGAAGCAAATGCTCTGGGTACAGTGTAGTCTGGGTATGAGCTTCTCCTGAAGACGCTCCGGACTTCCCCACGACCTTGGCTTAAACATAAGCCCGCTTTCGCCCTCGCCTTCATCCCTCACTGAGGATCAGCGCCGCAGCGCGGAATACAGAAAGAAGCCGACGAGCGCCAGAAGGGGAGGATGTTTCCTCTAATGGGCTTCACACTGCCTGCGGCACGACTTCTCTTGGCGGGAAGCTAATAAAAGAAAGATAAAGGCTACGAGCACTCTAAAGGCTGGAGGCTGCTTACACGGGGTCCTCAAGCCGACGCCGTAGGCATTTATTTGTACACAATGCCGTTTCAACTTAGGGTGGCGGGACATATTTTAGGAAGGGCGCCCGCTACCCCTTGTCTTCCCTTGGCGCCTTCTTTTCCAGTTAAACGCGGCTTCCGTGGATTGACGGCAGAGCTTTCGCGCGGCTTTGCAGGAGCGAATATGTGTGTGTCGAACGGACTTGGGGAAAACGAGACCCTTTCAAAGATGCGGCTATACATAAAATAATAGACAGTGCCTGTGCCCGTTCGAGTGAACACCGACTCCCAAACATCCATGCTCCAGTCGTGATCGGCCTTTAGCCCAGTTGAGATTCGCCGACCTTACAACCGCTCTGCCCTATCATATCTCTGCACCTGTCCTCTCGACCCTGACGAATGAGCTAACTACCCAGAAACAAGTAAGTGTTCCTTTGATACAGAAAATATCCAGACGAAGTGCAATTGAATATAATTTCGAAGGATCAATTGCTGGTTTAAGGTCTTGTCTAAGTTCAAAAGTTATAGTTGCCGAACTGCAACATGCTTTCAAAAATATTCAACAATTATTCGCTTTCGTTCTCTCGAGTTGCCTCCAGAACACGTGAAAACACGAGTTTGGGTTGGCAATGCCGCATGTGCTGAGCTCTGGACATTCCAAATATACGGCGAACAACCGACGAACTTGCCTGGCAGCGTTAGTTACGCTCGCTGCGTCATCAGTGTTTTGACGCCGCGAGCAGCGTCGAAGCCACCGGGCCATTTTTGTCGCTTGTTTGCAACGTACTCGCTCCGCTGATTTAAGCCGCTCTTCCCGTTGCCGCAGCAGTTGAGCACTAGCTCCAACCAGAATGTCTGCCAAGGCAATGTCTTTAAGCTGCCCTAAATCGATTGCTCACGTAGTGTCGGTCTGAAACCCAAGTTTCAGAAAGGATAGTGTCACCACAATTTTTGAGATACTTACCTCTAGCGTGGTCACCCGAAAGGTTTCAATTCAAAGAGCTCATCCCCGACAGGTAAACCGATACAAAAGCTCTCAAGATCTATATTATGTTATCAGAGTTTAGTAAAAACGATAACTCCACAAAAAATATAAACACTCCCCCCTCCCCCCCCCCCCCCCCCCCCCCGCCGCCGTTTTACACGGAGGAACCGCCCCCCCCCCCCCCCCTAAAATGGAAGTCTGGATCCGCCCCTGCACGGCATACGACAACAAACTGCATCAAAATGCCCCAAAAGGGAAGGCGTCTGCTCCCGTACTGCAACTAGCGGGCATGAAGTGTTGGGCGGATGTCCTTCACAAGGATATATAAAAAATGCTTTGCGCAAGGATCATTTCCATTTATTATTGAATACATAATGATGAAATCCCAATAATTTGTTTTTCTATTTTATTCAAGCTAGTCGGACTGCTCATAACACTGGCCAAGCATGAAAATAAAAAAAAAAATAAAAAATGTGAGCTTTTGCATGACCGGTTTAAGGTTTATTGTAAATACATCGTTATTTTTCGCAGCGGACTAGCAATATAGATTTTGCCTCCATACTTTTTAAATGCAAAGAGTTCTTACATACGGCTGTCCATTGCGCCGTGTTTTGTGTCTTCTATAAGTCTGTAACGGCCAGCGACCAAAGAGCTTACATACGCCGCGGGGAGAAAAGCATGTTGAGTTGGAAGTGTCGGGCACAGTGTCGTTGTTGTGTTTGTGCATATGTCGGTGCGGTGTAATACGTGGTACTCGTGTTGTCTGCGATGTATGTAGGGTTGCTGTCTACTTGTGATTGCGGTCACGACTGGTGTCAGCAACCGAAATGACAGCAAAAGCCAAGTGTTCGCCGCACACAACGGGGCATGCAATGCGAGAGGTAGCTTCGCTAAGCAATTATGCTTATTCCTGTGTTCTGGTCATTTCTGTGGTTTTGGCTATGAACGCAATCGTTGGAGATTTGTGAACCAACCTTAAAATGCAACCAACGGAGGTGTGTGAACCAGCCTCGATTGTTGCAAGCCAACCCAGATCTCACATGAGCTAGAGAAATTTTCTGTTATCATGACATTCGTGCATTGAAAAGAAGCCATACCAGCCACGCATGCAGATAAATGCCTGTGTAAACAACACAGCTACTATTCCGCTCGTGGAAAATCGGGATCAATACAATTAACTTTCCTGCCCAATTTTTGATGGTACATAGCAAAGGCGAGCGAACGTATAGCTATCTGCGTACCCAGAGATTCAAATGTTTGCAAGAAGTGCTATCCGAGAACCGTGCATCTTTCTAGATCACACAGTATACTGAAATTTTCTTCCAGAGCCTGCGTCGAACATCACCGCACAGACGTCGGTATTCGTGGACGCTTTTTTGAGCTACCCAAACCACGATGCTTCTTAGATAGACATATTGGCTCGTTGCTTCGGCGTGTCCTGATACTGGTTTGGGTCTCACAACTGGTTTGCAGATGCACAAAGAGGTGCCGTACACAAGTTCCCTGAGAAGGGTGGGGCCGACGGTTGCCCACGCAACTGAGGGAATCGATCCGTCCAAGATGGCGGCGACCGGGGAACCCTCTGCGTCTAGGAGGCATCGCGAGGGCCGCATAGGAACGCCGCAAGGAGAAAGACGCCATAGCATCCCGTTTGTGGAGTTGTGGCGTGACGTCACAGGCAGCCATGGCGGCATCACAGTCTAGCCGGTGGCGGGCAGGACACGGCGAACCACACTTAGCGCCACTCACACGTAGCCGATGCGGCAGAGCTGGGCCGTCGAACGGGGCGCGTTCTCGGTACTCCAGAGATGTCTTGCACGGGGGTTGGGGAGATTTTCCCATCGGGAGAGTCGTCATTGCGATCTTTTTTAGGAAGGTGGTTCGTCGGCCCGTGCGAGCGCCTCGGTGGGTTCAGCGACCGGGCGGTATTCCGGAGGATCGCGGACGCTCCTGTGAACGTCTCGTCCAAGCACCGTCGGGTGTCCGTGTCGTGGGCCACGCGGCACGGGGCAGGCGTTCCGCGGGTCCCGCCTCCGTACGGGAGCTCGTTAGCCGCGTGCAATGGCATTGATGGGCCTAATGGCATTACGGGCCCTTACGGGCATCGATCGCGGACAAGATGGCCGTCGAGTGCTCACCGTGTCCGGCGTCCCGCTGTCCCCGCAGCGGCTCCTGGAGCGCGTACAGGGACCCTCCGAGGACATCCTGCTTTCGCTTGTCTCCGCAATCCTGCGGACTCGTGGCCATGGGCTCGCCCTGCAGCCGGGGGTCCTCGGCGGCCACGGCGGCCGCGGCGGCCGCCATGGCGCTGCTCCACAGCTGGAACCTCCCGTCCAGCGTGCCTTCGGGCCTGACTAACGAGCAATGACTAACGAAGTTAGCGCGCCCAATGCCTCCGACCCGAGCCTTATAAAAGCGGCCCCGACGACGCCGTACTCGGGAACCCGCCCAACAGTCCCGTCCGGACGGCCATTGGTCGGTCCCGGAGTGTTGCCGTGGGGACGCCCCACCCACGCGGTCCGTGCGCCCTGGAGGGGAGCTTGAACCCCGAAGGGGGCGTGGCTTTTCGATGTATGAGAGGGGTTCTAGGCAGCCCGGGAACCGGGAGTGTTGGGGAGCCCGAAGTTTCGACGCTGCGGACTGTCAGTCAACGGTGCTGGTTCCCCCGAGTGTGCTTCCCCTCCCGCCAACAACGCCCTCGGAGTGGTGTTCGGGAGCCGAGCTCTACATCCCCGGGTTCGGAGCTCGTTCCGTTCGGTGAACCTTGGCACCTGAGCAACGCTTCTCACGCCCGTCTGGCCCCTCGGACTGCTATGGGACTTCAACGATGGTAGCGGCAGTCACCAGGGTGATGTTTTTATTTATTATTTATTTTATTTTTATTTATTTAGGTATACTGTTAACCCGTTAGGGTTGTTACAGGGGTGCACAAGGCACGAGAATACATATGACCAAATACAAAAAGTAACAAGGACACTGTATCAACAACAATTCAAACATACAAAAATAGCGCTTGACATTCAATTTATAAATCGTCAAACAGCGACGAAGCAAAGACATCACACAATAACATCACAATTTTCTCATGATTATACGTGAATAGGAAATACTAAGGATTCGATAGATATCATTGAAAAATGTTCAGAATGCTTTTTTCAAACAAGGTTAGTGTATTTGCTGTTGTTAATTCTTGTGGTAGGCTGTTCCAACCAGTTATCGTTCTTGAGAATGTTCTGAGAAGATTCACGGAACGTTCACTTCCGTCACAGGGGCAGTGTATGAAAGATCCTACTATAGTCACTGACCACTTACGGAAACGCATAGCATGGTCAATATATGTACGCTGCTTGCTTTGTGATTGGTTGTTCGGCCTTCTAATCGGCCAATGCTGCAATCTCATTGGCTGAGGTGGGATATTGAGACGCTCGCCGCACCCCGCGTTTCCGAAGGCCTCGGTGACCATAGAGGTTTAAGCGACCATAATTAGCATACTCTTGTGCGAAATTGCGTACGACAGACATGTGTGCATGATGACTCCGGTTCTCAAATCTTTGAGTATAATAGAGTATTCTTAACGACATGCATTGAACGTTGAAGTCACTTCTTAGCAAGAAAGCTTGTTGTCGTTTTGTTTTGTTGTTGTGTTGTATTACATCGACAAACCTTTTTTTTTTTTTTTGGAAAGGGGAGGGGGGTCTAAAGCGTCTTTGAAAGTCAATCTAGAGACGTAACTGCAACACTTACTGCATCCGCGATGGTAAAGTCTCCCAAATTATTTTTAGTATCTTTCCGCGGACCGATCCCAAGGCATTCTTCAATTATCAGCCACACTGTAATAAATCTGTCAACCATCTCCATATATTGTTTATGGACACACTCAGCGTAGGTCGCGAACTGTGAATACGAGCAGGCCAAATAGCAGGTACCTGCAGCAAAACCGACCACTGACATATAAGATTTGATGCTTCTAAAGCATATGGGATGTGACGTGAAGGATTCTTTTTGAGTTTCTTATAAGGTTGACCAAACCATACACATTTATTCATCTTTCTCAGGTGATTCATGAACATCCCGGCTGAAAGGTGTTCACAAACATCGGACCCAACAACTCCAGACCCAACTAGACCATGGACGTCTACCGGACCACACCCAATTCGATGAGAGGCGTCCAGACCCGCACGTCCTGAGGTGACCCAACCTGACTTCTGCCGGCACGACGTGTTCCCTTTGCCAGTTGTGACGACACCTTGGCGGGACGGTTCAGTTTTGAGTGACCCGATGGGCTCATGTGTTCTTGTCACGCGGTGCACTTGAAACCGACGGTGATCAACTTCGGTGAGCAACTTATCTTACAAAATGACAGTCATCCGTTATCGGCGGCAACACGGAAGCACGACACTTCTATTCTGATCGTGATAACTGGTGTATGTATTTTGATCCATCTAAAATTTTACCGAAACCGATTGTGTGATCTTTATATTTACTCCATTAGTCTATTTATATAGCATCGCCCTTTTACGCCGTTTGCACATTCATCGTTTCTGGTAACTTATTAACCATTTTGAATTCAACAAACCAAAAGAACATTTAAAAAAGAATTGGATAGTCCGGAAACATACCAGACGAAGAAACAAATAAATTGCAATGTTTTATTTTATCCTTATCAGCACTTCCGCCTTGAAAAGTCAATCAACCGGTCATTGGAACATGTTTGTTTTTATATGATTTACCACGGGCTTATTTACTAAGCAGTTGATCTTATAGATAATAACAAGTAGCAAGGTTTTGTGCTATTTTAGAAATGAAGAGTCTAGATGATATTCGGAGACAATACAAATATCTGCGGTGGCGAAGTATTGACCCAATGAGAAGAGGTCGTGCGCAAGTATTTTATAAACTTTGCCATCTTGTTTTTCGTATGACTTGCTGCATAGTGCAAATTGAAACACTTTGCGTGCAATGCACGTTGCATGCAGTGCGCGAGAAATTCGATTGCACTGTTATGTCATAATAACCTTACGCATGCGCTACCTTTGTCTGCATTTTCTCGCTGAGTAATGGACCATTTTTGCTAAAATGGCGAACTTTGTTTCTTACACTATTCGATTAATACGCATTGCACTGATTAACTGTGGTTCCACGCCAGACTGTGCAATAACGGTTTGGTTATATTGTTTCTTAGATTTCTGTAACAAAATAATGCCAAAGCCATGCTCTTGCGAAGAACACTCAGATATATGCGAACGCCGTAGCCTATCCTCTTCTGGAGATATAAAATTTCGAAGCTCGAGTCGTATAGATTGCCAAAGTTTCGCTATGGTATTTTGCAGAGCCGCCAATTTCCCACCGAAGCATGCAAGTAGTAACAATATTCTCTACTTATATTATGGAAGGTTACGAGATGTGCACAGAATATAAAAAAGTCAATAAAATATTTATATGCAAAATAAAAAACAACAACTACGAAACACGTCAAACAAGCATGTCTTAGAGACACATTCACATAATATTTACCAACGAACTACTTCATATAAAACGGCGTAAAATATATAGAAATGATCATCTTTAAGTTCGATTTACGAATATATCAAAAACTATGCTTAGCCATTAGTGTAGTTCTGTTATTAATGCAGAAACGCAGCTTGCTTCTCGAATTGTAGATCAACATAAAAAAAAAACTATTTTTTCTAACCTTCACAATGACTTGAACTAATTGTGATTGCAAAACATAGAGTAACCTAGGGTCTCTTTAAGAGAAAAACGCCAACCTTCACTAAAATTGAGCTAGCGTGTCTTCGTTATAGGGGCTTGGCCGCACGATGTCCGCTCTAAAGATCCATTTTCTAGAATAGACAAAGGCGGTGCTGCTCTATCGCAGGGCGCAAAAAGTTACGGTGTCCCTGGTTTAGCTTTATATCTGTGTTTCCTCGCCTAGCCTCCTAAGACCCCCTCTCACTATTTTTTCTGAAAACACTTGCAAATCGGGTGTACTTTACGGAAAGCCGTAAAAAGGCATGCATTAGGAGTGCGCATGCCTTAAATTTTTTATAATGCGGGTGCATTTAATAGTTTTAATTATGCCCGTCACGTTTGTAATTGAAATGGGGCCATTAAATTTATTATTTATAAATTTAACTACTGTAATTAATTACTAACACAACTATAATACGTATTTTTAATACTTATATTTTTATAATGCGGATGCATTTAATAGCTTTAATTATGCCCGTCACGTTTGTAATTGAAATGGTACCATTCAATTTATTATTTATAAATTTAACTACTGTAATTAATTACTAACACAACTATAATACGTCTATTTTTGACTGAATTTCCCTTTTGACAGTAACCAATTTTATATCAAATATTTTTTTGTGCGATACGTACTTTTCACAGGAACGATTGGGCCCACGTTTCTCGAAATACCCTGTATGTATGGCAGAGTGCTTCTCCCAAGGACATGACTTTTATATATTATATATTTTACAGCAATATAAAAACCTATGACCCTGACCATCGCTGCATCAATTGACTAGGAAACACCGAAGAAACAAACGAAGAAAAAAAAGAAAAAACCTCGTGGTCATCAACTTCAGTGTGCACTCCATGGGGTGCTCATGGATACTTAGAAAGGGTGAGGTGGTTTGTTTGTCGTCCCACAATGTTGAACACCAAGATACCGACTTTCTAGATGCTACTCCCGTCGCCTTGTTTTCGCAGTGATAGACTTTCCTCGTGTGAGGGCTTTGGGCTTCACGGTAATGTGTAATGCATACACTTCGCCAATGCCGACAGCAATGCCGTCCGCCAACAGACCTTTCTGAGCTGATGGCCCATGAAAAGGGATAGGAGTAGGGGGGTTAAGAGACCCAACGCAAGAAAACAAAAATATAAAACTAAGCTAGGGACAACATGACTTTCCATTTTTTTACGATAGAGCAGCACCGCTGTGCGGACTTGTCGGCTGTAAAAGATGGCTTTTTGGATCAAACGTCGTGCGGCAAAAAAATAAGAAGACTCGCAAGCTCATTTTGAAATAAGGTCTCTTGCCGTATTTCTTTTAAAGAGGTCATATGTTACTCAATGTTCTGCCAACAAAAGTTCAAGTTACTGTAAACGGTTAAGAAAAGATTAAAAAGGAATTGGAGTTTTTCTGTTTTTTTTTTTATATTGACGTGGAATTTTGCCGTATTTCGAGAAATGACGTGCGTTTCTGCACTAACACCAGAACTATGATAAGAGCTGAACATAATATTTTTATATACTCGTACAAACCATATACAGATAATAATTTTTATATGTTTTGCATCTTTTCATATGAAGTATAGTTTGATTCTGAATAATTTGAGAATGTGTCTTTAAAACTTGTTTATTCGACGTGTTTTTTTTTTCTTTTTTGCTTAGAAATATATTTTAGTAATGTATATTAATCTATGCGCATGTCGCAAACTGTTGATTGAATAATTAGAAAAAGTTATTACTACGGGCATAGTTCGGTGTGAAATTGACTACTGTGCAATGCTCCATAGCGAAACCTTGGCTATCTACAGGACTCGAGCTTCGAAATTTTATATCTCTAGAAGAAAATTAGCTACGGCGTTCGCATATTGCTGAACACCCCTCCCGAGAACATAGCTTCAACTCATATTTTAGAAATAAATATACGTTAATTATTAACATAAAAAAAATATGTTCTGGACCATCATTGCACGATTGGACTTGGAAACACCCTTATGTGTCGATGATACAGCATGTAGATTGGTCAATATATTTTGCGAAAGAGTCCATGTGGAACAAAAATGGTTTGCTTGAAGTCAGTAATCAAATAGTAAGAAGTAAACTGTTAGAAAAAATACCTTGAACTTTTAAAATGGAAGCGCTTCCAAAATATAAACAACGCCCTGATGCATCTGAAAACAGTGATTTCCGTACACACCCCGTAAAGGGGGGAAGGGGTGTATACCCCTCCTTGTTTTTCTAAATGCCGCCCCCCCCTAACCCCCCCCCCCCCCCTAATTTCAATTCCTGGGGAAACCCGCCTGAAAAGCAGCTTAAATTAGGCTATTCCTTCCTTTTGTTAACTGTTTCCTGTGCTAGACTCTAATGAATCGCACAAACCGGCATCTATAATTCAATTATAGTGGGACATATGCTACATGTTACTACAGTGACTAAACACCGTTACTCCTTACTTAAAAGTAACCGACGGCGTTATATACGCCACTGCGATTCAAAAGGACTGCATTACCTCGGTTTGAAAGCAATCCGTCATTTCCTCGTTACTCGGCATACGTCTATCGTACGAAGCAGTAGCCGCTTCCAGCATTTCTCGTCATTAATAATTTGTCGTTTTTTAGCGCGCTCATTCGGGTATACTGTGGCTTATAGACCAACACGCGGCTCTGGCATCACATCGTTGCCGTGGCGCGGCTGTCGACATGGCGCGTGCCCAGACGCTTTACTCCATGCAAGTCTGTTTTTTGCGCACGCGCACTGGGCCACACCTCGTGTTGGCAAACACGCTGACGTTTTCAGATGGCGTGTTTGTTTATAGTGACATATATTGTGTACGTTTAACTTTGGTTTGTCTAGCGTCTTCTCGTCGTGCAATTTACAGACGCGAGCTGAGGAGATAGATTGGGTACTTCTGGAGCTAGGTTGGGTACTTTTAACACTAGGCTGGGTACTTCTAGAGCTAGGTTGGGTGCCTCTGGAACTAAGCTGGGTACTTCTGGAGCTGGGTTGAATACTTCTGGAACTAGGTTGGGTACCTCTAGAGAGGAACGTGTTGTACACGTTCTCCTTTGTAAGTAACGAAACAGAGTTTCGATGAACATTCGTTCCATCTCTTATGAGTACCTAGGTCTTTACTTGGTTACCGAAAAAAGTAAGTGAGGACAATAAACGCTTTGCTTGTAACGCGTCACGTACAAGTAATGGGCAGAGTAGAGCCAGGTCTTAGATTTTTTTTATAGTTTATTTTAGTCACTAATCCACGGTTTACAAAATCACATCTCAGCGTGCGATCTGCCCAGTTCAGCATGCGCATGTTCGTCGCTTTTGAAAACGAGCAAACCACTCGCCGTACGCACGAAGGCTAAATACAGCAAGCAAATGCATTCATCGAAAGCTATATGGACGCATTTACACAAAGTATCTTCCGTAATTTTGAGTAATGAAGAAAATAGAAAATATTTTTGGGCACATTCAGCGTCCGGTTAAGTACGTTTAATCAATAGCGCTCATAAAAAAAAAAAAGAGATTGAAAAACTATAGATTATTTTTTTTAATGCGTGGTGTCTGCTAATGCAGTGAACACACTTAAACAGATGCTCGATGGGACTAATAACACCTTTTGCTCACTAACGTAAAGTAAAACCGGTGCTGTGCAAACACCTCTACTTATGACTTTGATGTCAACGCTTCTTCGAATGGGGCGTTAAAATGATACTGTTCAGATACAAAACAATAAAGTGGTACGTTTGTTTGGTGAAATAATAGAGTGGCGATGTGGTCGAGTTGGTCCAGATTTCAGCAATGTATGAAACATGGTGTAAAACAACGAGGACGGGACAGATTGTTTTACGCGCTACTTCTTGCTTAGTGAAAGGTCTGAATAACGTAAGATTTACACACAACTACCAGAGACTGTCATAATTTTTACCAGACGACAGCGCAGTGGTGAGGAAAAGAAGCACCGCAGAAAACATCAGGCGGGACGACGACCTTCAGTACCTGATATCAGCAGCATCTGCGGACGAGTTACCCTCGTTCGAGGTAGGTACTTAGATATTTGATTTCACCATCCTCGTTTCATCCTCTAACAAGAGTGGTTGCAGCGCATGTGCAGTTTGACTACGGTACCTGAGGCACGTTTTCGACTAGATACGTTCACTGTCCTACCCACCCACGCATCGAAACTGGTGGCGAAGCGGAAACAAATGGCGTTCGTCACAGAAAGAAGTCGGCATATCGTGTTGTAGGATGGCGTGTACTGGCGGAATACGAGCTAGAGGTCCTGGCAAAACAAGTAAGAGCGAACATGAGTGTCACCGATGTCTGTAGCGTCCATACTCCTGGCTTAGTTATGCTTCCGTGGACCATCGTGCTGGAGAGCAACCTGGAGCAGAACGGGCCACATCCACCACCGTTCCCGAGACACCGATAATGATACGATGCATGCGACAGCGCAAGTTCGTCTGCTTCTTTTGCGGGGGTTGTGGTGACGTCAGAAAGAGGCCGAGCTCTGATTGGCTCTGATTGAAGGATAGTGGATAGACCTCGAGGCAGCTTGCTTTGAGGTCTACCCACTATCCTTCCATCAGAGCCAATCAGAGCTCGGCGTTGTTCTGACGTCACCACAACCGCCGCAAAAGAAGCAGACGAACTTGCATTACGTCGTCAGGTGGAAATCGAGGGGCCGCCTTTTAGAACGCGCTAAACACACCAGTCCGTGGCGCGTTCCAGGCACCATAGTTGAACGTATACGATGCATCACGCGTCAAATTTAACGATCGACGTCACTAGTCTATCCGTCACCACATCTATGCAAGCTTTAATCAATGTCTTTTGGTTTATTGACCGCCTTTTTAATGCTTAAAGCCAAGCTCGCTGTCTTGTGTACGCGCAGCGAAGTGGCACCTGTCAGTCGAGACTAAGCATCGCAGGCTCAAACTGGTTTGGTAAACCCGTAAAGACATTTTTGCATTAACTAAAGCTTACCTTCAGTTGTGTTGCGTCGCTTGGAAGTTGGTGATATGTCGGGTTCTGTGTTTTCGGAATTAACTTTTCATCGAAATCGAGGACGTTTGTTGGAGCTCATTTTTTCGCGAAGATTTTTGTGTTTTTCGTATCTGTTTTGGGTCTCCGACGAGAATCGTGTCCCGTATTATGTCGAAGGAAATAGGACATCGAATTCCCAATCCTCCAGGAACATGTCTCGATCATCTAGAAAAATGTCCCCGTACCGATAAGAAAGCGGCATAATAGGGAGCTTTGGTGGATTCTTTCGATGCCCCCGATAACGACACCCGATAATTATACGATGCATGCGCAAAGGAGTCGGCGGAGTATTGAGTACTTTTATTGGAGTTATCGAAATTATCTACTCTGTTTCTTGAGGCTTTGCTGACCTTTATAATCTAATCTATTTTGAAATGCCTAGCTTTTTAAACTAGTGACCCATACTTTGGAATCTTGCTGCGTAGTTCATGATGCTACACTTCGAATCTTATTCACAACGAGGTAGGGGGGCTTAGAGCGATAAACTGGCACTCAGAGTGACCCCCACCCGGCCGCCGCCACGTTGCACATTTTTGACCGCTAGACACGTGACCTTAAAGTTTTACGTCTAGATTTTAATGCGCATGGATAATTGCTTTTTGATCTATAATAATCGTAACGACGAGACAAGGTATGTTTCGTTTGTTTTAAGTCTGAAATATTTTTTTTTCCGACAAAAACTCGGGCAGCTTCGCAATGGCTTCGCTAGGTGCCGTCAGCCGCGGCACGTGCTGTATTTTGTGTTCTTGTCGAAGCTAGACACTGATCTCTGGGGCTAACAGTATTGCATAATAGTTTATCATGTATTTTTTCAGCGATCGCAATACAAATCTAAGCTCAGTTTTGCGTAAAGGTTAAAAGATTTGGTTCGGTCACGTGTCTAGTGGTCAAAATTGTGCAACATGGTGGCAGTCAACTGAGGGTCACTTTTGCCTGGTAAACGGGATACCTGTTTATTGCTCTAGGCCCCTCTGCGTCGTTTTGTGTTCGGGAAAAGGCTCCGTCAGGCAGAAATGGTCTTTGCCCCGACCTGCCTACGCGGCTATGCCGGAGGGAATCTAAATCAAGAAATAAAAAAAAAATAAAAAAAACTCCCTAAATGTGAGGATCCAAAGCAAGACGATGCCTCGCGCAGAGTTCATTGGGGGATCTGTTCCCGGTTAAGAAAAGATGAAGGTGAAGACAAAAATTACCTTCTTGTGAAGCTTATTAATTTTTTTTTTTTTTTTGCTGAAAAACAACTGTATTTTCTTTCCTTGTACTTCTTTTTTTTTTTTTAATTTTTGATCAAGCCGACTGGGGGTTAAATTTCGGGGTTTATTGGTATTTACCGAAAATACAAAGCCAGCAAAACACAGAATCCAGCACTGCACAGCGATTGGCCAGCTCCAAGGTCAAGTGCGGCGCTGACCAATCAGGGCGATCGTTGACATCGTCGACTTTCTCGCCGAGTGCCCAATGTAAAGCATCTGGGACGGTTTTATGGTGATGCGGGCACCTCCCCGGCTTTTAAAATCCGCGTAAGATGTATTTTCTAATCACATCACCGGCTTCATGGGGACCAAATACATATAAAAAAAATCCGCGTCGAACATTTCTTGGGAATACACTGTCAAGGCTAGCGTAGGTTCCAGGGTATTGCAGATCAGCACTGCTGCGAGAGCACTTGGTTTCGTCTTGTATCTTATTCGCAGGCGCTTTCGTGCGGAAAGAAATCGAAGGGGCGCGCTCGAGCAAGCATAGCTTGGGCAGCGTTTGAACTAGTTAGAACACTTTGGAAGCTGCACCCCCCTTGACTATGAAGCACGAAATAGTTGACGCCGAGAGAGGCAGATGGCTGCCGTAAGTCCGTCATTGCTTGTATTATTCAAGTCCGCCTCGGCGTAAGAAAAGAAGGTGATCAGGCTTGATATTTAAGTGAAATGAACCGCTTTTGTTGACTTATGAACGACATGTAAATTTATGCTATAAAAATTTCGTATTAAGCACACGACAAAAATATACAGGCAATGCTGTTTGCTGAGAAGAACTGGCTGGAACGCTTGATTGTTAACAAAAAGGGTGTATTTAGGTAACGTTTGAGAATAAAATACACGCGATTTGGAGTAATTTGCAGATATTTAAGCTCCAAAAAAAATAAAAACAGTCAGCAATATCACCTGAGGTTGCAGGAATTTGTTTTTTTTTCACGAATACACGCCCGTATGTGTTCACGACCACGAAGACACCAACGAGCTCGTTAAAGACACCCTACCGCTATCATCATTATCATCATGAACCCGAATGGCCCGGATGCTCAGGCGGCCATATTGGAAACATCTACTACCGCGCCTACCACTGGCACATCGACGCTTTTTGAACGTAAGTTCCCAGTTTCTTTTTTTAATTTATAATGAAAGTAGGTCAGAACTTTTAAAAGGTGCTTTATAAGAAGTTCAATTTAATATACTCACGTCAATTTTTGTTTACATATATAAACTATAGGTTGGCTACAGTACTTATCCTGTTCACTCGATAAAAACGGCGACTGCGAGACATCTTGTCGCTGTCATTTTGTTAACCAAAGGGTCATTTCCATTCACCAAACATCAGTCAAACATTTTTTTCGGCTTCAAGAGTAACTCAATCAAATTTAGTTCACGGAGTTCCTTTAATTCTTACTTTTCAAGCCGACGAAAATTCCAAGCGTGCGGAAAAACGAGAGATGCCAAAATGCGGGAATTTCTTGCGAAGCAAAGTTTTTTTAACGTTTTGGATGTTGCAGAAATTCAGTAATGCGTTAAACCGCGTGGAATATCAAGACATTATTAAAGCAATTGACTTCGGATGTTCCAAGTTGTGACATTGGAGAGAAAAAAAAAAGAAATACCAATTTAAATATTCCGATGCATAAGCGGGAGGCTGGCCAAAGACCCATACTATGGAGGCTAGAAAAGGTGGGACGGGCGCCGTATGCGCGCAATAATAAAGGGGGTTGCTAGTCGCGATGAATATATTTTAGAGAGCCTAGTTTTAAGAGAGGGTCCATCTCAGACCACGGGGAGAGTTTTCAATTCCATGGCGGACACTTCCTGCAGCTATCGGTCGCTAGTACGCATGCGCTGCGTTTTCCTTTGCAGATGATCAACGCCTTCATCACGCGCTCAAGGTTCGTATTGCACAGGTATTGCAGATACGGCCCATAAACCGCGGGATCCCAATCATGCAGTTGAAAAATCTCCGTGATAAAGGCTCGCTAAAATATTTTAGGACCACTGACTCGCCTGCGGGCAGCAGCACCCCTAGCGGTCCCCAAAAGTTTAATTGTGGAATATGACGCACGACGCAATTAACAGGTGAAACATGCGCAATTCATCTGATTGGCAAAAAAAAAAAAAAAAAAGACAGACGGACGGACATGGCGTCGTACGCGCGCCATGTCAAAGATGGGTGGAAGTTACTCTGAAAATTTTCCACCACCTCGAGGGGCACCGCAGTCTGGAGGGAGTCGTTTTCATCGCAAATCTGTGCAGCCCTTCGCTCCTATCCGTAACACTTGTCCATCCAGTAGCCATATATCCATACTGAGCGGCCTACAGTACTCTGAGAAAGTGAAAGGTGGATACAGGCAGCATAAAATCAAGAACATCAAGCTATTCCCACACAAGTCTCAGTGAGCCCGTCTTTATCGGGAGGGGGAGGGGGGGGGGGAGGCTTTGCGTCAGTTCCACAAAAACAGGCTGATTCTGTGTATTGTACAGGAAAAAATAAGATCAAATGGCTTTGCCACATCTGCTAAGATGTGCCCTCACCCCGTCAGTATCATACCTTGCTTTTGTGATTGTATAATGCTGGCTACAAATCATGATGGGGGCTATCACCAACCCGTACGAAGGGAAGCTTCCCGAACTCTGATGGCAGATGTGTGGGACAATTCCATCTTTGTCAGCCAATGCAGACTGTGTGTGTCATACAGGTCTAAGGCGATTTCCAGTATGCTATCATCGTTGCTTGCACTCATCTTTGGTCACATATTTTGCGGGCAGTACGGTATTTTTGCCTACATGACTGCCTTCTGATGCAGCTCTTTACACTATGATCAACGCGGTCTGCTTCAAACCTCCGGCATAACTGCGGATGATGCTGAAATCTCCAATGGCCACCCTGAGAAACAAGGTAACAAGCCTACCCATATTAAAGTCAACTTCACTCCTGCGGCCAACAGCTGCCCTTCCTGTGAGTGGCTGCGTGGCTAAGTGCACCTCATATCTGTTTGTGATTTTAAAATTTGTTCATCCGTTGTTAAGTAGGAAGGCGATGCGTTCACGAATATTACCCTCCCGCCTGGCTTTCAAAAATGACTTTATTTTATATTCTTCTGTTTTTCTTTGTCCGCTGCCAATCACAAATAAACTTTACTATATTACACTGAAGGAGTCCTCCAATAATTTTTAACTGGTTTAAAATGTGTACTGAAACAGACTTAAAAAAAATGTGGGAACATGAAGGTAAAATATCTTTTTCCCGGAAATTCACGTTACAAGCAAATTGAAATTACAAATACAAGCGAAATAATATCGCTGTTTGATGCATGTAGCAAAATTATCGTAGTGTCAGGTTCCGAAAGCGATCGGCGTTACAAATGAACCATGACTGTTTATACTTCAGCCTCAGTGAAAGTTTTGCGCGCCAGCTCAGAGCAATGTTTGTCGTAAACTATGACGTTCCTCGCTGTGCCCCGTTGCACCAAGAACCCTACCAACCATGCCCAGACTATAGATCACGACCTCATCTATAATGGACCACCAGCTGACTCTCGTTGGCTCCATGATTTCCGTTTGGTGTAGGGGTTAGCTGAATCGTGATGGGTCTTAAACAGAAAAGCAAATAATAATAACGAGAGAAAATAAGCATTTCTTTTCTCAGAAATGTCGGTGAAAAAAAAAACAATATCGCATCCGCCAAAGCAGTTTGGCAGACGCGGAGTCACACCAAACCACTGCGGTGAATCCATTGGCCGTCTTCAACGGACAAGATCCATCCTGTCTCACAAAGACCTTTTTTTTTTTTTTGACAGGTGGCTCTTGCTTTCTTATCGTAGCTAGCCTTTTACTTTGACTCGAAAATAAAGGTAACATCGAGGAGAGCGGACGATGCCTAAATCCCCTAGTGTGCACGGTCAAACTTGCATCGTACTTTATGGAATCCAAACAAACATTCCGGGCTTCAACTTTGTTTTTATTGCACACCACTTCTATCGATTACCAGGAAAAGATTCCCCGGTTGAAAATTCCTGGCCGGTTATCTAGTTCCGATATGTGTTATTTTCACCGAGAGCATACAACTGACACTTGGCATTTGTCGTACTTAGCGGGAACGACTGCCTGCACATAAGACTACCAGATGCTCGTACATAGCTCATAAGGTCGTCCTGAGTTCTGAGCCCCTTACACCGTATGTATTTCGGCGCCAAAATGTCCTATGAAAGCCAAAATAGAAGTCACAGTGGACGTTATCGAATGCGACACTTCCAAAACAATACGAGCAGAACTCTTAGAACTAGTAATCAAAAAAAGATCCGAGAATTTCGCACACAGACCGACGCTCTAAAACATTTTTTTTTTCCGCGGACAGTTAATGACTGGAACGTGCTGCCCGACTCACTAGTAGAGCTTCCTAAGTTACAATACTTTTTTGCTAAAATTATGTTATTGTAGTCGGTTCAATGATTTTTTTGTGTGACTTCTGCATGCTGTTAATCATTTTCTCATATTATTGGCGTATATATTGGCACGTTTCTCCTGCTTGCCTTGATTATTTGTTGTTGTTGTTCTGCTGTGCGTTTGCTTTTGTAACTTTCTTTCGTCCCCCTACTGTAATTCCCACCGGCGATGTAAGTCCTAAATAAATAAATGAATAAAATAAATAAATAACACACTTGTCCCCTTTTTCTTTAATGGCAAGTCAAGTAACTAACTAGTAAGTTCAAGCAACTAACTCAAGTTAAAGTAAAAGATCCTTTCAAGATCCGGAACTTAGAAAGCGTTATCTGCTTTCTACAGAAGAAAGGAGGTGACATTGTTTCTGGACTCTCCGTTGACATTGAAGATATCTATTATTCCAAGTCACACGCGAGCCTTGTAACCGTTCTTTGAGAGACCATTAAGAAACAAGGCCTCATACCCTTTCAAAGCGCAGCAGGGATGAGCCTCGACAGTTTTTTTGGAACTGTTTTTAGTCTACCTGCAGGGCAATGGTGGTGTCTCACCAAAACCAGCAGTACATTCAGAAAACCGGCTGCATTGGCTCTCGAGTGGCCCCAATCCTCAGCGAGCTGCTTCTCGCAACATGCGGGAGTAGAATCCAAAAGAGCATGAAGGATTCCAGGACCGAAGCCATTTTCCGGTATGTAGATGATTTTATGATTTTATGCAGCACAGAGGTAGATGATCTAAAGAACGGCTGTCATGACTACGTCATGAAATGCTTTATACAGAGTTGCTCGGGTTTGAACGTTACCCATGAGCTACCCGTGGGAAAAACCATCAGGTTGCTTGATCTCGCCTTGGAATTCAAACAGGGACAGATGTTGGCGGTATCAGGCCCAATCCTGCAAAGTGTTCCTGCCATTTGAATCTGAAAATTAAAAAAACAAAACAAAAAAACGTGAAACGTAGGGTCGCCACCACCGCATTAACATTATCCTTAATAAAGTCATGCCTACATCAGGTTCAGAATAGTTTTAATATGCAAATCTCACGGCTTCTTGATGCAAGATACCCCAACTCACTACTGGTTGTGGTATGTGGAAAAATATGCAAACGAATAAAGCAAGGACCAGAGGGACCAGCTGCACAACGAAGAAAAACGGAACACCTACAGTGGTAGAGCCATATTTTCACGGTGTCACTCACAAGTTAAAAAAGATCGCAGGCCGGCAAGAAATTCAAGTTAGTTGTTCTGCCCCTAACAATTCATACTCAGTGTGTGGCAAAGTCAACACAGCTCAAGGTGTCAAAAAAACGCAATATCACACAGCTTATAGAACAAAGTACATCGAATGTCAAAAAGAGGTTATCTATAACATTTCCTTCACTTGCGGCAAATGCGGCATGGGCCAGACTGGCCGGTGCATAATTGACCAAACGAGGCAACACGCAGCCTCTCTAAAGAATTTGACCATAACAGGCCACCTCGCAGCTCATTGACGCGAATACCAATGCGAAGAAAGACGTTCGAACCTAGGCATCGTGGGGAGCAACAATATCAGCTCGGCCGGGAACTGTGGGAAGCCCTTGCCATTGAAGAGAAAGGGGACAAGTATGTTCGTGCCCCCTCCATCACACTGCATCCCAAGGAAATTACCTTCTTGCGAGGGTCCCCAAGAACGCGATTTTGACAAGGAAGATAAAAAAGAAGGCACCTTCATTCTGGTAGCCAACTGAAAAGGACGAAGAAGTGACATTAAATGGTTGCTACTCCAGCAGTGTGGATTTATAATTTTTTGTGTGCCTTTATTACCTTGTGTTCAGCATGCAATTCCAATAATTATGAACCAACTTGCTCAGCTTCAACCCGTAACCAGCCTACGTTACTTTTATGTCCCTAACCAAACGCTGTTCACTTTATTCCGGCATATAATTTGCACGAAAAACACGCTGAGCTCCAGAGGCCTGCCGCTTCTGTTTAGCAATGTCATCTTAAATCTGCCAAGTTTTCATTTTTTTTTTGCGAGGGATTGTGAAGACAATTTGAGCATTTCAAGGAAGCGTGCCTTTTATCGTATGACGAAGGACTAAATAAATGGTATTGGCTATGCCTTTTGTATCGGGCGGTATAGGTTGCGCCACTTGGCCTAGAAACGTTTACGTCCCCTCCCTTTTAAATATTGCTATAAATGCTGTGGTTGATAATATGGTCTACCTAACCAATGTTGTGTATTATCACGGTTCTGTAGACCTTCGCCAATTCCTCTAACCACCTATTTTGACTGAAATCTTTTGTTCTAAACAGTTCTTCCTTCCTCGCGAGCAGAACCCAGCACTCCCGCCATATACTACCCCTTCGGAGAAAGCAGGACGAAGCCCCGCGCACTTCAAAACCACGTGTTCTAGCGCCTCGCTATCACAATGCCATACGGTACATATGTATAAATATATTAAAATTTATCCCTATATGTCTTGGTCCTTAACAGTCCCTTCTCGCCTCAAACTGTAACAAAACTTCGGCGTGAAGGATCAACCACCTGTTCCTTTTTATTCACTGTTTTTGTGAATCGTGAATTCCTAAAGTTGATATTTTTTGTATTTTCCCCTCCTTAAATTTTTATTTCTGATTTGTTTACTTTATTTTTTGTTGAGCGTCTCTGCTCAGCCACATCACTATTGTGTAGGTATTTAAATGTTAGGTTTGGGGTTTGGTTCGTTCATTTTGTGTTTAAGTGTTTTCATGTAGTGTACTTGCTTGTTTACTTTCCGTACCTGCCGCGTATTCTACATTTCAGTTAACCTTTGTTTAGATTTCAATGAACCAATTGCCCCTCTGCTGCTCTCAGCAGACGACCAGCACATGTCCCCCTGTACCCCATTATGTGATGCGCTTCCAAACGCCCCCCCCCCCCCCAACCGTGTCATACTGCTCAATCTCCTTTGTCAAACTTTTAATCTTCATCAAACCTCTGACCTTATGCAAAGTACATTGTTGTCATGGGGTAGTTCAATCATAATCACTTTTTTCTATATACCCATGACCAGACTTGTACAAGTTACTAAAAAAGTAAGGAATTACATATACAATTACGCGAGGATCAATTGTAACTAATTACAGTTGTAATTACCCATCCATGTAATTAAGTAACCGTTACCCCAAAAAGGGAATCCGTTAACTTCGCGGCGTTACTTTCAACATTCTGTCCTAGGGCAAGACGCAAAACAGAACATTATGGAAACCTGTATGGCTTCCGCCAGCCACACTTTTTGTGACCTTGAGCAACAGCTAGCTCTCGGAAGTCTGGTCGGACAATCCCGTCTTGCTTGTAAGGGAAGATGTCGTCTGCCGCGCTGAACCGACTTCTTGTTAGAATAATGAGGGCCTCCGAACTCTTCATTCTTTCTTCAGAGGAACGTCGCCACGGTCCGGTGGCGCCAACTGAGCAGTTGGTCCCGAGCCCAATGCCGAGCGTCCTTCGATGCGTTGATTGGACACGAGGTTCAGCCGAGCACTGACGCGGCACTCATATACAATCTACGTCTCCGCTCAATCTCACTCTGATGACGTCAAAATTTTGAGTGCACAGGCATGGCTTCCTATATACTGACAATGCCTGACAGATTGCCACGAGAAGCGGCTGCCGAATTAAACAAAAAAGATGTAGCTGCAGACAACGGATGAGAAGAGAGCCACGTGACTGGCGCCCCACTGTGGCGAGACGCCGTAACACACTTCTCCCGAGCGAACAGGTGTGTTTCGGGTCCTCGCCGCTGCAAGAGCTGTGCTCTGACGTCCAGGTTTCCCGAGAAATGGCTCTTTGATGCTCTGTGCTACCCAATCCTCGCGCTCCAAATTTGCGATCGGGCACTCTACGGCTCTGTCGTCGAACTGCCAGGCCTTGTGAGTATAGACAGGCTTTGATTATTTTAGGCGGTGTCTGCTAGACATCCTTTCGATTAGGGCACTCAGGAATGTCTGACGCACTGCATTGCGCGCTTCTTGCGAATGAGTGAACAGCTCTCTGCCCTGGTGAAAGCGCGAAGTTTCGCTGTTAAAACCAGAGTTTGAGGCTGTCAGAATGGCAAAGCTATAAAAGTTGTCATACAGGTAATGAAACCTTTATTAAAATTAATTAATGTAAATATAAACTTCTTTCAAGCGGAAAATACCGCAAAACAGTGGTACAGGAAAATGGCGAGACGCGGGAGTTACACGTAACAATTCAAATAAACGTTGTGTTTTCGTATTGATCTTTCATTAGCTCTGAGCAGATGTCAAGCCTTGTTTGAGACGTCAGTGAGTCAGAGGAAGCTTTATGTATATATAACCAACAAAAACACCACGGGATTCATCAGAAAATAAAAACTAGGTTGTCGATTAAGACTAAAAAATGTAGACGCACGTCTACATTTTGTCTGTTTGTCAATCTGTCTACCGGTTCCTTGATGCAGTCCGAAACACATGTGGCACGAATCGGCCGTACCACAGCTCAGTGTTCTTTAGCTAGGTGAGTCGACGGCAGCGTCCCTGCAGATCGACAGTAATTTTAATTTCGTGAAATGCGAGCGATATAAAGGTATTACCTCCTATTCGCAATTATGGAAGGTGTAAGTAAGCACCTTCATTCTGAAGTCGATCAATCAGGAGCTAGGGAGAGCGATGCTCACACAGCGGTGACCATCGCTGAAATTTGGGAATACAGGTTTTACCAACGACGTGTTTCGATATTAGGAGCTCTTAGCAAACCCTTACTCTGTTCCGGGTACTGCAATACCGGAGCCTTTGAAACATGCTTCCGAAGCGCGCGCACCGGAGGTCACGCTATCACCCAGATGCGGTACGCGGAACACGATAATGGTTCGCTAAAAGTCCCTAATATAAATAAAAAAAAAAACAAGTCAGAAAAATCTGACGCATGAAAGACATAGCAGGAATGAAGGCTAATTGAAGCTTTTAGAAGATTAGCCGAGAAGCAGCACAAAATCAAATAAGAATTCGTAGCTTCCAAAGATGAGAAGTGTTCTAATATCGTTTGAGCAGCATGCCAGTTAATGTCACATCTTTTTCAGTCGATTTCCGTGTGGAACTTTACTCAGCGAAAGTGTGAGCATCCCCTCCAGTTATGGCATTATTCAAACTGTCGTAGTAACTATGACCGTGGTTGGCATTCTTAAGTTTCCTCTAGCTTTAAGAAAGTGTGCAATCGAGGATTGTATTATGTCTTCCTCTCCACGTCCTCAAAAGCAAAGTAAAAAAGGGACAAAAAAAGAAAGAGGAGCACACATATTTGTTGCATGTCCGCTCGCGTGCGCTTCAACTGTCTATAGTTTTTTCTTCGCTAGAATTGAACATTTTGACCTCGGGAGTTTGCCTAATATTGTTTGCATCGGGAGTCCCATATTTTTGTATCAGTGTGCTTTCCTATTCGTTGTGGGCTGACACGTTACAATTAGCAGACAACACAGCAACGAACAAAAGATTGGAGTTGAGGCTTCCGAGAATTTGAAGAATTTCAGTCCTTTCTTGTTGTATGTGCAAGTGGCAATGTGACTCCGGTAGGGCCCTTACAAAAAGGCATTTTTTGAACGAAATCTTTTTGTAGATGTTTAATATTTCCGATTTTTTTTCTCTGCGAATAAAAACGATATGTAAGGGATTACAATAATTTTCTTGTGTAAATATTTAGAAATTACTTAATGATTACGTTATGAAGTATGTAAATATTAATTACAAAATTAGAGATAAATGTAAGGGATTACAAGAAATCTTATCACCGTCAACGGATTACGTTCAAGTCTGCCCATGACCATAATATACCATATTATTTCACATCCTACCATATAACCATGATTAAATTATAATATGCGTTTGCTATCTAACCCTCCCCCTCCCTTTCCCCAAAAATTATTTAATCACTCAGGTTGAGGCAGTCCAAAACAGGGAAACCCGATATATATTGTCCAGTTACGAGTACACAGCAGGCGCCTCTTCGATGAAAACAAAGACTAAATTTGATTAGACTCGAGACACGCTGCAAGGGGATTTTGCGTACCTCAGAAACTGCATCACGGTCATCTCATTGTTAGAGGCCCATTTTTACATTTTCCCGCGCGATCATCTTGCCGCATCAACAACTCCCGCAACCTCCTACGAATAACCGGCTCCACTCACTGATCTCTATGACAATTGCTGAATGTTGCTTCCCCGCCCCGCGAATGCAGCCATCGGACGGCCATCTTGGGCGTTGCGGAGGCTGGGCGGAAGCGTGCTGGAGACACGTTTTGTGCTCGTTCGTCATCATTCACCGAAGCCCTTTTTCGTCGTCATTCGCCGAAAAAATTGCTATCGGATTTAAAAGTCGTCCCTTTGCCGTACTGGCGTGGCTAAACTAGTGTTAAAGCAGAACGAGTTGTGTTAGCGTAAAGAAATTATGTACACACGTGGAGACTGGATGGCGCGAAGGGTAGCTGTGTGCCATTTTATTTTTCGGAGACAATGCAAATGCGACTTTCTCAGAGCCTTTTGGAGTGTGAAACGAAGTAGGCAGAGCGCGCGGAAAACGAAACAGTTCAAACGCGGCAGCGTCGAGGAGAGCTCTGGCAAAAGCCCGCAGCAAAAAGAACCAAACACTCAAACGTGCCTCAACCCGCTGCTACCGTTGAAGGAAAGTGAGCACGTCTCCTTGCGTCTAACGAAGCGGCTGCTTTTTTCTTTTTCTTTTTTTTTCCTTTGCATTTTTTTTTGCCGTTTTTTTTTTTTTTTTTTGCGATCTTTCCTTGTAGAAGCCCACGCTCGTTTCAGGGAGCAGAGTGCTGCTGTATGTTTTAAGACGTGATGTTTTTTTGTTTTTTTTCCCGCCGGCAGTAACACGAATGTACTCGAAGACATTTAGCTAGTACTGGTGCCCAATCAGCGAGAAGACGAGCACAGCGTCAGCGTTCGGCTGGTGGTGCAGTCGGCTTATTGACTTCGCTTTCTGCTTGGATGACGGAAATGGTTAAGTGCCAGCCATATAACAACTTCTGTTTTAAAACAAAGAATTAGTTTATGTGCCAAACCAGCGCCTCATGTACTTCGCAGTGGAGGACTAACGATTAAGGCAAACCATATTTTCTTTTCTTTTTTATGCATGCAATCAAAATCTTGGTTACATGGCGTAACAAAGATGCCAGGAACCTCCGTGAGGTTTCGGGCACCTCAACCGGGATTCGAACCCACCACCTGGTGATCTGTAGGCCGGCGCTTTGCCTCAAAGCCACCCAGGCAGCTCCACAGAAAAACTAAATTGGCGGTGAAGTTGCACAAGTTGGCTTCCCCACTGCATTTGTCTCACCGTGGCAAAGCCAGCTTGCCGTAACGGTGTGCTTTCCCGCTTGACTAAAGTGGCGCGTTTACACTGGAAGCGAATCCGCAAACGAAAGCGGTTCCGCGCGTTCCTAATCGTTTTTTTTTTTTTTTTTTTTAACCGATTCGGGATTGATTTGCCCCAACCGCTTTCGCGAACCGCGAGGCGGCAACCAATTGCAACGCGACGCTCACGTGACGTCGGTGGCTCTCGAAGCAAGATGGCGTCTTTCGCTGCTGAGTCGTCCAAGGCGCTGTAGTCATGGCGTCGCAGCAGACAAATCAACGAAGAAACATGATGTTCACGTCCGTCACTTGAATTCGCCGCGTAGAGTTGACTCGTAATCTTACCGAGCTTCGCTCCGGTGATTTGATTCAGTAAGAATTTGTTTATATTAAGGTTGCCAAAGCCCGTCGCTCGCTGCCTTGTTAGTCTTTGCGCGTAAAACGTCAAAACCCGCCCCTGATCTACCGCAATAATAGCTTTTTTACCTACTGAGACAGTCTTGTGAACTACTGAAAGCTATCCATACCGTGCATGACCACCACGAAGGCCGATAGAGACGTCGTGAACCTAATTACGGTAGACGACACACTGCCGCTGAGCTGGCAGAGTACCTGCGATAGCTCGGCTCGTAACGTTTACTACTACCAAAAGTAATAAAGAGAACCTACTCAAGAAATAAAGTGTAGCCACCAGACGATTTTTAGGCAATCCGTAAGGCGTTTATTTGAGCTTAATGTCAAACAAGCAGTAGACTCGATTGACGTGCGAGTGACGAACGGAGGGCCCGCCACCAACGAGGCCACGACCGGCTAACACCGACCACATTTCCTGCACCACGGTCCAGCAGTGCCGCTCACTACTCCGAAAAAAATAAAAGCGAACGACGATGGCCGGGGGGGGGGGGGGGGGGGACTGTCCTTCTATCCCAAACACCAGGTCAGCCACTCATGCATGATGGGTCCAGTTCGAAGAAAGGGTCGGGGGCATCCTCTTCTGAGTCAGCGAGGCGCTCCTAGCTGGGCTTCGCTCGTGGGCGAAGTGGAGGGAATCGCAGGCGGGTTTTGCGGGTTCATGTCTTTTTTTTTTTCGCTGCCTGAACTCGTGATTCGTGCGAACAGCCTGGAGAAAAAACTTCAAAGTTTTTTCTATCCAAAGCCTAAATACCTTAATTTTGGTTTTGAATAGTGGAATAAATTGGATTCTGGATTGTAAAGCAGGGTTGCCAAACGGAAGTCTCAAAAGATCGCGCGTGATTCCCCTTAAACCGCCAACAGCGTCTCGGTGTGTCTGAACAGGGTCGCTCGCGAATCGTTTCCGGAACCACCAGTGTAAATGCGCCTTTAGTGCGCCCTCCGGATCATACAATCATGCACAGTTTTATACGGGGTGTGCGGAGATAAACAAACACAAGAATGGCCGAACTTCCGAGCGGAATATGTGACTTTCGGTTGGCTATTGTGTTTGCTTGTTTTTGAAGACCCTACGATTAGCGTATACCTTAAAGGTCTCACCGCCGTGGACTAACTGCGATACCTCCGGAAATTTACTTATACGGGATGAACATCCCTTCCTGCTCCCTTGGGTGAAAAGAAAGAGCACTTGTTCCTCAGGGATATGACAAATTCGCCGAAGGTGTTATGGGCGCATCCCTCAGGACTACCTATTCCACTAGCCTGGTTCGTATACCGGGAAACTACCTAAAACTTAGAATTTCCTAAACGCGCCAAACTAGTTGGTGAACGGCAAGGCATCAGCGGTGGGAGCTTTCTTCTCCCAGGCGCCGAAAATACTTACGCTTCCCCGGAGGGGTCGCGGAACCTGGTCTTAATTTTAGCAGACAATCTTTAGAAAGTTTTTATTACGCTCCTTCAGCGCGACACGAGTCTCTGTATAATCCACAATTCCCTAGTATTTTTACTTGCTTTCATCTCATTTGAGGTTTCTTTCCCAGATCACCATGCACATTGCATTTGTACGTGCCGTAATGGACCATCGTTAAACGGAGACGGTAGGTCGAGGCGCGGCAGCGCCGGCGCCGCATATTAGAGTTTGTCTCTTTGCGCCATCTGTCGACAGCACATCGATGTAGACTATCACCGACAGCCAATGCCATCGTCATGTGATTACCCACGCTCGGCGGCGTTGTTGGCGTCCCTCGTTTTGGGATAATCAAAATAACTTTCAATCGTGGCATTTCGGTTGTGTCAGTACGCATCAGGAACTAGTGGGGCATTTTTAGAGCGTAGTTCTCTCGTAATTGCTCGCTAGAGAAGCAAGAGCCGTCGCTACCACCCGAACACAATGTAAACATGGGAGAACCGGAAGTAATTCTGTCCCCCCTGCCATGGCGGTCGGAAGTGACGCGCACACCCTGGATAGACCATTTTAGCTCGGAAAACAAAACCATGCACTACGAGCAAATTCCTAAGCGAAGAATCGGGTATCGTTCTCGGCATGCAAGAATGTTCTAGCAAAGTATCATATGTTTGTTGCGAGAGGCCCATATGATTACGGACCTGCTTCGTGTCAGCCAGGGTTGGGTTGACATTAAGTATCAATGCTTCGTAAGGTATTCGAGAACATATATACTGAGATACATGTATTTCAAGACCAAGATACATATGCTGAGATAAATTCGTCGTATATTTAACGGGATATCCCTAAGGTACTTCTGTGGGATCGTCAAAAAAATACCCCGAGAAGGTAAAACAGATACACCCAGGAATGATTTGTGTTTTCTAAAATTGTGGCAGGACCTACCACCATTTAAGGAAATGGTGATAAGTCTGGAACTGCACACCCTGCGGTGTGCAGTTCCAGACTTCCAGTCCGGAACCAGTCCGGTGAACTGCACACCCTCCGGTGTGCAGTTCGAGGCGATAGCAGATGGAAGTGACTGTGTTTCTTTCTTTGTGTCAGTTTAGGCACATCACCTTACCTCAAACTCTTCACCTATTCACAACTAACACCCCGAAAGCAGCAAAAAAAAAAATCATAGATCGTGAACGCCTCCAGTGACTAATATGGATATCGGAGGCAAGTAACTGCCTGCCATGCTTGACAAAAGGCGTGTGTCCAAAACAAAGCTCGTTTTTGCTGTGAGGATATCTCTCAAACTGAAGTCTAAGTGCCTCTACGCCACCCAAAGGGGCCAGGCTGGACAGCAGAGGTGAACATGTCTGCACTAACTAAAGCTTCCTGGTCTGCACGAAACTTGTTGCAACATAAGAGGCAAATAAGCCCTTGTTACATGTTCCTTACTGTTCGTGTTTGGTAGTTTCCTTCTCTCCACGCAGCTCCTTTATAGAATTTTCTCCGCTGAAGTGAAAAGTGGGAAGGGTTGATATTGTTGATATTGTTTCTTGCAAGTAACTTTTCTTTGAACCAACTTATTTTTGCTTACTTCTTTCCTAATTAGGCTTCTTCACCCCCTTTTCCCTTCCCGGAAAAAGGGGGTTACACTTTCTCATATTGACCGAAGAGGTTATTTTGAACATATAATATAACAATATACATAGACCTGGCAGAGAACTGCGCTACATTTGCTACATAGTAAATGTATTTCACTACTCAGATACAAATACACCCTTAAGGGTATCTCGATACAGCGATACAGATACTCGAAAGCGTTCCTAAGATACTATAGCAATATATTTGTATCGCGATACTGCCTAGCCCTGTATGAGTCCCAACCTCATTCACACTTGCTTTCTTTTTTTTTAGGCTCTACAGATTGATTTTAAACGAGCCGTGCAATCTATACTAATTCGGCCTGTGCCTATGTGCTTTACAGCCAGGGGGATAGAATAATGGGGGCTAATCGTCACGGCAAGTTAGATAATTAACTAAAATCCTTAAAATACAGCTTTTAATGAGTAAAAACGAAACTTATAGTTCTGTAGGGACGTCCTGCTAGTCCGATGCCCGCTCAAAAACTGATTCAATATTAAAAGCGCCGGACGGTAGTACCGTATGATGAACAGAACAGCGCACACAAAGACAAGGACAGAGAAAAGGAACATTCAGGACACATAAGCGCTGACTCGCAACTGTTCTGTTCATCATGTCATCATACCAACTCGCCCAACTTACAACACTTCTGCGGTTGTACCGTACTTCGTCCTCTTTCTTTAATTACCCCGTGGCGCGACACCATAGATTGGAATTGGAAACATGCTGAGCGCCATTGAACACCACTAAATCAGTACGTTATTAAACACTTGCAGCAGGTGAGAAGCGCGGTCCCGCATTAAAGTTACGACTCGTGAAACACGCGCAAGGTTTCTGGTGCAAAAACGCGGATGGTAATTTTACCATCCGTGTTCTCGCACCTCCAGCCTCACGCGTATAGAAAAAGATGCAAGTTCAGCGCGCCACTGTGCTCTCCTTCTGTTCGAAGTCTTTCTAATGCTTACTCATTTAGCGGTTTTCGATGACACTAAGGAGGTTTATAATTGGAATCATATATGCTTCTATTCGCTAATTAAAACTGTAATTACTAGGTTTTAGGTAATTCTCCGGTTTATCATGATAGGTAAACCAACATATTATGTCCTCCTGGCCGTATGTATCACCTGCATACACCGAATTAGTGTAGATTTTACGACAATTTAAAGCAATAAAAAAAACATTGTAGTCTGACCTAAAAAAAATTCCCATAAAAACCACGTGACGTCATGTGACGCTGTGCCGTCCGTTACGTGATACCCTTACATTACAGAGAAGCTACAAATTTTAGCGCTTTTAGATTATAAGCAAAAATGCACCCTGTTTATTTATTCGTTAGACAAATGTGGCCTCTGCAGAGTGCGGCTATTTTGGGGACTATAATTTTGTTAAATTGCAGGCTGCTTCAGCGATTGACGTTTGTGGAGCTGTATCTTAGATATACAACTTTTGAGGTGGAAGGGCGTGTTTTTGCGCAGAGGAAAGTGCTCCACATCGGCTCTTTTTTGGCAGATTTCCATTCTGAAATTTGTCTGAGTGCATTAGGCCGGAAGGCTCAAGCGGGGCTACAGTCGTTGCCACCACATTGCGCGATATCCAAGCATTACGTAGACGTTTTAGCACAGAATGCGCTTTTGGGCAGGATTTGATGAAAACCTGTTACGCTCCAGTCTAACGAAAAGAAGTTACACGCATGCCAAGGCAGCATTAAAGATATATAGCCCATAGTAAGCCATGCTTAAACAAGCATAGCATACTTAGCCATTATTATTCATACGTATTCACGATTAGCTAGACTTACAAAGCGGCGAAGCGAGAATCGATCTTGGGAATGTAAGATCCGCAACTCAAAAGTTTTACTTGGCGCAGCAAGGAGTAGGCAAATGATAGCGCAAGCAGTTGGACTAAGTATGACTCAAGTGAGCCTGCTGCAATATAAAAATTTAAGCTTGTTTCGAATATTTTGATAAACCCCCGGAAAGTGTGTGAGTGAGTCGTGCGTTCATTTAAAGCCACCCAAAACATTCCAATCACCAAGCATAAGAAATCATAACACACGCAGAGAACGCGTGCAGGATATTTTCTGTGCTGCGTATCAAAATGGGAATAGAATTTGAAATTTTTTTTTTCTGGATTTAAGTGTGAGAACATGGATCCACGCTGAAACCGTGGGTGGTTGGTGACAGATGGGCTTGCCCTCTATCACGACAATGTCATCCGCAATGTACCCCTCCTGTGTCTATCCAATACGTGGACTGATATTTTAGTGGAGCGGCCCGGGTACCTGGACGTTAAAAATTCAAAATTGAAATAAAGTCTTTTTTAGACAAACGTTTACGAGGGTAGCGCAAAGGCTACTTAGGTCGCCTGACTAGGTCCCACTCCCCCTGTACAGTTTAGCAGAACAGCAGCAGAAAGCGAAACGAAAGTGAAAACATTGATGAATATAAATTATAACGGATATGGAATTAATAGCACTTTACACAGTAATACAACTTTTACAATTATACCGAATAAAACATTGTATTAAAAACATTTCTAGAGTGACAGACCTTTTTTTCTCAATATTTTATACTAAAGTTAAGAGATATTCTTTTGAAAGGTTTTTAAAATTGTGTATTGTTTTGGAGCTATGAATCATTGATATTATTTCTGGGCTTGTGTCTAATAGCTGAAAAATTTGATGAGAGATTTTTTTTTGTGTGCCATAGTTTGTTCGTGCTCTTGATAGGTGGTAATGCATGTGACGTCATGTGTGTGTTTTTGTTGTGTTTGTATAATTGGGGTGTAAGCATTGAGGACCAGATTTTATTTAATGGAAAATGTGTATAGCCAATATTTGTCTGAGTGGTCGTTCTATCCTGAAAAATGAATATCAGACTTGGGAAGTAATCCGTTACAACTAACAGATTACTTGTAATTTGTTACTTTTACAAGTAATTTTATAAATGCCACGTTACGTTTTTCGGAAGTAATTTGTAATGTAATTTCGTAACAAAATATTGGTAACAAATTACTTTAATTAGTTGTTACTTTTTAAATCTTTCAATCTTTTCTTTTTGGTAAAGAAGGAAGAGCAGCGGAGCTGTACTATGTGCAGCCTTCTATTAGCGACGGCGGCAACCCCAAACACTGATTTCTTTACCTTGTATTACTTATGCGACGCCTGCGATGTAAAAATCGCAAGGGGTTCCGTCGCCCCTTCCGTGTACCTCTACCCAGTTTCATTTCACTCTGACATAAAAAAAAAATTCTTCATGATGAAACATTTTCCGGTGGCGGGTATCAAAGATGTACCAGTAATCATCACCGGAAACATTAAAGTCCAATTCACAACAAACAAAATCGAGTGGTTCCTCACATTCCTTCTTGCAGAACGTGGTTTGCGGGAGCACTATCGGATGTAAATCAACCCACCACCACGATATCTGTCTCAATTTAGTTTTAGGCAGGGTGTTGACGATGTGTTACCTTTTCTGCGTACTTCAGTGGCTGTGTTTAGTGGGACGAGTACATTGAAAAGTGGATACGCAAAGAAGTGTGCGCTACTACACGCAGTAAAAACCACCGCTGTCATTCCTTCCACACTGTGGCCTAAAGTGGTGATTTTTTTACTCGGCTTTGTAAAGATGTTACGGTAAACATGCGCCAAAACATATTTGCAGTATCGCAGCTGTCACCTAAATGTCGTAAAGCGAAGAGTAGCATGTTGTCAATGTAAGGGCGCAAACGAGCTGGTTTAGAGTGAACATGATAGAAACCCCGAGGCTCCAGGCAAAACACGACACGAACACCAAACGGTCTCATCGAGACCTTTCAGCGCTCGTGTCCTTTTTTCCCTGCAGCCTCGGGGTTTCTGTGATGTGGAGGAGCACATTCTTGTATTTGGAATGCCATGTGAAACTAATGCTGTCATTACCGAAGCGTTTATTTTTCGGTTGCCCATATTGTTATACTTGTGATATTGTTTAAATGTTTTGTCGAATGTGACGAAACTTCTTTCGTTTCGATTTGTTGTTTTGTAGTTTAAAATGCCGGATAAGTAGGTTTGTTTGTCATTTGGTTTCGCGCCTTCTAGCACAATTTGGCCGGGGGACTAATACTCACATAAATAAAAAAAAAACATTTTTGTAATGTGAAAACTTTTATAAGCGCCAAAAAGTTACTATTTATAAAACAGAAATGAGACAAGTTTGTGCTACATGTTTTATATTTTCATCTAGCAACTTTAGAAGCTTTTTTTTTTTAAATAGCTCGTCGGTCGGCCGCTCCCAGTTTAGGAAAAGAGTCATGTTAGCGAACGATATTATTCAATGATAATGTAGTGATTGCGCAGGCGAGCTGGTGGATGTTAACCATTTTGTTCTTGTGGAAGGGTGTAAGTGGTTTCCTCCTTTGTGTATCAGGTGGATTGATATCTTTTGTTACCGGGATGCTTTGTGATTGTGGGCCGGAGAGTAGAGGGGGAGAGTGTACTGTGTACGCGAAGGATTCAGTCAAGTGTCTTCCGGGTGAGGGGAGCTATTGTGTGTTGCTTTGTGAAAAACGTCAAGGTCGTTTGACAATTGTGGTGGAAAGATGTGAGACCTTTGTTATCTTTTGGCTTTGGAGATCGGGAAGTTTCTGTGGTGAAGTTCCTGGAGTGTATATAAGAAGGTGACCAAATAAACTTGTCTTTAGCTGTGTTAGAGACGTGTCCTCGACTGTTCATTTTTCTTCTACTTTGAAACTTTCCTCTTTTCCTGCCTCAGTCTCGGGCCAATAACAAAATGGAGATTATTCACGCCGCAAGTGTCAATGAACGCGGGCTTATAATAAAACAAACGAAGACCGTTTTTACACTGAAAAAGTTTTAAACACTGCAAATATTTTTTTTCTTCTTAATATATATATATGAAGACCACGATTCGAGGTGTTTAATGTGGGCTTAGTAAACAAGGTTTGTACTTATAAAGCAAAATACGAGTCCTCCAGTGAAAACAAAAATTCATACCAACCGTGACGTAAAGATTGAGGTTGTACTCAGGCGTTCTTGAGCCCGTAATTATTTCCATATAAAATTGTCATTTACTTTTAACATAAAGCTGTGGGAACTAAACGAGTCTTCAACAGGTTGAAAATACTTTCCATCCATAATGCAGTGCAGTTCGCCTCTAGGCATATTACATGTCATCGAAACAGTGTCACAATAACCTCTAAATTTGTTTTATAACTACCCAAATATCCCCGAAAGGTCAGCATTCTCTAGTCCCATGTCAGTACCTATCTTGCGGTCACTTCAAAACGTTGCCTCGAAATGAAATGATGCTCTCTTATTTGATCATTTGAAGAAAAAAATTGTTTTGCTCGCCCTAGTTAATGGGGCTAGGAGAGCAATGCACACTTGTAAAGCGGGTACCCACAGTGCCAGCTTTACAAGTTTTGATTTTACATGTTTTGATTTTACAAGAATAGTTGCCCCACTGAAGCACTCCGGACGCGGAAGACATATGTTATCTTTGGAAAATAGAGGAGAAAGTCACCAATGTTGGGGTCATAACGTTCGAAACAAAACTTAGTCTGCTTGGTAACAAAGCTTCAAGGTCCCATTCATGGTACCTTCTATCCCTCTGAAGCACAAAAGAAGAAAGGCAATAGTTTTTTTTTTTAGTTTTCGCTTGGTCAATTATTTTTTGAATATTGTAATGAGATACATTGGCACGGGATTGCATCGATACGTTGAATACATAAACAATGTATTTCGATGCTGAAATACAAGTACTGTTTGAGAAAATTATTAGAATACAAAAATATAGATACTAAAAGTAGTTCTGAAATACCATTTGTATCGCGTTACTGCCCAACCCTGTCTTATTTTACAATTAGAATAGATACTAAAAGTAGTTCTGAAATACCATTTGTATCGCGATACTGCCCAACCTTGTCTTATTTAACAATTCAATGTGGGTGTCAGCAGAAAGCGTGCAGCAACGCTATTAGAATAGACGGTGACTGATGAGATCCTTATGGCTCGGGGTTTCGCGCATGCTAAAAAAAGATGTGTGCTGTATCAATGACCACGTTCTTAAGCCCCAAAGGCGGTGGTGTTTAGTTCAGCGAATTCTAAAATTGTTAAGCATCTCGGTGAATGCAACGATTGTTCGCCAAAAAGAATAAAAATCAAGATTCTTGGAAGAAGGGAATTATGAAAAATGTGTTTAAAAAGAACATTTGGACTACTAATAAAAAAACTTCTTATGAGTGTATACCATCCAGTGTGTTTGACGCGGAGGTGCGGTAAGTAGTCTTGTTTCTAATTATTTGCTTCTTTGAAGGTAGGTTTCTGGTGGAAGTTATTTTTGTCCTTTTTCTATGTCCAAAATATTAGATAATGCTATTTTTTTTTTTTTCATTTTAAAAAGATGGCGTTTTTTTTTGGGGGGGGGGGGGGGGGGAGGGTACGATGGGGCATATTCGGTTGTCACGGGTTGGGAGATATGATGGGGCATATTCGGTTGTCACGGGTTGGGGGGTCGACGGTTGTGTTTTCCGATGACAGCGAAGGGTTTTGCATGAGAAGGACGATACGTGATAAATAAATTTGCCGCTATGCAGTTTCTGTCGTTGTGTTGTCCTCTCTTTTCTGTCCCATGCCTCCGGCTGTTTCAGCAATAATTTCCCGCCAGCTCGCCTGCGAGTTAAAACTTACTTTGCCAAAAACAGTGTGGCCTGATTTATTAGCAAAACGTTTTTACAAAAAAAAAAAAGAAGGAAGGTCTACCTTTTTGACGCAAGAAACGCACAGCTGATAATCTAGGTCGTTAAAGCTGTTTTGCACAACCCCCTTTCCACTTCACCTAAAAAAATAAAAAAAAAACACCGTAGCAGTTGAATGTTGTCATTACTGTCATCTAGAGGCATGTCAGCCCCATGTGTTTCATAAATAGAGTCCAAATGGCGCTTGAGACGAAAAGAAACTAGAACATATTACATTGGGTTCAGAGTTTAGTAGTAAAAGTAATGAAGCGGCTCCTGGTATACTAGGAGTGTTTTTTGTGCGAAAGGAGAGAAAGGAGGAAGGGCGTACATGGACAGCACTTTGAACCGGGTCCGGACACTTTGGTGTTAAACATTTTGCTGTAGAAGTTTTTTTTTTTTTGTCTGAGAAAAGTTTTGTGCACGTACATTTAATACCTCGGCAACACTGGGGGTACCCCTCGAGAACAATCTAGAGCATGAGGACAGCACAGTTGTATTGTCCTTCTCCCCTCCCCCCTCTCTTTCAGTTCATATTGCTAGAAGTCGTGTTGAGACGACTTTTACGGAAAGGTGCTGGTGGACGGTTGCTGGACAATTTTACATGGCCACTACAACATTGTTGCGCAACAATTTACGTGACCTTCTCGTTAGATAGTTGCGCTTCATAATCCTCACCTAACCTAAACCTTTTTTTCTTTTTTCACAATTAAGCTTTTGGTGTCAGGAAAACCAAATGCTTCGGACGGAGAACGATGCCTGCACTTTTCATCCTCGCATTTGGTTTACACCACAAAGAGAAACAGTTAGAAACACCGGACATATCACATCAACATGTTCCGAAAACTTATTTTTTTTACGCCAAGACCTGCAGCATGAAAGACGAGGAGGTGCGGAAGAACCTAGTCAAACATCTACACTCACTAATGCGCTAAAAGTGTAGTACAAGCTCTGTCCTCACCGCTAGAATTCTGCCGTTGATAGCACTTCGGTTCATGCGCTGTTAAAGCACAACGAAACGCAACGAGCGTGTGCTGGAGCAATGCGGAGAGCAGGTCGTGTGCTGCTCGCGCAGGAGTGGCGGCGACGTCAGAACGACGACGAGCTCTGATTAGCTTTTATTAGATGGATAGTGGGTTGACCTCTATGCTAGATGCCTTGAAGTCTACCCACCATCTTTTTTTTTTTCTTCAAAAAGGCCATTAAGTGTTTGGCGTTTTGATATCTTCATAACCCCTGTGCAAGGAGCAGACGAACTTGCGCTTCGAATGCCGTCTAGAAAACAAGGCCTGGTTTTTCCCCTTTTATACGTCATCACTAATGGAACCACGCGGCGCCACCCAGCTTGCGTCGGCATCGCCGCCAGCGAGTCTTGCAGCGTCCCACAGCGAGCGCTATATTAGCACGCGGCGACGCGAAGACGGACGCGTCATCCACTTGGCGGCGACTCTCGTTCATTCTTTCATTTATTGTTCTCTCAGGGCCCGAAGGCATTATAGAGAGGAGTGGGGTTTTTTTAAACGGAAACATATGAGTATAACGATACATAAGGCAAGACATAAAACAAAAGTTATTGAACATCAAAAAACTTAGTAATGGCAATTTTAAAACCAGTAGCATCAGTTATCGAGACTATGGGTGCAGGAAGGCGATTCCAATCTATTGAGGTCTGAGGGAGGAAGGAGGCATTGAAAGATGAGGTGTTACACTGGGGGACGCCCACTTTTAGATGGTGATTAGTTTGTAGCGAAATGTAAGATGGTTCTAAGAATAATGTTTGACGAAGTGTTGGATTAGAGTGAAAAATCTTTTGAAAAAGACAAAGCTGGGACATTTTCCTGCGAAGAGAGAGGTTAGGCAAGGAAAGGGATGCTTTCATAGATGTGACGCTGGATGTGCGATGATAGCTCGAAAGGATGAAATGAGCGGAACGATTTTGTATGGACTCAACAGCGGATGAAAGGGTGATACCGGGGTCCCAGATAGAAGCTGCATATTCCAGTTTAGTACGGACTAAAGTCTTATAGATTAGAAGCTTTAATGAAACAGGAGTAAGCGACAGGTTTCTTTTGAGGTAACCTAGTAAGCGATTAGCGCTATTAGTGACATATTCGACATGTAAATTCCAGGAAAGGTCATTGGTTAGATGCACAACAAGATATTTATAGGAAGTAACAGAAAGTAGGGGGGAGTTAATGATGTTGTAGGATGGACAAGTGTTATTATGCCTGGACACTCTCATAGATCTACATTTAGATGTGTTGAGTTCCATATGCCATTCTGAGCACCATTGTGTGACGTTGTTTATATCAGTTTGAAGAACAGAAATGTCAGAATCGTTAATAATTTATTTATAAATGACACAGTCGTCAGCGTACAAGCTGATGGAAGAGGAAACATGCATAGGAAGATCGTTAATATTATTTTTATTTATTATTTAGGAAATACTGCGGATGGTTTTCCACCATCCTAGCAGGAGAGGGTTACAACATGTTTATAAGAAAGGAATCAAAACTATTGGATGTCGAAGCGTTCACGCAGTCTGACGGCAGTGAGTTCCAGTCTTCAATGGTTCGTACAAAAAATGAGTACTTAAAGAGATTATTTCTAGGAGCATATTGTCTAACATTTTTTGAGTGGTTTAGCCTTGCTGAGCGCTGAGGAGGTGGCTGAATATACAAGTCTTTACTTAAGCCAGTTTCGTTGTGATAAATTTTATAAAAAAAACTTAATCTTGCAAATTTCCGCCTGGCTTCGAGAGATTCTAGCCCACATCTATTCAACATTTCGGAAACCGAGGAGAGGCGCCTAAAATCAGAAAAAATAAATCGTGCACTTAGTCGCTGAATCCTCTCCACTTTTTCTATATCTTTCTTTAAATATGGGTCCCACACGATTGACGCATATTCTATAACTGGGCGCACTAGGGCTTTATAGGCTGAAAGTTTTACAGTCCAATTGCACGCTCCCAATTTCCTTCTTAAAAAACACAGTTTTTTGTAGGCCTTGGCGCAAGTATTGTCTATGTGGGTGTGCCAGCTAAGTTTCGTGTTAATAGTTAGACCTAAGTATTTTACGTCATTCACTGATTCAATGAGTTTATCGCGGACATGATACGTATATTCGAGAGGAGATTTCTTGTGTGTTATTGTAAGAGCGCATGTTTTCAAGTAGTTTATAACCATCTGCTACCTCTCACACCAGTCAGCAATTTTACACAAGTTTTCGTTAAGCAATAATTGGTCCGAGGTGTTAATGACAGTAGTATAAATCACACAGTCGTCTGCAAACATTTTCACAGTCACACCCGAGTCAAGGTCGTCAGCTATGTCATTGACATATATCAAGAACAAAAGGGGTCCCAAGACAGACCCTTGGGGAACACCTGACAGGACATCAAGATTTTGCGATTGACAACCGTTAATTTCTACAAACTGCGTTCTGTTCGTCAGATACGCAGAAATCCAGTTCACAAGGCGGGGAGAAATTCCTATACGCTGCAGTTCTTTTAGTAGTAGATAGTGCGGTACCCTATCAAAAGCTTTTGACAGATCCAAAAATATCGCATCAATTTGTTTCCTTTTGTTGATAGCATTGGCGAAGTCATGTACAACTGATACGAGTTGAGTCGTGGTTGATAGTTTTTTTCTGAACCCATGCTGAAAGCTGGCTAATATGTTATTGGATTCTAAAAACAAAGTTATGTGACTGGAAATTATGTGTTCGAGCAGTTTGCAGCAACTGCTGATTAATGATATCGGCCTGTAGTTCGCAGCCAGCAGTTTGCTCCCGTCCTTGTGCACCGGCACAACCTTCCCACACAGCCAATCAGGAGGCAGGCATCCCTGATCCAAGGATCCATTGAACAAAACATACAAATACTGCGAAATCATGTCCATATAGCGCTTCAGAAAGGCGTTAGGAATACCGTCAGGGCCAGAAGACTTTTTTACATCAAGTCTTAAAAGGAGAAGACGAATCCCATTTACGTTTAAATTTATGTCTTGCATTACATTAGATGAAAGAGAAAAATGTTCGATTGTATTTTCGGTCGTGCCCCGACGACCAAAAACACTATGAAATGTGCTGTTAAACTCATTGACAATTCGGTAAGGGTCAGTAACCCCACAACCATCAATGTGAAGTTGGTCGACAGTCCTATTGTTGCCAGATAGATATCCCCAAAACTTTTGCGGCGCGTTTTTCATGAAGTTTACAAGTGTCGTTCCAAAAAAGTAATCTCGAGCGCTCCGTATTTTTTGCTTCAGTGTTATTGAAAGGGAAGATATGACACTATTATCTTTACGAGCTGATTTGCGTTTTCGAGATATAGCTCTTTTCAAATGTATTATGTCCCTTGTTATCCAGGGGTTGTGCTGTTTCTTTTTCTGAAATTTTGGTACGAATTTATCAAGACATGATGCAGTAATGTTTTTAAAGGTATTCCACAAAGTCGATACGTCACCTCCTGCCTCAAAGTCACTGATGCAAAGATCAAGTGAATCTATAACAGCTTCATCATCGGCAGCGGAAAAGTTAAAGACACATTTACTGGTGTGATTCTTTTTGACAGGACAAAAATTTGAGGTAAGTAAAACAAGCTTATGGTCAGAAATACCATCGCAAACACTCACAGTAGTGTCCTCTGGGAAATTTCCAACAAATATAAGGTCTAGTACGTTATCCGTGCTTTGAGTGACTCTTGTACCCTCTTTAACAAGCTGAATGAGATTAAAGTTTAGCATCAATTCAAGTAACAAGTTGCAGTTCTTTACGTCCGTCGTACCGGGGTGTAAAGTGTGCCAATCAATTGTCGGTAGGTTAAAGTCCCCGGCTAATATGACTTTTTGATTAGGTTTGTATTTTTGCTCCATGTATGACTGAATTTTTTCCAAAAACAACTCCGGCGAGGCGGGGGGCCGATAGATCACACCTACAAGAGCCGAGAACCCAAGATAATCCATTTGACACCACACACTTTCATTGTCGTCTATTTCGTCCATAGTAACGGAAATAATTTCCTTTTTGACTACTGAAGCAACTCCCCCTCCTCGGGAGCCTCGATCACGTCTAACCAGTTTGTGCGTTGGGGGAACTACTTCGGAATCTGATATGTCTGCTGATAACCAGGTCTCTGTAATCGCTATGATTTGTGGATCATATGTAAATATGATTTCTTCAAGCTCGTGAACTTTATTGACAATGCTTCTGGCATTTATGAGAACAACGCGCAATTGTTTGCTATCAAGTCAGTCATCTCTGCTTCGTTGTACTTGAGAGCGAATACATTTTAGACAATCATTCTCCTCGTCCCATTCATACACACCATCGTTCACTCGCAGCTTATCGTAATCAAGAGACACTTTATGACCTCGAGCTTTAAACTCCCCAGAACGAGACCACAGTTTGCTGCGCTTTGCTAAAGTGCCTTGACAGAAGTCGTGGTTTATCGATACTGGTGTTCCCTTTAGTTTATGGCAATTTTTTAATACCTTCAACTTCTCGTTATAGTCAAAAAAGTTCATGATTACAGGTCGTGCTTTATCGCGGTTTTTTTTTCCCAATTCTATGCACTCTTTCAACTGAGTTGACAACCACACCGAGTTTTTCCGCTATCAGCTCCTCAATTATCTGTTTTCTTAGCACTGCAGCTTTTTCACGATCAGGCTCGGGAACACCAAAAATGATAAGATTACGCATAGTTGTAACCCGAGACTGGGGATACGGACAAGGGACAAAACACAGAACGACAGGGACGAAGTCTCAAACGCAGCTACAAACTTTATTTCACAGGACAAACATATATGTCACTCGCCACCCTCCGTCCCCCTCTTTTTCCCTTCCTTTTCCCAAAACTCCACCCCTTCCCTCTTCCTTTTCCCAAGCCCCCGTACATTCCAGTCAAAAACAATTTTGATGGCGCCAACTCCAAGTTGCCGACAGATCCCGTGTCAACAGCCCACACCGCGACATCCCGAGGTCACTCCGGCTTTCCCAAACACAGTCGCAAAGACGCCGACAGAACCCTTGTCCCCCCACACACACCGTGAAACCCCGAGGTCATCCCGGTTCTCTCAAACCAGTCAGCCGCAAAAATTTTTCGGCTTCCGAACTTAAGTGGACGGACGTGAGACTGATGCATTCGGGAGACGTCTTTATTCTAATGGTCTCTCTCACTAATCTTTTCATGTCGTTGTTTTCTTTTTCTACAATCTTTACGTCTCCCCAGGCTGGAGTGCAGTCGGCACATTCATTCAAATGTTTAGCTATTTCCGAATTCGGATCATTGTTTTTTACATTTCTTTTATGTTCCGATAATCTGTCATTCACACATCTTTTGGTTTGACCTACATAAATGACACCACATTTCATTGGTATCTCGTACACTACACCGATCGCGCATACTGTAGACTTCTCTCTGTGCGCCCTTTTACACTGGTTGGGTGTTCTCAAAAATGGGGTCAACCGGTCCAATCTGAAATCCCTCTCAAAAACTACGTCGGCGCCGAACTTCTTTGCGCACGCCTTTAAGTTGTGTGAGATGTCATGGTGGTACGGGATAACCGCCCAACGACCCCGCCGGGGCTCTAGACTTCCTTTATTTCCCGAAACTATCTTTTTTATCTGTCCAATTATGCTATCACCCGAAAACCCAGCATTCCTCAGTCGACACATCTGCTTCTCCACTGCCTTACTAACGTAGTGGGTGCAAGATCGGTTTAAGGCATTGCCTAATAATGATCTAATAATGCCGCATTTAACTGTCCTGGAGTGGCAACTCGAGCGCGGCAGGATAGGTTTCGGCATGAGTTTTCCGTACTCCCAGCATATACCATTTTTCACGTGAATCTGCAAATCCAGAAACTGCAAGCTCCCAGCTTTCTCTTTCTAGCGTAAATTCCAATTCTGGTGCGGACTTCCTGACTATTCTTTCCAAATCTCTTCCCAGCTTTTCTTCTGCCGTACACACTAAAATATCATCGACGTAACGTCGGACAAAACCTACGTTCTCTGGCGTTCCTCCTAGAAAACTCAACACACTGGAATCTAGACTGTTTAAATAAATCTCCGACAGAATCGGCGCCTACTTCTGTCCTCCAAGTCGTCGAGGCGTTTTTGATGCAATTGAAGATTACTTTTGAACGATGTAGCTTCGGCCTGTAATGCCTGTATCTCTACTTTATGTTCTTTTATTGCTGCCATTACTTCATTCATTCGAGTGTTAACTGTAGATTCAAGCTTGTCCTGAGAAGCAGCTAAGTTCTCAATTTTCGATTTCAGTTCGTTCTGGGAAAGAAGCATGGCTTCCATCATTGATTTCAGCTCTGCATAAGGTCCAGGATTTTGCTGAACATCCCCAGCAAGAAGAATCAAAATGACATTCCATGCATCCACAAAACAAATTGCGCATGTCGCCGGGCACGGCAGGACAACAACGCCTCTACAGTCACTACGGAAGCAGGTATAAGCATATTTGCAACAAACCTGGGTGAAGAATACAGAGGGGTTTAGCGATATAGCCATCTCGGTCCCGCCGTGCCCTCTGAAGAAATCGTTGATGCGGTCGTTTTTATACGCTTCAGCAGGCGGCGTTGTCTTCAAGAAGTCGAATGTCGTTGATGTCACGTGGTGCGTCCCAGCAAATGGCCAGTCGAAGTTCACTGCCGGTAGACCCAGGCTGCTGACATCATTCTTCAGTGCGAATGAAACGTGCTGAGCAAGGGCGCACAGCGTAACCTGGGTGAAGAATACAGAGGGGTTTAGCGATATAACCATCTCGGTCCCGCCGTGCCCTCTGAAGAAATCGTTGATGCGGTCGTTTTTATACGCTTCAGCAGGCGGCGTAGTCTTCAAGAAGTCGAATGTCGTTGATGTCACGTGGTGCGTCCCAGCAAATGGCCAGTCGAAGTTCACTGCCGGTAGATCCAGGCTGCTGACATCATTCTTCAGTGCGAATGACACGTGCTGAGCAAGGGCGCACAGCGTAACCTGGGTGAAGAATACAGAGGGGTTTAGCGATATAGCAGCATCTCGGTCCCGCCGTCGTGTATAAATAAGAAATAGTAGTGGACCGAGCACAGAACCTTGAGGAACACAAGAGTTAACACTTGATAATGATGAGTTAGTTCCGTTGGCGCAAACCAATTGAAAACGATTTGTTAAAAACGTAGTAAACTTGAGGAAGAAAACGAGAAAGGACGGACAAACACAAACTTCCAACTGGCAACAACATTTAATAACACCAAGAGTTTGCTTATATACAGGAAAAAAGGGGGGGGTGAAAAGGGGGGGGTGGAAAGGAGGAGCACTATGCCGTCAAGGGTGCGTCGTCGCTGTCGGGAAAGTCGGGGGAGATAGCTCCGAACTAAGAAATCTTATCTCTTTCCCCGAAAGGGCAATGGAAGGGGAGCCGATGTTGTCCTTGGATCGACACATGGCGACGGCTTCCAGAATCTCCCGACCATACCTCGAGGGGTGACCCCCGATTCTTGTAGTAGAGGGAAGGACGGCCGAGCAGGAAGTACATTCCGATGCGTGTTTGGCGATCGGGTGGTGAATGACCTCTGAACCGTCGGAGACCGCTTTTTTAACCTCGTTCGCGTGCTCTCTCAGGCGGTCGTTTAAGCAGCGCCCCGTTTGGCCGATGTATCGGGAACCACAGGACATAGGTATTGAGTAAACACACTCTTTGCGGCAAGGAACGTAACAGGTTTTGTGGTTCTTCTGGCAAGGGGGGGGCCGGTCCGGGGCTGTTGACTTTTTTGCAAATAGATGCCAATTTAAACTTACACGAGAAAACCACGTTGGTGTTGAAGCCCTGAGCTATTGATTTCAGTCGATGCGAAATGTTATGGATGTACGGGATGCACGCGAAGCGGGACCTTGGAGGCGGCTTTTTGGATTGAGGCCCTGTGACAAGTCTTTTGATGGTAAGCTCGATCAAGTCGTTTGGGTAACCTGCCTTGAGAAGGCGGCCTATCTGATTGGACAGACTAGTTGCGGAAAGGTGGTGACACGACTTGGATTTGGCAGCAGCAATAAGGTTTCGGACAATACCAGTTTTTACGTTTTTTGAGTGCGAGCTGCTGAACGGCAGGACAGGCTTCGCAGACCTCTGCTGATTGGACCAGCAGATCCCGACACTGGTGGGGACCAATCTCAGATCAAGGAACTGTAATCCCTCAGATGAAGGGGTCTCTTTTGTGAACGTGAGCCCGAAGGAGTTCTTCTGGAAAACGCTCTCAATCGCTGCGGTATCTGAATTAGTAGAATAAATGATAAGATAATCATCTACGTAGCGAAAAACCAAGGCTTCGGGAAATTCCTGCTCAAGGATTGATTGAACCTTTGTGTCAACGTGAAACATAAAGATTTCGCTTAGGATGGGCGCTAGGCACGACCCTATGCACACACCGGATTTTTGAAGGAATACTTTGCCCTCGTGTTCGACTAGGGTGGACTGAAGATACAGGCGAATCAACTCTAGAAATGCTGAGAGTGAGATGCCACAGGAATTTTGAAAATCTATAACGCCTCTTAAGTGCACAGCTTCGGATACGAACCCCAGAAGGGTTTTCACATTGAGACTATAATACAAATCTACTACATCAAGAGAGAACACTCCAACAGTTTCCGTACCGATATGCAAGTTATTTAACGTTGGGATAAGGTCCTCGGAATTCTTTAGTCGGAAAGGTTGAGGAAGGTCCAAGGTTTCGAGATGTTTTTGTAAAAACATCGCCAAGGGCTTCTGCCAACACCCTGTTTCTGAAATAATGCTACGGAATGGCACTCCAGGCTTATGTGTCTTGGCAGAAAAGAAAATGGATAGGTACTGTTTAGCGGGAGCAAGAATGGCACTTTTTAGAGAAGGGAGGTTGGAGGAGTCCCAGAGCGCCTTCACCTGAGACCTGAGGGAACCGGATGGCCTCGACTTGAGAGGAAGAAAGTTCTTTTTCAGCGCTTCGTCGGTCTTCTCCTGCATTTGTTCTTTGTTGAGGATGACGAAACCGCCCGTCTTGTCCGCTTGGAGAACTCTCAGCTCAGCGGACTGAAGTTCCTTGATGGCTGGGGTGGCAGCATTCTTGGTTTTCCTTGTCTCACCATGGAAGCACACAGCTCTTGACCCTGCCGCTACGAAGTCCTGACGGCTGTCCTCCGGTATCTTGGCGGCGATCTCGTACACCGCGGCCAGCTGGTCGACTCTGGTGTTGGCGACCGCAGGAGCATACTTCGGCCCGTGGGCCAGAAGGCTTTCTGTAGACGGGGATAACTGCACTCCGGACAAGTTGAGGGGGGGTTCTGGTTTGACTCTGGGTGTCACCTCGGTGGATTTTTTCTGATGACGAAGAAAATGATCCCATGGGTTTGACAGTAGGGTGCGGGCTGACTCTTGTAGAAACTTGAAGGACGGCTGACGATTATAGTTTAGTCCCAGATGTTTGGACATCACAGCGGGCAGGAGCTCTTGCATAACGCGGATCTCGCTGGAGATTTCATCCCTGGCGATCTGCATGATTCTGTGATTGGCTTGCCAGTTGCTAGACTGGAACCCCGTGACTTGCTCGATGGCTCCGTGTGGAACTTTTCTTGCGGACGAAGTATCCGAGAACCCGTAGACGTAAGCGCAGCATAGTCATCTTGGAAAGGAAAATTGCAGCTTGAAGGAATTCAACAGGGGCAAACTCTGGGGTTGGTGACATAGGACAAGAACAAACAGGGCTCACGTTGACGATGTAGGGACAGAACGAGCGGGTTGGTATGGATAGTAAACTTGAGGAAGAAAACGAGAAAGGACGGACAAACACAAACTTCCAACTGGCAACAACATTTAATAACACCAAGAGTTTGCTTATATACAGGAAAAAAGGGGGGGGGTGAAAAGGGGGGTGGAAAGGAGGAGCACTATGCCGTCAAGGGTGCGTCGTCGCTGTCGGGAAAGTCGGGGGAGATAGCTCCGAACTAAGAAATCTTATCTCTTTTCCCGAAAGGGCAATGGAAGGGGAGCCGATGTTGTCCTTGGATCGACACATGGCGAAGGCTTCCAGAATCTCCCGACCATACCTCGAGGGGTGACCCCCCATTCTTGTAGTAGAGGGAAGGACGGCCGAGCAGGAAGTACATTCCGATGCGTGTTTGGCGATCGGGTGGTGAATGACCTCTGAACCGTCGGAGACCGCTTTTTTAACCTCGTTAGCGTGCTCTCTCAGGCGGTCGTTTAAGCAGCGCCCCGTTTGGCCGATGTATCGGGCACCACAGGACTCAACACAGGACACACGTATTGAGTAAACACACTCTTTGCGACAAGGAACGTAACAGGTTTTGTGGTTCTTTTGGCAAGGGGGCGCCGGTCCGGGGCTGTTTACTCTTTTGCAAATAGATGCCAATTTAAACTTACACGAGAAAACCACGTTGGTGTTGAAGCCCTGAGCTATTGATTTCAGTCGATGCGAAATGTTATGGATGTACGGGATGCACGCGAAGCGGGACCTTGGAGGCGGCTTTTTGGATTGAGGCCCTGTGACAAGTCTTTTGATGGTAAGCTCGATCAAGTCGTTTGGGTAACCTGCCTTGAGAAGGCGGCCTATCTGATTGGACAGACTAGTTGCGGAAAGGTTCTATCCAATTCAGTATGTTGTTATCTATGTTTAAGTTACGAAGTTTATGGAGAAGGAGTACATGGGGTACTTTATCAAAGGCTTTGGAGAAGTCAAGGAATATGCAATCTGTCCTGGAACCCCGGTCGAGAACGACGTGAAGGTCATGGGTAAAAGTTAGGAGTTGTGTTTCACATGAATAGAATTTTCGAAAACCATGCTGTGCTGGGTGAAAAAAAGAGTTCGAGTCCAGAAAGTTAATAAGATTGGAATATATTACGTGCTCAAGTATTTTGCATGGGATGCTTGTTAAGGAGATAGGACGGAAATTCAAAGGATTATGTTTATCACCGCCTTCGTGGAGAGGAATCACCCTCCCCACTTTCCAGTCTCTAGGTAGTATCTGTTGTTCAAGTGATTGGGTAAACAGTTTTAATAAGATGATGCTTGAATACATTTTAGTATTTTTCAAAAACTTAGTATTAATATTATGGATGCCTGCTGAAGTTGACATTTTTAGGGTTTCAATAATATTCGCAATACCCTCGCAATCAACAATGACTGGATTCATTTGCAGATACTCACAAACTGAGAGAACCGGATGGTCAGAGGTAATAGGTAGTGAAAAGGATTTAGCAAACCCATCATTTAATACAAAAGGGCACAAATCACCTTGAACTTCAACTCCGTCATTATCCCTGAGCGTTTCGTCCTGACTGTGACTGGGGCTAATAACTTTCCAAAATTGCCTGGGATTATTAATTAGCATGAATGGTAGTGTACTGTTGAAAAAAGTGGCTTTCGCCTCCTCCACTGCTTTTTTGTACTCCGCGGCAGCAAGATGATATACTGCCCAGCGTTGATCATCGTTCGACATTTTAGCAGAACGAAATATCCTTTTCTTTTTATTTGACAACCTCTTTAAAGTCGTACTATACCATGGTGACTGGGGTGATAGAGATATGCTTCGAAGGGGCACATGAGCACTCATAAGTGACGCAACCTTTCTTTTGAATAGATTCCAGTTATTTTCAACAGAGCGCTCCTCAAAGCCATGTGTATATTTATCTAGAAAGAGGCATAATTCGTTATTTATAGATTCAAAATCCGTTCTCGCATAATTATATATTTTCTTAATTTGCTTTGGGTTGGAACATTTAGGGATATCTAACATGAAATGCAATAAAGAATGATCGCTAAGACCGGGCATATGACTTAGTGAGGAGATAAGATCGGGTGATGTTGTTAAAAATGAGGTCTAACAAAGATGCGGTTGTTGCTGTAACACGTGTAGGTTGCGCAACAATCTGTGAAAAATTAAAATCTAGACACATGTTTACAAACTCATTGCACTCTGAGGAAAAGTGATTAACGGAAGTACGCACATCTGACCAATCTATGGAAGGATAGTTAAAATCACAAAACAGTATCAAGGGTGCACTTGGAAAACGAGCTATGACTGCACTGATCGCATCATGAATCTTTGGGACAAAAGTGGCACTTGCATTTGGGGGACGATAACACACCCCGAAAATATATTTCTTGTTTCTTATATTTAGACCCACCCATACTATCTCAAGTTCAGAAGCGATGTTGATGTGAAATGTTTGTATGTTATCAGCTACCGCGATTAACACACCGCCACTGTTTCTTTCGACCCTGTCATGACGGTACATATTAAAACGTTTCTGACAGCTTAATATTTCACTATTGCGTATTTTACTTGACAACCAGGTCTCGGTGAGAACAATAATGTCCGCGTTAGACGAGTCGACAATTGACAAAAAATCCTGGCGTTTATGCATAACGCTTCTAGTGTTAGTAAAAATAACAGAAATATTATTCACACAGATATCATTATTGGCTCTGTAACTCCTCTCTGATTGTTATGGCAAAACTGATGCAGGAGTGGAAATTCTGGGTTTACTACCAGATGAACTAACCATTGGAAGAGGTAATGCCTGGTTTGAAATTCCAGCTTCCTGTTCAGCTGAGGTTTGATAAGGCTCACGGAAGTTTAACTCGTTCACAGAGTCTGTGCTAAACGTATATATGTAGCATTTATTTCCCATAACTAGCTTATCGAAACGCAGCTTGAAAGATAGGCCTTGAGGCTTTGCAAATTGGAGTAGTTTTTTTCGAGCAAGACGCACGAATGGTATAAAGTCTTCACTCACAGAAAGGTGTGTTCCCTTGAATTTGTACGCGTTAGAAAGCACCATCTCTTTATCTTTGTAGGAGAACAATTTTACTATGATTGGCCGATGTTTTTGCTGACTAAACCTTCTTAAACGGTGCGCTCTTTCGATGGATGCAAGTTCCAACCCTAATCTTTCAAGACACACATCAATAACAGCCTTTTCAGATTGTGCCCATGTTTCTTTGTCCGTATCAGGATTATCAAAAGAGATAAGCTTTGACCTACAGGCTCTGCTTTCTGCGTCATCGCAGCGCGCCCTGAGCTGAGATATCTCGTTAACGGCGGATGTTAGTTGCGGATTGGAAGTCGTACTTATTGTAACGCCGGACTCTTTTAACTTCGAAAGTTCGTTTTCCACCCGATTAACGCGTGTTATGAGGGCATTCACTGATTCCTCGGTCGTACTCTGCTTTAGTTTTAAATCTCGAACTTCCTGGAGGATATTGTTCTGACCTGTCTGTAGCGTCTGAACGATTTCAAGCACTTTATTAAGTTGTTCTTCTTGGGGTTTGGTCATGGGCCCGGGGTTAGATTCAATGTCCCCGCCAAGGAGCAAAAGCAGACTGTTACTAACACTTTCAACATACGTAGAAGCAGAAACACTGAAAACGCTGAGACATTCTATGTACAACGCGAAACAAGCCTTGGGGCCAGGCAGCAAGAATAAGCACAAATTGTTGCTTTTGATAGCAAGGTGTTTGAAATCACTAACCTGTAACGATATCACAAAAAACTTAGGCATCTTGGTTGGGCAGTTGCTGCCTGGCCCACTGGTGAAGTCGAAAGATGCAGCCGCTTTTCTTTCAAGTGGCGCTGAATCCATGGTGGTGGTTGAAGGCGAAAGACTGATTTCAATCAGCGCCGTCGGGAGCATGTGATTTAGTCCGTTCCCCGTGGAGCACTGAAGCACTGAAGCGTTGAACTAGTATCATCAGCATCATTTATGCTGATGATATTAGCTTATTTTTCAGGCACTGAAATACAGGAACTGGTGTATGAAACTAACACCTCGCTACAGAAGCTATTTGAATGGAGTCTAGTAAACTCGTTAGAAATTAATATAAGCAAAAGTAAGGCGGTCCTTTTCCGACCTAAGAATAGAAATGTTAGTTCCAATTTTGATATTGTTCTTGGCCTCTCTCAAATTGAACTCGTTCAAAATGTGAAAACACTTGGAGTTCATCTTAACAAACACATGTCTTGGAATGATCATATTATCAATATAGCTAAAAAACTTTCAAAAGTGTTGGGAAAATGGTACCAGTTTAAAAATATACTGCCTTGTCGTTTAAAACTGCTCATATATAAAGCTCTTTTCGAACCTCTTTTAAATTACTATAGCTTGGTGTGGAGCGCTACAAGCCTCCAACCTAAATTAATTACGTATTCTTCAAAAGAAGGCTGTCCGCATAATACGAAATGAGTCTTTTGACACACACACTCCTCCTCTATTTAAAGAGCTGCATCTAACATCCATTCTTGATTCATATGAGTTTACTCTCCTCACACGATATAGATCCACCCTCCGATGTAATGAACCATTTTTTACTTGTATTTCAAATTTAACTCCCATTTCTAAACCTTATGACGTTAGGGATAGGGAGCGCTGGAAAATCCCATTAAATCGCACGAACTATGGGTTTCAAATGTTAAGCTATAATCTTCCGCTTGTCTTAAATAAAGTTGAAAAACAAAATTTGTCAGACATTTAAAAGCTACATCTAAATGAAATTCGAGAACTTTGTTCTCACAAATTAAAAGTAAATTGTCTTTGTGAGCTGTAAATACATCCGTTTTATATATTTTTGTTTCCTGTATACATCCAGTGACTAGATGCTGTCGTTCTTCGTGCCTTGTGTAAGAGGTCAAATCCTTCCTCTAGCAGCAAATAGAGTATATAAGTGTTTTCTTCTTTTTTTTTCCCACGTCGCTGTATGCTTTTTTTCCCCTGGTTGCTGTTATTTGTTACCGTATGCCAACTGTAAGGTGCAGAGGCCTTGTCAAGTCAAAACTGTTTTGACTTTTTGCCTCTGCAGCCCACATCACTATTTGATGACGTAAATAAAATTGATTGATTGATTGATTGATTGAACTTCAGCGCGTTTGTCGCTTTGAGGCGGATCGGGGATCCACCAACGATGACGTCATGATCAGGCCTTGTCTTCTAGGTGGTATTGGCTGGAGGCGGAGCTTCCACTGCATTTTTAACGTGTCACCGACTGTGGATAAAAAAATTCACAAGCTGACGAAGATCGAGGAGCACAGAATGAGTTTAACGGGGGTGACAACTTCGCAGAACCGCCTCGCGGAAATGAACGTCACGTGGCCTGAGATCCCATGACGTCGTCACGTGACGCCGTGACACCAATGTTTTCTTCTAATTTATTGGGAAAATACGCGTCAAGCGACATCGCTTCCCAGCTGAATTTAGCGGGGAAACGAACGTCACGTAATTTGAAATTTTTGAAGTTGTCCGCTCTTTCACACGTGAGTTGAAACGTAGTGGCGCCAGTGTGCAAATAGCCCCCAGACCACTTCCGGCTCGGAACTAGACGGCGGGTTTCGCAGATACACGCTATCTTCTGGAAATGGCCACTTATAGGACTCCCATACTTAATTCACTCTTATGATAAAATAACGATGAGTAAAACATTAGGAAATATTCATGAACCGGAAGTGTGCCAGGACTATCCAGTAGATGGCGCCACTGACAGCGTTTGAATTTGGACAGAGTTTTACTAGTCCGCGCAACGTGGGCATAGCGCTTGCTTTGTTGTCTTTTGTAGCACGGCCCGAGCTGTCAGCGAGGGTCTCTCTAAGGCTATAAGCCCTAGAATTCCTTTATAGGCTCCCTAAGGAAGCCAGAGTTGCGCGATCATCCCCGTAGCGCTGGCTTCTCTGGATTTCCTGCACAGCATTCAGAGTTTTCTCATCGCGTAACTGAATTCGGCGAATAGCGGCGCCGCCCGTTCGAGGCGCGCGGCGCGCTCAAAAAGCATGGGAACGTACGCCGCGGGGCACGTGCAGCGACTACTTTCCTGCTCGGCATTTGAGTATACTTCTTACGTGATCGGATCTCGGCGAATAATTGCGCGGGACACCTGGAAAACAGACGCGCAACTCTGGCTCCCGTGGGGAGCTTATACAGGAAATCTAATAATCCCTAAAGTCCCCCTATCTTGGGAAAAGTGGCGCCATTCACTGTTGTGGAAACGCTCGAGACACCTGCCGCACGCCATTTCGGGGAAGAACATGGCGTCTGGAATCTAGTTTAGTGCTGCGCTGTGCCGCCATGATCTTGCCAAAGGCTGCGCGTTGCACGTGCCTCGTGCATCGACGCACCTCGCGTTTGTCTTTCAGGTAGCGTCAAATGCGGCAGTTCACGAGTCGCGTGTCTCGAGCGGCCCATGGAAGCAAATGGCGGCGCAGCACTGAAATGAGCGCCCCTTGGAAGCATATGACGGCGGACCACCCACTCGTGGGACGTGTCTTGCGCGTTTCCACAACAATGGTTGGTGGCACTTTTAAGCGGGAATTTTATCAATGGACTTCAATTAACTCCCTGTAGAGCGACGGGTGACGGAGGAGCCCGAGTGAAGCGCTAAGGTTTAGGTGCGTATCCTGAAGGTGACGCTGAGGTAGAACTGGCAGGAGCAGGCGCTGGGAGGGTGGTGTCCAGTCAAGCCTGCTTGACGCGTTCGGTATGGCAACGCCACGGGGCCGTTGATGTCAACAGTGCATGTCTTGACTTGGCGAGCGAGCACTCTGAAGGGCCCATAGTACTCCGGTGTGAGGGGTCAAAGAACACTGTCGCGCTGAAAGGAAACGTGCACGCACGCCTCCAGGTCTTGGCTCACGAAGACGTGTCGAGGACCCCCCTGAGTGGGAAGAACTTGTCGCAGCTTACGGAAGGTGCGTCAAATGTGTGCAACGCAGCCGATTGGTTTCTGCTGCGACTCGGGCGAAGCTGGGGAGGGGAATTCTTCAGGGATGTGCAATGAAAAACCATAGACGAACTCGGCTTCTGTACAGCTGACGTCTGCCTCGAGCGCCGTGCGAAGTTTCCAGGAGAACAAGGGGAAAGTGGTCAACCCGATATTCGCGCGGCTCGTAAGTAACGAGAACTGCCTTCAACTGGCCGTGCAGTTGTTCCACTGGTTTGTTGGCTGACGAATGGTAGGCGCTGGTGTTACTGCGTCGGACTCCCAGGGCGGAGACGAAGTGGATGTTCAGGGGTTCTTCAGAGAGTCACCGTGGGCGTGCGAGAATGGGAGGGCTAGAGGTAGGGATCTGGTGAGTGATGGTGTGTGTGCTTCAACGGATACTCCCTTGTGTGAGGCCCCTTGATGTTCGGGAAATACGCAATAAGTTTATTGTAGTTTGACGACGGAAAAACGCTTGAATTGCTGCTGCCGTGTTGGTGAAGATCACCCACTCACGAAGAGGTGTGTGGTCAAGACAATGAGGCGCCGTGAATGAATGTCGTCGGCAAGGTTGTAGGAGCTGAGAAGATCAGCTTCCAGGATAGCCTGTTTGTTCTCGGCAACAATGAATAGCCACCGAAATGTGTGGCGTAGTCCGCGCATTCCGGTGGCTTTTTCATCTTTTGCAGTGCGGCTTGAGCTGACCATAAGGGTCGCTATAAAGTCACACGACGGTCACGAGACTTCTGTTCACCCGCTAAATTTAGCAGGAAAATTGGCGTCAGGTGACATTAATTTTCCTGCTAACTTTAGCGGGGAAATTCATGAGACGGTCCTTATGACGATGGCGGTTCATTGTGACGGTTTTCGTGGAGGTTTTCTAATAAAATTCGGCTGATAAAACACATCTTGTGTTAAAAGCGGCTGGGTCAGAAAACTACGTCTATTATTAACCCAAATAAAAGCTCCCGGATCTTAAAAAAAAAGAACGCACAAACGTTACAGCGCATAATTGCGACATCCTAGTAATCACTATGTATCTACAGCAATAAAAATAACATTGCCCTTCAGCGCACAGTAATCCAAGTACTTTAATGGATAGTAAAATGCTGCTTTTTAGTCTTATTTCTATCAAAGAAACACTGAAAACGCTGGCGAAAGGTCGTCACTTTAAACACTAGACAGCATAATTGGATGATTTCTTTGGTTTTAAAGGCTCACAGCCCGCCAAGATCATAGGGCGCCAACCCTTGAAAACCGGGTCCAATAAAAAAATGTCACAAAATAAGGCGTATTTTATTGCCGTTTTATTTCTCCAGTTTTTGGGTTTTACACGTTGCCTTATCGTACATTCACAATCTGACACTGTTATCGCGCATATAACTATGGTGATTTTAATAAAAAGTTTGTAGACTGAGCATTACTCATAAAAGTAATAAACGGATGGCCACTGTCTGTGTGCATGTGTATTAAAACTTGTTTGTCAATGATGGTCCCAACCATCCCAAGTAACACACCAAAAATGTGATCTGGCGTTCTTGGTACCTGAATTACGTATTTGAAAATATACTTCAAGTACCTAAAATACGTTTGATGAAAATAGCTTTGTTTACGCATTTCGAATATGCAAGGTCATTATATTGTATATTATACTTATGAGGCACCAGAAACTTTAAAAAAGATTTCGACAAGATATTTTTGTTACAAAGCTCATTTATTTCTCCCTTACCTACTGGTCAGGCTAAAAAACACTTGTACAATAAATATAATGGCACACATTCAAAACCACAAAACAGTTACATCGAGGATGATAAATTATCGTGGTGCAAATCAATAACTTGATTCACTTACCTGGCATGCTAAGATTTACTAATAACTTCAGTGTCAAAACCTTGGAAAGTAGTCAAAGCAAAAATTAAAAGCCACGAATCACACACATCCACAGAGTTGTCCAAAATTAGATGCGAAAACCATTTTTATGTAACAAATGCGCGAGGACATGAAACTGTAATGACAATACTGTAAGCACAAAGAACTAGATAAAATGTGGAACTGTAGCTTTGTTTACATGGAGCACGACGATAGCAGCATTGTGCTTTTCCAACTGAAAACGTCGAGCACAGATAGTAGTCATCTTCGACTCGAAGTAGAATGTTGCATAACAAGGAAACTTGATCCATAGATTTTCAAATGACAGTACATCAGGCGGGATTTCCTAGGAAGGTTTTCACCTTTATATATTAAATTTTTTTTTTCAAACGTAACTCTTCTAGTAATAATATGCCAGGTTTAAATTATTATGTATTCTTAATTGCATATGAATTTAGAACATGCCATATATAAAGTGAAACCTTGCACATAAACACTAATGCAACAAGTAAGCACATTCATTGTTACTGAACACTTTGAGTGCTCGGTTTTACTCCTGCCTGCCGAACGCAAAGTTTTATTTCAGTAATACCGTAGCATGTTTTGTGGAGGATATTGATTGAAAGCCCATAGCACTATGGGCAACACCGTTCCAGGCCTCCAAACTACACCCACTAAGAGGGCAGGAAAACAGAGAGAGTAAGGAATAACAAGTCTCCATTCTGAATCAAACACCTGTTCGGGGTACACAACACAACCATTCTATTCAACGCGCCAGTTGAACGCTCGTTCAGCAAGGGCAGGGATGTGTTCGCCACCAAACGGGAGAAACTTCCAGATCATAATTTCAAGAAGCAACTGCTGCTTCTTTGCAGCAGAAAGTAAAACACGCACTTTTCTTGCACTTCATGTAATAAACTTAAGGGGAAAAAGACGTCTTAGAGTTTTTTTTAATATTTTTGGGGTATAAAAGGGGTAAGTGAAAAGAAACTCCGTTTTTTAACTAACTGTTTTTGTACCGCGTAACTGTTTTTGTACCGGCAAGTGTAGTGATAACTCTGCTAAGTTTTCCTTAAACTTTGGTCCTTCAATGTTTATTGTTTCTATAAACGACTTGAAGGCCTACGTAATACACCTTCAGGTACTAACTTTTTGAAGACAGCGCTGTTTTGGCAAGCAAACTCTGTCATAAATTGTGAATCAGGACGATGTTGGTTCAGTACAAGAGTTTTACAGGTCAACAATTTTTTTGGAAGATCCTCATAGAACTCAAGTAATGTTGAGAAATTTTATCACTCTATCTTTATGTGTATACTCTATAAAGTGAACCACAAGTCGAAACACATAGGTTTGGGATACATAGGAGCTTGAGAGCGATTCGTTTAAAGGGATACTGAACCAAAATTTCGAGCTCAGTAAACAAGGCCGGGCGGATAGGCGGGAAGCTGCAAAACCAAAAAATATCACTCACTCGGCGATATATTTAACGGATCGCCGTATCTTTTGGAAAAGAAGTGCGCAATTGAACCCGGCCGACGAGGCCGACGAGACAAGGCACGTCACGATTCCCATTCTCTCTCCTCCTCGCTACGTCCCGTCAAGCTGGTGAACCGAAGCGAAGAGGAGAGAAGCGAGGCCGCTTCTCCTCATTCTCAAATTCACCCGGAGGACAGTTACGTCAAAAAACTCGCTTGATCGCGCCCTTCTTTTCCAAAAGTACGGCCATCCGTTTGGGATATCGATGTACGAGTGATGTTTTGGAGTTCGTAGCGCCCCGTTCAACACTTCTGCAGCCTTACTTTGCAAAATCCAAATTTCGGTTCAGCATCCCTTTAACTGGATTCTCTTGTGCTTACCGGCCCCTGTATTTTGAAACTCTAAAGTACTCATGTGCGCTAGCGACCTGAATTTGCATCCGTTGTATAAAACTCTATCTTTTTTTTTCAAAGAATGAAAGCATTAAGCACCTAAAATCGTGATTTGCGCAAATCATATATGATATATTTTAAGTCGAAATTGTTATTTTTAATCAATTTATTTGTATTCAAATATATAACTTCCTAACATCTCTGCTCGGGATGTTGGCTAATTTGTGGCTAAACCCACATCCATCCATTTTCTGCATTTGTACATACATACTATAACCCACAACCAAAACATATATCGCAAAAGTTATAAAAATGTTAGTCTATCGCACCAATACCTTTATCGAAACCTACCCCGTTTTTTCTGTTTTTTTTTTTTTGGTTAACTTAGCAGGTTTAGTCAGTTTACTAGCATTTTATAGTTTTGTGCAAAGTTATCTGTTTTTAAAGCGAAAACTTCGTGAATTTGTTTTACAACGTATTTTTGAATATAAACATTTATCCGTTTTACCTCGAATACCCTCGAGCTGCTGATACACGAAAAACATAAAAATAAAATGTATTTTTATTGAATCAGCTCCTCAAGTGGTTGCGAAACAACACCAACGGTTGCAGCGCCCTCTCCTCTATTGTATCTCTCCATCAGATTGTTGCATAATGTGCGGTTGGACTTTAAGGAAAAAAAAACATAGTATCGAGAACGTTCGCAAGATGGCCGCTGCCCGTGATTCCGGTAAAAAATAATTGAAGGACTAAAAAAGCAGCTGACATAAAGGGGGTCACACCTATTCATCGAGCACAAGTCCACGATTTAAAAAAATTCGAGGAAATCATGTAACATCTGCCAAAGGTTAGAGTACTGCAGCACGCATGACTGACAACCAATCGACGCAGTGGATAATAAATTCGGTTACGATAAAAATATGGAAGGGAGCTGGGCCATCGACTGTTGCTGTTTGTCGCGCCAATTTAGACTGGGACCAAAGGGATAAAAGACACTCACTAGCCTGTCTTGACGAACGTCGACGATCGGACCATGATCATCCGAGGAACATGGAAGACAGCGCGGCCGCTTTCTGGTCCATAATCCATCAATCCCCAGTGTAAAACGATATGAAAGGAGTATCCAGAAAACTTATTGGGTAAGATCAATAATGAACACGTAAGAAGCCCAGCACAGACCTCGGGAGCACGTCAAATAAAACTAAATAAATAAAGACACACAGACACCAGCGCAGAAACTCTATCAAACCAGCGGCACTAGTTTTTTGCGGAGCAGCAACTTGTTCATTCCCGGCCTCGTGCACAGACGATGAAACCGGAGGCGTTGATTACGCAGCGCGAGTCGCAGCGGGTCCGGGGAGGGAGGCTTTCCCCACAGCGCACAGGTGAGTAGCGGGGAAGGCGACCCCGCTGCGCCTTTAGAACGCGCGGGGGCTAGTGCCGCGCGAACGCGGGCGCGCTACTGCTGGAAAACACGCCACCGGAGGAAAGACGGGGTGAGAGGGAATGCGACTAAAAAGAGGGGGGAGGATGGGGCGGGGACGGAAGAGGGGAGTCCCCGCGGGGTTTTTGATGAGGAGCGAAGAGCGTACTCAGCGGAGCCCGGCGGGGGTTCCGTGTTCGACGCAGAATTCCGGCGGCAGCGGCGAGGCGCTGACAGCTGCCGCCGGGGGCCCGCGCGCGGCGACAAGTGCGCGGGGCCCCGTCTCATTTGCATGGCGCCGTGTCAGATGGGCTCAGCGGGACGCCCCGCCCACCGGCCCCACTAATGGCACCCCCGCGGGGTGGTCCTCCGGAGGCCCCGAAAACCTTCTCCGGCAGCACGCATCTGCTCCTCTTCGGGCAGGTGCGGCGGCGGCCCGTGCTCCTCGGCACAAAGGGGATCCCCCGGCGAGCGGCTCGGAAACCGTGGACACGCGCCCAGTGGCTCGGAAGAGGACACCGTCCGCGGCGGAGAGCGGCCACCGTACTCCGTTTCGCGTTAGGACGAAGCGCAGCCGACGCCACGGTCCTTCCGGACCAATCAGTGTGACTAGATGTAAGAGTGTTTCCAACTCTTCGATAGAGCTCACGTGGTTCGTGAGGCGAGTTCGCAATACGCGCTGTGAGATGGAGTTGAAAGCGCCGATCGTCCGCAAGCGTCTCGACCTCTCCGTCCGTTTTCCTCCTTGCCACGCAAGAACGCGACACATACGAACTTGCAACCACCGGGCCTGCGAGGCCCCCGTCCTTGGATTTGAAACGCTTTCCTTGGTGGGAGTTGCCCCCCCTCGTAAAACCAGGCTCTCTACAACCGAACCAACCGGTGTAAACGTACCACGCGACCATGCGTCTCCCGCGCGTCACTGTGCTCTTTTCGAGGACCACGTGATCACTCGCCCGGCACCGGAATGGCGTCTACGACTCGTAGCTTCCTGCGCGGTCCACCGCAACGTACGACGTAGTGTCGGGGGGATTCGGTCGGGCAGCGCGCGGCGCCGCTACTGCCGCTTCACCGTCGCGCTTGGTCGTCGTGCGGGGAAGCCGACCGCGCGAGCCCGGGGGAGCGTCTGGTTTTTGTGCTTCATCCGGCGGAGGGGGGAAGGAGAGTCCTGAGCGGTGGTGAGCGTAGGTGGGCGTGAAGCAAAATCGCTTCGGGCGGATCGGCGTGTGGCGAGGGTCGGAGTGAATGAGGGTACCGCTATATTCATTAACCTCCGGTTTCTAGACTTGTCCCCCGGGGGGAGAGTTGCGGGTCACGGAGAGATGAAAGGTGAGCGGAAGGGATCTCGGATGGCACGCGCCTCCGGTTTTTCCCGTTCGCAGTTTGTTTTCTAGGGTTGTAATCGACGTCTTCCAGCGGCTCACGATCGCGTTAAAAAACTGTTAAAAGGGCCTGGCACGCGGGTAAAGTTCGATGGCCCCAATACAACGAATAAGTTCTGTGCTTTGGATATAAACCGATAAAGCCCGGAACATAGGCCCGAACCAGTTTTATCAAATTTGGAGAAAACTTGAAAACCCCGAATCGAAGAATCGGGGGAAGAAATATATTTATTTACATCTTTATTCTGCGTTGATTCGGAATATAACCCTCACCAAACTGTTCACGACGCTAATTCTTTTCTTCGGGAACAACAGCCTCTGTTTCGTTTCTTTTTCCCATCGGTACGAGGACGTTTTCCAAGTATTCGGTTTACGTTCGTGCTGCCAGGAGTTTGGGAACACAAACACCGATAAACACTCATAAACACCGATTTCTTGTCCGACACCAAAAATTGACACGCAGAGCTCTCGAATCAATGGAACTAGAATCCCCCCCCCCACACACACACACATGCACACACACACACCCATACATACACATAACGAATTAAACTAAAAGAACTTCGAGAACACGAAACCCTTAATATAAGCCGTTGTCAAGGACAACCCCGAATTCCTCCAAATCCTGGGACATTTAGAAAAGCGTTTTAATATCACCGAAAGTGGCCTCGAACGTCACTTCCTTCTGCCAAAAGGTGCGCATGGCAAAAGCCAAGGGCACGCCTGTCAGCGGGGACAACTGTTAGTGCTAAATGAATAAAAAAAAATACAGATATCACCAGTTTTTTTTTTTTCATATTTGTGTAAAATACTTTTCTTTTTTGTTTTAAGGCTGGGCAATTGAGGGTATTATTGAACTTCTCGGTCGAGTTGCAAAATATATGCGGGCGGTTTCATCTCAAATCGGGCAGGCTACAAGGGTCTATTTTTTTATTTTGACAAAAAAAAAAAGTGTTCTCTGGGAATGTCTCAAATTAAAGAGGGCTCGAACCGCATGTTCCTTAAATTGTTTGTTCTCGAGTTACAAAGCCTCAAAGCCGCAGTGGCAGAAACTAGTGTTTTTGCCCGCCGTCGCAGGTCGGATATTTGACACCCTTTGCTGGCGCTAGTGTTTTTTTCTACACCTTTTTTAACTTTTCCCCTCAATTAATAAGTACTTTAAAAATACCTTAGCGTATTAAAATATTTTTAGATTTTTTATAGTTTTCTAAAAAAAAATGTCAAACTTGCCACTCAGGTCGAGTTTTGGCCAAATTTGACAGGTTATTACTTTGTCGTTACTTAAGGTACATTTTCTTTCTTTAGCTCTATAGAAAGCCACAAGGATGCCCAATACAGATATAATAATATCGTTATAATATCATTATGATCTGGTAAGTAACTGCTCCGCTACCTTCACGTAAACGTTGTGAAAAATAACAAATGTGGAAAGTTTGAGGTCGATTTTTGCAAAAACCCCATTTTTGTAAATTTTTATTTTTTAAATTCTTTTAGATATAATAGTCTACTACAGGAAAATATAATCTAGAAATGTAATATTTTGGTTGTATGTTCTCTATATGAGCCGGAATCGCGTGAAATGTGTGCTCATTTCACTAAAATGAGCACACGTTTCATGCAATTGCGGCTCATATAGAGGACATACAACCAAAATATTACATTTTTAGATTATATTTTCCTGTAGCAGACTATTATATTTAAAAGAATTTTTTAAAAAATTTACAAAAATAGGTTTTTGCGAAGGTCGACCTCAAACTTTCGCAAACATACCTCAAACCGGCATTGTGCGCCTCTACGATTTCGAAAATATGCCTTTATTTTTGTTTACGTTTTTCAAAATGGAACGTAAAGTAGGCGAACTTGTGATATTCATAGTAATTTAAAATTTTAAATAAGAGAGAAACCGCATAGGAACACTGCAAGACAATAAGTAACAAGCATATACAAATCAAAAAGCAACGCAGCATAACAAAAAAAATTCTATATAGAACGGTTCAAAGTAAACAAGGGTTTACTTTGAACCAGTCTATTACAATCGAATGATACATTCTCACACCATTCAAATCTTGTACATAAATCTTCGGGAACTATGCGTCGGGTTTTGTTATCCTCATATCTTGCTGATCGTGGACGGTTGGTTGCACATTTCGTGCACCTCAGTAAGGTAGAAACGCGCGCGCAGAACCAGCAAAAAGCACAAAAACATCGATGGTGCATCTTCCGAGGTCAGTACATTTTTTTTTTTTGCTAGTTCGACGTAACTGTGAATCAGTTTTCACACTGTGTAAGAGCCACGGAGTTCACAGTTGCAGTTTTTTTAACATGCCGGCACGCACGCACTCACTGATTATTTTCTAAATTTTTGGACACAAAGCGGTACGTGCACGCCTTGACACGTGTATGCAGGTACTCTGTGCTTTCGCAGATCTCTTTTATGGCAACGGTCAAGGTGCCTTCCTCCAGTATTTTCCTCCACACGTGTGAGGATCGGATGCCTCTTGGTGGGTTTACCTTCTCCCACTCCTTTTTCTTGAGCTCCCTGAAACGCGGGAGCTTCTGTTTGGCGATTGAGAGTAAAGCAATCCCTTTGACTTTCGGTCTGAGAGCCTCAACGAAGCTTTGCGCGTTCGTTGCGGAGTACAATCCTGCAGTTATGAAGTCATTCATGGATGCCTGGTGCCTGAGCTCGCCACCCACTGCATTACACGGGTTTTTTTTTTTTTTTTTTTTTTTTTTCCGTGCCCTGATGCCGAGAATATCCACTTGGCGACGAGGTTCCTTTTTTTTAATTCGTACACCTGGTGCCTCTTTTTGAAGTGGCTTGGAACACCGTCCGAAATATAAACGAGTTGCGTGGAAACAGGCAATAGTTCCTCCAGCCACCCTGCGACGACATTGAGAGCGAAGAGCGCAGAAAACGTGTCATGGACGATGTCGTCGCTCACTATGTAGCCACGCAGGTAAAGATGGAAACCAACTTGCTCTTCCAGTGATGTCCTTGCACCGTGCGCTGGATCTCGACACTCCAATGTTCAGCAAAATTTGAGTGCAAGATGACGGCACGTTGACTTCACACGTGCTTTCTCGCGCCATATGGCTCTTCGCTGGGCGCGTCTGATGAAGAAGTGGGGAATTAATTTTTTTGCCCACTTTTGAAACTCGTTAAAGAAATTCCAGAAGATTTATGTACATATTTGGATGGTGTGAGAATTCATTGTTAAATCGTAATAAGCTGTATAATGAGTAGTCAACCTCGTTTACTTTGAACCGTTGTATATAGAAACAATTTTTTTTCATGTTGCGTTGCCTTTTGAATTGTATATATACTTGTTACTCATTGTTTTGTAGCGTGCTCATGTGGTCTCTCTTATTTCAAGTTTTAAATTACGATGAATATCAGAAGTTTGCATAATTTACGTTTTTTTTTTTTTTTTAAATATCAGCAAAAATAAAAAAACATATTTTCGAAATTGTAGAGGCGCACAATGGAGGTAAGGTTGCTGTATTTTAGGGAAATGAGCACATATTTCACGCGATTGCGGCTTAAATAGAGGACATGGAACCAAAATATTACATTTCTAGATTGTTTTTTTCTTGTAGTCGACTAACATATCTAAACGAAGCTAAAAAATAAAATTTACAAAAATGGGGTTTTTGAGAAAATCGATTTCAAACTTTCAACATTTTTTTATTTCTTACAACGTTTGCGTGAAAGTAGCGGAGCGGCTGGTCAACAGATCATAATTATATTATTATATCTATAATGGACTTGCTTTGGGATTTCTATAGAGCCAAAGAAAGAAATTTTACCTTAAGTACAGACAAAGTAATGACCTGTCAAAGTTGACCAGATATCGACCTGTGTGACGAGTTTGACCTTTTTTTTTTTAGAAAACAATGAAATTCCTAAAAATATTTGAATACGACAAGGTATATTTATAGTACCTATTAAATGAGGAGAAAAGGTTAAAAGGGTGTAAAAAAACACTAGCGCCAGCAGAAGTTGTCAAACCCGCTACTTGCGACGGTGGGCAAAAAGACTAGTTTCTGCCACTGCGACTTCTACGCTTTGTAACTCGTGAACAAAAATTCTGGGGAACATATGGTTTTCGCCCTTCTTCATTTGAGAAATGTCCACAAAACGTATATTTTTTTCTTAAAATTTAAAAATTATACCCTTTTACCTGCCCGATTTGAGATGAAACCAAATATAGTTTAGGGGTGTGCAAGAATATTTCGATTCGTACTACGGATATCTAGTATTCGCGTTTTCGAATAATCCCACGCGTCAAATGAGTAGTACCGCTCCACAAAGTATGGGCTTATTCAAGAAGGCTACCTATACGGGACATAGTCCCAGCTGGCCTCCCCTGGGTTTATTGGAGGTATGAACCTAACTGTTTTGTTAAATGTATCTCCTCCCCCCCCCCCCCCCCCCCCCCGCCATAGCCTTCGGGCCACCAGTATGTAAAAAGAAATAAACAACTAAAACTATGCGTGTATTGTTGGACCATCGGTTGACTAGCCATTTCTATATACGGCAATTCCTTTCTTTCTTTTCCTCTTCCCAAACAGTCGCACTCGAGCTTCGTCGACGCGCTCGGCGCAAACCCGAGGACGTATACGTAGACCGAAATTCTTCATAAATACATGGTGTTCAATTTTATTTCGAACACATTCATTTAAAATAAATTCGTGAACGGTACACTATACTGCAGTCTGCGCAGGTGAGTTTTACGACTAGGAGAATATAAGACAGGAGGCTAGTCGTCACGATAAGCCGGATTATTAAGTAAAATTTGTTCATTAACTTTTAACTAGTGAAAACAAAACACGTGTTTTCAATGAAAAACTTGCTGAGCGTAATTCAAAACCCCTAAATAGGTAGAGTTTATAAATAGTGTCAGCACGCGAGAAGCCCAAAGGGTGCGCTAAAGTTGCCCCTCGTGCAATGGGCACAAGGCTGGCAGTGCGAACACGATAATGATAATAAGGAGTTTTAGGGAACTGTTATCGCACATCCGATACTTTACGGTAGGCTCTCCGGTACGAACTGCGCATGCGCAGCCGTAAAAGACTCTTATATGCGCCGTTCGTACCGGACGGCCCATATCGTACCCGCTGGTAAGTTTCAGTGCATTCTCGTTGGTGATTCGAGAGTTAGTATCGCGTATAAGAGCAAACACAAGCACTGTACCTTTGCGTTAGTGTCGCGTGCTACACGCTGCGAATGTTTGTCGTCCCCATGCGACAATCCAAGACGGAAGTTTGGGCTCCCGCGCACGCTCAGTGGGGAACACAAAACGCAAACGCGCAGCGCTTGCGTTTTCTCGTATGCGTAGTAGTGACACTCGCTATTTTATCTCCTGGGTAGGAGCCTTCAGAAATTCGGCAGAGAGCGTTGCTGCGCTTTTCTTTGTGCTTTATTTGTGTAGCGCGTCCGCTTTGACCTTGGGCGCATCCGCTGGCTTCCGTGATCTAGCGGAAAAATTTCTCCGCTAAATTTAGCGGAAAAATTTCTCCGCTAAACCTAGCGGAAACAATTCCGCGCTAAATCTAGCGGGAAAATTTCCCCACTAGATTTAGCGGAAAAAATTCCCCGCTGTCTAGCGGAAAAATTTTCCCGTTAAACCTAGCGGAAAAATTTCCCCGCTAAATCTAACGGAAAAAATTCCCCGCTAAATCTAGCGGAATAATTTTTCTGGGGGGTCACGTGACCCCCCAAGGTCACATGACCCCCCCCCCCCCCCCCCCCCGCCCCGAGAACAGGTAACCCTCAGTTCCCTTGCCTCCTCCTCCTCAAGAGCTGCGCTCCAATTCGGTGTTACAAGGAGTTGTAAACGGCTTTCATTTTTATTTTCGTTTTCTTTGGCTTTATTGTTTGCTTCCCAGTTTTTTGGAATGTACAACAGTTGCGCTACAAGGCTGAAACCGCGAGCTCTTTGTTGTTAGATGCATCTCGACTGCGCGAACTCTAGATCAGCAGGAGCAATTATCAAAGATAAAGTTACAAACTAAAAATTTTCGCCTTATAAAATGCCATTTAAAAACGAGTATTTGTTTAGAGTGTTATTTATTTATTTATTTATTTACACTCAGGGCCAGAGGCGTTACAGAGGGGAGTGGGTATTAAAAAGTACAACACAACACACAGTGTACAACAAGAAATATTATACAGTAGTTAAGGCTCTTTACAAAAAAATATTGTAAACGGCAGTTTTAAAACACTCGACATCGGGGATTTCGGCAATGGCTCCGGGAAGGTGATTCCACATTGTTGAGGCACTATTAATAAAAGACTCATAAAAATGTTTAGTACGACAAGGAATGGCAACTTTATGACGGTGATCGATGCGTGCTGAAACGTAATGAGGTGTTGTTAGTAGTCTTTCTTTTAGAATCGGATTATTATGATATATTTTATGAAACAAGCACAGACGGAACATTTTTCTACGTTGTGAAAGAAGAGGTAATGATAGGCTAGACTTCATTGCGGTCACACTGGATGTACGATGATAATTTGAAAGGATGAAACGAGGTGCGCGGTTTTGAATCGCTTCTAATTCAGAGATAAGTGATTCTTGACCAGGATCCCAAACTGAAGCTGCATATTCCAATTTAGTACGAACTAATGTTTTATATAAAAGTAATTTTAATGAGCTGGAAGCAAGACAAAAATTTCTTCGGAGATGCGGTTGGCGTTATTTACAATATATTCAACGTGACACGACCAGGACAGATTAGCAGATATATGCACACCCAGATGTTTATACGATGATACGGTTTCGAAAGAGAGATTATTTAGACGATAAGAAGCACAAGGAGTATCAAGACGGGAAACACGCATAGATTTACACTTATTAATGTTTAGTTTCATGTTCCACAAATCACACTACTCAGAAACACTGTTAATATCTGACTGAAGAAGTGAGATGTCAGAATCACTGTTGATTTCGCGATAAATGACGCAGTCATCGGCAAAAAGACTGACGGATGAACATATATTAGTGGGCAGGTCGTTAATATAAATGAGAAAAAGTAAGGGCACCAGAACCGAGCCTTGGGGCACACCTGAGCCAACTGAGGATAAATCAGAATTGATAATGTTAGCCGTCACAAATAATAAAAACCGTCAGAAAATCAAAAACTGTCATATGAACTGTTTTTTTTTTTTTTTTAGAAATGTTCAGTTTGGTTAATTCCTGAGTGATCTGAGCAACGATAACGGCAGTGTGCTTGGTCTCTTCTAATAAAAGTTCGAATTCATTCCACTATGTGAACGTCGTTGGCCACCACAAATGATTCACTCAGAGACACACAAAAGCACTTCACCAAATGTTTATTTACAGTATATGTACATCATTTTGAAACGGTAGTGATGATTGCTTTGTGATCACTATGATATACTCTGATAGGTTCCATTACAACTTTGGTGAGATTGTTTGCTGCACTTAGATCTATACACGACTGATGGCGCTCGTCAGAGGCTTGTTGCTCTTCGGGAGTACTAACTATACGTGGCCTTCCCATATTAGCTGCAGAACACAATGGAATGCGCTGCTCGGCAGCTGCTGCTTTTATATACGTGAAACAGTGACGTCACCTTCTTTGAGCAGGAGAAGGCCAATCGTTCTCGGATTTATGTTCATTTTCACACGTTTCGGCGTCTTTCCTTATCGAAATGCATATCGTGGTGACGAGGCGTATATGCATTTCCATGCAACAGACCGCTTTTACAGGCAATTTCAGAATTTTGTTTCTGTACATGGATACCAAAAATGCGTGGAACCCTATCCATATACAGCTTCGCTGTAAAATGTAAAACTGCCAGCACGTTGGCAGCGCACTGTCATAATAAGTATTGTTATCACATAAGGTGATGGCCTAAAGTAGCCATATATACAAAGCAAATCTAAAGATGTCACTGTAAAAACTGTGAGTTTACAAAAAAAAAAAAAACATTGGAGCACAAGGTCTGTCCTCCTTAAAATCTTTTGAACTAAACCCGTCCCCCTTCCCACGTTTTACGTTGTCCCTCGACCTTTCCAGTGGTGGCTATCTGTCCCCCACACTCAAGTTTTTCGTTGACAAAGAAGAATTTGAAACGGTAAACAGCGCATCTGTCCGGTCAGAAGACTGCATCTTCAGGCAAGTTTTAATGCGAAAGCATTAACTGGTCCCATGGAGCGGAGCCGCCGTTTTCTGTAGCAGCGAAAAACAGCACCTAAATTGGCTGAGCGAAAGAGCACCTCAATTCCCATTGGCTGAGCGAAAGAGCACCTCAATTCCCATTGGCTGAGCGAAAGAGCACCTCAATTCCCATTGGCTGAGCGAAACGGCACCTAAAGTCCCATTGACCAAAAGCACAGCAATACAAGTGCTCCGTCATGGAAACCGGCGGGGCCCTCAAGGTCAAAGCGGACGCGTTTAAGGAATAAAACACGAAGAAAAGCGCAGCAACGCAGATGCATCGTAGAGGAAGCCGTGGAGCCGGCGCGGACGCTGCGCCTGCGCAGTGGGGGAGGGGGATGTCACCGCCGGAGCGCGTTGTGAAAAAGAAAGACGTGGCGCGCTGCTCGAAGGAATGCGCTTTATGTAGTAATGCTTTCGCATTCCTACGCGTAAGCAGTGTTAAAAGTCTTCGTTTAATTTTTGTATCATTTCCTGTGTCCCTCCATTTCGACAGTGCTGAAAGCAACGCCGGAGCTCGTGCTGTTGCAACGTGATGCATTGTTTTATTTTTTGCATTTTCACTAGCCTCGTGGCAGAATACCACGAACTTCTATATACTGTTGAAGTAATGCGATATGCAGGAATTAAAAAAAATGTGACCACGATCTTACATTTAAGTATGCGCTTTATGAAAAGTAAAACCGATAATATTAATACTATTCTAGATCAACTCGGTGTTTCGTATCAAATAATCATGCTCTCTGGAACATGGTACAAAACAGATGACGATGTTTTTGTAGTACCGAGTTCTAACCATTTCTTTTGGAAGAGAAGCGTGAAACGAGAGGAAGGTGTTTGTGTTTATGTTAGACAGGATAGTAGGTGCGAAATACTCGATGCCTTTAAGGAAATTACTGATGGCTATAAAATCGTAACTGTGAAGCACGGACTCCAGCAGCACCCTGCTATGCATCGGGCGCCAGCTGGGAACTTTTTTTTGTCTTTTCTTGAGAGGTATCTCCACTTTATGTATTTAAATAACTACTCACTTGTTCTGGGCGGTGATGCGAATAGTCTGCAAAACTCTTCTCTATCGTCACAACTGAGTAGTACATTCAGTAGCAGTGTTTTTTTTTTAAATGTGATCACGGCTCCCACTAGAGCTGCCCGTTCTACGTCAAGTTGTATCGACGCTTTCCTTACAAATATAAGCACTATAGTTCGCAGTGCAGGTAATATTAGTAATGACATGAGCGATCATTTACCAATATTTGTTTTATATTTTTACACTCATGATTTATCCAGAAGCGTTGATAAAATATACACTTTCCAAACCATAACTGACTGCCAACTGAGGTCCTTTCGAAGCACAGTAATGCGAACAAACTGGAGTTCTGTATTTTTAAAGCAATGTGTAAACGAAGCATATAATGAGTTTATAAATATTTTAAAGTGATTTATATCGCATCGTTTTAGTATAAGACGGTCACTGCTAAAAAAACGAATAAGAAAACCATGGGTCACCTGAACTATTTGAACCATGATAAAAAAATAAGTGCTTATGTCAGTCTTACCTATTTTCGAAGGCTGACGGTGATCTAGCACTGTTTAAGAAGTAACGCAATCAACTCACAGCTGCATAAAAAAAAAAAAGAGAAAATACAAACGTCTTTTTTGTGGCGTTCACAAGAAGCATCCTGCGATTGTTTGACAGTCAATATACGAAGTGAACAAACAGACAAATTCAGTAGATGAACTTTCACTTTCTGCTGAAAGTGTGTCCGGAATACAACTCTTGAACTGCCATTTTACTAACCTGCCTTCTAAGGCGCACAATGAGCATGCTTCCTCGTTTATCTCCCACGGCGTATCAGACACACTTTTCCTATACAGTCGATAGACGAATTGAAAGTGCTCCGTGTATAATGGGATTGGATAAGAGCAAAAGCCATGATATAGACGATATACAAATAAAGCCCGTTAAATTCGTAATCGATGTGGTGGCTCCACTTTTGGTATTTATAGCCAACTTAGCATGGTGGAGTGAAAAAGTTCCAGATAGCATGAACCTCGCGAAAGTTTCAGTTTTTCATAACTGTGGAGGCAGGCATTTAGTTACAAATTATAGACCCATCTCTGTTTTCCCAATATTTTCTAAAGTGCTGTGAAAATTATATTCCATCGTTTAGACGAATTATTTACCTAGCATTCGGCGCTAAGCTAACTGACTTCCAGTTCGGATTTCACAAGGAAAAGTCAACGAAATGCGCTTTGATATCGCAGAAAGAAATAATATGACATAAGATAAAACGTAAACAGCTGGCATTAGGAATATTTATTGACCTTTGGAGAGCGTTTGACTGTCCTAACCATTCAACGCTTCTTGATAAACTTTTATTTTATGGTGTACTGGCATGCCTTTGATACTTATCACTCTTTCTTAGAACATCGTAAGCAATGCGTCTCAGGAAATTATAATGTTTCTTGATTGTAACTCTTGAAATTTGGGGTACCCCAGGGCAACATACTTGGTCCTCTGTTGTTCATTGTGTGTGTAAACGATCTAGACAATATTCGCAACCAATCACGTTTTCCCATGTATGCAGACGACACGAGTGTATTTCTGTCTGCATCGAATAGGGACGAACTCATAACCAAGGCAAACAAAGTTTTTTTTGTTGTCGTCAATTAATAGCCTTAATATCGCCATTGTAAAATAAAAAGAAATTGTTTTTAGACCTTTAAATAAGCGCGTTACAAGAGTTATAACCAAAAGATCGGTGCCGACCACATTGAAATAATAAAACAGCACAAAGCGCTAGGTGTAATTTTTTTTCAGAACATCTGCAATGGGATAATTACATAGAATGCCTAGTTAAAAGGACCGGCAACCTTATTCAACATTAAAAATAAAAAAAGAATAAAAAAAGATTACACTTTTAAGTACGACATTTCGATTTTTATTTTAATATGTTTAAAAAAAGCAATTCAAGCACAATAGAATGTTATCGAGTGCACCTATATTTAATCACAGCTACACAATACTCATGCTTGTTGGCGCTGCTCTCGCTGCGCCTAGCCGAGCTTAGATGTCAACAATAAAAAGAGTTTTTGTATTATTTTGAAACATGCGAAAGATCATTACCTCTACCACCAATACAATTGTTGCCGCTCCGCAACATAAGTAGTAAACCCTGAGAAACTGTGTGGCATCGTAGGGCACCAGGGAGACTTGTACATTTCTAAAACGATGACAGTTCCAATAGCGGATGCTCCTTTTGCGGGGTAGCAAACCAGTCTCGAACATTCTCGCCACCAGTTGGCTGTAACTGTTTCTCAGCGGCATATCCGGAAGTCAGGCTGGACGTCAACAGGCTCTGGAAGTAGACGGCGAGCGAGAGTCCGCCAGCCATCCAGCAGAAGAGCACGATGCGTCCAGCCAGAACGCGTTGAAACAGTTCCGGGATGGGGCACGAGAAGAGCATTGCCGTTGAGACTAGAACCAACACCACGTCTTGGATGCCATTGAGGAGCCCCCTTCCCGAGCAGTAGTTGATGAGACAGAAACCTAGTGCGCAGGTAGCCATTGATAGGAACAGAATTGTGAAGAAGGCCATCGGTGCTTCCCGGATAAACGCACCTCCACGGCGTGAAGGCTTACCAGCCGTGTAGAAGTCAACCCTTCCGTGGTTGAAGATGCGTGGAAAGTGGAGCAGTCGCCAGCGGTTTGCGTCGGGCACAACACGCTCGACCACAATGTCTATCCTACGCATCACCATATCTGCAATGAGATGCTCCTTTTTCACCATTACTATTCTGAAATGGACACCGAGGAACAACAAAGCATCTAGTATAATTTTAGGTTCCCGGACCTCGCACCTAGGAAACAGACAACCAAGCACGAAGCTCTGGTTCCTAAGTAGCTGCCAGGTTTGGGTGGCGGGGAAGCTCTGCTCCGGCACGGCTGAATTCATCAGGCTGTTGTCGCCGCTGCTTGTGCAGTTCCATACTAAGCCCAGTTTAATGTCGAGGCTTTCTTCATTCACCAACGGGCTGTAAACAAATTGGCTGGGGTATCCACGAGCCCGAACGCATGATAAACCATTTGTCTCAGAAAAAATAAACCAAGTGGAAAAAATGGCGTCGGAAGAGACTAACCACGATAGACTATCGTTCCATAAGGACTCAGAAATAACGGTAACTGTCTTTTTGTTGTTGGCAGGGCTGTATCGGTGGTGCTTCAGGTACACTGACCAGGAGTCGCACCAGTACCTTGCTCTAAAGATGGTGCCGATATTGCGCCGGAAGAGAAAGTTGTCCATGTTTCCCCTTGCGCAGAAAACGTCGGCGTCTGTGTCATTCTGGAGCAGAAGATGCACTCCGATCTTTGCTGAGCCCAGCGGTGCAACGGGCATAGGGACAACGAACAAGGCGATGAGAAGACATGCAAGCATTTTCAACAGGCGTAATGGTAGCCGAGAACTAAACCGCAGAGCGTAGCAAAAACGTCTCACAAATCTCCAATTCAAGTGAGAGCCTTGAGGCTTCTTCCAGATTTCTATTTAGTGTTTAGATTTCCCGAGGCTGTCATCTCTCCCTATGAAAGCAAATAATGCCACGGTTGAAATGGGCGGAATTTCGACCCTTTAAAAATGAGAAAGCGCGATCGATGCTTTTTGCTTCTTCTGGCAGCGGATTCTTTTATTGATAAATCTCATCCATGCAAATAGCACAGGTATTGGTGATGTCTTCAGACAGAATATCTTAATATTTATTATCTGAAAAAAAAAAGTAAAAGTCCAAGGAAGATAAAATGGAGAGGCGTTACTGGAAATGAGGCACATGGAATCGAGATAATGAAAACCTGGGTCATTTCTCTCCCCGAAGGTTTCCTGATTTGAACGCTCGCCCGCGTCACTGAAAGGCACACATCAATATTTAGCTATCGCTCGCGCTTCTTGATCGCCGATCAATTCAATGCACGGCACGCCCTATATTTCTCTTGAACGCCATAATCATTTAGCGCCGTGTAGAGTTTTAACTTCGGTCAAAATATTGTTTCCCCTGTACCAAAGCTAAGTGTTATAAAGCTCAATTTAACAAAAACACAAAGCACCTATCGGTGAACTATTGTCGAGTGATCAATGGCCGTCGCCTGAAGCAAATTCGCGTCGCTTTTCTGTCGTGGCCAAGCCCGAATCCCGTTGTTAGAGTGGATTCCGTTGCCGATCGAAAACGGCGCACCACGACGTAAAGTGAGGCTAGGCCCGCTCCGAGTCAAAAGTCGACTTTTGGTTCTGGAAGGCAGAAAGCTTCAGTCACTCTTCTCATACATCATACAAAAAGAAAACATAGAAAAACACAGCGTCTGCTGCAGACGCAATGACAAAATTATATCCGGATGTTCCACAAGCATGCTGGGACCATTTTCGCTTCATACATGAATGCTTCCATCCTATCTGCGGACAGTATTTTTGCATGACCAACGTCACATGAGCAAGCAATGCGCCACATACAATGTCGGCAGACCGCCTTATCTATAATATATTAGCAGGGTGACAGCAGCCTAAGATTTCCGCGCGTGCGATTATCAAATTAACTCCGTGCTGAGGGGCGACTGAATGTTATAGCGCGACGCAGATAGCAAGAACACGTGATCGCCTGTTTCTTCCGTTTTATTTTTTCCTTAAGAGCGAAAACCTGTCAGCAACCTTCCAGTGATGTCTCGCTAATATAGACCTCGTTAATGTGAGTACCCCGCAGTACAGACTGTTGAAACCATAAAGTGCGAAAGGGACAATATTACCAAGCACCCATATAGGGAGAAGAAAAGAAAGTATGCACGCCGAGATCAGGAGAAAAGGAAGAAGGCTCGGCTGGAACGGGCACGAAGAGACGGAACGATGGCGTCGTCACCTTGTGAGCGCATTCCTTTTCTTTGAGTGTCATTTACCTTTACTTTAGCAATTAAATGTTTAACTATGCGTTGTACGGTGTCGGCAATGAAATAACGCAATGAAATGACAGTGTCATTTCATTGCGTTATTTCCAAGGGGTATAGAAGTTGAATTGGTCGTTTGCCAATGTTTCCTCCAGGAAGCTTTAACTTGCAGGATTTTACATTGCCGTCACGTCCTGGGAACACTTGCATAACTCTTCCCATCTTCCATAGTTGACGTGGTATCATGGTTTCGCGCAAGAGCACGATGTCTCCTTCTTTAATCGTTTTGCACTCAGACGTTCTGGTGCTCGACGTCGAGCGAAGATTGTTGAGATATTCCTTTGTCCATCTACGCCAGAACACGTCCAGTGCCCGTTGCCTGTCCTTCCAAAGAATTCTTAGATTTTCACAAGATATGTCTCTTATTTCTGTCCGTCGCAAGTTATTTACGTAGCGAAGAATCCAAGCTGTCACTCTGAATGCTCTGTCGGCAGGACTGAAGCGGTTTATGTCTACTACTGGAAGTGCTGTTGCCTGAAGTGTAGTTGTTTGTGTAAGTTCAGTTGTCCGTCTTTCCTTCGCGTCTTGTTCTGTTAAGTCCGCAAATGTAGCCAACTTAGGCCAGTAGTCTTCAGGGCTATTGATCCACTCGGGTCCGGACCACCAGAGTTGGTCATTTACTAGTCGACTGGCTCTTATGCCGCGTGTCATCAGGTCTGCTGGATTTTCCTTTCCAGGACAACCTCTCCAACGATGAGGGTCCGACAACCATCGATCTTCTGATCGGATCTGAACATTTCTGGGAGCTGACCACTGGATGGTCGCGTAAGCTGGAAGGAAGGCTCAGGGCAGTTGAATCTGTCTTTGGATGGAGCGTTCAAGGACCAGTCGAGGGAGCCACAGAGGAGCTTCCTTGTTATCAGATCACAGCACTCAAGGCTGAAGTAACCGAGTCTACGACAGACATTCTGAAGAAATTCTGGAGACTGGAGACCATCGGCGTCAATGACTTCGAAAATAACGATCTGGGGAACGATCCCGTGATAAATAATTTTGAAGAAACTGTGACACAAGTAAATGGGCGGTACAAAGTTGCCCTTCCCTGGAAGAATATGGTGGACCCTGGGGACAACAACGGGGTCGCTATAAAACGCCTGCACCAGCTAATCAGTAAGCTAAGAAAGACACCTGGGTACCTACAGGCGTACGATAACGTCATAAGAGAGTACATGGCGAAGGACATGGCAGAACGCATAGTTCCGAGTGACAACGAGAACGAATTACTGACCTATTACATGCCACACCAAGCCGTGGTTCGGGAAGCAAGCAACACTACAAAGCTCCGGGTGGTTTTCGATGCTTCGTCGCATGCATACGAAGCAAAATCACTGAATCAAACCTCGAGAGTGGACCTAATTTAACCGCGGACCTCGTGAGCTTGCTGCTTAACTTCAGAAAACACAAGATAGCCCTAGTGGCGGATGTAGAGAAAGCGTTTTTACAAATTGAAATTGTCCAAAAAGACAGAGATGCGCTTCGTTTCTTATGGTTTGAAACGACTCCGCCGGCTTCTGGATCTTTACCACCCATGGAATGCTGGCGCATGAAACGAGTTCCATTTGCAACCACGTCAAGCCCTTTCCTGCTTTCGGCAACTATTCAACATCATTTGAAAAGTGTGGAACATAAGTATCCCGAGACTGAAAATAGACACCATTTCTGGGACAAACTGTGTAGATACGTCTATTTTTGTTTCGTTAATATAGACAACTCATAATATGGACTATTTTCTTTTGATTTGGGGGGGGGGGGGGGGGGGGGTAGGAGGTGTTCAAATTACCGAAAGATAACTGTACTAGCATACTACGGTGCTTGGAGCGCGCGACTTCGACTGGTCTGTTCAGAGTCCTATCCAGAAGCGGTCTTGAAATAAGGTACCTTTACGGAAGCTTCCGTATCATGCGGTCGAATGCTGTCATCCCGACAGTTCATTGTAGAAGTTCTATTAAAAACGGATGAGCGTTCACAAATGGCGCTCTGTCGTCATGGCATCCTAACTTGTGGCTGCTGTCATGTACATTAACGAACCTATTATTCTGTTAAGCAATTACCCTTCGATGATCGCTCTCCACCACATCAAGAGGAGTATTATATTGTAGAGCCATGGCCACGGCATGACGTGTTTCGGTATTGAATTTTTCTTCATACTTTTGAAGACTGGAATGAATAGCCGCTGAAATAACAAACTTTTGTTCTTTAAAGGGGCGCTGAGAGATCAAAATAATGTTTTTAATTATCCGGAACGACTGAAAACGATGCTTGAACATTACCCTAAATTCCACACTTCGGAACTCAGTATTTGCGAAGTAAGAAAACAATTTTCCAAAGCCGAATTTGAAGGTCCCGCGCGATCCGCGCCAGCGCAGTGACGTCAAAGATTGAGTCGTCCTGCAACCCGAGTTTCTCTCACGCCTCCGAGCCGTCCCGACCCGAAGTGCCCTGTTCGTCCACCGTCCCGAGATCAACCGCTCTTCTCTCTGTGTGCCGCCTATCGCTGTGAGCAGACGACGCTTCACTTTCGAGTTTGAAGTTCTTTTAGGGCCCTTTCAGCGATCTCAAATTCTTTGAAACGGTGTGAGGTCGAGGAGAACGCTCAGTGAGTTTTTGTGAGCGACGTGAAGGGCGACGTCGCACCGGTTTTGCGTGAAAGGCTGCCACGGCGGAGTCACTACCGAAACTAATGTACACAGACAACAAACCCTGTTGTTTTGACCGTTTGACGATTTCCTTTTCGAAGTCTGAGAGGTCGTCGGACATCTAAAAAAGAGAACTTTGTCCGATTCCCCGACTCACCGATCATCCTCAGTACTACATGTGCCGAGAGCCACCATGTTTTCCCAGGGAGAATAAAAAGCCAGGAGCACTGACTCCGGTTTTCGGTATTTCAAAAAGAAGGGCCGTAGTGCGTTCACAACTGCGTTAAAAAACATGTTTTACGAATGCCGTCATTAAATATTATAGAAATATCGCTTACAAAGCTTCTAAATTGCATAACGGATTACGTCCTAAATAAAAAACAGCCAGGAGGTGAGAAGAGGGAGAGAAGGGCGTAAAAGATAACTAATTAAGCTAGCGTGCGTACTTGTTTTTTTCGCATTGTGTTTTTTTTTTTTCTTGCGTCTATGACTACAACTTGCATCGTTTTAGACAACGAAAATACAACCTCTGGGGTGTCAGCGCCCCCTTAAGGGGTATTCACACGAGGGAGAAATCCCGGGGATTTCTCCCCGGCACGCGCGCATCACGAGATGAAATCGCGAGGCTTTTGCACATCGCAAAGCCTGACGTTTTCGTCGTGGGATGCGCGTGCCGGGGAGAAATCCCCGGGATTTCTCCCTCGTGTGAATGCCCCTTTAAACTCACTCCCGAACTGTGAAGAAAACACGATGTTGAGTGAATAGTAGCTTTGTTTTGCATGTGTTTTTCTTTTTCTTTTTTTTTTACTGTTTGTTTCTTCTATAGATTTATGACGTGCTATATTATTACAATTTAGATTATTTTTAATTTGGGCATGGTTTGCTCGTGTATTGTTGTTTTTGTAATATTCCTACTGTGATCCTCAACAAGAATGTATATTATAATTAAATGAATGACTGACATGATTAGGAGTCAAGGAAATAAAAAAGGGAAATAAAAAAGAGATTTTCGGCGGCGCCAAAAAAGAAGGAGGAAGAGGCGCGAGACGGGTTCGAAGCAATCCGACGAAGCGCGAGATTTGACGGCTGTCTACTGGGGTTGCGGAGCTCGGGTCGGCTACGTCCCGTCCTCGCAAGGCTTGGATCACCGCGCTCGGTATCGTCATCTTGGTCCGAAGGGCACCATGCGGGGCGGGCATCATTCTCCGACGATCCGCCCAACGACGATCCACCCGCCACATCACATGGTGATTATGCAGAGTGATGACTATTTGTGTTGACAGTACATATCTTTACTTTTAAATGCAAGATTTTTTTCATTTATCCGACGCTTTGATCGTATTTCTGTTTTTTTTTCTTTTTTTTCTTCTTACAGTAAAGTACGTTTGAGTTCTCCCGCTGGCTCTGGTTCCCATGATTCTCTCTCACCTTCCCGAACGAACCTGACAATGACTAAATGAATTAATGAGTTACTTAATTAAAACTTTAATTATCGAATAATGAATAAATAAACGATAATTTAAGATTTCTAACTTCTTTTTTTATATTATTGAGCTAACTGGGCTATAGAAGACAAAGCGACCCTCCAATGATTCTTAAACTGGTTTGAAATTTGCGCTGAAGTTGAGTTCATGGAACGTAGGAACACCGAGGAAAAACGTTTTTTTTTTTTTTTCAGATAGTTTTATCATTTTGAAATTAATATTCGAATTGAATTTACAAAAAACAAGCAAAACATTCCCACTCCGGGAAATGTTAGGAAAAATTCAACGATTGGAGGGTTGGAGCGCAGCGGCCGGCCAATGCCAAGCGCCAGTTTGTCTGCTTTCTTGTAGGGGTGGCAATGATGTCACAACGCCGAGCTCTTATTGGCTGACTGGAAAAATAGCGGGTAAACCTCAAGGCGTCTTTCAATGAGGTCCCTATGAACTTACGTGCTGCGTACGCAGACGTCCCTATGAGCTAATCAGACCCATCACGCAGCGTCAAAAGCGCAAAAAACGGCCTGCTTGGTTCATGATTGGTTGAGCGATGATAGAACACGTACAGAAACATAACGAACACCATGGTAGCGTGTGCCTTTGATGTTGTCCGATTGGTCCGATTAGCTCGTAGCGTCGGCTGCGTCTGGATTTAAGGTGTGTATAGATTCAGGCTCCGAACGCGATCGTGCAAACATCGTTCACTATACACCGCGCCCAGCTGGCCCTCTCACGCTGAAAAGAACCCGACCAAACCACAAGCAGGACGTAGACCAAACATGTTGAGCCCAGCGCGGTCCAGACTGGTCTGCTTCACTTTTTTTTTCCCCGCTTCCGCTGATCGGTACAAATGCGATCGGTGTAATCGAAGCAGCGATTGGACGCAGGGATTAGCTGCGCCGTGGTAGCTTAAAAGAAAGCAAGTGATGGGGGATAACGAGTCCAAATACGCATTTCTTTTCTCCCGAATGTCGCAGAAATGTCGGTGGAATATCATAATATTGCGCACGTCGAAGTCGATTGTCACGAATGCGGAGAGAAAGTCGTCCGCTTCTTGGGCAGGAGTTGCGGTGACGGCAAAACAGTGCCGAGCTCTAATTAGTTTCGATTGGAAGGATAGTGGGTAGACCTCAAGCTAGCTGGCATTAAAGTCTACCTACTATCCCTCCATAAGAGCCAGTCAGAGCTCGGCGTTCTGACGTCACCACGACCCCTGCAAAAAGAAGCAGACAAACTTGGCAGACGCACAGGGCGATCTCATCAGCCTCCTGCGTTGCCCAGGGGGTGCTGCGAAAAGGGGCTTGTTACGACTTGTTTTGGGTAGTACAAATTTTAGCGTCTCAAACTGTCACGCATGCAGAAGCGTGCCTGCTCTGGTGCGGCGCGCGAGATCACGATGAAAATACAAAGAAACAACGAAAATTCGAACGCCGTCAAAGCTATGACGTATAAGAGCGTGAGCCAAGAGATGCCGTTTCACGCGTTCCAAAGTAGACATAAAAAAGCAAAAAAAAAAAAAAAAAGAAATGAAAGCGTCGCGACACGAGTGTTCTGACGTTACCACCTAGAGATAAGAGACGCGTGCCCTAACGGTAGTGTCATGAAGTTGGCCCTTTCGATTGTCTTGCAACGTTGAGTCTGGCCGATTTCTGGCGTCCAAAGGTGTTTTTTCGTTCTTCAGCACCACACAGAATTAATAAAGATCCACCAACATGCCATAAGTAGTGCGAGGCTCATTCAGGTGAGCTATTACTACCCAAAATGAGGGCGCTGCAGTTTGTTCAAAGCTTCAGCGCAGGAGGCCTATCGGCCAGTTTTGCTACGCCGCCGCTGTCGCAAAGCATTCTGGATTTTTCTGCTCGGCGAGTTCGGCGGCGCTACGCCATGTCGTTGTGCTCCACAACTCAAGAGACGCCGCGGCGCTGTGCGTCTGAACTTGTTTATCTTCCCCCCATCCGTCGCTATGGGCGTTTCACGTGCTGCGTTCCTGGGTGTAACAACAGCACCCGTCAAAAAGGCGTGGGATATCACAGCTTCCCGAAGAACCGGCAGCTGAGAATAAAGATTGGTCGTCAAGATTCGTCATGCAGGCCGTAAAGTACGGTATTTGAGACTTTTAACTTTAGCTCTGATTTTGCTTGTTCGTGAAGGCACGACCGCTCGATCGCTCCGTCCCATCGCTGGAGCGGCGTAGAACGATCGAGCGTCCGAGGAAAATAGAGCAGTCGTGATGAGGACTGGGATCAACGCCTCGTGCACGCTTAAGAAACGTTCTCGAGCTTCGAAATCTTAAGGTAGACTTGGGTTGCGGTATAACTCGCTGGCTACACGTGGGTTTGGAGTGGCGTGAATTCGTATTTCTATCATGTGTGAGAACACGCGGCATAATTAGGTCTAAATGCCACGCTTGGGCAGCCATCCGTGAACCCGGGACCTGCACCAATGGCTAACCGCAATTTTCCGTTACTTAAATTGCAGTTGAGTCAGCTGGCATTACAACCCTCAACTATTGCGTATATTGCGGCAGGAGAGCACATTTTTATTTATTATTTCAGAATTCCTCTCATGGTCTCTAACGGTCTACACCAGTACGAACTTTGTATAGTACAAAAGGTACAGCAACCGGATTTTCTTTTCGCCGGATACACCAACCAACCTGGCACATCTTTCCCTTTTTTTTTTATTTGCACGCAGGTAACAGCGCAATGGGACTCTGTTAGTTGTTTTATCTAGCATAGTATTACACAATAACTGGCATACCAAAATCTGCGCATCTGGGCTTGAAATTTCCAAAATGACGCAATTTTAAACAGAGTTCGCACGCCAGCCGGATGCTAGGTATACACCCCACTCGGCGGAGCAGACGACATGCGGGGCGAGAGGGGGAGAGCATTTTTTTCTCTCTATTACCCTCTCTGCTATGACCCTAATGGAACGGTCTATACGAGCGCAACGCACACATATTGGAGCATGACTCAGCGAAAAGCTTAATACTTCGCAGTAAAAGCGCACTCCGGTGATACGTAGCCACGTTCCAATTGGCCCGCCAGGCCGCAGCTTGAGCAGTACTTGCATGTTATGCGATCACGGCTTCCTGGCCTACCCAGTATTTCTTGCTTCAGACACTAGGCTATAGCGGCGCTACTAGAGTAATAGCTCACGTTTGAACAATGCAGCTGCCACTCCCAGGCATACCCAATGTTTCTTGCTTCAGTCGCTAGATAGCGCCAAACCAAACAGCACTCCAGGTTGCCGATAGGCCTGTGTCCGAAATCCTAGCCCCCAGCGATCAAAATGTGGAATAATAAGTTCAAGCGCAGGCTCTTGAGAAGGAAGGAGCTGCGCATAAAAGGTTTCTGCTTTTTACAGCACTCTTGGCGTTAGTATTGTTCTTGAAGATTCGTGACTATGCCTTTCCGACGTTCCTGCGCTACGTTATCCGCAAAGGTTTCAATAACAAAAAAGGGAGTCTCGCAAAAAGCGCCCCCTCCCCCTTTTACTGTGTCACTGCGCCAGCATAAACAAACGTGGCGGCGCCCATAAAACAGAGCAGACACTGGTCTATAGCTATCCTTGTGTTTTGTCAAGCCTTCACGCGTTGGTTGTGCTACCTGAAAAAGTGGAGGGAGTTGTGCGCTGTGAGGAAGCTTTTAAAGCTCTTTGGCCGCAACTACGAGGACAGTATAAAAGTCAGGCACCACGCCCGTATTCCTGTAAATGAAGCGTGCTCCGTTTTCAGAAATGACAATGCAGCTTTCCCCGTTTTATCTTAACAGCGCCGCGCTCATCTTTGCGCGAGCGGCCGTACCGCCGAGGTCACCCTGCTTCGCCATTGGGGGGCGGGGAGGGGGATTCATGCCAGTGAGCCCCCCCCCCCCCCCCCCCTGAAACAAAATCCTGGCCACGCCACTGAACGGAACAAACAGACAATATCAATGAATGAACTTTCACTTTCTGCTGAAAGTGTGTCCGGAACCTGCCTTCTAAGGCGCACAATGAGCATGCTTCCTCGTTTATCTCGCACGGCGTATCAGACGCACTTTTCCTGCAGTCGATAGACGAATTGGAAGTGCTCCGTGTATTTATGAGATTGAATAAGAAAAAAAAGTCATGACACAGACGATATACAAATGCAGCCCGTTAAATTTGTAATCGATGTGGAGACCCCACTTTTGATATCTATATTTAACTTAGCATTGTCAAGTGGCAAAATTTCAGATAGCATTAGCCTCGCGAAAGTGTCAGTTTTGCATAACTGTGAAAACAGACATTTAGTTACAAATTATAGACCCATCTATCTTTTGCCAATATTTTCTAAAGTGCTGGTGAAATTATATTCCATCGTTTAGACGAATTATTTACCTAGCATTCGGCGCTAACTGACTTCCAGTTCGGATTTCACAAGGAAAAGTCAACAGAATGCGCTTTGATATCGCTCAAAGAAATAATATGACATATTATAGATCGTAAACAGTTGACATTAGGAATATTTATTGACCTTTGGAAAGCGTTTGACTGTCTTAACCATTCAACGCTCCTTGATAAACTTCCGTGTTATGGTATAGACCGACACGCGGAGCAGCTCTGTTTACCAACACGGCCGGAAGGCCGCGCATGCGCGGTAGCTATGTGGGCAAAAGCGGCCCGGCTCTCCGTGTTTTCGCCATTGCGTTGTGTGGCGTGCGCTCGTTGTTGACGTTGTAGGGACACTTCTAGCTTTATTTGTGAATCGTATGCTATGCCCGACTATTTGAGCTCGTTACCCGAGACTGAACGGCAGCGGTATCGAAACAAACTGTGCGTAGACGGCGTTGCCTGCGAGGATCCGCACGCCCTAAACAAGTTGCTGCCACCGAAGTTGCTGCCACCGGCTTACGTCGTCGTTTATTTAGTTTTTTCGCCAAGCCAGTTCACGGCCGACACGGTGCAGGCGTACAAGTCTCTCGAAGCCTACGATTACTCCGAGTCGGTTTCCCCGCTGCCGGCGGGATCAGCAGACTGTGGGTCTGCGGAAGTGCATTTATTTATTAAAGAAACACACACAGCGTCTTCAAATCACGGTATATTTTTCCTACTCTCATGACCACAAGGCATGACAAGCAGTAACGCTTTGTCCGTTATGCAGTTTTGGCGGAAACACGTTACGAGTAACGGCGTTACCAGGAACGCGTTACTTTTTTCAGTAACGTAGTAACCTACTCGTTACTTTTTCGACACAGTAACGGGTAACGTACTTACGTTAGTATTCGTCGTCCCTTAACGCCCCAAGCAACCCGCTACGATACCCGGACCTCTATCTACAGACAAGGCCATCGGCGCGCAGGCGCAGTTGCGGATTCTCGTTGTGGAGGGCCTAGCGGAGGGGGAAACGCGGTCTACGAAAACGCCCTACTATTTCAAGTACCGTAGTTACGTTACTCGTTACTACAATTACACATCAATTTTTTCCGTGTTTTTAGGCGTCAAGCCATGTTTTTCTTCGCGTTTTTTCTCGTGAGTATTTAGGTGAAACCGTAAGAGATAAAGTAATTATGTTCAGTTTCTGCATGAACATAATGTTTCTTGATATATGAGCTTATGCATACCTGTATCGTCAAAAGCGCGAACGTGTTAAATCCTAATTTAAAAAGTAACGCAGAAGTAACGTGCGCTACTGTTTATCGGTAGTGGTAACGCGTTCCTTTTATTTTAAGGCAACGTAGTTCAGTAACGCGTACCTTTTATTTACAAGTAACGAGTGACGTATTTCGTTACCTTTTTTGCTAATGCCTGTGCAACACTGCCGTCCTATCGCCGATCCCTCCTGCTTGGTAGCACGGGCGTAGCGAGCCTTCGACGAGTGCTTGGCCGGTGCTTTGTGCGCGAACACCGTGAGAACAAAATCCGGGTGGTCTCGATCAGACAACGGTTTCCCTGCGCATAAGCGAGCCTTGGGACGGAGATTGAAATGGAAGCCGCACTTGCCTTCAAGCAAGTGCTTGCCGCACAAACGGTCGTTCACGCAGGGCGACCATTCTTTTTCGATCGACGGATATTATCCACTTTCTGCGTCTTTCAGAGTCTGCAGGGAACTTGTGGAAACTCACTCCGCTACTTCCGCTACTTTTCTTGTACATTTCGGTGCAATTAGAGGCAACAGAGCTTCGCGGCATGCTGAAATGCTACGACGCCCACGCGAAACGTGTGCCCTTTTGCCCACACCACCCGGCTCCGGCGCGATCGCAGCGCCGCCGCAGCTCCGGCCAAGCCCGCGCGTCGGTCTATACGTGGCATGCCTTTGATACCTATTCACTCATTATTAGAACATCGTAAGCAATGCGTCCCAGTGAATGATCATGTTTCTTGTTTGCAACTCTTGAAGTTTGGGGTGCCCCACGGAAGCATACTCGGTCCTTTGTTGCTCAATGTGTGTATAAACGATCTAGTCAATATTTACAACCAGTCACGTTTTCCCATGTATGCAGACGACACGAGTGTATATCTGTCTGCGTCGAATATGGATGAACTCAGAATCAAGGGAAACGTACTTTTAGAAATGTTTGTGTCGTGGTCATCAATTAATCGTCTTAAAATAAATACTGTGCAATCTAAAGAAATTGTTTTTAGACCTGTAGATAAGAACGTTACTAGTAGTTATAATCAAAAGGTCGGTACCGACCAGATTGAAACAATCAAACAGCACAAAACGCTAGGTGTAATTTTTTTTTTGAATATATGCAATGGGATAATCACATAGAATACCTAGTTGCAGAAACGGGCAACTTCATTCAACATTAAAAATAAAAAAAATAAAAAAGGATTTCACTCCGATGTATGACTTCTTCATTTTTTTTATTTTAATATTTCAAAGGAAAGCAATGCAAGCACAATACAATGTTACTGAGTGCGGGTATATTTAATCACAGCTACACAATACTCATGTCTATCGGCGCTGCTCTCACGGCGCCACGCCAAGCTGAGATGTCAACAAGAAATAGTCTTTATATTATTTTTGAAACATGCGAAAAATTATTACCTCTACCACCAATACAATTGTAGCCGCTCCGCAACACAAGTAGTAAACCCCGAGAAACTGTGTGGCGTCGAAGGGCACCAGAGAGAGCTTTATATCCTCAAAACGGTAACAGTTCCAAAGGCCGATGTCCATTCTGCGGGACAGCAAAGCAGTCTCGAACATTCTCGCCACCAGCTGGCCGTAGCTGTATCTCAGCGGCAAGTCTTTTCGCACCGGGGTGCTTGCATACAACCAGTGGATTGTGTCTTTCCCAGAAGTCATCGTGTTGCCGTGCTTCGCTATGAGACATTCGTGCATGTTATGCGAAAGGAACACGTGACTATTTCCGAGAACCTTCTCCACGCAGCCCTCGTCTGTGTTGCTCACGGTGGAGTCCCGGTCGGACGATCGTCTCCGAGCAGCCGCCATGGCACCGATGATGTTCTGCTGGTCATCTGATTGCAGCAGAAGAGTTTCGTAGTATGTGCCCTTTGTCACACATGGTAGCACTTTCCCAGAGGCGAGCCTGGGGTAGAGCTTCTCTATGGTGTCGTCGGCGTCCCAGCCATATGTGGAGCTCAGGCTGGACGTCAACAGGCTCTGGAAGGAGACGGCGAGCGAGAATCCGCCAGCCATCCAGCAGAAGAGCACGATGCGTCCAGCCAGAACGCGTTCGAACCGTTCCGGTACGGGGTGCGAGAAGAGCATTGCCGTTGAGACTAGAAACAAAGCCACGTCTTGGATGCCATCAAGGAGCTCCCTTCCAGAGGAGTAGTTGATAAGACAGAAGCCTAGTGTGCAGGTAACCATTGATAGGAAAAGAATTGTGAAGAAGGCCGTCGGTGCTTCTCGGATAAACGCATCTGCACGGCGTGAAGGCTTACGAGCCGTGTAGAAGACCACCTTTCCGTGGCAGTAGAAGCGTGGAAAGCAGAACAGACGCCGGTAGTCTGCGGTGGGCACAATACTTTGGACCAAAATGTCTATCCTTCGCTTCAGCATATCAGCAATCCAATTCTCTTGTTTCACCATTACTGTTTTACAATCGGCACCGAGGAACAACAAAATATCTAATATAATGTTATTTTCCCGGATCTCGCACTCAGGAGACAAACAACCAAGCACGAAGCTCTGGTTCCTAAGAAGCTGCCAGGTTTGGGAGGCGGGGAAGCCTTGCTCCGGCACTGCTGAATTCATCAGGCTGTTGTCGCCGCTGTTGGTGCAATTCCATAGTAAGCCTTCTTTAATGTCGAGGCTTTCTGCATTCACCAATGGGGTATAAACAAATTGGCTGGGGTATCCACGAGCCCGAACGCATGTTAAAGGATTTGTCTCAGAGATAATAAACCAAGTGAGAAAAAGGTCGTCGGAAGAGAGTAACCACGAGAGGCTGTCGTTTCATAATGACTCAGAAATAACGGCGACCGTCTTTTTGTTGTCGGCAGTGCTGTATCGGAGGCGCTTCAGGTACACTGACCAGGAGCCGCACCAGTACCTTGCTCTGACGAGGGTGCCGATTCTGCGTAGGAAGAGAAAGCCGTTCATGTTCCCACTTGCGCAGAGAACGTCGACGTCTGTGTTGTTCTGGAGCAGAAGATGCACTCCGATTTTTGTTGAGCCCAGCGGTGCAACGGGCATAGGGACAACGAACAAGGCGATGAGAAGATATGCGAGCATCTTCAACAGGCGTCTTTGGTAGCCGAGAACTAAACCGCAGAGCGTAGCAAAGACGTCTCAGAAATCTCCAATTCAAGTGAGAGCCTTGAGGCTTCGTGCTGATTTTTATTTAGTGTTTGGATTTCCGGGGGTTGTCATCTCTCACCATGAAAGCAAATAATTCCACGATTGAAGGGGGCGGAATTTCGGCCCATGGAAAATGAGAAAGCGCGATCGATGCTTTTTGCTTCTTCTGGCAGCGGATTCTTTTATTGATAAATGTCATCCATGCAAATAGCACAGGTATTGGTGATGTCTTCAGACAGACTATCTTAATATTTATTATAGGGAAAAAAAAGGAAAAGTTGAAGGAAGATAAAGTGGAGAGGCGTTACGGGAAATGAGACATGTGTAATCTAGATAATGAAACCCCGGGTAATTTTTCTCCCCGAAGGTTTCCTGACTTGAACGCTCGCCCGCGTCACTGAAAGGCACACATCAATATTTAGCTATCGCTCGCGCTTCCTGATCGCCGATCAATTCTATGCACGCCACACCCTATCTTTCCCTCCATCACCATAAACATTTTGCCCCGTGTAGAGTTTTAACTTCGGTCAAAATATTGTTTCCCGTGTACCAAAGCTAAAGTGTTTTAAATCTCAACTTAACAAAAACACAAAGAACCTATCGGTGAACTATAGTCGAGTGATCAATGGCCGTCGCCTGAAGCAAATTTGCGTCGCTTTTGTGTCGTGGCCAAGCCCGAATCCCGTTGTTGGAGTGGATTCCGTTCCCTAGTGAAAAAAGTCATTTGAATGAGAAATTTCTTGTGTCTAATAAACACATATTAATCATACAAGATATATAAGAACGTATAAGAACATATAAGAACCATATAAGAGCTATATGAGAATTATATCAGAATTGTATAAGATACATAAGAACCATATCAAAAACTTATAAGAAACTGTTGGGAAGCTTCTTATAAGCTTTTTTATATGGTTCTTATATATCTTATATAATTCTTATATAGTTCTTATATAGCTCTTATATGGTTCTTATATGTTCTTATACGTCCTTATATATCTTGTATGATTCATATGTGTTTATTGGACACAAGAAATTTCTCATACAAATGAGAATTTTCAATAGGGTTGCCGATCGAAAGCGGGGCATTACGACGTAAAGTACGGCTAGGCCCGTTCCGAGTCAAAAGTCGACTTTTGGTTCTGGAAGGCAGAAAGCTCCAGTCGCTCTTCTGATTCGTCATACAAAAAGAAAACATGGAGAAACACAGCGTCGATCTGCTGCAGACGCAATGACAAAATTATATGCGAATGTTCCACAAGCATGCTGGAACCATTTTCGCTTCATGCATGTGTGCTTCCATCCTATCTGCAGACAGTTTTTTGCATGACCAATGTCACACGAGCAAGCAATGCGTCACAGATAATGTCGGAAGACCGCCTTATCTATAATGTATCAGCAGGGTGACGGCAGCCTAACATTTTCGCGCGTGCGATTATCAAATTAACTCCGTGCTGAGGGGCGACTGAATGTTAGAGCGCGACGCAGATAGCAGGAACACGTGATCGCATGTTTGTTCCGTTTTATTTTCTTTTTCTTACTAGCCAAAAGCTGTCAGCAAGCTTGCAGTGATGTCTCGCTAATATAGACCCCGTTAATGTGAGTACCCCGCTGTATAGACAGCGTTTCCGGGGATATACTGTGCAGATACGTCTATTTTTGTTTCGTTAATATAGACAACTCATAATATAGACAATTTTTGGCGGGAGAACGGAGGTGTCCATATTAACGAGAGATAACTGTACTAGCAAACTATGGTGCTTGGAGCGCGTCTTCGACTGACGTGTTGAGAGTCCTATCCCGCCCATAAACAAGAAGCGGTCTTGAAATAAGGTATCTTCACGGAAGCTTCCGTGTCCTGCAGTCGGATGTTGTCATACCGACAGTTGATTGCAGAAGTTCTACTGAAAAGTTACGAGCGTACACAAGTGGCGCTCTGTCGTAACGGCATCCTAACTTGTGGCTGCTGTCATGTACATTAACGGACCTATTATTCTGTTAAGCAATTACCGTTCGATGAACGCTTTGCAACACATCAACAGGAGTGTTACAGTGCAGAGCCATGGCCACGGCATGACGTGTTCCGGTATTCAATTTTTTTCTCATACTTTCAAAAACTGGAATGAACAGCCGCTGAAATAACACACTTTTGTCCTTTAAAGGGGCACTGATAGGTCAAAATAATTTATTTTAATTATCCGGAACGATTGAAAACGATGCCCGGACATTGCCCTAGATTCCAAACTTCGGAACTCAGTATTTGTGAAGTAAGAAAACAATTTCCAAAAGCCGAATTTGAATTTCCCGCGCGTCCGTGCCAGCGCAGTGACGTCAAAGATTGAGTCGTCCTGCAAACCGAGTTTCTCTCACGCTTCCCAGCCGTCCCGACCTGAATTGCCCTGTTCGTCCACCGTCCCGAGATCAACCGCTCTTCTCTCTATGTGCCGCCTATCGCGGTGAGCAGACGACGCTTCACTTTCGAGTTTGAAGTTATTTTAGGGCCCTTTCAACGATATCAAATTCTTTGAAACGGTGTGAGGTCGAAGAGAACGCGCAGAGGACTTTTGTGAGCGAGGTGAGGGGCCACGTCGCACCTGTTTTGCGTGAATGGCTGCCACGCCAAGTAACAACCGGAACTACTGTACACAGACACCAAACCTAGTTGTTTTGACCATTTGACGATTTCCATTTTGAAGCCTGAGAGGTCGTCGGACACCTAAAAAAGAGAACTTCGTCCGGTTCCCCGACTCACCGATCGTACTACATGTGCCGATGGCCGCCATGTTTTCTGAGGGAGGATAAAAAGCCAGAAGGCGACATCACTGCGGACTCCGATTTTCGGTATTTCAAAAAGAAGGGCCGTAGTGCGTTCGCAATTGCGTTAAAAAACATGTTTTACGAATGCCGTCATTAAATATTATAGAAATATCGATTACGAAGCTTCTAAATTTTATAATCGATTACGTCCCAAATTTAAGAAAAAGCCAGGAGGTGAGAAGAGGGAGAGAAGGGCTTCGAAGATAACTAAACACGCGCAGGGGTGAGGATTTCTTCTTTTTTTTTCTGGCATTGTGGTATATTTTTGTGTCTAGGATACAACTTGCATCACTTTAGTCAACAAAAATACGACCTTTGGGTTGTCAGTGCCGCTTTAAATTCATTTTCAAACTGTGTAAGAAAACACTTCGACGTTGAGTGAATAGTACCGTTGTTTTGCTTGTCTGTTTCTTCTTTATTTTACTATTTGTTTTTTTATAGATTTATGACATGATATCATATTAAAATTCACATTGTCTTTTATTTTTGCCACGTGTTTCCTTATGCATTGTTGTTTATGTACCATTCCTACTGCGATCAGGAACAAGAATATCTTAGTATAAATGAATGAATAAATGAATTATTTTTTTAACATTTCAATTAACGAATAAAAAAAATGCACTTTGTTAATCAGCAGGTTCCAATAATAATTTAAGATCCCTAAACTCTGTTTTATATTATTGACCTAACTGGCTATAGAAGTTAAAGCGACCCTCCAATAATTTTTAGACCGGTTTGAAATTTGCGCTGAAGTTGAGTTCATGGAACGTGAAAACACTGAGGAAAAACGTTTTTTTTTTCTGGATAATCTCATTATTTTGAAAGCTATAAACAAATTGAGTTTACAAAAAAAAAAGAAAACAAGCAAAACATATTCGCTTTGTGACCATGTTAGGGAACATTCAACGATTGGAGGGATGGAGCGCAGCGGCTGGCCGGAGCGCAAGTTCGTCTGCTTCTTTGTAGAAGTGGCGATGATGTCAAAACGCCAAGCTCTTATTGGCTGATTGAAAAAAAAAACAAAAAAACATAGTGGGTAGACCCCGAGGCGACCAGCATTGAGGTCTACCCACTATTTTTTCAACCAAAGTCAATCAGAGCTCGACGTCGTTCTGGACGCCACCGGAATTCCTCTGGTAGAAGCAGACGACTTTCTCTCCGCAGTCGTAGACCAAACGTGTTGAGTCCTGCGGATTCTTGGGCGAGTTGGTACTGAAACTTGGAGAACATAATAGCGCTTCACGACAGGGACAAAGAGTAGGAACGAGACAACACAATGCGCTAACTTCAACTGGTTAAATCGTCGGAAAATCAAGGGTATAAATACTCTGCATCATCGCGCCATTGAACCAATCCCAAGCCACGCCACTGGTCGCAAGAACTGTGTCTCTTTGTCGGCCAAATCGATCGACGCCACGCTGACACATCGATCCCCGTAGTTTTTTATCCGGTCTGCCTCTATAATTTCCCTTACCGTCTTATCTCTATGTTTTCTAATGACAGTGCACAAATTAAATTCAGGTTTGCACCCACAGTCATGGCAGTGCATCGACAAATGACCGTCACGCTGTCCGTTCACTTTTTGGTTGTGCTCGCGCAATCTCTCATTTAGACATCTTCCCGTCTGTCCAACGTACTTTTTGCCGCACGTCAGCGGGATCTCATCAACGACGCCTCCTGCGCAGTCCACAAACGGGCTGCGATGCTTGTTCACGCAGCCAACCGGTGGTTTGGCGGTAAGGGTCCGTAATATTGCGCAACTTGGCAAGTTTTTCCGGTGCAGAAAAAACCACCCGAGCATTTACGCGGTTTTCTATCCTTTTGAGATTGTGTGCGGTTTTGTGCATGTAAGGCACAACCGCCACTCTTTGTTTCTTTTGGGCCACATCCTGGTCTGGACTCGCTACTACTCGTAGCTTCTTTAAAACCTTTTTTGCAACCGACACCAGGAGCGTCCCCGGAAAACCGGCAGCCACCAAGCGTTCTGACTGCTCCTTCAGACCTGAAGGCATCGCATGATGACAGGACCTTCTGATGGCGTTGACAAACCACAAATTTACAATTCCTCTCTTAACAAGTTTCGAATGGGATTAATATAATGGCAACAGGGGCTTATTTGCTCTTGGTTGGTATTTCCAACACACATGTTCCTCCGAAAGTGTGAGCCTGATATCTAAAAACTGTATGACGTTGTCCACAGGTACCTCGTCCGCAAGCTTGAGAGGAATTCATCCCCTTCGAAACTTGTTAAGAGAGGAATTGTAAATTTGTGCTTTGTGAACGCCATCATAAGGTCGTGTCTTTTGTATAAAGTTCGCGGCATCACTAATTTCATTACCGGATTGCAATAGCTCAAGTTTTTGCACAACATGTTAGACAAAATAACCCTGTAGCTAGGGGACAAAAAGGGACGGACAGACACGAAACTCCGAGCACAGCTAAAGGTTTATTTATTTCAGAACACCTCCTTAAATAGGCCCACAAACCCCCAAGAAGACGCACGCTGCCCAAGAATGTCTACCCTTAACCAGCTCGCCTGCCTACTTGCTTCAACTTCAAAGATGTTAGATGTTTTTAAATGTTGCTAGCATTGAGTTTTGGGGACTTATATTTTATTTATCTAATCTTAAGCCTGTAGTACGAAAAGGGTAACATGTGAAGCACCTCTAATCCCGAGCCTCAGCCTATTTTTTTTTTTTTTTTTGTAATAATGCACGATTTTTATTAAGCCTCAGGCCGAACTATCAACGCAGGGGACAGAAGGCCCGAGCCCAACCCGGCGTGCCGGGTAGCACGCATTTTTTCGGGTCCGGGCCGGTCCGGGCTTGAACGAATAAATTTTCGGGCCGTGGTTGGGCAGTCGTGTGCTGAAAATTCTAGAACAATCGTAGTGCAAGATCACTACGGCGCCGCTAAAAAAAAAAAAAAAAAAGAGAGAAGAAAAGTCTTGCGTTTGGAAAGCTTTTGCGTGGATAAAAGGAGACGTATATGATTCCAAAAGCATAGTGGGAAAGTGCGATGAAGAAAACGAGAGCACTCTAGTCGCAGGGTATAACATGTAAGTGTCTTTTTCATCTGATTTTCAAGAAAAAAATAAAAGAAAACACGTGATCTTGACTTTGCACTTTGGGCAGGGGGTCTTACTATGCCCCAAAGATCAGCTGACTACCATAGATAATTTAATGCTTATACAGCGTTTTGAAGATGCACTAGCATGATTTTGATTGTTTTCTTTTTTTTTTTTCACAACAACATGTAGCGAGGAAAGTTCTCTGTGAAACGTGAACAACAAAAAGTTCAATATCTCTTCAAGAAATGCATACAGTAAATAAAATATTTCCCATTTCTCAAAATCATTCGTGAAGTAATTTCACCCATATTCTCGAAAATACATCGTCTATTTTATCGTATAAAAAAAAAAATTCGATTCAAGTTTAAAAGAATTTTAAATCAAATATGCTCGCTTTATGCTTAAAAACTTTTTAGGTTAAAGCCTGCAAACGTTTTCGGGCGCATGTATATAATCTGTCGGAATCGGGCCGGGCTCAGGCTTATATTTAAAACAAAAAAAGGAATTTGTCGGGCTCGGGTTGCGCCCCAGCTTGTCTAAAGATTCTGCCGGGCCCGGGCCGGGTCGGACCGGGCTTAGAAATTCCAATCCGTGCAATGCTCTAGTAGAGTGTCTGTCCAGTTCCGTCGGATAAGTTCCGCTAATAGCCTTCCAGTGGATGATCCTGGCTGTTCTGCCAGTAGCCCTGCAGCTGTCGCCATCACGGACTGCGCCGCCCCGCCACAGCTTCAGCGTGACTATGCGCTACCCACTGACATCGTTGAAGAGCTAAAAAGATGATCTTCAATCAAAGAGACAATCTGGTAAACCTGCAAAGAGAGCTGGAAGTGGCTAAAATAACAGCTGTCAACGTAGAAAAGCAGAAGAAAGAGAGGGAGGTACGGTCTTTAAAAAAATATTAAGGTGGCTCGGAAAGCGCAATGAAAAGCTGACAAGCCAGCTTAATTTCTGAAAGTAGGAGGAAGCACAGTCAAAATAGCGACGAAAAGAAAGGTTCTAGCAGTTCACGTGTGAAGAACTGCTCAAGGGTCCCAGGAAGCTCAAGTTCTACACAGGGTGTGCTAATCAAGCACACCTTGATGGCTTTTTGTCGTTCTTCCGGCCCCACATCCAACTGTATACAGTATTGGAGCATGAGGCCCATGATAACTGAAAGCGAAAGAAGGTTGCCCCGCCCACGGAGGGCCAGTTTCTTCTCACTATGGTTCGCCGGAGGTTGATTCTGGATGGAACACACCTAGCATACAGGTCGAAAACTAAGCTAACTGCGTATTATGTTTATCGAGCTCACAGTGTAGGACCCCTCATCATCTCACGAGCGTTTGAAATAAAATTTATGCCAAAGTAGTAAACGCGAGTGGCAATTCAGCTCGCAATCCCACATGCCACTCGACGTGTGCTGGTTCGCCAACTCATCAGGGGCATTCGATTTGATTGATCAAGAGTAACCCTGAGACTTAGGAACAATAAAGAAAAACAACTGGCAGAACACCGAAGTATTTAACACAGCTTCAAGAACACAACACAACTTCAACGAAGCCTCTAACACAAGTAACTGTGATAGAGACTTTATTGTTCTGTCCGTTTTTCATTGCTCCTACGTCTCAGGGTTACTATGAATGTCATTCACCAGCTCGCTGTGTTTTATACCTTTCTTCACTTATCATTCGATGTGACTGGCCTTTGAAATGCCCTCTATATAGGAGGGAGTATATACAACTGTAGATGCTCACGTTTGCTGAACGCTACTGTCCTGGGGGAAGTCCATAGAAAAAGCGACGGGCCGTCGTAGGAAACAACTTGAAAAGGCGACTCTCAGAATTTTCTGATTTCAAACCATGAAGTTCGAACTTTTAGGAATCTGTAAATCTTCTAAATTTGCAATCTGGATCCTCGGTGGACTTAGAAAGTTGGAAACTCTGCAAACACGAACCTCGGTGAAATTAGAAGGTGCGAACTTTGCAAAACCGAACCTCCGCTATGTTAGGAACTGTCCAACCTTTCGAACTCGGACCTCGGGAGGTTCGCGTCATGTCTATAGTCGGTGGCGAGTCAAGAACGACGAGTGAGGGAAAGGAAGGGTGTGGAGAGGCAACCAAACGGGACACTGGAGTGTGGAAAATAAAGCCTCCTCTCCTCTCTAGTCCCGCCTGGTTCCTCCTCCCCGCCATTCCTTTCCCTCGCCTTTTGTTCTTGACTTGTCACCGACATCTTCTTGTCGACATCTTGCTTCGTAAAAAGCTTTTTTGTTTACTTTCTGCTCTTAATTTAAGCTCATTCTCGTGTTCACAATTACACACACCACTAGTCATACATCTGGTTTTATTGGTACACATGCAGACATTTACATAGCACCATTAGCAATAAAAATTAAGAAAAATCATTAAGCCGTTAGAAGAGAATGGGCACACAACATACTCACAAAAAGCGCTTCCCTCGTGGCATTTTATCTGTACAAATGTGCCAAAACTGTGCTGCATTTTCGTTAGTTTGTTTCACTAGAGACTGAGCAACAGTTCAGTACAACCCTGAAAAATGCGCTGAAACCCGAGGTCCAGAACTCTCCACAAAGAGACATCACATTTTGTTGTGGAGTTCTAAAATACAAAAAAAATTGTCGAAAAACAATTCAGATGGCTCACTAGATCTGTAAAGTAAGCGGGGTCAAAGGAAACCAAAACCTATACTGGAGAGGAAACGCCACTGTCAACATAGAGTACAGTTGAAGACACCTTTGTTACATCCATCTGCATTTGCACATATGGAAAGGATTTACTCTTTTCTTTTAGTACTTTATCGTCCATCTATTTTAGTGAAAATCTGAATGTCCTCTGTGCATCTTATCTCCAAATTCCTGACTACACAGCAGTCACACTTAATCAAGGCATCTGGTGTTGCTGCAGTGAAGAGGAACTCATCTGAGAAAAAAAGGCCGCAGTCGGAAAGTGAAATGTTTGTGTGCGACTGCTTGTCTTGCACGAAAGCTTCCTTAGCAGGATCCTCAGAAGACAACCCTTTTTCATTCAAGGGTTCTGCTTAATTGGCTTCCCTGTGAGAACTTTTAATAAGCACCTTGAACTTCGGTTGCGTTTTTTTCTAGTATGAGAATACCCATGTGAAAACTCTGTTAGCCACGGAGGCCGTTATGAGACCCTTTCGCTAGCGGTGCCATATTTTACTTTTGAGCTGGTTTTGTGTTGTTGCCTCAACCAATTCCATTTCTTCTCTTGTATAGCTGCGACTTTCGCTTACTTGCACTAGCTTCATTCAGGTTGGTGGTATATGTTCAAGGCCTATGTCGCCTTTTCCAACTATGTCCACACGAGGCACCGAAGTGAAATCATTACTTTTAAGCATGTCTGCTAGGCACCCCAGATCATTTTTTTTTTGTTGCGTGGTGTGAAAATTGATCAAGCCAAGTCGAGTCAAGCTCGCGTAATCTTCAGGCAGAGATGCATAGCGCCTTCTTTTAATGCGGTGCTCTGGCGCACAACTTAGGGTTTGTGATGTGTATTTTTTTTTTAATCCAAGCTTCCAAACTTGCGTTCGACTGCCTCGGGGGTTTATAGGGTTATATAACTTCCGTTCTGTTTCCGTGAAGGGCACTTCTAGTGGGACCAGTTTTAGTTCAGGAGTTGTTATGTTTATTATACTATAGATCACACCACAAATATGCTTGCAAACAACCCCTTGGCCAGCAACACAGCAGCATTGCCGACCTTGTACATCTCAAGTGCTCTTGTCAAGTGACATGCATACACTTTTGAAGGCAGTTGTGAACATTGACGCCAAAACACGTGCCCGAACTTTTGTGCTTTCGGAAGGTTCGCTTAAAAACTCAAGTTTATGCAGATGTCCGCAGGTGAACAAACGTAGCCCAGCCTCCCTGTGTTTGCTTGCGCCGTCTGCTTCAGTGTAGCTGAAAATGCACACCGTAGCTAACTAAATTACCACGGCCTAACTAGAAAATACAAGCTAGAGCGGAGTTTTCTTAAAGTTAGGCATGCCATGCTTACTCATAGATCTGCCTCGTGCTGAAGAAAGGGTTTATACTGCTCGTTTTACGCCTCGACGTATCCTAATTCAGTTCTCGTAGGACATCAGGAGAGGTTGTCGAACTTTATTGAGAGAACAATGCGTAATAAATGTTTTAGGTCATTATTACTAGCCCTTAAAAAATGTATAACGTAGTCACAGCTTTTAAGCACAATCTTAACTACCACACATCATCAAAGGGACACTGACACCCCAACAAAATTGTTTTGATTTTTTTGCCACGCGATTTAGCAGGGTGTCAGGAGACTACCCAGTCAATATTTTGCTACAGAGTAACATGTATTTTAATAAAACCACAAAAAGAAAAATGCTCGAGACCAAAACACGAGCATGGTAGCTCACGGCCGGAAGTCACGTGGCTACACCTGACTGCTATTTTGTTTTCCTCTCCCCTTCTCGGGCATGTGAAGCAGACAACGAAGTCGCATTTACTGTTTGCCGCGCGCATGTTTCGCACTTATATCCCTTCCGCTCGATGTCCTGCGCTTGAAGATCGATTGGCCGGTACGACGAACGACGGTTCCAAAGTAGCGGCCCCATGCCCATCGCAGCGTTGGTCTGTCGTGCGTCGCCATCTCGTCATCCAGACGGCGCCATGCTCGCGGTACGTCGCCTTATTAAGAATGACGTGTACATGTACTTCATGTGGTTTGTTCAACGCTTTTTTTTCGATCAACATATTTGCACCTTCTTTGAGGCCGCAAAAACGATGTTCGTATTCTTTACTATTTTTTATATTGCCTGTGTGCCTTAGATGACCCACGACTTTGAATATATTTGGTACGCGAATTTGAGCGCCACGCAACCGTGGAAACGATAGGGAGCGGAACTGAAAACAACCAATTCTCGACCTGCTGTTTTCTGGCGGAAAGAAAACAAACTTCGAGCCGCAAATTGTGTTCTGGGTAGGTGGGCTCATATAGGTCAGGTTCAGATAAAAACCTCGGTGAGCATAAATTCCCCTATCGGTGCTCCTTTGTGGTATATACAGAACTATCTCAAGGTTAGAAATAACAAATTGCATCACCCAAACATTCCAGGCCTATATGACATACTGGTTTCGAATTCCGCAGTGAATAGTGGTTGTGCTTACTCATCTCAAACATGACATGATGTATGTTTACAGGTTCGGTGTATCCGAGAGAGCAGTCTCAAGAATCTGAGTCGCGTCATTGGATTTTCTGTATAGGCGTTTTCTGCAAGTAACCATAATCAACAGGTCTAAAAGAACATCAGTGGTGCAGCTCAAATTTCTACGACAGAATCTGTATTTTTGCTACAATTAAGGGTTCCGCATGTACTGAGTTTATGTTGTATGAGTCATAAAAATATAATATTTTTCAGGAACTCGTAGAGAGCCACAAATTCTGACACAAACCTCAATCTCTTCTAAAAGCGCATGCAGGCCAGAAAACTCGTGCCTTCCCTTTTCCACCAATGCCCACATTTCTAGTTTGTGCACTCAGTTTTTAGTGTTTCATAGTATTTATTCAATCTAAATCATTAGAAATCCCCTCTTAAAGGCCAATTCCGCTCGATTTTCGCTATTGAGACAATTGCAGTTCCCTTTTGTATTATCTAGAAAGGCTACAACTCAAATATTTCCACTGGCCATCAAAGTTTGGTGAGTGCTAATCCGCTAATTTAGGCAGGCAAGGCGTTCATATATTAACAAAACCCATCTTTTTCGGGAACGCAAAAAATTAATACTAGGGCTTCCAACCGCTCATGCATCCACTGTCAAATATTTCATAATGCTTGCAAATTTCCGGATAGTTGCTAACCCTGATAGTCTGAATTCGATTTTTGCGATGTTAAGGTCATTACTTGTGTGCAATTTTTAGAGGAATCATGAAAATTCCGCGAATTTATAATTAGAGATTTACCGAAGCCTTAGGAAGGTAAAACTTTTAATAGGTTCAGTATTTTGTCATTTATCCCGTCATTTTCCTCACGGCAGTTTCACGAGTAAATATATAAATCAGGTTTATTCAGAAAAAAAGGTGTAAATTAAATTGATACTGACACTCCCTAAAAATTATGTTTATGTTTTGCCAGGCGATCTATTATAGTGCCAGAAGACTACCCAATCAATATTTTGCTACAGCGCCACGTATATTTTTAATAAAGCCAAATAATGCAATCGCTCGAAGCCGATACCGAAACTTGACTGGGAAGGAAGAAGAAATACAAAGGAGGAGAAAGGTTACCAAAAATCACGTAGCTGTGCAACTTTTGTTTTGTTTTTTTCAATCAACGTATTTGCATTCTTTTAGATGCAAAAAAAAAATGGGAATCATGCTTTTTGTGCATTTTTAGTATTGAGTGTGTGCCTTTGATGGCCCACGGCTCTGATTATTTTTCGTGGTGGTGTCTCTACCATAGAAAACAGCACGTGACCATAGAGAAGAGAGTGAGCGCGACTCAAACTGGCCACGCAGTTCTCGATCGGTGGTTTTCGGGCGCAAGGAAAACGAATTTCAAGCCCCAAATTGTGCCCTGAGCAGTTGGGCTCTGATATGTCATGCACGAATAAAAACCTTGGCGCAAGCGTAAATACCCTGTCAGTGTCGTCCCTTTAAGTATATGATGCTTGTATGCAGGGCCCGGAAGTACATTCGTGGGTTTTAAGCTATAGACATAAAACATAATGTAACTGAATTACACATCAACAAAGTAATAATTTACAATCACTGTACTTGCCAAATGCGTTATGTTGTAGAGGCGTACATTCCCCAAAAAATCTTACATTGAAGCAAACACCGTAAATCCCTCAATTCTTACTAGGACCCAATTTTCTCAAACTGCGACACGGAAAATATCGCGAAAAATGTATCGCGCAAATATATCACAATAACCCTGTAATCAATACCCTGTAATTAAAGCAGGGTATATCACTCAAAATCTAAAAATGTTCATGTCCGCAAAAAATGCTCAAACGAAACTTTTGCAAACTTCGCCAAATATTTCGCAAACTTCGCCAGTGGAGTGAAATTTTTACTTGAGAAAGGCAAGTATGCGTGTGAGAAAGGACTTCTTGGAACACTATTTTTGTGTTCGCGCGACCAGCCTCGACGGTGCTCTCTTTTTGTACTCTTTTTTCAATAAACCGCTGTTTCTTGCCTATGGATCCTGAAGGTCCAAATTAAATACTACTTTATTATCACTGATATATTACTTAATATACCCTAAGGGCCTAAGGCATTAGAGAGAGGAGTGGTTATACACTATAGTGATGAAGTAACAAAATGCTGTTATCATTAGTACAGTATCCTCAGTCGGAGCACACCCCGATATTAACCGTATTTAAGAAATTACCAGAAGAGAATATAATTCTTATTCGCAGACAAACCCAGTTTTCTGTATGTTACTTTTCTACAAACTGAAGCCGCTTTTTTTCCACAGTGGGCATCAGAATGTTAATTATTTTTACAAAAAAAAAAGATATCAGGAAGACATATTGTGAATATTTTTACTGAAATTTCTACAGGAGGAAAACACAAGAAAACGAATGCTGTTGGGAGAGTATTGCCAAGGTTTCTTGCGTGTTTTGTAGGAATATTTTGTTAGAATCTACTGTAGGGTGCCGCCTGTATTCCAGTGTAAAAGTTTGGTGCCCCGTTTTAACATTTTGCGTTTCGCGTATTGGTAATGGAAGCAAGCGGAACTCCAATCGGTTGGAAACAGTCTTGTACATGTTACTCAAAAAGGTCATCAATTGCAATAGCAATTACTCTTAGTTAATGTTATCCGATCATATCACATGATTACATGAAAGGAAAAGTAATTTACCATTGCTTTAAAAAGAATTCGGTTATTTAGTCAACTTCATGTCATTTTCTTTTGGAACATCAAAGAACAGAGTTCAAGAAAAGCTTGCAACATTAAGAACACGAAGCTTACTTAAACTTCTTACATCGGTTTGAAACCAAACCTTTTGCACTGTCCATTTTTGGATCGAAATAACCGGATTTCCAACTAGTAATCTTCTTATTTACTGTAGAACGCAAATCGCTTGTCTTGGACTTCACAAAGAACTCCATTGTGTGTCACAGCTTAAGTTCCACATAATCCGGTTTTGGTTACCTTGCGTGAAGAAGAGTGGAGAGGTGCTCTGCACCTGATAAATATATTTGTTTGAGGAGACAGGGGTAAACTGTCTAAATGGTTAATAAAAATGAAGATGCTACAGTAACCACCAAGCCTCGAATGAAAGGCTTTTGTATAGATCTCATACTGCACAAAACACAGCTCGAAACCCCACAATACCTACGTATACTGTCCAGACAACGAGACTGGCTTCCTTTCGAACAACTCGGTAACAAATGGTTTATTTTTTGTTGTTCGCGAAATTTGGAAGCTGATAAAGTGGACGTATCGCAGCATCCTTATCTCGAAATGTGTTGAGTAAGTGGTTGTAAACCTGAAAACCAAGGAGGCAGGGATTAAAATAGTGACGGTCACACATGATCGCGTTATACTTTCAAAAATAATAAATTTTCTCTCGTGATTCATAACAGCATTAATCTAAATAAATCCAAAGCTACTAATAAAAGTAGTCAGGTTACGGTACTCATTAGAAGGGATCAAGTCACGGCCATACTCGGCGACAACTTTTCTTGGCAATGCAGGGAAGAGCAGGAGAGCCCGCGCACAGCTTTATTCAGCGCTCAAAAGGAATAGGGAACGCGAGCCTGTACCCTCCACTGCATTGCCGAGAAAAGTTGTCGCCGAGCATAGTTAAGAACACTTTACGTAAAAAATCGAGCGTTTTTGTTCTTGTTGTTCGATCCTTTAATTGTTTTGAGGCAAAGTCACACGAATCTTAAAATCACATTTATACCCCCCCCCCCCCCCCCCCCCCCGCCCTCGTCAACTCATCTCAAGAGATCATCGGACTTTTTCTCGATTCGGACGCCTTTTTTAGCTGCCATGTCGCGACGGCACGGTGGAATTAACCGGTGTCACCTCTTGGCCGGACTTCTGCACCGAAACTTTAGCCCCGCGGGCGCACTGCTGTCAGCAATACGCACGCGCACGCGCTTCACTTTAAGTGAGTGGCGTTTGCGTTCGCGCACTGCCCATGGCAATACCGCGCTTGTTTGTGCACAACGTGTTCGTGCGTGCATAAGGCAACGCTTTACCTGTAAATTTCGTGCTGCTGGCAGTGTCTGTATTTTTTTTTTTTGTCTATATCCGGCGAAAACATTTCTTATCTTTGTAGAATACAAAAGGAGGTCACGCATGATCAGAGACAAAATATCGCCAGCAGATCTTGGCCAAGACAAAGTCTAGGCTGCCCTTCACAGCATCCTCCACCCTCCAAACCTCCTCACCCCCCCCCCCCCCCCAAAAAAAAAAAAAAAACATAAAAAGGTCTGTTTTAGTTTTTGTTTGGAGGGCAGCGGTATACCTAAAAAATTCCGGCAATATAGATCGTTCCAGAGAAGGATCACAGTCCCAGAAATGCAATCGAAAAATTAATTTCATTCCGAAATTTTCTTAGAAAGCTTGGTTTGCGATACAGACCTACAAACACAAAATGTAGTTGAGAGCATTAAAAGGGCAATTTGGGCCAGTTAGTTCATTATCGAAGATAGGCACCGAAACAACAAGGACAAAAAGAGACGTAAACACTGGCGCAGAAATAAACTGCATTCAGATGGCAATTTGGGCCAGTTGGTTCATGATCGAAGATAGGCGCCGAAAATACAAGGACAAGAAGAAACGTAATCACTGGCGTTAGTGTTTACGCCTCTTCTTGTCCTTGTTTTTTCGGCGCCTATCTTCGATGTAGTTGAGAGATAATGTCGCGATGCATTTGTATCACAATAGTTCCGATCCTTGATAGTAATCTATCGCTATTTTTTTCTCAAATAGTCATAAATATTTTTATGCGTTTTATTAGTATTATTTGAGAAAGCCCGTTTGCTTGAAGGTATACTTTGGGTGTTGATAATTTCTACTTAAATAATGGAACATCGACGGATGTCCCATTTCAAAGACAGAGGGCTGCTCGGCGTGACATCAGAAACATGGTTTTGTGCACGTTTTTAATTTTTATAATCGCAAGCACTTGAGAATTCAAATCGAGGGGGCCAAAACTTGGCGAATATTTGTGAATTGTGAAATTAGAAATGACTATTGTTTCCGAATGAAATTCCTGCATACATGTAATTTAACATGTATTCATGTAGTGTAAGTTTTCCCAAAAACTGTTAAAGATTGTAATTCTGTCTGCTGAGATTTTTTCTTCACACAAAGCAATACTCTTTTTACTGTAGAAAGAATTTTTTCAATTGCTTACATGCGTAAAGCTGATGATGCCTTCATTGGCGTTGCTTTTGATTTTAATTATTTTCAGCGTCTTTCTTAAGAGGACATACCTCCCACGTATTTTAGGGCATATTTAGGATTCCTTTTCATATAGAGTTTTAGGCGTCTAACTTTGGTAGTTATAAAATTTTGTTCATACTTCCCAGTTCTTTTTACTGAACTAGAAGTATTATTGCGGGCCCTAAATTCAGTTTTATAATTTTCTTCAAAATTAAATATTTAGCTCTTTTAACGCATTAAATTTCATGTATAATAAAAACCCACTTCTGAAAACTTAGAATGCTAGTTCATTAGACTTCTCAATGTAGGCACTTCCCACTGGACAAAAATTAATTTTGATAGCAATTGTAGTTTTTGACATAACGAAGCAAATGTGATAAAAACTTTTATTCTTGTGACAATTGGCTCCAAAGTTGGAAAATACTTATATGACCTTCTTTCTAAACCGAGGATCATAGAGTCACACTTTCAATAGCCATCTGGCCGGTAGTCATCACCACAGTCACTTTCTTTTTTTTCCGCCGGCCGTTTTGCTTTCCGATCTTTTCTTGTCAACGGCCGTGAGGCTCTGTCCGCGAAGTAAATTCGACGGCGGTCGACCTCACTTTAGCCATTTCACAGTGTAGCGCCCTGGAGAGAAGTGAAACGACTTGAGGATGTTCACTTGGCGGTGGCGCCATCATTAAGTCTTAGGACAGCATCTTAGGTGGCCATTCTGAATGTCTCTAATCCCACAAACACATTTTTCGTTGCACGCTCGCAGACAACATTGTTAAAGGATTCGTTCGGGTTTTAGTTTAACCCATGGAGGCATTTTTCGAATCGCTGGGCTTTGAAAGCTGCTGATAAGCTGGTTTCAGTACCTCAAGAATATTTGCTAATAGCATCTTCGATCAATTCGCACCGGAATCGCCCTGAAACCAGCACAGTGCACAGCGCTCCTCGGTCGTGCAGCGCGATGTCGGTGCAACATCGAGGACAAACTGCGCCGCGCCGGTGCACCGCGGCGAGCTCCACCTTGCGTCACTTCGCGTTTTGTTCGTTTTTTCTTGCCTAGGTCAGCGCACGATGCCCGTCTGCTGTCAATTTCTTTTATTTCTTTACTCGCGGATTTGACGGTCTCACAGAAATAAACATCGTGGACGTGATTGTCGATGGGTTCACGAAGCGGGTGACAATTCCACATGTATATGTTGGCCATCATTATTGGTTCAAGAAAACGAAACGCCAGATAATACGGATAATACCGTACCTCGCTGTCATCGAAACGCCTCGCGCCGCTTTCCACGAAGTTCGTGCTTTTCGGGCGCTCCTTGCCACCGCAGCAATCGCCAGTAATCGCGGCGATGGTGAGAAGCTCGTCGTCTCGCCGTCAGAAGACCCGAGGAAATCATCTAGTGCAGCTGCAAGGCGTGTTCGTTTTTGCAAGATCGCCATCTCGATAGACTGCGCGTCTGCTACTCCCGCCATCTTCTCGATTCCCGCTCCCGGCCGCAATGCCTGATGGGACTGCACCCCGGCGCACCGCCGATTTTCTTGGTGCACGTTGGGGCAACGAAAAGCCGCACCGGGAGGGTGCGCTTCGTTGATCGAGGACGTACGGTGCGCACCGGTGCACTTGATCGAAGATGAAGGGGCGCACCCCAGTGCCCCGGTGCGGATGATCGAGGATGCTATAAGAGAGCTCCCTTGTGGACAAAGGGTCCACCATTCACCTCATGTCAGCCTGCTTTGCACAAAGTCCATGACTTGAGTTGCTGTCAGTGGACGAAATGTGAATGCAGTTTGCCCAGACAGCCTTGCGCATATTCTCCAAGCTTCCAACATTCCTCCTGATAGCCAAGCCATAGTATGTCTGAAGCTTGCCTAGCTTCTCATCAGTCAGTCGCCATCTACCTGAGAGGCTTTTTTCGTCTGGCAGCTTCTTCTCTTTGCTGTCTTTTTCAATTTTTGCAATTTTTCACTTATCTCTTTGTGCACATGTCCAAGGCACTCTTGCTTAATGATTTCAACCGAATCACCACATGGTTTTGCTGTGGCAATGAACGAAGTCCGCAGATTAAGAGAAAAGTAGAAAGCGGGCGTGGTCGCCATCGACCATCTTTTGTGAATAACCAACTTTAAGCTCTAAGATGTCGCGCCAATACAAATGAAACACTGACTCTTGTGAGTAGAGAAAGAATTTTTAAATACAAAAAGAAGACAAAAAATTTTCCTTCGCAAAGAAAAAAATTTAGCATACCCTGTCGTTTAAAAATTTGTTTCAACGTATGATGTAAAATTGCCTCTTTTTCACTATTTGAATGCACTTGTGTGTGAGATGTAAGTGTTTGCTTATTAACCGCCTGGCTATTCCTATTATTAGTGCTTGCTGGTTTGTATTATAAAATCTCTTTTTTATTGTTTTTCAAAATGTACTGCTTTTACCACTTGTATCAATATGCGAAGTTCAAATGTGCCTTTTTTATCCACTCTGTTTTTTTCCCCTTTTTATTTGTTTTCTTTGTATTTTTTATGTTCTACCCCCAAAACGGGGCCCCCTCCTACAACGCTTTCCATGAAAATGTAGTAGTATCTGTAAATAAATAAATAAATAAATAAATAAAACATAGTACAAAGTTGAAACAAAACGTCCCCTTTCTCCTCGTTTGGCTCCGAGTAAACTTTTGAAGTTCCCGCCTCAGATTCTACAGTCCTCCACCAGGGGTGAAGCCCGCATGGGAAAGGGCAACTGCTACGACGCCGAGATGAGGCAGGGACCGCAAAAGCCCCTCCCTAATTTGGCCCGCCCCCTGCAGTTCCGCCTCCCCCAAAACCGGCCAATGGAAGGCCCCATTTGCGTCCCTTCCCCCTAGAGCCTTTGCCCAGTTCGATCCCAATTTGCGCGCTCTAACGAAACGGTAATTCGCCAGAGAGCGAGCGCGGGCAAAAAGAAAAAAAAAAAAAAAAAGCCCTGAGTCACGCAACCGAAAAGGGAGGAGGGGAAATGAGGAGGGGAGCAGGAAAGACCGAGGCACAAATGCGATTTGATCTTGTTCCCGCAGCCCCAGGGAGGGAACATTGCCGCTTTTGTAGCGCTTTCTTGCCGGTGTTGGCGGCGTCGTGCATCTAGGGAGTAGGGGGGAAAGGACAGTCTCGAAGCAGAGAGCGCTTCCTCGGTGACCTGCTGCGAGTTAGATATACCAGAAGCGTGGAGCTTCGACTCATCCCCCCCCCCCCCCCCTCTCTGTCCCTCCCCAACTCGACCCGAACTTGCCAGACAGGGTGGCTCCCCCACCGTATCCACGAGCACGAGAGCGCAAGTGCGTTCGGTCGGACTGGGATCCCTCCGCCCTTGAAGATGAGCCAGGAAAACATAAAATAAAATAAAATAAAGAAAAGCAGACGCTGTTCGCTCGACAGCGGACTTGGGAGTCCTGCGACGCTGTTAGCATGAACAATCTGTGCTGGGCCTGGCTCGGTGCATCTTCTTTCTGAGTGCTTTGTTTTCTGTTTCGGGGTCCAGTCCCGCTTGTCAAGTAGTAGAGAGACACAGCGAAAATATCCTCCTGTCCTCTTTTCAAACAAAGAGGGCAGGAGGAACGCTGTACGTAAGGAATCTTGTCACAGCGTCGTGCTCTATATCTGTCGTAGCGCGCACCGTACAGAGTTGCGTAGCAACGTCCAGTATGCGCTCCACTCTAAAAAAAAAAAATATATATATAACATCCTGAAAGACGTAATATTTTTTCCTGGTGCTGCAACATCCTTAGGTTGTTAGACTTGTCCCGAGGCTAACACCCGAAGGATGTTATAGCAACACCAGTAGAACGCTGGTGAACACCCTCTAAATGGGATGCTGGCGATCTTAACATAATTCGAAGGATAATTCGGGGTTTGCAAGCTGCAAGGACGACGTCTCACATGCGCAGAAGTGCCAAATACAGACTGAATAAATCACGCACGACATAGGGATCACGACTGTATTAAATGCACCGTCGCTTTATACTCGAACATCCAAAGACGCCCAATGGCACAATGGCAGCTGACCTTCTCCGCAGGTATAGACGCTTTACACACGCGCCAAAATACAGCCGCCATTGCTGACCTTCTCTTGTCTTACCGAGATGCTGAGCAACTGAAACGGTAGTTGACGATCCTCTACAAAGGCCGATGCTTTAGAAAAGGACACAGTTGAATCTAATGTGGCAATAACCTGGCCTTCTATGGTAAAGATGAAGTGAAATAAACGAATTAAGAGGAAACAAAAACTGAAGGTCAGTTATGGCGGCGTCCATGCACAGCTGCTGCAAAGCGTCTATAAGGGTTACACGTATGTTGCTTTGTGGTCATCAGTATACCCTTATGATATATATATATATATATATATATATATTGTGTAAATGTTGCAAAAACAAATCTGATGTGTTTTCGAAATCCGCACAAACAGATAGTAACATCTCCAAATACTTGCTCGCACTCGGTGCAGTGTCTGGATTGTAGCTGTAACCTTTAACATACGACAGTTCAGTTAAATATTTAGGCGTCTTTGTTGACGAACACATGCTGTGTAATGCGCAGGTGGAATCTGTTGTAAAAAAACTACGAGTCATATCTGCGTATTTGTATAAACTCAAAAGTGTGTGCAGCTTGAAGATAAGATTACTTGTGTTTAAATCTTTGGCGGAAGCTACATTACGGTACGGTATTACACTGTACGGTCATTGTTCAGAATACAAAACACGAGCGATAGATAGGATACTAAAACAGATGGTAAACAACATATCACATGGAACTTCATATCAAGTATTGGAAACTCAAGAGACAGCTAAAGAGCTGGACATCCTGTTTTTTAAAAGCTTTTTTACATACGTAGAAATAACAAATAATTATTTCAGTAATTCCTACAAAACTGTCGTAAATAAAAATAGAGATTTGAGACGTACTGAAAGATGCGTCATTCCGAAAATATACACACTGTATGGAAAGAAAAACAGAAATCATTACATTCCTTCTTTATTTAATGAACTCCCAGAGTCCCTTATGAATATGGATTCCACTGGGGTACTAAAAAGGAAACTAAGGAATTGGTGTCAAGCATCTCAGCTGTAGATATCGTAGCCTGACCGTTGGAGATATTTCGTACTTTTATTGCATGGTTACGTGAGTAGACTTGGCTATAAGCACCTATATTTCATGCTCTAACGTGTTCCATTTTTGTATTTATTTGTGTTGCTAATTTGGTGTTCCCTTCATTTTTTTGTGCTGCGGAGTGCTTACTTTTTTTCTTTTTTTTGTAACAACATGTATTCTAGTTGGTCGCCTGCAGCCCCACATACAAGCAGAATGCTGCTTTTGTGGGCCAGCTCTTTATTTTGTATGACCTGATCTTAAAAAAAAAAACGGAATTGAATTATATATATATATATATATATATATATATATATATATATATATATATATATATATATATATATATATATATATATATATATATATATACGACAAAGCATTGGTCCAGGCAATAAATATTTGACATAGTAACCGAAACAAAGTGTTTCAAGAGGGATGCAATACTTCAAATACCCTTAAAAAAGGAAGGGTGTTCTCATCGTTATAGCACCCTTATTTATTTATTTATCTATTCTATTTATTCAGTTACCTACAGCGCCCTTGCTGGGGCATTACTGTAGGGTGAGGGGGGGGGGGGGGAAGACAGTACAGAATTTACACAAAGGCAAAGTACTTATAAAAACACAGAAGACTCTGTGATGTGGGACGATTCACAATGGGCCTTTTCCGCAAATGTTGGGCGCCATCTATCGGCAAGCAGGAGAGGCGTTTTTGATGGCCTGCCTTGCTTCCGGTTCTGCCCTCTCCAAGCTATGTTGGCTGTCTGAACGCGGTCGGGAAATGCGCTCACTGCTCAGCGTTTGTTTTTCCTCTATCCAACACAATCGACGAGCAGATTTGTTTTCAATTAATGCGTTAACTACGAACGACTTCGTCAGTTTGTACATTTTTTTTTTTTCGAATGAATGGACGATCGATTTCGCCGTGCTGCCCGTTGTGACTGCCGCCACCGTCGAAGCTCTCTTCGACCTATGAGAAAGTACAAACGGTTACATTAAACTAGGATTCATGTCATATGCAGTACCGGCAGTAAATTCATAAAATATTCGAGACCAAGGTACAGTTAAGGAAAGTTTTTTTTTGTTTTTTTTTTAATTGCGATCTATTTGTTTAATTTGCTCGAAAATTTCAATTGGCAAGATGTATTCCCATAAATGTGAAAGCTTACTCTAAACCGTCCGAAAAACACCGGCGCCTGAACGTACCAATGTAATTCTCATCAAATGTGTATTTTAGTGGTGGATTTTTACCTTGTGAAATTTCAACCCGTCGTTTCATTTCTATTATAAAATGAGACCAACAAACTTGGCCGGGTCAACGGCAGACTTGTTCAGCGACTATACTACATGTCGTTTGCGAGCGCCGCTGACCCTGGCGAGTTTGTTGGTCTCGTTTTGTACTGGAAACAAGCACCACTTTGAAATTTCACAAGGTCAAATTCACCGCTAAAATACATGTTTCATAAATATCTAAGATTAATACGTGCAGCCACCGATTTCTGAGCGAGCCTCGTCATTGATGTCACCCCACTTCAGGCTACAGCTGTGTATGACTGTAGATCCTGAAGAAAAAACACAAAATCGGCCACACCTGTTTTCGTTTTTTTTTTTCTTTATTTTTAGTTGAGCGCCGCCGCCTGTAGACAATGTTGCAAGCTTATTGTTTGTTTACTCGATACATACACGAGGACAACAGATCAAGATGATTGTTTCCTCTTTCTTACTTAACCGCAAGACCAGCAGATACGGTCGTGGTATACGATAGATCTGCTCCCATTTCCCATCCTGGGTGTGCACGTAGCAACAAACTGTGCAGCATAGCCACTTTACCCCAATGATTTATAAATATATGAAAACTGTGGGTTATTCCAATGTTTACAACAACCAAAAAGCAGACAGGCAGTTTGCGTAGCAACACGAGACCGTCACATTGTTAAACAAAAAAGTGTGCCAGTGAAACGCACTATCCCAGAAACGCTAACTCCGAGGCGCTCGCTCGGCGTGGCACATAAGCCTCACGACAGCATACCTAACCAATCTGCTGACTTGTATTCACACACAAATAAAAAATGAGGAAACAATAACATGAACCTTCCTTGAAGTGGCAACTGCAAACGCGGGAGTGCTTTCAAGGCTGCCTTTACGAGCCGTACGCATTGTATCGCTGGATCGCCCGAATCTAGAGCTGCCGCTTCGTCGAGTGCAGGCTAATAGAAGGAAACCCAAAGAAGCTTAAACCGCGACAACGCTCGCTGTCGTTGCTGCGCTTAACAACAAAATAGCGCTAGGGTCTGTGGAGAGCTTCGAAACGCGCGACCACCACTGCCTCCTGCAGCCCCGAGCCGGACGTACCGCGCCACCAAAAATGGCGGACTCCTGTCTGCTGCTGCCGCGCATGCGCCGTGGAAACCCCGGAAAAAGCCCATTACAGCCATGGCAAAATATCTAGATGCCAGCACCACAGCAACTTTACAATAGAGACGCCAAGAAAAGACGATAACAAAGTATTAACAGCAATCAAAATATATAATTGAATAACAAAGTTTGTAGGGTTGTAAAAAAAATTTAAAAAAAAGTGAAGCAGGGACAATTTCAGCTAGTAAGCTGCATAAGCGATGTCAGATATTTTCGGCGGTTAGTAAGGAAAGGCCACCCTAACATATTGCATATAGCAGACGAGCTCTTAGAGAAATCATACTCGCCTGACACAAACCGCGCTGCACGTTTCTGTGTGCGTTCGAGCTCATTACTTTTCTTGATGTAAGGATCCCACGCGGTGCAAGCATATTCTAAAATCAGACATACGTTCGCATATGTAAAGTTTCTTTGAGTTTTGTGGGTGTCTGCCCAAAGTTACGTCTAAGCGGCTAGCGTTAGAGGATAGATAATTAACATGAGCGTTCCAAGATAATTCGTTGGTAACCAAAACTCCTAAATACTTATATTTTGAAACAACAGATAAGCTTGTGCCACCAAGGAAATATTCTGTGAGTAGATATCGTCGTTTGTTAGTAAATCTGACTAGCTTGCATTTATTTAAGTTCAGAGTCATCGTCCATGTTTGACACCACGATAAAATAAAGTTTAGGTCTTTCTGCAAGAGCTCAGAGTCCGCTTCGCATGTTATATCACAGTAAACACAGAAATCATCGACATATAGTCTGACGCGACTAGAAATATTCTCACAGTTAAATCACTTATGTGTATTAAAAAAAAAGGGGGAGGGGGGTACCAAGGACAGATCCTTGCGGGACACCAGATAAGACGCTTGCATTAGACGAACTCACATTACCTAGGACCACAATTTGCTTTCTTCCAACGAGATAAGCTTAATTCAAGCCATTTATTTAGTGCATCTGGAATATGAATGGTGGATAACTTTTGCAGCAACAAAGTGTGTGATACCGAATCAAATGGATTACGAAAGTCTAAATAGACACAATCAACTTGGCTACCATAGTTTATCGATGCAGGAAGCATTTGTCAGAGATATAGGCCAATAGTTAGATGTTTTTGTTTTGTCTTCACTTTCGTGTAGGTTTGCATTTTTTCAATGAAGAGGTAATTCCCTCTGTTTCAATGATTTTAAAATTTTAGACGAGACATCTGGATATAGAGCGACAGAGGCAGCACAATTTCCACAACCTGTTAAACCTGTTAGATGCTTCAAAAATGAAGCATGTTCCATACAACAGTAACTATTTTACGATACGAAAAGGGTGTATTACTCAAAATGAAGGAGCTGAAAGGGTGTAAGCCACTGGCACACGCTTTGTATACACCTTAGGCCGCCGCCATGTTGCTGATGCTGATGCAGCTGGTGCGACTCTCGCGCCCTCTATCAGCTAGAAATTTTCTGTCACTCTCTTGGACTGTAAAGACCCGCTCTGCGCGGTTATTTACCTGCGTTTTTGCGGTTTTGCATTCGACGTTTTCTAGCCCCTCACTTTAAAAAAAGGGTGTAGTACTTACACCCACTGGGGTGTATGTGACTTGTCATATATACGACACCCCCCTGGGTATATATGCTACACCCCAGAAAGGGGTGCACATATGCACCTCATTTTGAGGTGCATATGTGCACCTTTCCGTACACCCCCATACTCACCGGGTGTACAGACACACCCCACCCCGGGTGTACATATATTCCGTTTTACAGTCTCCTCACTCACTGGGAATGCCAATACACCCCATTCTTAGGTGTACATATATTCTTTTTTTCACGCCATCTGCACTTATTGGGAATGCTGTTACACCGCAATCTTAGGCGTACATATATTCCGTTTTCCACACTCTCCTCACTTACTGGGAATACCGATACACCCCATTCTTAGGGTGAACATGCATTCTCTTTTCCACACACTCTTCACTTATTGGGAATGCTGTTATACCCCATTCTTAGGTGTACAATGCGGCGCCGTTTCGCACGGGAGACAAAAGATTGCGCAAACGGTCGCGGCGCCAACTGCCGCCAACGAACGAGCATACAGCGCCGATAGCCGGTGTCTTTAGCAGACGATCTTTTCGACTCAAAAGTGGCGCGAGTTTTTCTGATATCAGTTGCCAATGCGTTATTTTATCATCCTTACTAATAAAACACATTGATTGGACACATAATCGATGAAAAAATGAATTGTCGGGTTATTTTTACTGTTTTTTTTTTGTTTTTTTACGGGGTACTGCTGTCGTCTGCTTTGCAGATCCTTGTTGTTACCACGCCTGTTTTTGTTTTGTTTTTTCTGGGACGGTCGCCGCCTGCGGAACGTGCACCACATTTGAGTCGAAAAGAACGTCTGCTAAAGACGCCGGCTTTCGGCGCTGTATGCTCGTTCGTTGGCGGCAGTTGGCGTCACGACCGCTTGCGCCATCTCTTGTCTCCCGTGCGATACGGCGCCGGGTTGTTTAAAGACCGGTGGCTTCGCCGCATTTCCATAGGAGCTAAGCCTTTTTCTTTCTTGACTTTTTCCTCAGGTAAATTCGCTCTTTGTAAATTTTACAAAAAAAAATGCATCATCTGTGGGCAACGCTGCGCTAAGTCGTAGCGCGATAGATTAAGAAACCGAATTTTGCGGTCGATTTAAAGAGCCTTGCTGCTCCTTGAAACACCCAGCACATTTATTTTCAAAAGAAAAAAAAAGTAATGTATTCTGCTTTTACGGGTGACCGCATGGGGCATTCGTTCATCTCTGACCTCTGCTGTTCACGTTGCTGTGCTTGCATTGTGTTGGTCTAAAAAAAAACACTGTGTTAAAAAAAAAAAATTAGTTTCATTGTCTGCAGTCACGGAAGTTTGAAGATTGCTTTATTTCGCCGACTGGTAAGAAACCAGGACATATTTATATTTGACAGAATTTAATTACCCCAATTTCTGCTCCACGTGTCTGGCCAGCTGTGCTTCTAAGAAATACTTGTCTAGAGACCCTTGACAAAAACGATTTGTTGTTGAAGACGACCGAAAGACCGTACAGGTTAAGATAGGGACATAAACCATTTTGCTTCTGATTTCGAACGGTAAGCAACCACGCAGTCAAGTGCGAATGCGTTCGTAGATATAAAAAGAAATTCTGAGAGACAAAAATGTCAACTTCATTGTTCAGTGCAATTATTTCTGCCATTCACACGCGTGCTCGGTGTTGAGCTGCTACGTTATTCCCCACGTGATTTTTTTTTTTTTGCATGTTTTGAATTTTTGGTTACAAAAGGAAATTGGATATCAGGTCTAATGTAAGCGTGTATAATTCGACTCATAGTGACCACTGTTTTGTTCAACGACCTAAATAAATTTTGGCAAAATGATTTTTTTTTACTCCTTTTTTAAGAATGAGGTCCTGAAATTTACCTTTATTCGAACTGACCTAAAACAATCTATAGTTTACAGCCCTCTACCATCAAAAAAAGATATATATATATATATATATATATATATATATATATATATATATATATAATGGGAATTAGTGAAGATTGACAAGTGCAGCCGGAGTAATATTGTAAACGAAGAGGGGAGAAGGTGATTATTGAATTTATTTCATCAAAGTTAGGGAAAGGGAAAGGGAAAGAGAGCTGGCGAAAAATTGGGCCAGGAGCGGGGATTGAACCCGCAACCGTCGCCTGTCCGGGGCCACGCCTTAACCGATTAAACTATCCCGGCCACTGGTTTCGGCGGACTCAATTTCTGACCAGCTCTCTCTGTACTGTTTAGTTTCGAATTTGCTTAACTTGGTAGACGACAATCGTTGCTGATTTAAGGCCCGCGCTGTTTCCGACATGCGGCAGTGACGTGGCACGTCATCTCAGCTTTTGCAAATGTCGGAAAGGGCCCGTCTTCCAAGATATCTAGGGAATCACTCCTCCCGATAGGGACAGGCTGCACCGTATATATAATGGGAATGAGTGAAGATTGACAAGGGCAGCCGTAGTAATATTGTAAACGAAGAGGGGAGAAGGTGATTATTGAATTTATTGCATTAAAGTTAGGGAAAGGTTACTATTACTACTACTAGTAACATCTTAAAGGCCGCCGTACAGTTCGCGCTTTCCACTTTTTCTGCGTTTCCTCCTCTCCTGCTCTCCTTTCCTTCCTTCACCGCCCTCCCCCATCTGTTTACCGCCCTCCCCCGAGGGGACAACATGGAGAATGGATTAGGAGACGCCTCCGTTAATCCGGCTTAACCCGCCGAAGAGGGAGCCTGCTGCTTGACTAAAAATTATTTCGCTGCTCGAAAAAAAAAAAAAAAAAACGCCGCGGGCAGCGACCGTATGCGCTTTGCCGGATGCGCAACGCTCCGTCCGCCTTGAACAAGCTTGTATGCATTGGACTAACATTTTTTGAAGTGCGGCAGGTTTAGTGTAGGTCCTATCATATGGTCCTGCAAGACTTCCCTGTCCGCCACAAGCTAGCCAATAATTCAAGAACATAACGACGGCAGCGTAGTCAAACAGTGTAAAATAAAATGTATATAATATATCTAAGAACACCGTTGTCTTCACTGCTTGGCTTTCAAATTCTTAGCGCTGCCAATAATCATAATCAAACTATTTTTATGATTGAAGACAACTCGTCATGCATCTACCCCAAGATTACGCTTACGTGAAACATGATTCGGCACGGGAGCGGCTCAAGTCACCGTAAACATATTTTTTTTTTTTTTTTAACGTGGATTTTGCTTTTTTAATTTAGCTGAGGCACCACTGGCAGAACGCGAATCGCATACTTGGAAGGTATATACCGTCTGAAAACTCATATAGCTGGTTCAGTGATTGCAATACTATCGCATTCGTTGAAGCTTGATTTGTTGATTCGAACTTCAACAAATCACACGCACCCATTCTCCCTATTCCTGTTTACCCAGTCATAGTCGTTCCCTCACGATGCAATACGAGTACAAGTAACTGCAGTTTATGCATTGTTGACGTTAATTGGACAGCCGTGATCACACGGTTGTCGTCGCGTCGAATTCCGGTACACTGATTCATTTCTGTCTCACCGCCGTGACGCCACACGAGAAAAGCGATTTCGTACTGTCTGTGAAATTAGGAACACAGAAATCAAGCTATAATCCCGGTAATAAAACAAAGCGAAATGGATCTCTGCAGCCAATACACAACCGTTTGCGAGGTGACTAGGTGAAAGCATAGATTACCTCCGTGCCTTTGCCCTCTGCACACTGCCAGAGAGAGTCATACAAACTCCTTGGAGCTATTGTCAACACGATTGCGTTTGCAAGCCTCTAGTTTGACTCGGCTGGAATTCGTCCCTTTCATAGCTCTCTATGAAACGAGAAAGGTAGATACTTTTCTACATTGGGTGGGTTTGCCCGGGGCCTCCAGTTATTTACGGCCAAAATCACGCTGGAGGCGCTTCAGCAATGTTCTCTCTGGTCGACACACGTGCACACTAAAAATGCCAGTCGTCTGCCTTCCCAAAAGATACTTGAAGAGCCAATCATAGAGACCGACGGATAACGAGGCCGAAATTATGCTTATACCTCAAAAAAATTATAACACAAATTTGGCCTCGTCATTCCCAAACTGGTTGCCGGACGAAATTCTCTATGCGTATTGTAAGCCAGGGTTGGTAATAGTAACATAAGATACGTACGGCAGAATTCCCTGCCATAAATAAAATGATTTGGCTAACGCTAATGTAACGCGAAATAGGTGCAAAGAGTTATGCAAAAGGGAGCGTAAACCGAAAAAAAGGAAAAAAAAAAAGAAAGACAGAAGAAAAGGAGAAGTAATAATAATAAAAAAAATCTCTGGCGACGTGGCCAAAAAAGAAATTCTGTTCATGCGATTTTTATTGTCACGTGATCGAACAAAAAAAAAATAAACGAAATAAAAAAGAACACGAGAAAAAATCATCCCCTGCCCGGTTTCGAAGCTAGGCCCTCTTGATCGTGAAACTAGCGCGCTATTCGTTGCGCCTAGTTGCGCCGACATAACTTTTTTTTTTCTTTCTTTATTGCAAGTTGCGCCAACATAACTCTGCCTGTAATGCTCGCGCATTTTCACATCATAGGAGAAAGCTTAGGTGCCTTCGTAGCTTTCCATGTATGTGTTATTTTCATTTGTGGCAAGAATTCACGTTCCAGAATGCTTTTAGAGTTTTGGAGCAAAACGAGTGTTCTTCATCCGAGTCACCTTCTAGAGCCAGTAGACCGCACTGGGTCGTCCAGCTAATCAAGCAGCTATTTTCAAATTCTCTGACGTGCCCGTCCTCGCATCCGAGGTCGCCGTTTGACAAGCTTATCTTCCACCTGGTAGCCGGAACCCCAACGGCAGCTTTGTTCCGTCCCCACTCCCTCTCGAGAGGATGGCCTCGCCCCAAGGCTAATCCCATTCTCTAGACGCCCTTTCCACCCAACGCTGGCCCTTTCCCTCCCCGTCTCCAGCTTCGGGAGAGAAGGTTCTTCCCTGCAGAACGTCCCGTTTGTACAGCGGCCTTTAAGTAAAAGGTACTTATTACTACTACTGCTACTAAGTAACATCGAACTTCAAAGCATTTCTTAGGGTCCGTTTGAGGGGCCAGACCTTCTCCATTTTGCGTTGTGCTCGTGTACGTATTCCCTCCTGAAATAAACGGAAGTTACTCAGAAACCGCAATCTGCGGATCACGATCACATTTTGGAGTTTATAGGTCAGAGTTCATTAGCCATCCCGAGGTTTTCTCTTTATAGAATACGTTCTTTTATCCACTGAAGCGCTTCGTCCCTGCGTTTAAAGTTTTCCGGCCAAGACCGGACAGTTTCCCGATTTTCAACCTCTTGGAGTCGTTCGTGAGAACCGATTTGGTCACTTGTGATGGCGTCATTGCGACGTTCGGTTGCATACGTCAGCGGTGCGTGCGGCTGTTGCTTACCCGCTGGGTTGTCAGGGACAAATTTCCTTGATATCATGAAGAAAAAAAAAACCTTAAAACTTATAGACCTTTGCAAAAAGAGCGCTCTGGCCGCCGTCATTTTGCGAATCGAGCGATCCCTATAGACCTTTCCAGCGGCAGTCTCGAACGAAGCGATTTCCAGCGCGCATCCCTGGTTTTGAGAGTCTACGTCAGTGTTGCCCGACTGCGCTGAGCTGTGGGTTTTCTCGTCAGTAGGCTGTGGCAGCCTGCGTACGAGCAATTTCGAACGCTGGTGGCGGCAAAATCGCCTCGCTTTATTTTTTCTTCTGTGTTCTATGGCGAAGATAATTTCTCGAAATTATTAGGAAAGCGTTGAATTATTTTTGAGAACAAAAACAAACAAATGAAAGCTAGTTTCGGTGAGTCCGTGCGCGACAGAACAAATGCAACTGGGATGTTTGTTTCATTTTATGCTGATCTTTTTAACGGCACCATACACTCAGCCGTGTCAACCTACAAAGATCTTAACTGTCTAACATATTTGACCACACCAGAGGACAGCCGAACTGCATGGGTATTGCCCCCTCACTATATGGAATTCAACGAGTCTTATCAATCGAACAACATATATTGTACGTACCCCTCGGTGCCGCGTTATCCGAACAGGATTTGAGAAAGGTCTCAAATAACACAGCATATCCAATATACAGTGTCGACGATAGTCACTTCACGACGATCGGACGGAATCCTGCTTGTCTTGGGGTACGTTTTGAAAAGTAATGTTTTTTTCACACAGCACTAAAGCAAATGAACGAACGTGTCTATTTAGAACTTCCCATACCCCGGACCCTATCAGCTACTTCTTGCCAAGACCGGGGACATATCCGGGAAGGCTTTTCGGAGATTAGGGAGTTTTCGTAGATCGTTTTCGCCGTCCCGCAAGGCCCTCCGCAACCCGCTACGATAGCGGGAACTCCACAGTCAAGGCTATCGGCGCGCAGGCGCAGTAGCAACTTCTTCGTTGCGGAACGCTTAGCGGAAGGGGCAGCGCGGTCTACGAAAACTCCCTATTATCTCAACGGAAATAATCCTCGAAGAACGTCGAACGGCCTGCGTCGCGGGCTGCTTGACGTTCGCTTTCTTCGCTCGCTCTCTTCGTTCGTTTCCTGCGAAGGTCCAGCAGGCTACAAGCCCTGGTATTGCCTGGTTCTCACAGAGGAAGATTACAAACACACGCAAGCATCCTGAACAGACAAATAGAGTAAAAACTTCCAAGAAAAGCCGGCGAACTCCGAACACACAATGCAGGTGGGGAGCCGCGCTGACCGGGTTTCCACAGCTCAGGCGGGTGGCAGAACTTTTTGGCTGATTGGGGTCGCTCGAGTCGCAAAATGGCGACGGCCAGCGAGCTGTTTCTGGAAAGGTCTATAAGCCAGAAATTCCTGGCACCCGCCTGAGCTGTGGAAACCCGGTCAGCCTGGCTCCCCACCTGCATTCTGCATCCGGAGTTCGCCGGCTTTTCTTGGAAGCTTTTACTTTATTCGCCTGTTTAGGGTGCTAACCCTTTGTATGTTATCTTCCACTGTGAGAACCAGAGAATACCAGGGCTCGTAGGTTGGTCGGCCTTTGCAGGAAACGAACGAAGAGAGCGAACGTTAAGCAGCCCGCGACACAGGCAGTTCGACATTCTTGGAGGATCATTTCCGTTGAGGTAATCTCCAAAAAGCCTTCCCGGCTGTGTTCCGGGTCTTCGCGAAAAATAGCTGATAGGGTCGGGTCCGGGGTGTGGGGACAGAATAGACACGTTCGTTCATTTGCTTTGGAGCTGTGCAAAAAAGCTGCTGTCTTCTACATGTTCCCCAAAACGCGCCGGATTCCGTCCAAGTGTCGTGAAGTGACTATCGTCGACACTGAGACTATCGTCGACACTGAGACATTTCTCAAGTTCTGTTCGGATAACGCGGCACCGTGCGGTACGTACAATATATGTTGTTCGATTGATGAGACTCATTGAATTTCATGTTGTGGGCGGGGAATATTCATGCAGTTCGGATATCCTGGGTGGTCAAATATTTTGACCTTTATAGATTGACACGGCTGAGTGTACGGTGCCGTAAAACGATGAACATAAAATGAAACAAACATTTCAGTTGCATTTGTTCTGTCGCGCACGGACTCACCAAAACAGCTTTCATTTCTTTGTTTCTGTTCCCAAAAGTAGAGCACTGCATGCTTTCTTAAATACCTCTATAAATTATGTTCGCCACAGAACACAAAATAAAAAAAGAAAACGCGGCAATTTAGCCTCCACCAGCGTCCGGAATTGCGCCTACGCAGGCTGCCACTGCTCACTGACGAGAAACTCCACAGCTCAGCGCAGTCGGGCAACACTGACGTACACTCTCAAAACCAGGGACGCACGCTATAAATCGCTTCGTTCGAGACTGCCGCTGGAAAGGTCTATAAGGGGTGAACTTTTAGGGTTATAGCAGAGAGGGTAATAGAGAGAAAAAAATGCCCTCCCCCTCTCACCCGCTGTCGTCTGCTCCGCCGAGTGGATGTACCTAGCATCCGGCTGGCGTACAAACTCAGTTTAAAATCGCGTCATTTTGGGAATTTCAAGCGCAGATGCGCAGATTTTGGTATGCCAGATCTCGTGTAATACTATGCTAGATACAAAAGACTAACATAGTCCAATTGCGCTGTTAAATGCGTGCAAATAAAAAAAAAAAAAAAAAAACAGAGAAAACTGTGTCAGATTCGCCGGTCTCTCCGGCGAAAAGTAAATCCGGTTGCTGTACTTTCTTCTACTATACAAAGTTCGTACTAGTGCAGGCCTTTATCGACCATGAGTGGAAGTCTGAAATAATAAATAGAAAAGTGCTCTCGTGCCGCAATAAACGCAGTAGTTGAGGGCAGTACTGCCGGCTGACTCAACTGCTATTTTAGTAACGGAAAAAAGATATGTCAGTTGATCATTTACCGAAGTAGAACAAAAAGCTCTAGGTTGATTTTGGAGTAGCCACAACTATTCTAAAACGCGAACCACTTCACAACGGCAGCCACGAACGAGAGTTCGATTTTCCGTACAGCCCGCCGATACAGCCCCAAGATGGAGAATGGCAACTTCCCGGTTTGTCGTTTGCTAGCGGAGTCGGGCGCATGCCCTCTCTCTCGTTTTACCCCACCGAACCAGCCGAACCCGATGAAATTCCCGGATGTATGGAGAGGGCGCTGCTGTCGAACATACCCATGCGCACGTGTACATTGGGCATAGCTTGCGTTTCTGTGTTTTTCTAAAATAAAGTTCAGTTGAAAGTGCACCTCGTCCTGTCTGCTTCTCTCCTTGTGTCCTCGTTGTTTTGGCGCCTCACTTCAAGCAAAAATGGTGCCGCCCAGAGAGCGTTATAAGTGGAATGGTCTTGCTTGGCAAGTGGTCGGACGAACTCTTTTTGCAGACTACTCGGCGAAATAGCATTGATATAAGTTGTATTGCGAGTCGCTTTGACAGACACATTAGGAAAATACGATAGGAACAACCGGGCCGATTGTTGCTTCGCTGTGACGTCGAGAATTGGGCGATCAGGTCTTCAAGCGAAAGGCCCGTCGGCCCGTTCCGGCACTCCTAATGCCGTTTGGCACGCGTGGTCGCAACCAAAACCTTCCAAACTTGCCAGTTTTCAAATAGTGGATTTTCGTAGCACAAAGATTTTGTTTGTTTCAGCAACCAAATTTAATGCTGAGCCTGGTAACAAATGTGACGGCGTACAGAAACCAGGATACTAAAGTTTTTCTTTAGAAAAACACCAGGCTTTGCAATGTGCGTACGGTTCTGTAGCATGCAGAGTTTGGTTTTAATTACCCAAATTTTATTCTAGTGTATGTGGGCGTCGGGAGGAGAGGACAGCCGAGCAAGGCGCGAGCGGGGGCCAGCCGGCGAGGAAAGAGGAAGAGTTTGCTGCACGAGGCTGGGACCGGGCAGGAACGATAGAGAAGTTCTGGCTGGTCTGGCCTATGGCGACTCCCGCGAGCATTCCACCAGCGAAGTTCGGATCAGGACTGGCGGAAGCGGCGAGCCCTGGTCATACCGGCCCGGGCTATCACGATCCCGGAGGGGCTCCGCAGCGAGACACTGGCTGTGATAGCCCGGAACAGCTAGCCTACGCAACACTGGCGTGGGAAGGACGATCCGCAGGTCTGGACACGGACTCCGACTGCGAGCTCAGAACGAAGGGCGACAACTAGGGTCGGCGGGTCCGGACTGCCGGCTCTCGAAGACGGGCAACCGGGTAGTACAGTAAACCGATGCGCTGCCTTCTTGTTGCTTCCTGGAAGACGAACGAAGCGAACATACCGATCGGGCGCCGATTATTATATAGTGGTGAAGACAACTCAAACTGGTGTCCAAATGACAACTCTAGAATATGCTCTAAACACTTCGACCTATCAAGGCTCCCGGTGGTCTTAAAAAAAACTGCATAGAAGAACCAGGCACACGGCGCGCACGTACACACGAGGACTGCTGAAATCGGAGTCGCCGCCGCTCGCCACGGCCCGACGGGCAGACTGGCCGCCCCAGTAACACACACGCCTCCGCTCGTGGAGCTGAATGCAGCACCTCGCGGTGCCGCCTGGCCATTGCCGGCTGGCTGTAGCAGGTACTGTAAAAATACGGTTCTAATATGTACCGTACGTTCCCAAATAAATCTCCAAAGCATACGCACACGAATCCGCGCTGATCAGCTGATCGGAAGTGATGTCTTGAAATTCATACCCCTTGATCACACGTCTTCGAAATGGCACGCACACGCAAGGAACCGAGGTTGTCACACACGTAAAAAACACACCAGGGGAATACCTCAGTCGTTTTCCCCAGTAGCAGGTACTATCGGGGGAAAATGAAATGCGAACAGAGGAGCGCGTGGCTCGCGGTACAGGCTGCGCCGCCTGGAAGTAAACCTAGGGGCGAGGGTGCGTGGCCTACTTCGATGTGCTCACGCCCCTCGATTGGCGCTCCCCCAGCTTCGGCAGTGCGCCTCTCAGGGCGCTGAAAGCTGTCACCGCTATCTTTGCCTGCTCGGCGAGTGCGGCGAGCTTCTTTGCACCGCACGCGCTGAGCCAGCAAAGATAGCAGTGATAGCTTTCAGCGCACTAAGAGGCGCACTGCTGAAGCTTGGGGAGCGCCAATCGAGGGGCGTGAACACATCGGAGTAGGCCACGCACCCTCGCCCTAGGCTCACTTCCAGGTGGCGCAGCCTGTACCGCGAGCCACGCGCTCCCCTGTTCGCAATTCATTTTTCCCCGATAGTACATATACAAAAAAACAGCCCGCTTCCTTCAAACGACGAAGACGTTTCCAAATTGGCATTCTTTCCTAATGCGGCTTTCGTATGTATGCTGCAGTTTACGCTTGAACAGGTGACAGAGACACCAGAATACCCATTTCCAATTTTTAAGTGAGAGCTAAAATGAATAAGAAATACAATATGTCTCTCTACCTGCGTCACCAAAGGGCACGCGTATAACACGTTTAAAAGAATTGAAAATAAATAAATAGGGTCTAATATGGCTAAAAAGGAAATTTTGATTTAAAAGCCAATCATCAAAGAAAAACAGGGAAGCAGCAAAACTGCTAGATCGGGTACGCGCTTATGATTTTGTCAGCGGGCTTTTGTCGAGTCTAAAGCAAGGTAATATGGGCGTAGTTTAAAATATCGTCCATTTAGTTTTGTGCCTCTTGATTATTGTTACTTGGATGAGACGACGACGAGTTTTTTTTTTTCAATCTGTATTATAAAAGAAGATAAATATATAATATTGGGTTTATTAAAGAATGAACGTTCGTTTTTTTTTCTTTATTACTTTAAGAGTAATCCAAATTACTGTTCCAAACTGTTTTTTTCCTCTAATCCTTTTTTTTTCTAATATACTATAGAGCTAAAATTTTGTGATATTGGATCTAAATATTTACCTGCCAATAAGTTGTTAAGAATCAGAGACCTGCCAACTGTGATTCATCGTTCATCTTTCTTCGGTGTTAGTCGAGATAAGAAGCCGGTTTCCAAAGGCTGACTTGTTGGTTTTTGGTGATTTCAATTTTCCGCCAACCGATCGGGCCAGTTTATCATCTGATGGGTCACGTACATCAACAGAATTCATTGGCATATGTTTAACTTTTAATCTAACGCAAATGGTTAACAAACCAACACGCTCTGCTAACATCCTTGATCTGGTTTTAACCACATCAACGAATCTCGTAAAGTCGATTCAGCCTTGTGATGGGTTGAGCGGTCGGCGGAGAAAAACTCGATCACCGGAGAAAAGCTCACCGCCAAAAACTGTCCGATGCGGAGAAAAGCTCACCGGCCGTTTGACGGATGCGGAAAAAAGTTAACCTACGATTCTAAGAGTCGAGCGTTCACTAAAGTGAAATGCGTTCACTGAAGTGAACGCACACTGCAGCATTTTAGGATGCCTTACGCGCATGCGGTCATTCTGGACTTCACCAGCAATTTTTTTTTCTTTTTAATATAGAAACGTTTTGTAACATGTCAGGCGAAATAAAAGAAACAATTTCAATAGAAGGCTAATTAAGCAAAATAACGGGGGAAATACAATCAGTGTAGAGGGCTGCAGCTTGAGTAGTTTCTGAATATTTATTTATAAAATGATCTTTTATAAAGTAGACCGACACCGCATTGCCAAATCTCCACATTCCACCTAAGCAGTAAAATCAATTTTTACCTCACTCGAACAGAATATAAGCAAGGTCATATTTCCTCTATCCCGGCTACGTCAGAATTAAATATGGTCACACTCGCGCAAAATCGGCTGACATCAAAGCTAACGAGAGCTACAGCCATGGTGGAAGATAAAAATCCAGATGCCTTAAATCGTCATTTAAATCATGATTTCAATCAAACCTTTCCCGCAAAAAGAATCCCCAACCTATATATATATATATATTATATTTTCCTTTCCCGTTTCTTTATAATTTTATGCTTTAAATATCCGCATATGGAACATATGAGGATATTGAAAGCATAAAATTATAAACAAACATTAAAATCAAAGAATCATCACACAATAAAGATTTATATCAGACTGAACACGAAAAAAAAAAATCTGTGGTCTTCGGAGCAAGTCGATGAGTTGAGTTTTATGTCACATCGTCTTGCAATCACATCAGAAAGCGAGACATAGAAACAAAAACTGCGAAAGTAATGTCGTATTGCAAGAAAATCAAAGAGCGAAAGGAAAAACAAAAACATGTACAGCCTTTTCGCTAGAGAAAAAAAACAGCTTTTGTTTTAGTATGGCGTGGTTTTCATAAACAAAAAAAAACTGTTAAAATTGCGGAATTATTTTTTCCGCATTGTTTTCATTGATCGGCAGAATTGATCAAACAATATGCTATTTTTTAAAAATGCGCATAGTTATAAATAATCAATATTTTCTTGCTGCAGTGATTATTTTAAATCAGATTAATATTATTTAAATTAAATGAATCAAAATTAAATAAAAAAAATCACTTTTCAGCTTTTTTTTTTTTTACTTTGCCCACAGCTTACCGACTTGATGTGGAATGAGTACACTGTGTGGCAACGTCAACATAAACGAGAGATTGGTCTTTTTTTTTTTCTTACGTGTTATTGTTTGCCGTTAAAACTATTAGTGCGCTGCAAATTCGCTATTTCGGCACATAAACTTATGCGATAAAAGTTTGACGTTGGTCTACCCCTCCTCTAAGTAAAATGCGAAAAATCGCCTCGAGCTAACTGGGTTGCATAGTGTACCGCCTGCGCGACAGCGCCTAAAACATTGGCAGCACTACCAATGATAACGACCACTTTACATAAAATTTAATTAGACGTGAGTTTTTCTCCGGGCCTGTCAAAACAATGGTGAGCTTTTCTCCGGACCCGCACAAAAGTGAGTTAGCCTTCCTCTCGTGAGCTCTTCTCCGGTGAGCTTTTTTCCGGGATTCGGGTTGAGCGATCATAGGATCCTTCGCGTTAACCTGTCACTCCCGGTAGTTGTAAAAAAAAAAAATTGTAAAATTATTTACGATTATAATAAAGCCGATTATGAAGCAATAAACAACGAACTATTAATTTTTCCTAACACTTACGTAACGGAATTCTCGATAAGATTTGTAGAGGAAAACTCAACGCTTTATAAGAATAAAATAAATAACCTAGTTCAAGGATAAATCCCTACACTAAACATCAAGACTGATTCATCTAATCCTTGGTATAAGCAAACAATCCAGTCATTAAGCAATAAAAAAAAACGACTTTTCGTAAAGGCAAAAGGAGACAACTTATCTGGCGTATGTCAGTCCTACCACACTGCACTCTGAAATTATACAAGGAGCCTTAAATTATCTAAAATTACATACTCCTCACAAGACCTCTCCACAACCTTACATGACAACGCAACCAAATTCTTGAAGCTTTTGTCACTAAAAGTGGCCGCGCAAACATCGACCTGAAGGATACTGCTTTACCTGTTTTAGAGACTGAGTGCCCTAAAGTGCTAAACGAACACTTTTTTCGATATTTACAAATGAATGCCCACATAATATTCGCGCCATACGCCAAGAGATTTACGAACCCATGTCTTCCATTCCTTTTAACTCACCCGGTATCATTAAGTTAATTCAGAACCTAAAAATAATTTCGTTAGCAGGGCAAGATGATACTAACGCTAAGATACTAAAGAAGCCAGCCAGTATTTCAGTGAAATTTGAAATCTCACCTCTAACCAGACTCTCCCCGAAAGTTGCAGACTTTCCAATTGGAAGAGTCGGCCCAGTCAACAAGCAGAAACACGGTCCTCTGCTTCTAACTATCGCCTATCTCTCTAGCTTGTATCGCACTCAAACTTCTCGAGCAAGTCACATATATCCACAAACATTTTATTCTTTAGTCAGCAGCACGCCTTCCGTTGGGCCTTCTCCTGCGAAACCAAGCTCTTCGAATTTGTGCATGAGCTACAGACTAACCATATGCATGCCATGTACAAAGTGACGCCATATTTTTTTTTCATTTTTCAAAAGTATTTGACCGTGTTCCCCATCAACGTCTCCGTTCTAAACTATCATCCCTGCAATCAAATGCTCTTGTATTTTCATAGATTAATAGTTTGCTTGAGTCTCATGTGCAATGCACCACAGGGATCCGTCCTTGGTTCGTTCCTTTTTCTTATCTTCATTAACGACCTTCCACGAAACATTTCTTGTAAAATACGTCTATTCGATGAAGACCGCGTTATGTATAACCCCATATCACCTGCAACTGGTAATCTTAAGCTTCCAAAGTGATCTCACAAAAATGAACAACTGGTGCAAAAAATGGCTAATGTCGCTTAACAAATCAATGTGCAACCTGATCTAATTCCCTCATAAAATGTATTCTCTAACATTTCAATATTTACTATTGACAAAGACGACATTGAAGCTATTCTATTGTATAAATATCTTGGCAAAAGACTAACGCCTAAGCTTTCATGAAAACCTCACATCGAAGCCATTTGCTGCAGAGGTCTCCCGGACATTCGCATTCATCAGACTTAATATAAGAGACGCACGATCTCATGTCGAAAGATCATAGACGGCTTACGAAACCTACGTAAGACCTAAATTAGAATATGCTTCCGCCACATGGAGCCCTCAAGTCTACTCAATCAACCATCTGTACCCGTTTTCACCTAAGGCCCGAAGTAAAAAATGTGAGGCTCGGAGCTTTACTAAGTTCCACCTTTTTATGGGGAAGTAAGATATATGCAGGTGCATTTTTTATTAGATATAAGTTATTTTAACAAGACGTACACGCTCCAAACACCAGAAGCATAGCATTTTCCTCCGACAAGCAAATCTCCTAAGAACTACTTCGCGCCGCGTATGAACAATGCACAAAACTTTTTTTTCTTCTTTTTTTTTCTTTTTTTTTTTTAGGGTGAACTAAACGGAGTTTTTTTAAAAAGTCAACTTGGTCTTGTACGCCTTCAAATTCGGAGGAAGTTTTCTCGCCTTTGCCTTCATCACAAAATTAAAGGGGCGGTGCAACGATATTCAATTGGAATGTTTTTCACTTTACACGAGCTTACTGGCACTAGTGGGACTCACTGATACTTGCACGCAACGCCACTGGGCAAGAAACTCCTTTGTTGCGGTGTAATTTCGAGGACAAAAACGAGTGTTTTCATTCAATCTCTCCTTCGAAAAACCTGATGACGTAGCTGGGCGGTAGCAGTACCGCCCAGTGACGGTATTTGAATACGGCTCATAGATTGGACCCGAGCATGGCGTGGACACTCGATTTGGGCTCGTGATAATCAATAGCTCGAGAAATATTCGGGTAGTGTCCTGTGTCCAATCGCTGCAATGACGACAACAACCGAACCATAACAATGTCTGGAACTCAGCGCGTGTCCTGCGCTTTGCCAACCCCAGCGCATATAGGATCAACATTGGCGGCATATAATCGGCTCCATATCACGGGGCCGCTTGTTCTGGCTGCGAGTTGAGGGAGCGAACGCTGCTCGTTTTTCTTTATTTTTTTCTGCGACTTCAATTGCGTGTGGTGAAAACGAACGGGTATTTCACAGATCATTAACGTCAGGGATTCGTTCTAAGCGGTATTTGCGCAAACTACAAATATCAGTGCATCGCCCATTTAATTACCAGTGCCCAGAGCTACCAAGTAAAGTCCTTATAGATAAGAGCTCCCTACAAGTAGCGACAATCCTTGTAGCGCCAACCGCGTGACGGTGCAGGTTTTAGGAAGCGAATGGTGGCGCACAGCAGAGGTTTGAACTGAATGCCGCCATTTTGTTCCAGCGGAATGTGCTTTGTCATTTGTATTGGTCGTCAGTGGCGTACCAACTTGTTTTTGAGGGGGGGGGGGGGCGGCAAACCAGATTCCCCCCCCCCCCCCCCCAGGGGCTGGGGCGGTGCCCTTTGTATCCCTTGAGCGCCGCCGGCCAGTGTTAGCCCTGCCCAATGGCGGCTGTTTCAGGGGGGGGGGCAAACGCCCCCCCCCCCGGGTTGGTACGCCCATGTTGGTTGTCGTTACTTGTATATATATACAAGTAACGACAACCAACATGGGCGTACCAACCGGGGGGGGGGGGGGGGGGGGGGGGGGGGGCAAGCGCCCCCTTGATAATGCTTTTATAAAAGCATTATCAAGGGACTTTTTTACCAAGCGCCCTCCTCTTACCTCCGGATAAAACATCATCCCGCCTGAAAAACTCATGTCCAATTAAACGAATCTCCGGTAAAACTAATGCGTTTCACGAATCATTCATCCCTCAGGCCACCGCTGAATAGAACTAGCCGCCATCCTCTATCGTTAGCGCCACTGATTCAGCGGAGTTTTATAATCTTCGACTAGGCCATTTTTAATTGAGTGGGCGTATATATAACTTCTGCTGTGTTTATTTTTTAATATTTTTTTATTGTTTCTGTGTTAGTATCGTATAATTCGACACATTGTACCCCCCCCCTCCCCCCCCCCGCCTTATGCAATGCCCTAAAGGATGAAAATAAATTAAATGAAATGAAACCCTGTCATCTGTCACGCGTCGACCAACGGACTCAAGCCGCCGTCTATCTGGTCTACCGTCCGCATGCGCTAAAGCGCTTGATTAATACCAGTATCAGATAGAAACATGTGTTAGAGCTTCCACAACCACAGGCGGTCAACGGAACACCGCCATCTGCACTTGAAAAGCGCGCACACAGAGCGACGACGGCAGCGCTGCGTGCACAAACGCCCCAACTTCCAGCGCGCCGACGCTTCTCCAGTTTCGTTCAAGCGGCGTCCGGTGATTATTTATTACCCGTCGCCTCCGTCGCCTCACCAGCCGAGTGAGCCTACGCCACCTCCGCCGCGGTAACCGCTCATCCACACTGGAAGCGGATCCGCGTCCGCAAAGCGGTTGCGTCCTTGGCGTCATGCCTTTAGTCTGCTTGCTCAGCGTGTCGCCAATCGCAGTGCCTTTATTTATTTTTGAATTCCCTTCTGTTTTGTTAGAGGTCCAGCTTGACAACTGAATTGACAGTGTGATGGAACTTTCTCGAGTGCCTTAGGAGTCACTTTGTGGCATGGCTCTAAGCCACAGGCTGCAGCACAAGCAGGGCCCCTAATCTGGACACTTGGCGAAAAAGTCGGCGAGAATTCCGGCAGCCTGGATTGGCCGACGCCGAGGTCAAGCGTGGCGCCGGATTTCTCGTCGACTTCTTCGCCAAGTGTCCAGATTAGGACCCCAGGCCAGTGTTTTTTTTTTTTTTTGTTTTTGTTTTTAGTGTGTGATGGCTGTGTTGTGGAGTTCTGCTTTCATTGAACAATGGCAACAAAGTTTCGGTTTCCTGGAGTTCCAGATTTATTTTTTCTACTAAGTGTTCCTGTAAGTTGGTTTATTTAGATATGTTGTCATTTTTCTTGTGGGATGTATATGTTTGGTAGTGTGAGTCCTGTTTTTGTACATCTGTGTTGTGCAGTCACAGATTTATTTTTGCACTACTGCATGTTTCAGCAAGCTGGTTTGTTAATGTTTGGTGCCACTTGTCTTGTGGAGAGTGTGTGATTGATTTTTTTTTTTTAATTTTTAAGTGGATTTCTGTGTTTTCCTTTACAGGCATCTATGAGTTCTGTTTTTTTGTATATATCAAGCTGCTGTGTCAAATAAATCTCTATGTTGTTCGAGATCTCCACATCCTATGCCTTTTTTATTTCCATTTCCTTAGTCTCTGCTCTGCCATGTCTAAACACTGCTCTAAATTTAATAACTGCCAATATCTTTGCCGTCAAAATGTCAATTAAACAAGTGTTGTAATGAATCCTTTAGTGAGTGCACCACCATAATGATCTCCGTCCTCTCCACTTTAAATTTGCTTTATAAGACTTTTGCATGTTGTGAAACGTTCTTCAATACCACCCTGTTGCAGGTGCTGATACTCTGTGGTGAGAATTACCTTCCATATGAAAACGGGAGCACGTATGTTAAATATAAAGCTTTTTCTTATATTAGGGCTCAGTAGTATAAACCTACCTAATCTAACATCTTACTTATTTAAAGATATTTGTGAAGTAAACGTTTCATCTATTGATTTCTGTCAGCATCAGTGCATTTTAAGGGAACAGGCGAACAAAAATATTGTAATAGCAAACAAATAAAATATTCTGATTTCTGTCTGCGGAAGGTCCTTTCAGAAAACAGGCCAGCAAACAAAATTTATAGATACCTACTGCGGTCGTTTAGCCGAATGTATGAGAAAAACTTAAATCTGTCTGGATTTGTGCGTGCACTTCTGTGTGTGCGCTGGTGCCTACAGGGCACCAGCGCGCACATAGAATAGACAAGCACACACACACACACACACACACACATATATATATATATATATATATATATATATATATATATATATATATATATATATATATATATATAGGGTGTTTTAGAGAACTCATGCCAAATCGCTCCTGCGAAAACTACTTATCGCAACAAAAAAAGGCTTGTGTCGTGTTGGTCCCGGGAAAAAAATTATTAAAGTCCGGGATAACTAAGTTGTTAATTATTTTTGCATAATTATTTTTTTAATATTGTGTTTAAGGGCATGGTTTCAATTATAAAATTGCTGAGCATCGTCGAAAAACAGTAAATCAACAAAGTGCAGAACAATAGAAGGCACGCGCATCATTTTACGGCTTTCCGTGGAGAGATAGTGCAACCAACCTCTGCTGCGCTGTCATCGCGCGACGCAGCAGAGGCTGGTTGCACTATTTCTCCACGGGGCGCGGTGCCGCCCTGGCCGAGATGCACTCCGATAGTAAACCGAAACTTAAAAACCCGGCGAATTTGTGCGGTTTTTCAGAAAGCCGTAAAATGATGCGCGTACTTTCTATCTAAGTACAAAACGAGCGTGTTGGTAACGGTAATTAGACATAAGGAAGATACATAGAAAGGGGGACGGACAACGAAGACTTCCAACTAGCAACAACATTTATTGACCCGAAGTTTGCATATATAGGTGAAGGAGGGGAGGGTGAAAGACGCTACACTGGAAAGTGGGAAAGCGATGGGAGAGAGTGCAGAGCCAGGGAAATGAGGGACGATCCCGTGGGGTAGGCATCTAATCGCTCGGAGCCGCTGAAACGAGGGACGTCAGCTCTGGCCCCAGGAAGTTTATCTCCCTCCTGGATAAGCCTATGGACGGGGATCCGAAGTTGCTGTGACTGTAGTGCATGGCGAAGGCCTCCATGATCTCTCGTCCGTATCTTGAGGCGTGACCTCCAATCCTGGTGGTCGAGGGAAGGTCGGCCGAACAGGGTTCGCTGCACTCAGAGGTGTGTTTGGCAATCGGGTGGTAACAAATCTCCGAAGTGTCGGAGGCGGCTTTCTTGATCTCGTTTGCATGTTCCCTCACCCGATCGTTTAGGCATCGGCCCGTCTGTCCGATGTATTTAGCACCGCAGGACATGGGAATCGAATACACGCACTCTTTGCAGCAGGTTACATAATTGGTCTGGTGCTTTTTCTGGCACGGGGGCGCTGGACCGGGGTTGTTGACCTTTCTACAAATAGAAGCTAATTTGAACTTGCAGGAAAATACAACGTTGGTGTTGAAGCCGAGCGCAATAGATTTCAGGCGATGTGAGGTGTTGTGTATGTAGGGGATGCACGCGAAGCGTGACTTAGGAGGGAGGGGTTTGGACTTCTGCCCCGCGACAAGTCTTTTGATTGTTGTTTCAATCAGGTCTCTCGGGTATCCTGCCTTTATGAGGCGACTAATCTGCTTGGATAGGCTGGGGGCGGAAAGGTGCTGACAGGATTTAACCTTTGCCGAAGCAACAACTCCTTCCCTCCGTGATGTGCGGACACCTGGGACCCAACTATGATCGCCAGGCAGCCTTCAGGTTTCTACAGGAGTCGGCCAGCACCCTGCTGTCAGACTCCTGGAACCATTTTCTCCGTCACCTGAGGAACGGTGGAGACGTGTCAACCAAGGCCCAACCAGAGCCCCCCATCAACTTGTCAGGGGTTACGTTGTCTCCGGCCACGGAAAGCCTGCTCGCCCATGGACCTAAATTTGCCCCGCCCGTGAACAGCTCCAGAGTCGACGAACTGGCGTCGGTGTACGAGATCGCCGCCAAGATCCCGGAGGATAGCCGTCAAGACTTCGTCGGTGCTGGAACAAGGGCTGTGTGCTTCCACGGGGGGAGCAGGAGAGCCAAAAACGCCTCTACGCCAGTCATCAAAGAACTTCAGGCCGGTGAGCTGCGTTTACTTCAAGCTGACAAAACGGGTCAGTTCGTCATCCTGAACAAACAACAAATGCAAGAGAAATCCGACGAGGCCCTAAAGAAGAACTTTATCGGCCTCAAAACGCGGCCATCCGGATCCCTCAGGTCCAGGGTGAAGGCAATGTGCGATTCATCTAACCTCCTTTCTTTAAAAAGTGCCGTTCTTGCCCCAGCGAAGCAATACCTCTCTATTTTCTTTTCCGCTAAAACCCACAAACCAGGCGTGCCGTTCCGCAGCATTGTATCCGAGACGGGGTGTTGGCAGAGGCCTTTGGCGAAGTTTCTGCAGAAACATCTCGGCACGTTAGAGCTCCCCCAACCTTTCAGACTAAGGAATTCGGAAGATCTCCTTCCCGTGCTGGACGAGTTACACGCCGGCACTGAAGCTGTAAGAGCGTTCTCGCTCGATGTTGTAGATCTCCACTATAGCCTAGACGTGAAGACCCTCCTGGGCTTCATTTCTGACGCCATCCACGAGACAGGTGTCATAGACTTTCAAAATTCATGTGGCGTCTCGCTGTCCTCATTTCTCGAATTGACACAACTGTATCTCCAATCAACGCTTGTTGAATATGAGGGTAAAGTGTACATACAAAGGGCCGGCGTTTGTATCGGGTCTTGCTTGGCTCCCGTCCTCAGCGAAATTTACCTGTTTTATGTTGACGCCAAAGTTCAGGCGGACCTTCAACGAGATTTTCCCGATGCGAAGGTTTTTCGTTATGTTGACGATTATCTCATCCCACACTCCACCATCTCCGACTCTGCAGCCATAGAGACCGTGTTCCAGAAGAACTCACATGGGCTTACGTTCACCAAAGAGGCCCCCTCCCCTGAGGGCTTACAGTTCCTGGATCTCAGGTTGGTCCCAACTAGCAAAGGTATCTGCTGGGCTCACCAGCAGAGGTCCTCTAAGCCCGTTCTTCCTTTCAACAGCTCACACTCAAGGAATGTAAAAAATGGGATCGTTCGAAATCTAGTTGCTTCGGCAAAGGTTAAATCCTGTCAGCACCTTTCCGCCCCCAGCCTATCCAAGCAGATTAGTCGCCTCATAAAGGCAGGATACCCGAGAGACCTGATTGAAACAACAATCAAAAGACTTGTCGCGGGGCAGAAGTCCAAACCCCTCCCTCCTAAGTCACGCTTCGCGTGCATCCCCTACATACACAACACCTCACATCGCCTGAAATCTATTGCGCTCGGCTTCAACACCAACGTTGTATTTTCCTGCAAGTTCAAATTAGCTTCTATTTGTAGAAAGGTCAACAACCCCGGTCCAGCGCCCCCGTGCCAGAAAAAGCACCAGACCAATTATGTAACCTGCTGCAAAGAGTGCGTGTATTCGATTCCCATGTCCTGCGGTGCTAAATACATCGGACAGACGGGCCGATGCCTAAACGATCGGGTGAGGGAACATGCAAACGAGATCAAGAAAGCCGCCTCCGACACTTCGGAGATTTGTTACCACCCGATTGCCAAACACACCTCTGAGTGCAGCGAACCCTGTTCGGCCGACCTTCCCTCGACCACCAGGATTGGAGGTCACGCCTCAAGATACGGACGAGAGATCATGGAGGCCTTCGCCATGCACTACAGTCACAGCAACTTCGGATCCCCGTCCATAGGCTTATCCAGGAGGGAGATAAACTTCCTGGGGCCAGAGCTGACGTCCCTCGTTTCAGCGGCTCCGAGCGATTAGATGCCTACCCCACGGGATCGTCCCTCATTTCCCTGGCTCTGCACTCTCTCCCATCGCTTTCCCACTTTCCAGTGTAGCGTCTTTCACCCTCCCCTCCTTCACCTATATATGCAAACTTCGGGTCAATAAATGTTGTTGCTAGTTGGAAGTCTTCGTTGTCCGTCCCCCTTTCTATGTATCTTCCTTATGTCTAATTACCTTCTATCGTTCTGCAATTTGTTGATTTACTGTTTTTCGACGATGCTGAGCAATTTTCTAATTGAAACCATGCCCTTAAGCACAATATTAAAAAATTAATTACGCAAAAATAATTAACAACTATATTATCCCGGACTTTAATAATTTTTCTAAATGGGCCCCTGGCCCGGGACCAAAACGACACAATTAAGCCTTTTTCTTTGTTCCGATGAGTAGTTTTCGCAGGAGCGATTTGTCCTGAGTTCTCTGAAACACCCTATATATATATATATTGGTAAGTTTTGAGGGTTTTAGTACTGCTTCACCAACAGGTGAGGGACTTTTGAATTCTAAATGAGCCATAAAAAAATGGAAATGTTTGCTTGTCAAATTACCTTTAAACCCTGCCGACTATTAAGTGTTTTTTTTTCTTTCATCAAATGAACGATTTCTGTTTCAGAGCTTTTGGAAGCACAGCCCGTCCAAGTATACTCAGAATTCCAGCGATATTGACTTAGTTTCGGTTTCTAAATTTGGTTCCTTCCGATTAAAAAACAAACAAAAATTACAACAGGTCCTTATCGGACGTCTCTTCTTGTGTAGTTATTTCAGAAGCTCTGAATGCTAACCCAGAACGTATCGCAATAACAATATAGGCGAATAAGAGGCGATAGAAAGCAGAACACATATGCTCATATCTGCGCCTCGTTCGTTGATCGCTTTACTTTTCCTCATTCAATGGAAGGCCAAACATGGGTAGGGGTTGCAGCAGATGATAACGAACATAGTCGGTATCAAATGTACTTGCAGAGATCTACCATCTGTGAGAAGTGGACCAGAATGTGAGCGGCAGCCGACGGAACTTTTGCGAGCACATTTGCGCTATATGCGGACTAAATCGTAATTTTAAATGGGAAATCAAAAACATACTTTACTGAACACGTGACGTTACGTGTCTTGAAGTGGTCGCGCTCCATTTCACGGGTGAGAATGCTCATTAACTGCGTAGAGAGCTCACAAACGGCTGTATAAGCCCTGTTCCACATAGACTCGACGGGCGAAGAAGGCGGCAATATGGCGGCTCCGCTAGCAGACGACAGAGTTGTCTCCACTCTGGGACGGTGCCCCCCTCGCCTCCTCCTCCTCTTTCTTCTTTTTTTTTTTTTTGTGTGGTTTGTTTGTTGGATTGGTGCCTTCTGCTCGACCGGTGCAGTGCCAGCACGGCACCGGTCGAGCAGACGAGCAAGTGCGCTTCGCGTCATATTACCAGTGCAATAATACAGAAACAGCACGTTCAAATGCAAAAATGTTCCAAAAGCCGGGTGAATTCATGATTGAAAAGGTTTACTCCGACTTAACATAACAAATTAATAACAAAAGGTACAGACGTTTCGCCACCTATGCAGGTGGCATCTTCAGTATACACTGACACAAATGAGGTGAGGTCGACCAGTCTACTTATCACACACGTCCCCGTAAACGTCCGGCAGGGGGCCACGGTTGGTGTTGCACACCGATGAGTCACGGCGAATGAACCAGGACTCGACGAATTTTCTTTGCCCCCACCTTTGTTCTCGGGCCAGCGTCGTCGCATTGTCCAGGTCGAAACTGTGTCCTGTCGTCCAGCAGTGTTCGACAAGTTCCGTCTTGGACCGCGTGGCATGGGTGGCCTTGGCAACGTCCCTTTTGTGTTCTTTCAATCTCGTTGCCCTCTTTCTGCCCGTTTCGCCGATGTAGGTCGCGTCACAATCCCCGCACTGCACTTTGTATACGACCCCCGTCTGTATCTTTTGTTATTAACGTCTGTACCCGTCTGTATCTTTTGTTGTTAACGTCTGTACCTTTTGTTATTAATTTGTTATGTTAAGTCGGAGTAAACCTTTTCAATCAGCACGTTCAAACTTCATTAAAGGTCAAATGAGTTGCGCTATTTCAAACACGTATTTACAAACTCCGCTGGCAGTTCACCGCCCTCCAAGGGGAGCCAAGAACTGCAGCAGGCAGCAAACGTTGTCAAATATGTAAAACGAAATTAATTACTTTAATGTACAAGCCAACGTTACTTTGGTACAAGCTAACAGAACAGCACCATATCATACTCTATCCTAAGATATAGACACGAAGCTGTAAAATGAACTGAAGATTGCTCTGACAACTCACCAGGAGGAACTGATCCTTGCAGCAACAGATTCGTAACAAGAACGGTTGGGTATGCGTTTTTCCGCCAACGAATCTTCCTACAACTTGCACAAGCGGTAGCACCGGCGTGCTCGCTGCACTGAAGACACTGGCGCAGCTTGCTCATCGGCAGGCTTCCAAAGTCCTGGCGATGTGCATACGCAATCCATATCGATGCTTTAATGGAAAGATTGAGAAAGATAATATATTTCAATGCTTCCAGTTTCGAACGCTGACAAAAAACTTTGATATAGAGCAGGGATGGCCAAGCCGCGGCTCTCCGCGTTTCAAACTGCGGCTCGCAACTCCCCCCCCCCCCCCCCCCCCCCACACACACACACACACACACACGCGCCTCTTGGGAAGTCTCGAGATTTTGTTTGCGGCTCTCAGACCGGGTCAGCCTGGCCAACCCCCCCCCCCCCCCCCCCCCCCCCCCCCCCGGTATAGAGGTGTTGTTGGAAACCCACAAAATAAACGCTCCAAGTTTTTTTTGTTTTTTGTTTTCTTAAAGAAGAGTTGTCATGAGGCACGCAACACACTCGGCAAAATCTCTGTCGAACTATACTCTGTTTCACCTTACGTTGTACCGCGGTGAAGGCTGGAAGACCTAGGGTGCCTCAATTTCCTTCTGTTTAGGGTGATGCCACCCTTTGTAGTACCCGATGCCGACAGTACGCGCTCACGGGTAAAATGCAAAGAAATCGACGAAAACAAAATGTCACCGTAGTACAGTCAGCGCCACGGGCGCGTGCAGGGACACGTTCTTTCACGCGCTTCTGAACAAAAAATAAAAATAAAAGTGTGAGACAAAATGGCCAGATGTCTCCACCCTAAGCAAAGCGCACATGAAGGCACCCTAGGAAGACCGAGCTCGTAGCTGTGGCAGCTGCCCCTAATGCACGAGAGCTTGTGCCGCCGACATGTGCCCCAAAGCAAGGAGCTCGCGCTTGTAGCCTTTACTGCGGTACATCATAAGATGAAATAGAGTATAGACCCTTTCAGGCAACATTTCATGGGCGCCGCCATCTTGACGTCACGTGACCCTGCCGCCATAGCCGCCCTTCAGTTTCTCGCCGTTCCTCCGCGTTGTGTGCTGCACCGGCCACTACCGGAGCTTTGTTTTCGCGTTCTTTTACGTTCCGCGTTGAAATCGTGTGGTTTATTTAGGTCTTTTCGATATTTCGGGCTTTTATTTAATCATATGATATCTATATTTCAACATAGCTCTTGTATTTTCTTATTTATGAAATGAAATCGGACAGCGAATGGATCGACGATGCAAGATTGTGGCTTCAGAGACCATGTAAGTTCATCCCATCCTAACGTTTTTTTCGGTAATAAAGAGCAGTCAACAGCATTGCGACATATGCAAATTTCAACTGACTATCCAGTCGTGCCTCTCGCTGCATGTGCGCGCTAGTTTCCGTAAGGCCGACCCGCATGTAAACGATTAAGCGTGCGACGAGACGAGCGACGGCGACAACAACGAGAGTCAGCGACGAAGATTTCTCACTGCCGCCTGTTGCATCGCTCGGTTTTTTGGGTTTCTAGAAAACGTCGCTCACCGTCTTGGTTGCCTGCTGCCGTCGCTTCCATGCGGTTTGCCTCGTCGCGCGACTGCCCGAGCGACAGCGAAGCGGGTCACCGTCGCTTGTCTCGTTGCTCGCCGAATCGCTTGCATGCGGTTTATACTTAATATCGAGGCGCCAATGGTTCAATGGTGTGTGCATGGAAATTAATTGAGTATAAACCGCATGTAAGTGATTTGGCGAGCGACCAGATAAGCGACGGCGACCCGCTTCGCTGTCGCTCAGTCAGTCGCGCGACGAGGCAAACTGCATGGAAGCGACGGCAGCAGGCAACCAAGATGGTGAGCGGCGTTTTCTAGAAATCCCCAAACCGGGCGATGCGACGGGCGACGGTGAGAAAACTCCGTCGCTCGTCTTGTCGCGCGCTAAATCGCTTACGTGCAGGTTGGCTTTACGGAAACGAGCGCGCACATGCAGCGAGAAGCACGATCTGTGATAGCCTTACTGCGTCAGTTGCAATTTACATATGTCGCAATAGTGTTGACTGCCCTTTATTAGCGACAAAAACGTAAGAATGGGATGAACTTACATGGTCATTGAAGCCTCAAAGTTTTGTATCGTCGACTCATTCGCTGTCCGATTCCATTTCATAAATAGGAAAATACAAGAGCTAATGTCGAAATATAAATATCAAATGATTAAATGAAAGTCCTAAATATCGAAAAGGCCTAAAGAAAATCCAAGGTTTCAACGCGCAACGTAAAAGAACACGAAAAGGAAGCTCCGTTAGTGGCCTGTGCATCACACAACGCGGAGCAACGGCGAGAAACTGAAGGTCGGCTATGGCGGCCCGGAAAGCGCGCGAAGGGCGCGCCGACTGGTGGCAACTCGAGTAACTGACTCGCTGAAAGCGTCTTATCTGCGCGCAGCTCCGTACTCCGTACTGCCGTAAAGTCTGCACTTTATATTTCAACACGCGCGGAACGGTTTTAAAGCAAGGATTGCCGAGCGCAAACAAAAACAAAGACAAAAACGGTCGTTTGCCCTCGTCCTTACTGATGATTGGTCAGAAGAGCCCAGAGTGTTTCGGTTTCGGTATACACGACTCCAGCGCTCAAAAGGACAGCGGCAATGGGGTACACCAACGAATCTGCTCTATGGATGGACGTAAGAGGGAGACGCCAGAGGGAGAAGCCAGCGATGGCAGCGACGCGGCAGTTGCGGCGCCGCCGCCGCCGCCGCCGCCGCCACCACTGCCACCGCCGTTTAAAAGTGATCGTTGTAATTCATAGGAGAAAATGGGCTCACCACCCTTCTTGTGCGCGAATAAAAGCTTGTATGCTTGCTTTTATGTTGTTAATTTTTAAAATTTGAAAGCAACTAGTGTATGATATATATTTTCCTCGAGATCAGAAAGTTTTGTGTAGAAGTGAGGCAACGCTGTCTTCTTGGCTGTTGGCCGCCTCGTAGAATTTAGCACAAGCTTTCGCAAATTCGTACGTGTTTGCGGTGTTGATCTGGCGCGAGGTTCAACATTGCGGTTATTTGGTGTGCTCGTAAGTCGACTGCAACAATCTTCGCTCGAGGTATGTGCTGTCGCGTCCAAATGATGTGGTGTCCTTGAAGCTGACATTCCGCAAGTTGGCGTGTTGGAGGGCCAGATGGACTGGACAAAACTTTCCCGGCGTCGCAGCGTTCCCCCACGTCGCAGCGTTCCCCCACGTCTGTTTCGCCGTCCCCAGGTGACTGTTTTACTTCCTTACCACCGCATGCGAAGCGGGCGCAGTTTTATTTACGATTCTTCGAAATGAAGGAAGAAGAGGCGACGAGAACGCGCGGACATAAGAACACCGATCTCGTTAAACTGGCAACTGAAAGCGACCCCCATTTGGCTGCACGCCGCCATGTGTCACATTTTTGACCACTAGACACGTGACCTTATAGTTTTATGTCTAAATTTTAACAAAATACCGCGCACAAATAAGTGGTTATTGATCTTTAATAACAGTACCGACGTTATAAGTTTCGTTTAAAGCGACAATGAAGGCAATTTCGGATATTTTCCTGGCGATTGAACTGAGTTTCAGGCACGTCTGGGGCAGCGTTGCCCGAATTTCAGTCGAAACCGGCACTTGTGTGCCGGTTTCGACACACATTTTGCGCGGCACTTGTGTGCCGCGCAAATCAATAGGGAGTTTTCGTAGATCGCTTTCGCCGTCTACTCTGCTATCGGCGCGCAGGCGCAGTACCAACTTCTTCGTTGCGGAGGGCCTAGTGGAGGGGGAAATGCCGGTCTACGCATATTCCCTAATTAAACGGCCCGCTTCAGACGGGGCAACTTTTCCAGCAATTTTGAGGTTTCTGGCGGGTTGTTCCCTAGCTTTCCCTAGATCGACACGAATTGCTGAGATAATAATAATGAGAATAATCTTTATTAGCACAAAGAGCAGACTGTGTCCTGGGGGTCGTGCGAGGCGAGAGCAGATAGGCGAAAGCCCGTACGCGAGAGCGCCTGCTGGCCATCCCCCCAGGAAACAAACAATAAAAACAGAAAACAAGCAATCAGAGAAACAACAATCAAGCAACCAAAAAAACAAACAATCACAAATTAAAAAAAAAAAAAAAATCAAGCAATTTTAGTGTTGGATTTGCAAAACACTCTCCTCACTGTCTTGTACCAGAAAGTCGATGCAGGGTGGAGATGAAGCAGCATTGAAAACACTAGAGAAGTGCCGAGCGAACAGTTGTGCAACGTCATGGGAGGACGCTACGCTCCCATTATCGGTCAAGGAGCATGGCTTGCTGCTGCTGGTCTGCAGCCTGCTCATGTAAGACCAGAACTGCTTCGGGTCCTCTTTGGCCTTAAGAGCAATGTTGCTGGCGTAATTGGAGTGAGCAGTGTGAATAGAAGACTTCAGTGCTCGCTGAAGATCTTTCGCTGCCTTTAGCGTTTCTGCACATTGCAACCATGCCGCCTTTTTGAAAAGCGCCCTTTTGCGACTGGCGGCTTTGATAATGTCATCTGTTATCCAAGGAGCCCTCTTCCGCCGGGTTGACCGAAGTGAGTGGGGGACGGAATCATGCTGAATGGCACAGGCAAAGTCACACCACAGGTCGAAGTTTGAGAGATAGTCGCTGCCTATAGTTGTCATACCCCAAGGCGCAAAGTGGGTCAGGCTGGCATGGTGAGCGTGATCCGTCTTGAGGAACCTCCATATGGTGCGGGCAAAGTGGCCCTTCCGGGGCAGAGAGGGGGCAAACGATACCTCCACAGCCATGTGATCACTTCCACTAAATTCAGGATAGACGTCACAGGAAAGGATCTTTGTGAGATCGGTGGTGAACACCAAGTCCAGGAAGCTGTTCCGTGGCAGGTAGGTGGGGCTGCGGCAGACCTGGAAGAGTCCAGCTGATGACGTTGCGCTTAGGAGCAGGTCGTCTAAGGTGTCACCAGGAACCGGTTCATCATTGTTCCACCAGTCGATGTGAGAGTTGAAATCCCCGATAAGCAGGATGTCCCAATAGTGTTTCAGCAGGGCACGAGTTACCGAAGCGTCAAGTAATTGGTAGGCAGAGTTCCGCGTCGAAGGCGGGCAATACACACACCCGAGTAGAACAGTGCCATGAGGCAAGTGAAGCTCGAGGAAGATCGCCTCCAGGTCGGGGTGTTCAAGGTCGTACCTTCTATCAACTGTGAGGCCGCACGGAGTGGCGACCAGTACCCCTCCCCCCCTGCACTCCCTGTCCCTCCGAAAAATGCCATGCGGTGTGCCTAGCAGCTCACCGTCGTGCACGCTCGAGTCAAGCCAGGTTTCCGTAAGCAGAAGAATCGCATTGTCAGGCAGTAAACTTGCGGTGGCATGAAAATCTTGCAGTTTGTTCTTGAGGCTGCGACAGTTGGTGTAACACAGGGTGAGTGCCTTGTTCACATCTTTTGCTCTCGGCGCACGTCCACTGTCCTTTCGAGGAGGCCGGCGAACACCGCCGTCGCCGCGGGTGACGGGGGGGGGCCGGTGACTTTGGGCAAAGTCGCAGGTGGAGGCAGAGGAGCTTCAAAGAAGTCATCAGAAAACTGGGGTAGCGAACAGACCAAGCAGAACCACGGGTCGCTGGAAGAACCCAACCGACGATAATGGGCTAATGACAGGTGAACGCAGCCGTGATGAAACCAGCCTGTGCAGGAGTGGCAGCAGAGCGCAGCCTGGTTATCCCGCACGCGCTTGGTGCAGCAGGGACAGACAGATTGCCGGGGACCGGGATTGGACGCAACGTCACCGGTGAGCAGAATGCACCAGACGAGGTGATGCAGACGTGAAGGACTTGTGAAGTCACCGGCGAAGTACCGGCGGCGTTCCTGAGCAGCCCGATTAAAGCAATCGGGCCCACTAGGCCTAGCCGGCATAAACCTAACGGCAGCCCAGCTTGAAAGGGACAAGGGAGCACGGGTCCAACTGTGGGATAGGCCGCCTTGAGGATGGCTGGCAGAGTACTTGGAGCCATCACGAGCCCCGACACTTGTACAGTTGTCGATTCGTAACTTCAGGATCGTGGCGAAAACCAAGAATATCTGGAGCCGCGAAAATGTGCGTGCGTCCGCCATTTTGTTGCGTTCTGATCTGATCTGGTCCAGCTCGAACAAGCGAGCAACTTGGAGCAATTCGAAGACGTTTGAAGCAGCTGCTGCCAATCAGGGACGCAATATTTTCACGTGACACCCCTTTGGTGGTGATGATGACAGCTAAAGACTTGGTTCTGGTTTGAAATGGATCGTTTTTGGAAAGACAAGTTAGTATTTTCAACGCAATTCAAAGATATAAAAACACGTTTTTAGTGCGTAGCTGTGCGTCTAAATGGTGCAAGAAAAATCAAATTTCATGATAATGGCAAGGACTGGTGAAGGCGAGCGGGTTGAACATGAATACATAAAATTGAAAGAATAAAACACGAAGGACAAGCACAGGACAACCACTTGTGGTTGTCCTGTGCTTGTCTTTCGTGTTTTATTCTTTCAATTTTATGTATGATGGCAAGTTGAAGCAATTCGGTTGCTGCGTGTGAAGGCGGGCGATCTGTGTTGCTGGTGTTGCGGCGTCAAGTTGCTGGGTGAAATTGTCCCGATGTCCCGAATGAGACTCTGCAAGCTCCCTGCGTAGTCCAAAAGGGTTCCCAGGGACGTCCCAGGGCAGTCTCACGGGAACAATTTTGGGATGCCATGTCCTGCAGGGGACAGCTGTGGGACCTGTGTCGGACACCCGGATCTGCTTAAAAATGCCCGTGCGTCAGCTTTCCCACAGAGCACTGTGAGAGCCAATCACTGCACACAAAAAAAGCAAGCTCAGCAAATGGCTTCGCTAAAAATATGCATAGACGCAAAAGTGAAGCCCGAGGCGGGACACTGAGCACGATGCAACGTCGTGCTCAGTGTTCCACCTCAAGCTTCACTTTTGCGTCTAAGCATATTATCAGCGTTGCCACTTGCTGTGCTCGCTATTTTGTGCGCAGTGATTGGCTCTCACAATGCGTGGCGGGAAAGATGACCCAGGGACATTTCTTAGAGTGTACGTTGAACCACAGTGGAAGGCTTGTCCTCCACAAACAAACACAAGTTCAGAAGTGATGTCACCTCGCTCTTTGGGCATGTGCGCGCAATGCCACCTCTGAACTGGCGTTTGATTGGCTGTGGAGGCCCCTAGCCTTCTGCTGCGGATCAACTCAAGGTGAAAAGAAACATAGTATTTGGCTTAAAAACGCTGGAGTGTGTTACAGGCCGTCTGCACCGGTAGCATACATTTTGTGTTCCATTGTGAGGCAGGTGACGCGCCACTTTCGGGGAGACTCATAAGGTTTTATTTGTACGAACTTCACTGACCGCGATAATCGCTAGTTTTCATTACAAGCCCAGTTGTCCATGGTCGCATGGGTCATGTTTTGCAACTGGGACTGTCTCTTGCTTATTTAGGACTGCAACTGCAGTTCCGACAGGAAGCAAGAAAATTTGCAATTGCTGAAACTTAGTGCTACATGGTGGCAATAGTTCTTTAGGCCTTACATAACGAATAAGAAACATACAAATAAGTACCGTTATATAAAGAGAAATGACACCTGCATCACGCCAGAGCCCTTTCATAAAATTGGGCAAGAATCTCAGCACGCGGCATTTTGTGAAATGACTGTACGGTTTAATTGGGTCTATTTTGTTTTTTACATGAAGCAGTATTGCACTTGTCCAAACAAACATTTTGCTTGTTTTCAAACCTCTTTCTTGTTTTCAAACATCTTGTGGATCTGTGGTTTCCCTAATAGACAAGGAAGCAAATGAGCAGAATTACCTCAATTCAGCTTGTCCTAAAAGGCTACCAACAGAACATTTTTACAGAAACAGAATTACAAGGGTTTAGCCACAAAGAAAAAAATATTCGCTGGTCTTGAAATTCGACTAATTTCTGCACAAAAGCCACCAAACAAGAATTGGGTCGTCAGGTATGCCCTGACTTTTCTTACAAAATATACCAAATATTTACTAAGTTGTCTGCCGTCTAAGGCACATATTTTTAATGAAGAGCAGCGGAATCTTCGAAAGGCGACCGTCACAACCAGGAAGAGTGACTCCTGGCAAGGAAGTACAAAATCATTGTAACATCTCCAGCCAGGCAGAAATAATTTCATAAGTTTTAAGCCACACTGAATTGGGCACTAACAAATACACTTACACAATGCACCCTTTATCAATTCTCTCCTTGGCGTGGTGCAACCACGACCGTGTAGTATGTTCAACGTCCTTTAGGGTAACTGTCTTCGCTTCGCTTGGTTTGGTTTCAGTAAGGCACTCTGCAAGGTAGACATAAATTGGAAAGGCCGCCTCAACAAGCACTTTCCCAAATCTGTATGCATATGTGTTCACAAAGCCCCATGGATGCTTGCGATATGCGAGGCAAACGGATAACTGATTTTTACACAATTCTTTTAATTACTCAGCACATTAGGAAGCCATGCCACAATATAATATTTGGGCTATGTCATTAGGATTTGTTGAAGCTATATAGTCTCTGAACCTATTTGTCTCTCGCTTTCTTACCTTTTTTTTCTTATTCGTTTCTCACTGAAAACTAATGTCTAGGATGTACGAGTACAAATGTTTAATCACAAATATAAAAAGAGAGCGCGCAGAAACCGTGCCAATTAGATCACTGGCATTTTCCTACTTTGAAGAACCTTCCGATTGGAGAACTTTAAAAACAATTTTATGTGTAGCTAGAACCATAAAAACCGCGTCTTAGTGCATGTCCTATGGAGGTTTCCTGTCACAGGTAATATAATGGTTTATAAATAGTTCTGTCATATAACCGCTTTAACATAAAACATGTTGTGGAGTGTCATCAAAATCTTGTCACTCCGATACATACCGCACATCACCTGACAGAACTGTAGTGTGGAGAACGCCCTCTTGTTCTTGGTGCCATACCACGTAAAAGCCGCCCCCACCTTGTGGCACAGCATCTTGCGGAGAATCCGGCCAGTGTTCTCCCTGTGGGTATCACCCTCAATGGTTTGCATGTACAGAGCGCGACACTGTTAGCGCGAACAAGCGATCACCGTTTTGTTTTGTTTTTCTCTTTGAAACTGAGGGATGTCATCCAAGTTATTATTGCTATGGAAAGAGGTCATTTAGTTCTATAATATAAGCAAGGAAACTTTGTGCTCGCTAATACTATTTAGAAGCAAAATGTGAAAATGTGCCGATGTCGTGTTCGTGCTAACAGTGTCTCAATGTGTACTTCTGAAATAAAGCACCATCATAAATGCCAGACGTCAGCTTAAACTTGGCTTTTCAATTCTGAGAACCCATTAAGCTCTGAAAGTACTTGTTAGGACAATATTGCCGCGCGCAAGGCTGAGAAAGCAACGCTCGGTCACGGTCCTCCAGAAAGTTCCCGTTTATTCATGTACCGCACGTAACTTCTAACATTTATCCCTGCTTTTGTTTTCTAGAAAGTGCGTGTTCATTCTCGCCCCGATCACGCGACGCTCGAACCGCTTTCGCCAAATCTTCGAGATAGCGGCGCACTCTAAATAAGAGGCCGCCCGCGACCTTGTCGAGTCAGTCTCGCCCTAGCGCTCGATTCTGCTGACACGCCGACTTCGACGCCCGCGACGCTCTGCTTTCTTCTGTTTCCTTCTTTATTTTCGGCACAAGTTCGCCACATTAAACGTTTATTTCTCCCTGTTTATTTGCTGTTTTCTTTTGGTCACCAACCGTGACATTTTGGTGGAGGTGCTGGGTACCGCATGCCCGTACAGCGTTCCCCTCCCGGGGCCCGCAGTGCAAGCCCGATTCCAAGCCCTGTGACAAGACCACTCAGCGCGGAACCTGAAACTCGGACCAGTCGCCGAACCCAAGGTCTACACCCGGAATACGGACTTCTGCCACCCAGGACCAGGCAGCCTACGAGGCCGACGATGGACGACCAGCAATCGCAGTCCCCGACCGCCGCCGCCGTCGTCTACCTGCCTGTTGCCCAGCGAACCCCGACGACCTTCCATGGCGAGACCCACGAAGACGTAGAGGACTGGCTCCTGCACTACGAACGTGTAGCACGCCATAATGGATGGACCACTGAGCAGCGCCTCCAAAACCTCTACTTCTCCTTGGAAGGTACCGCGAGGCAGTGGTTCGAGAACCACGAGGCGTCGCTTACGTCGTGGGACACCTGTACCGCTGGCCTGAAGGAGACATTCACGAACCAGACACGACGACAGCGAGCGGAAGACCTCCTTCAAGTACGAACTCAAGGGCCCAACGAAACGGTAACCAGCTTCGTTGAAGACGTCCTCCGCCTGAGCAGCCGCGCCGACCCTCAGTACACCGAGGAAAAGAAGCTGCGTATCCTGATGCGCGGCGTGAAGGACGATATTTTCGGTGGCCTCGTACGCAACCCACCGACGACGATTCAAGAATTTGTAACCGAGGCGACGAACATTGAGCGTGCACTGCAATCCCGAGCCAGCCACTACCAGAGGCTACCCGGCGTCAGCGCGGTTCCGCCGTCCGCTTGCGACCTTGGCTCCAGCATCTCCAGCATTCGCCAGATCATCCGGGACGTCGTCCGGGAGGAAATTAAGAAGCTCCTGCCTGCTACCCACCAGCCGGCTTCGGTGTCAATAGCCGAAGTTGTCCGCGACGAGGTTCAGCGGGCAATTCAACTGGAGGCTCCTGCCAACGTAGCTGCACCTGAGGAGCCCACCGTGACCTACGCCGCAGTGGCCCGACGGCCACCGCCTCCTCCTCGCGCCTATGTCGCGCCGCCTCGACGCCAGTCTCCTGCGCCGCAGCATGACCGACGCCGCGACGACCAGCCCCAGTACGCCAGCCAGGAGCCCCGTGTACCCCGGAAGACCGATGTGTGGCGAACGGCCGACCGACGCCCGCTCTGCTACCACTGCGGGGAAGCCGACCATGTGTACCGCCGATGCCCATACCGACGACTCGGGCTGCGCGGATTCCACCCAAACGACCCGCGCCCCCGGTATGGTGAACGCCCTCGGGAGATCGACGAGTACCTGCGACGACCCCAGTCCCCCGAGCCTGCGTCCCGCCGAGAGTTCCGGTCGCCATCGCCCCGACGTCCAGCTTCGCCGATGCACCGACCCCGACGTGAAAGCCTGTCACCCCTCGCTCCTCACCGGGGAAACTAGGCGCGGCAACCCCTGGAGGTGGAGTTGCCGAAGACAACCGACGTAAAGAGCCTCCAAGAACGACGGAGCGCTCCCACTCTCCCGACCCCAAGCATCACAACGACGCTCCTGCATCGGTGTCTAACAACCTGAACGTTGTGATCGACGGCCTCGACGCATCGGCACTCGTGGACACCGGAGCAGACTACTCAGTCTTGAGTGGGAGGCTCTCCCGCCGCCTTCGAAAAGTCATGACGCCGTGGGAAGGACCCCAAATACGAACCGCCGGAGGACATCTCATCACACCAGTCGGGAGATGCACTGCTCGCGTCGACATCCACGGTGAAACGTGCCCTGTCAAGTTCGTCGTTCTGCAAGACTGTTCGAGGGACGTTATCCTCGGAATGGACTTTCTCTGCGAGTATGGCGCCGTCATCGATCTCGGAACAAACCGGCTGACGCTACGAAAACCTGCTCCACCAGCGGAGGGACCCCAAGCGACGTCACCCACGGTCCGAGTCCTCGCAAACCACGTAAACCTACCACCGCGGTCGAGTGTTTTCGTACTTGTCGGGATCGATGAAGCTTCCTGTGGCGAAGTTCTTCTCGAGGGAAGCCTCCAATTGCTCCTGGGAAGAGGCATAGGCGTCGCAAGGGGAGTAGCTGAACTTCAGGACGGGCGGACTGTGGCCCTCGTGACGAACTTCCGAAACGAAACGCAACACCTCACAAAAGGTGCAGCCGTGGGCCACATCGAGAAACTCCGAAACCCCGCCGAAATCACGGCGATTACTGACGAATCCTCGCCGCCCCAGCAAGACAGTACGTCGCCAGCGCAGCTCGACATTGACCCTAAGCTTCCGGACCCTAAACGGCGTCAGCTGGCTAACCTCCTCGCCGAATACCGCGACTGCTTTGCGACGTCGTCGAAGATGCGCCAGACCGCGGTTGCCAAGCACCGCATCGTTACCGAGGACGACGCGCGCCCTGTGCATCGATCGCCGTACAGAGTCTCCGCTAAGGAAAGGGAGGTGATCCATCAGCAAGTTCAAGAGATGCTGAATGACGACATAATCCAACCTTCAAGCAGTCCATGGGCCTCTCCAGTCGTGCTGGTTAAGAAGAAGGACGGAACTCTTCGGTTCTGCGTGGACTACCGGCAGCTCAACACGGTTACGAAGAAAGACGTCTACCCACTCCCCCGCATCGACGACACTCTAGACCGGCTGCGCCACTCTCGATACTTTTCATCTATGGATCTGAAGAGCGGCTACTGGCAAATCGAGGTCGACGAACGGGACCGAGAGAAGACAGCCTTCGTCACGCCGGATGGACTGTACGAGTTCAAGGTGATGCCCTTCGGACTATGCACGGCGCCAGCAACTTTCCAGCGTGTCATGGACACCGTGCTGGCAGGGCTGAAGTGGCAGAGTTGTCTCGTCTACCTTGACGACGTCGTAGTATTTTCAGCTGACTTCGACGAGCACTTGAGACGACTCCGAGTTGTTCTTCAAGCCATTCAGACCGCCGGACTCGCACTCAAGCCGTCAAAGTGCCGGTTCGCCTATGACGAACTGAAGTTCCTTGGCCACGTGGTTAGTAACGAAGGCGTCCGCCCAGACCCCGAGAAGACTCGCGCCGTCGCGGCATTTCCAGCGCCGACAGACAAGAAGGCCGTGCGAAGATTCCTTGGACTTTGTGCCTATTATCGACGCTTCGTTCGGGATTTCGCAAGGATTTCCGCACCACTTACGAATCTCACGAAGGACGCCGAGAAGTTCGAATGGGCCGAGGAGCAACAGCAGGCATTCGACGAACTGAAACAACGACTCCAGACTCCTCCTGTGCTTGGACATTTCGACCAGGATGCGGAAACAGAAATTCACACGGACGCAAGTAACGCGGGACTGGGCGCAGTACTAGTCCAAGTGCAAGAAGGCATCGAGCGAGTCATCGCCTACGCAAGTCGGACATTGTCCAAGGCGGAGAAAAATTACTCCACGACTGAGAAAGAATGCCTTGCGGTCGTCTGGGCATTAACGAAGTTTCGTCCGTACTTGTACGGGAGCCCGTTTCGTGTAGTCACGGACCACCACTCGCTCTGCTGGCTTGCGAACCTGAAGGACCCGTCAGGACGCCTCGCTCGATGGAGTCTTCGACTACAAGAGTTCAACATGACAGTGGTCTATAAGTCAGGCCGCAAGTACAGCGACGCCGACTGCCTGTCCAGAGCCCCCGTCGAAACCTCTTCCGGCTGCAGCGACGACAATAACGACGAGTGCTTCCTAGGAGCAGTGAACACCGACGATATGGCACGACGTCAACGGGACGATCCTGAGCTGCGCGCATTAATCGAGCACCTGGAAGGGGGCAGGAGTACCGTGCCACGTGTCTTCTCACGAGTACTGCCGACCTTCGCCATCCGACAAGGTGTACTCTACAAAGAGAACTTCGGGAACAACTCGCCGTGGCTGCTGGTAATCCCGACCGACCTTCGAGGGGAGATCTTTCAAGCATGTCACGACGACCCGACGTCCGGACACCTTGGATACAGCCGGACACTGGCCCGTATTCGTGAAAAGTATTACTGGCCCAAGCTCTCCAAGACCGTCCACCTGTACACACGATCATGCCACGAGTGCCAGCGACGCAAGAAACCTCCGACGAGGCCGGCCGGACCCCTGCAGCCTATTTCTCCTCCAACTGCACCCTTCCAGCAGATCGGAATGGATCTACTTGGTCCTTTTCCGCCTTCAACGTCGGGGAACCGCTGGATCATCGTCGCCACAGATTATCTCACGTGGTACGCCGAAACGAAAGCTCTTCCTTCGGGGACTGCTGTGGAAGTTGCCAAGTTTTTCATTGAGTCCATCGTCCTCCGGCACGGCGCTCCAGAAGTTCTGATTACAGATCGCGGATCATCGTTCATGGCACAACTGACCCAAGAAATCTTCCGACTCAGTCACACCAGCCATCGTCGTACAACTGCGTACCACCCGCAGACCAACGGGCTGACGGAGCGACTCAACAAGACAATCGCCGATATGATCTCTATGTACGTCGACGTAGAGCACAAGACGTGGGACGAGGTGCTGCCCTACGTCACGTTCGCCTACAATACGGCGGTTCAAGAGACCACTGGATTCACCCCTTTCCAGCTGGTACATGGTCGGAAGGTAACGACCATGCTGGACGCCATGCTGCCCCATGAGCCAGCTGACAACGAGAGCTACGACGCCCAGGCGGTTGCTCAACGCGCCGAAGAAGTTCGCCAGCTCGCCCGACTCCTGATTCAAGACCAGCAACGCGTCGACGCCGGCCGCTACAACTTTCGTCGCAGGGACGTCCACTTCCAGCCCGGAGATAGGGTGTGGGTATGGACGCCCATCCGTCGCCGCGGCCTCAGTGAGAAACTGCTGAAACGGTACTTTGGACCATACAAGGTACTTCGTCGCCTCGGCGAGCTGAACTACGAGGTGATGCCCGACAGAACACGAACATCGTCACGCCGCCCACCACGACCTGAGGTCGTCCACGTCGTGCGCCTGAAGCCGTACTACGCTCGATAGGACTGTGGACCTTTTGTGCTCCAAAAGACTCTTTAGTTTATCGTTCTTTTTTTATTTTGATTTGTTTTACACTGCATCGGGGCGATGCACTTTTAAAGGGGGGGAGTAATGCCGCGCGCAAGGCTGAGAAAGCAACGCTCGGTCACGGTCCTCCAGAAAGTTCCCGTTTATTCATGTACCGCACGTAACTTCTAACATTTATCCCTGCTTTTGTTTTCTAGAAAGTGCGTGTTCATTCTCGCCCCGATCACGCGACGCTCGAACCGCTTTCGCCAAATCTTCGAGATAGCGGCGCACTCTAAATAAGAGGCCGCCCGCGACCTTGTCGAGTCAGTCTCGCCCTAGCGCTCGATTCTGCTGACACGCCGACTTCGACGCCCGCGACGCTCTGCTTTCTTCTGTTTCCTTCTTTATTTTCGGCACAAGTTCGCCACATTAAACGTTTATTTCTCCCTGTTTATTTGCTGTTTTCTTTTGGTCACCAACCGTGACAATATGAGCAATTGCATACCTGCCGTTTTACGATTTTATCGTAAAGTGTCCGCTTTCCAGCGCTTACTTACGGTTATCGTATTAACAACAACATTTGTATGATCTTCCGCACCCCGTTTAAAAAAAAAAGTTTTTGTTTAAGCTTCATCTTGCCTGTTTACAAGTTAGGGTTGGCAACACCGGTACATCGACTTGTATGCCAGGAGGCGCAAGCTACCGCTCCTCGTTGTGAGGCAATTGTCATTGAGGTCAGTGTTGTAAGGGGTGGTATAGCCACTAGCATCCATCCATCCATCTTAATCCAAAACTGTTTAGAAAATCTCCTTTGTTGTGGCGAACGTTGTGCGTTGTGTTACTGGAACTTTTACTCATGATCCTTTGAAACCATCTTTGGTACAAGATGTCGGGAAAAAAATACTTGCAAGTGTTTATTCCCAGCTATTCAACCGACTTTCCATTTATGAAGACGTCGCGTAAGGGCGAAAGGTACGGATTTGGTAGTCTGTGTTGCTGTGATGTCAACATTTCGAATCCCGGAGAAAAGCTCACCGGAGAAAAGCTCACCAGAGAAAAGCTCACTGGAGATAAGCTCACTGGAGAAAAGCTCACCGCAAAACCGGCGGATGTGGAGAAAAGCTTACCGGCCATTGAGCGTATGCGCAGAAAAGCTCACCGATATTTTTTCTTCTTTTTATATGGAGGCTGTTGGATCGTGCGTAACATATATCAATTTATTATCATTAAAATTCGTCAGCTTTGTAAAAAATAAAATGTCCTCTTTTGTAATATTTGTTAAGCTTAATGGGTATATATTGCTCCCAAATTAATAATTGCGGGCCAGTGTTTTTTGTGACTTACTCTCTAGGCAACGAAAGCCTAACTAAAATCTTTATGAACTTGAAGAACAGGAAAAAGTAAAAAAAACGTAATGATGACTGCCTAAAACCTAAAAATCAAAGGTGTAAATGCCGAAAATTCAAAAGTGCACGCGCAACACCGCGGTGCCTGAAATTCTCTTTGAAGCTTTTGTTGACATTTGAAAACAGGATAAAACAGTCAATAGGATATCGAGGCTTCTTTCTTCCACGGACATGCACGCTTTCTAACCGTTCGTGCTGGTGTTTCCACACGTTCCCTTTGTGTTATAGTGTCCTTTTACGGTGCGCCAGCCATGACCTTCAGAGGTGCACACTGTCTCCGTTGTTATTCGTGAGCTATATAAGAATTAGTCATTTGTAAGGTAGGTAGCGAATTGGGCGAGTTGGTAGACGTTATACATGATGAAAACCGCTCAAACGACGACGACGGAGTGAAGACAACAAACACGACACGACGAAGCTGTTCTCGCAACTAAAGTTTTCTTAGGGAAATTAACAGAAAGAAAACAGCGTAGCCGACACTTGATTACATCAACAAACACCTACTTATCTATTAGGCGCTACACAATATTTGGACCTCAAGCTATTCACACACCGCTATTCATATTAGCTCGCAAAAAACATACCTCTTTATCTGACAGAGCTACCGACAGCGCACCCTCAGCTGTCAATAAATTGTTGTATTTTTTACCGGTGTACAATGTTCTGATTTTATACTTGCGGCTTCATTAATTTACAGAATGGGTGATTACTAATTTCTGAATAATTAGTAAATATGCCCAATGAACCTCAAGAATATTACAAAAACGAGGACATATTTTTAATGAAGTGACGAATGCGAATTGTGTTAAATTGCCACGTTTTACGCAGAATCAAGCTAAGCTAAAAAAATATCGGTGAGCTTTTCTCCGCATCTGCCGGTTTTGCGGTGAGCTTTTCTCCTGTGAGCTTATCTCCGGTGAGCTTTTCTCCGGTGAGCTTTTCTCCTGAGCTTTTCTCCGCCGCCCCAACATTTCGCACGCTGGTCGCCGGGACATTCTGAATACAAAAAGCACAAGGACTCTGCAAAATTCGTTGAAACCAACGAGAAGCCTAGAGGGTACTTTAGTTGATCAACGGATTACGACACTACCCGAGCAGAATGCCTTTTTACGGCATTTTTGATCGAACACAACGTGCCGTTCTCAGCGGTTGTTGTGGAGACGTTAAAGAGCAAGAACTTTACTCTTTAACGTCTTCGTTTGTGGGAGCTTTAAACACCGTTCGCGGAACAATAAGGCCCGGGGCTCACTGAGAGCCCGTGTTCTAACACCCACCCCGCAGCATACTCACGTTCAACCGCCGCGGCGGGTTCGTTCGTTTGCTGCACAGCGTCGCTCTAATAGAAGAGACAAATATGCCACACAGTATGCCAGGTAACCAAACAGTTTAATCACCGCAAGAAGCTATACAGGGCATATAATAACGCGACACACTGAGCACCGGTGACGAGAATTGACTCACCGCTCGATGCATTCCCGAGAGCCGGCGGGCGCCAACGTACCGGAGACGGGTCCGACGCACAACCACATGCTCCCATCGCCACCCGGAGAGTCCCTCCTCTCGGCGTCCGACACCCCCTCGTCGTCGCCTCCCTAGTGCACCCTCGACCACAGGGGTCCCAGGATTTGGGAACAATCGTGTCCCCTTTCGGAGGGGGTGACGAGGGCACAGCTTCTAAGATGGCGCTGTCCCCCTCGCCACCGACGGATGCGTGCGGCTGAACAAATGAATCCAGCGGCTCGCTCGGCGGCCGCTTTAGGACCTCTCGAGGAAAGGAAATGACCGCATTTCCACATCCTCCCCCCTTAAAATGCGCGGTCGGTCAAAAAAAGTAGACGTGGCTGTGGCTCTCTTCCCCCAAAACTAAAAAAACAGTGCTACCGAGGTGCACAGGCACTCACAGCAGCATCACGACGTCGAAGGTGAACGATGGGGCCCCCGGATTCAAAGGTCCCACCACTGGCCCGGGCTCGTCCGCCGGCGCAGGCGACAGCGCTGCCGGTGGCGCTGCCGCTGCTGCCGCCGCCCCCGGGAGGTCCGCTGGAGCCCCCGGACATGACACCGGAATCGCCGCCCCTCCGTCTGGATGGTCGGGGTCGGGCAGAACACTGGCCAGCACCGCGTCCCGGAATGCTGGATCGCGCTGGACGCTCTCCAGTACCCAGGCCACGGCCTCAGGTCGCTCGAGAAAGGCGCCGTCCCCAACGTGGCCGCCGCCGCCGTCTCCACTGACTCGGCCCCGGTGGAGGAGGGAAGCTTGGCGCTGGGCCTCCGTCGTAGAGGTGACCACGAGGCCGCCACAGTCGGAGCAGTAGGTTGCCCCGTCCACCGGGGTCAGGCATGCCCCGGCGGCCATTCTGACCGCGTCCTCGGTGGTCTGCGACGTCCACGTGGTGATCGTTCTGGACGACGCACCCTGGGCCCTTGACTCTTTTCGCCGCGAAGACCCGCGGCCGCCGGTAGGACCAGGTTGACGGTCCCTCGGTCCCGCGCCGGCGGCTGGTTTCCGGGAGGGCGCCTCAGGTCCGCGAGGAGCCAGGGCAGGACGACGGCCGGATCGGCGCTGGCGATGATTCCGCTGAGGGCTCATGGTGACAGTCTCGACCTCTCGAAGAAAAAGCCGGGGAATGCAAGTCGGTTCCTCCCAGGCGGCGAAGTTATAGGCAAGATCCCACTCTTTGGGTGGTCGACGGGGAGGAGGACGGTCCAAGAGGTCCCCAGGCCGGAGGCAGGGTGGCAGCCGAAAATTGCTCGTGCAGGGACGCGCCGCCCGAGTAGGTCTGCCAAGCGCCGGCCGGCCCACCCGCATCCGTGCCCGGAGGCCCGGCACGGAGGAACACAAAGGGCTCTCTCCGGCTGCCGCTTTTTTGACAACAACACCCCCAAACGACTTTGGGGAGGAGTGAGCCTAATGGCACGCATAAGCTGCCAATTGGAGATTCGTAGGCGCCGAATAGACCACAGAGTCCCTTCGCCGGCCACACGCACCAAGGTACTTAAGAAGGGGTTCGTCGACCCGCTTCGTCGGCGGTGCACAGGTGCCCCAAATCGGGGAGGCAATGAACCAAGCGCGCTCTCTCCAGACCGTTGGCACCCGATAGACTATAGAGGCCGTTCGTCGGCCACGCGCGGCGAGGTCCCTGAGAATGGGTTCGTTGACCTGCCTTCCTGGAGGCGCACAAGTGCACCAAATGGGGAAACATCGGACCAAGCTCGCCCCGCCTGGTGAGCGGGAGATGCGCGGGGTTGAAAAGAAAAGGTTGTCTCCCAGGTGGCCGCGCGCTGTGTGGAAAGACAAGTTTGAAAAAAACGTTTTCGATCTTGCCTTGCTTCTAAGCAAACGTGCCTGGCTTTTGCCATTGTCGGCGGCGGCTTTGACGACACTAATGTCGCCGGCGCCGCAGCTCGCCACGCGACGTGGGCGAAAATGTGGGAGCTTCCGTTCGCAGAACAATAAGACCCGGGGCTCACTGAGAGCCCTTGTTTCAACACCCACCCCGCAGCATACTCACGTTCAACCGCCGCGGCGGGTTCGTTCGTTTGCTGCACAGCGCCGCTCTAATAGAAGAGACAAACGTACCCCACAGTGTGCCTTGTGACCAAACAGTTTAATCACCGCAAGAAGCTATAAAAGGCATATAATAACGCGACACACTGAGCACCGGTGACGAGAATTGACTCACCGCTCGATGCATTCCTGAGAGCCGACAGGCGCCAACGTACTGGAGACGGGTCCGACGCACAACCACACGCTCCTATCGCCACCTGGAGAGTCCCTCCTCTCGGCATTCGACAACCCCTCGTCGTCGTCTCCCTAGCGCACCCTCGACCGCAGGGGTCCCAGGATTTGGGGACAATCGCGTCCCCTTTCGGAGGGGGTGACGAGGGTACAGGGCTTCTAAGATGGCGCTGTCCCCCTCGCGACCGACGGATGCGTGCGGCTGAACAAATGAATTCAGCGGCTCGCTCCGCGGCCGCTTTAGGGCCTCTCGAGGAAAGGAAATGACCGCATTTCCACACGTTAAACCAGGCACATGCGAAAGAGTTTTCAGCAAAGTGAAGAAGGCACACAGGCAGTTGCGCTCCTCTATGTCCAAAAGGACTCTTGAACAGTTGTTAGTTGTGAGATGCGGCCAGTCCGGAAAGTGGCATGAACAAGTGTTTGACAACAACTTCCTAAGAAAAGCAAAAGCTGCAACTTCCTCAGTGTTGGCCCAACCTTCCACTTCTAAAGAATAAGACATTTTGTGCAATGTATGATGTGTTTGTGCACGAGTTGAGGCATTTTTCTTAGCCGCCTCGGTGGCTCCGAGGCGAGAGCGGCGGTCTACGGATTGTCATGTGGCGGGTTCGAATCCCGGCCGAGGTGCCCGCAATCTGACGGAGGCTGATTGCGGAGAAGGTGTGCAACCGAGCTTTCGGTTGCACGTCAAAAGATCCCCACGTGGTCCAAATTAATCCCCAGTCCTCCGCTGGGGCATGCCAGATGCCAGTCGTTAGTTTGGCTCATAAAACCCCCAAATTTGACTTTTTTTTTAGGCATTTTTCTTACCTAAACCAAGTTTTTGAAGAATAAGACAGTTTTCGTATTCTTCACACAATTTTAGTGTTTTTTGGCATCCCCTGTAGTATTTTCAGCATTGTAGGGTTGGCAGGTCTGCAATTGACTTGAAGATATAAGTACACATTAATTTCAAAAGCAATCTTCTGTGCTCTTGCAAGGCAAGGTACAAGCATAGACGGACTAACAAATAGGCTTCACACCAAGAGCATGAGCACTTACTTTGTCTCAAAATGGTTTCCCCCATTACAGACGCCTTATGACACTGAATGAGTGTGCTCGCATTTGCGCACAGGTGATAGCCAGGACTGGACAATTTTTCCAAGTGCAATACCTTCCACATGCACTGTACATAGCACGACAAACTGAATAAAAAAAGAATAGCTATAATACCTCATTATAATAGCTCCGGTACACTGTTATCTTTCCATTTTACGCAAAGTATTTCAGCATCTGGGTAGAAACACGAACAGAATTGGCCTCTCTGCTTACGTTCCATTTCCTTTTTGGAGGCGAGGGGTCACTTGTTTTGGCGATTTTCCCGGATTGTTCCTGTAGCATAAAATCCCCAGTTGCTGCAGCGTAACTAGGAGGTTGTGACTAGTGAAAACATTGTCAAAAAACACGACATGGTCTGTGGGAGTTGCGACGGCCTCAAGTAGTGAAAGTACAACACGTCTTCCTAGCGGCCTGGTGTCTGTGATGGAGGACTTTCCACAGTAAGTGTCAAATGCGTAGCAGTAACCTTCCGCACTGCACAGCATCCAGTTCTTGTATCCAAAACAAATCGGCTTCCCTCTAATGAACTGCTTGGAAGGATGGTGACCAAAGTACTTCATCGTGGACTCATCAGCAGAGAGTGTCTTGTGAAAAATGCCATGTTGCCCGAATTTTTTGTTTAGGAAGTTCATCAATGGACGCACCTTATACATTTTATCTGTTGTTCCCGTAAGCAGGTCATTCTTGGCTAAATGCAAGGACCGCTTTATGTCGAGGAACCGCTGCTTGCTCATGCATTTGGAGACTCATACGATGCCAACGTCTTCATCAAGAGATCAGTACAGCCGTTGACTGGGAAGCTTGTGGTATCCACTCAGCACGAGAATGCTGATGAATTTTCTCAAATCATCCAGGCTAGGAGCAAAGCTGTGCTCATTTTTTTGCTTGGCATACATGCCAGTTTGTATTACAATATGAGTCAAGATGTCTTCATCCAGAATCGTGCTGATGATTTCGTTTGGAGACGTGCCTAAGAAGTCAGACTTCAGCTTCTCTTCTCGCTGTTCAGCTCCATTTGTTGAAGATGACCAAGTGTACTCCGGGCTGCTGCTCATCCAGCTTGAATTTGTGACTTTGATTGCTTGGCACACCGCGGTTGGTTGTCAGCGTCCTTCTCATTCGCTTGGCAGTGCACTTCTAGTGTACCTAAAACAAACATGCATACGTTCAGTCTTTGTGTCGAATGTCAACAGGACCTGCTCAGTATTCATAAAACTTGAGTCTCTTACCTGAGACATCATTCACTTGAATGCTGGCTGCATCATCTCCCTCCTCTTCGTCTGTGTCAGGTGACGGGTCAGGAGGTAAAATGACGACATCGACGTCTTTGTTGGCATCTTGGAAAACGTCTAGAGCTGCCTCTAAAGCCTCACTCAACCGGCAGAACGTTTTTTTTCCGAAGAAAACGTCGGAATTCTTAACCGCTGCAGACTGCAAGAAAATATGGACGAAAGCCCATTGTGCTATACTAAGTACACATATCTTTATCAGTCGTTATGTGGAAATACAACACAGAACATGAAAACCAAAATATGCGGCGTTGTATTTGCTCTATAGTAAAACAACTTTAGCAAAAATCAGGACAAAATCTAATGCAACACGGCCAGAAAAAAATGTGGACAGTTCGCTACTGAACTGCCTTCACCGTCCACATGTTTCCCAATTTCCTAGGGTGGACAGAGTGGTAATACAGGAATGCAGGCGTTGATTACTTATTTAGACGTATAGACCCAACACCTGGGGTCAAAAAAAGGAACTAACAAGAACAAAATATTAAATCTTGACGAAAATAATCCCTGGAGAACGGGAACAAGAGCGACAAAGGACAAACACAAATCTCCAAACACAGCTAGGTTACTGGTAAGCAACCTAGCAACCTAGGTAAGCAACGCTTGCATTTTTGCATTTAATTACAGTATAATATTAAATCTTAAATGCTAAAAAAAAATTAAAAACTTGGGTGTACTTTTTAAGGTACACTGGGCGCTAATGGGTTAATAGCAAGACAATTATGGATGCGCATAGTATCTTTATATATTCGTAAAGAATATTTAAAGACACAGATTTTGATATGTTTTGTAAAGTATTCTGAAAGGTGGTTTATTTGCAAAAAGATTGTGAATGTCTCTAAAACATGTTTTTATGCCATGTTTGATAATTTTGTTTGCATAAAAATATTTTTTGATATATCCAATTTTTTGTGTATATGTTGTATGTCTTCTGTTAAATGTATTAAAAAAGTTATGGTGACGTGAAAGCTTCGATGAGAAAACGACGATTGTGCAAAATACCATCGTGAAAACTTCTCTATTTCCATGCCTCGAGCTTCTCTATTTTATATCTCAGCGAAAAAAATTGTTACGGCATTCATATATAGCTGAATGTTCCTCTCAAGAACATGGCTTTCATATATATTTTTACCGAAAACATAAAAAATATGACCTGGTCCATCATTGCACTAACTGACGTGGAATCACCCTGCTTTGGTGTCACATGAGAGCCATGTATGCCAGACTGGACTACCCTATTGCAGGTCTGCTACGTATAGAATAATCATTTCCCACGGGAATGTTGGTCACCACGCAAGCATTAAAACCAACTTATGACGAAGATTACCAACAAGAAGAAAGTTTTTGTTGCATTGCACTCACGAGCAAACCTTTCACGTTTGTGCTGCTGCAACACACCTTTGACAAAACATGATGTTCATGGAAGAACATCTTCCATGAACATCATGACATGATGTTCATGGAAGAACAGACTTGATGAAACCAACGTAAGCCCGGGCCTCAAACCGCAGACTCTTCTAACAGGTCTCTACATTCGTTACCCCTCCTCTTCACACTTTTCTTAGTTTTTACCATTGCCAGTACAGCAACCCATCTGTCTTTAGTGAAGTACTTCTGGACACTGCTTATGTCAACGTCCATGTCAAAGACCGTCTCGGGGATCCTTTTTTCTTTTTTAGAGCGCAGCTCTTAGGCGCCCGTTTCTGGCTTGAGTGGTGTCACCATCAACGTAGGCGTAACCGCGCGGTGCATGATGGCTAAATTTCTCCTCTAAATTTAGTGGAAAAATTTCCCCACTAAGTTTAGTGGAAAAATTTCCCGCTAAATTTAGTGGAGAGCTTTTTCCCACCAAATTTAGCGGAACAAATTCCCCGCTAAATTTAGCGGTAAATTTTTTCCGCTAAATTTAGTAGAAAATTTTCTCCTAAATGGGAGCCGAGCAGGAAAGGCGGAAAGGCATAGCCCCCTCTCCGTACCTTCCCCTCCTCCTCCTCAAGAGCTGCGCTCTAATTCGGTGTTACAGGGAGTTGTAAACGGCTTTCATTTTTTTTTCAATTAAGCATATATTTTTTTAGTTATATCTAGTACAAATAGACTTGAACAATCCACAGGCACAAAAGGCAAGCAGGTTGCCTGACGAGGTGCAAGCGGCCTGGTAAGGGCGGCAAGGTCCAGTGGCAAACAAACAAAATGCAAACCTCCCCCCATCCGACAAAAAAAATAAAAAAAATCCCTGCATGCAACAACACTACAGTTCCTAGAAACGTTAACACTAAGAAGCACGACAAAGTGCACAGATCGCCATTTTCAAACAAGAAAAACAGAAACGAGAAAGATAGACAATGCGTGGGTGTCCTATACACCTTTCCAAAAAACGCTCCTAGGCCGCCGCCATGTTGCTGATGCTGATGCGGCTGGTGCGACTCTCGCGCCCTCTATCAACTAGAAATTTTCTGCCACTCTCTGGGACTGTGAAGACCCGCTCAGCGCGGTTCTCTGCCTACATTTTTGCGGTTTTGTATACGACGTTTTCTCGCCCCTTTTGAAAGTTTCCACTTAATTTTTTTATGCGTGCTGCGTGCCCTTTTTGTGTTATCTTCCATTGTGAGAAAGAAGGCTGGTAAGTGCCTGCCATTCAAACTTTTCTGCTCGACATTCACGGGAAGCGAAGGAGGTGAAGGACGTCGAACGACCCTCGACGCGATTTTGCGAACATTGTTCTCCCCCCTCCCAGAGATAATCCGCGTAGAATCCTCAGTCATCTCCAAAAATAGTTGTCCGGGTTGGGGTGAAAAACGGGTCAGTCGCTTTTGTTTCTTTGCCTTGGTGCGGTTGTGAAAAAAGGAAGCTCTCCCCAAAACGTGCCCCAAAACGCAGTCGTCTCGGATTCCGTCCGATCGTCAAGATGTGACTGTCGTCGACTGTGACTGTGTGATTTGAGATCTTTCTCAAATAAATTCTTTTCGGATAACGCTGCATCGTGTGGTACGTACGATATATTGTTCGAATGTTAACACTTCCTCAACTGTATGTCCGTGTCGTGTCCATCGGTAAACTTGTTATTTCTGAGCGTGAAAAATGCACGCCTTTCGGCCCTCTTCTTTTGCAATTTATTTTTGTCTGCAAAGCGCTTTGTCGTTTCAATTGCGGCAAATCCCGCGGCGCCGTCAAAACTTATCCTGAGGAAAAAAAAAAATAACTACCAGTCGCATTCGTTCTGTCGCGCGCGTACCCAACAAAAAAAGTTTACAGTTTTTTTTTTCTTTTTTTCTTTTTTAAATGTGGCACAATGCTTTCTTAATGTCCTCGGGAAAATACATGTACCATGAAACACAAAATATAGCGGTAAATGACGAGAATTTAGCCGCCAGCAGCGTTTGAAACTGCGCCTACGCAGGGTGCACCTATTGAAATCACAGTTCACTCGGTTAGGGTTAGGAGGGACGCCGGTGAGAGACTAGCCTCAAACTCAGTGACTGGGATCGAAAACGGTTTGTTGCCCCTGGGGTCGAGTCTTTTTTGGAAAGGTGTATACAGTACTCTATTTTAAAAATAATATAGAAGGTATCGTTTCTACCCGGTCTTCATATGTAAGAAGTACACGAAATAAATGCCCTTAACCTCCCAAGCAGATTGTTTTTATGTACAATACAATGTTATGAACATAAATAGAAGCAATTTAGAAGCGTGAAACCTTTCTGTAGGTTTCCGCATCACTGTGAAACCTTATATTTTCGTGAATTATACACTAAATTTAGCGATTTCTACAAGCTGAAATTCGTCTCTAGACAGAAAGCATTTTGTATGCCCTGTACATTTCACAAATTATCAATTTGCGAATGTTAAGGTTTTTACAGTTTAATAAGTGACAAATTAGCGTAGGCACCGAGCACAGAGTAGCCAGTAACCAATTATAATAAATATGTTAGATATTGAAAGGTGACAGGTGCCTTGTTATAACGTTTAGGGCATACTGAGCAAATCAGAAAGTGAATTTTCATGTCATTAGGAACGCACTTACCTTGCGCTGAGGGAGAATGTTCTCGTCTGTCTTCTTACCAGTCATGAAGTGCGCCAAACAGACCTGGAATTGGGCACGGATGTTATGCGACAGAGCATGATGGTATTAAAGATACGTTGAACTTGCCCGACTGTGTTCTGTAGGCATGAAATCCTTGCGGTACAGCGTGGAAAGCCGCTCTCTTTTTAGTTTTGGATCCTTGGGGTGCCAATGAAACTTCACTGCACTGCACTTACAGAGCATTTGCTGGTGGACAGCTGTCACAGCTGTCCACCCCTTCCACTGATTCAATGACATAGGTTTTATCACGCAATTCCGACTCTCCTAGGATGCTACCGTCCGGCTGTTGAGCAGAATCGAACTCATCATTGCCTTTGACTGCCTTCACAACTGCCCCCTGTTGCCCATCAACCAGCTCGTGATCGCTCCTCGATTTTACGCGACAGGCACCTTTCAGGCATACCTCGGCAAACCTCACTCATGGGGGCCCTCACCCTCATCTTCCCAGGTGAGGTGAGGGTGAGTGAGTTTCTGAACCAGGAAAATTCATGAGAGTGAGGGCCGTGAGGGCAGTTAGGGTGTGGGGGCCGGCGGTAAGTGCCTTTAATCTGGCGCGTGCTAAAAGCGTCTATACTAAATAAAAACTCAAAATGTCTTGTGCACAAATAATTTGCTGCTTTGTTAAACTTCCCTTCTTTTTCAGCGTAGAAATAGTTATTAGCTACGCCCGTCGTTTGGATTAGAAACAACACATACCCTTCAAATGGTCTTAAAATAGCATTTCTCGACTGAAGCTCGTTGCCGTCACATAAATATCTGACACCTATCATGACGGGCACAGGTACCTGGTCATCGTGTCCTGATGCCCCATTGGAAGATACGTCTTTCAGCCCCTTGTTCTTTGTTATTTGTTGGCATCGCTTTTCCATCTGTGCGGCGCTCCCTGTTCAGAAAGGACGGTTGAGAAATGGAAGGCTGGCAAATCACACGTGAAAATAACGCCGGGTTCTTCCCATACCGAGAACATCAAAGCAAGCTTACCGATAGCCTCGATCCTTGCAGGGTGCTTGTCGCTCTTCCAACATACTTGCACGTCGGTTGTGAAGACACTTGGGTCCTTGCTGTTTTGAATGACGAGTACCCCGATTTTCGTGTCGGCAATGTCTCTTACACTAACAACGTCAAAAAGGCGGGTCCTGCCCATGTTGAGCCACCTTATTAATACGTGACTCATGATTGAAAAAAATGCCTAATCGACTATAAACCAAAAAGCCTAGAAACGTGTCCGCAACCTGACCAAAGAAGCAAAGCAAGGGCGTGCTCGTGTGCAAAGCTAAGTTGAATTGGATTGGACGCGACTTCAACGGTGTCTTGACACCAGTGTTGGCAGACGACAATTGTTTTAGAGCATTTGAAAACGCACTGTAAATGCAATAAGCTATTCGCGTTGCAATTACTTATTTCATTTTATATTTAGTAGGTAACTCTAAAAAAAAATGTACTTAGAATATGCAAACCTTTTCAAGGTGCAGGCAAGCTGCTCTATGTTGATCATGATTAGGGTTCGGAGTTTTCGGTTTAAACAGATAAAAACCCAGGAGTGGAACGACTGCGCCATTTTGTGCCAGACACATTTGCCTGCGCCATCCTGCGCCATTTTGCCAGAACTGCACCATTTCGTTGGAACTGCGCCGCAGCCCATACCTCGCACTATTGTGCTCCAAATCGCACAACGTGCGCCATATAAATTATATTTTGTCTTTGTTTCGGTTTTTATCAACTCGATTGGCAACAATGAGCGCGTTTAGCTTGGTCGGCCTTGCAATTTTTTGTTCCATTTTTCCCTGTGTATCCCGAGTCGGAAGCACGCAAAAAACTCTGGAGTCGAATTCCAAGCGCTGCATCACCTGCGACTGGATTCTTATTCTTCAAACATAAGCGGTTCAGCAAGTCGGCCGATGTGAGGTCGAGTCGTTAAGCATCGGATTGCCTGAGGCACCGCGGCCCAGGTTCCGGACGTCAACCAGTTAAAAACATATTAGCAAAAGATTCCTTTTAGTGCTCATCGTTACAAGTTGGAACCACATTCCTGCAAGATAAATCGTGATTTGATTGAACTGAAACGCGATTTGATCCGAAACCTTGCCGGCCAGCAGCTGTCACCCGAGCGGTAGATCTGCTCGGCATACTTTAATCTTGCTCCGGCTCATCGCTTCGCATACGACAACTCCGTTAACCATAGTCTGCGGCTTTGATATTGAGTTGTACAATAGGATAAACTCAAAATTTGTTGCCCTGTTCCTCCGAGCAACTGCACGTACATTGCTTACGCGTGTCACGTGGTTCGCACATATAATCACTATGTCGAGCACGTTGGGGTTGTGCTATAAGCAGTGCTGGTTTGCATTTTGAGCAGCTGAAAGCCACTCAGAAAATATCAAGGACACTATCTTCAGAAACATATGGTACTTGCTTTTTGGTTCTCACTGAGGTCAAGTTTTCGCATCTGTTACACTGTTATCCCATCTATACCTAGGTTCCGAACCACTCATGTTCATCTGTGCTGCTAAGCACATTTGAAATTGCTCCCGTGCTTGTCTACGACACAAGCTGAAGTGCAATGAAATCTGATCTGAGTTGCTCCTAGCCTGCTCCAGAATGTGGTTTTAGCTGCTCCCAATCTGCTCCAAAACAGCTGTTTCAGATGCTCCCATGGCAGCTCTCAAGTACATTTCATGAGTTCCACCCCTAAAACCGATAAAAGTAAAGTCACCGACCAATTATTCGGACTTCGCTGGGACCGAAAAAAACGACCGAATAATAGAGCAGTCCGAAAAATCAGCAGATTGAAAAACTTGCCTTTATTACTTCCAAGTGGGCTTAAAAAGTGAAAGCCGTTTACAACTCCCTGTAACGCCGAATTAGAGCGCAGCTCTTGAGGAGGGGGAGGGAAGGGTACTGGGGGGGGGGGGGGGTCAAGTGACCTTGAGTGGGGGTCACGTGACCTAGGGGGTCACGTGACGATGCCGATGACATCATCAGTAACGATGACGATGCGGATACCGATGACGTCATCAGTGATGATGACAATGACGATGTGGATGCCGGTGACGTCATCAGTGATGATGACGATGCGGATGCCGGTGACGTCATCAGTGACGTCACTGTTGACGTCATCAGCGATGATGACGATGACGATGCGGATGCCGGTGACGTCATCAGTGACGTCACTGATGACGTTATCAGCGATGATGACGTCATCAGCGACGATGACAATGCGGATGCCGGTGACGTCATCAGTGATGATGACGATGCGGATGTCGGTGACGTCATCAGTGACGTCACTGATGACGTCATCAGCGATGATGACGATGCGGATGCCGGTGACGTCATCAGTGATGATGACGATGACGATGCGGATACCGGTGATGATGACAATGACGATGCGGATGCCGGTGACGTCATCAGTGATGATGATGACGATGCGGATTCCGGTGACGTCATCAGTGACGTCACTGATGACGTCATCAGCGATGATGACTGACGTCATCAGCGATGATGACGATGCCGATGCCGGTGACGTCATCAGTGACGTCACTTATGACGTCATCAGCGATGATGACGATGACGATGCGGATGCCGGTGACGTCATCAGTGATGATGACGATGCGGATGCCGGTGACGTCATCAGTGATGTCACTGATGACGTCATCAGTGAGGATGACAATGACGATGTGGATGCCGGTGACGTCATCAGTGATGATGACGATGACGATGCGGATGCTGGTGACTTTATCAGTGACGTCACTGATGACGTCATCGGGGGTCACGTGACCCCGGGGGTCACGTGACTTGGGGTGTCACGTGACCTTGAGGAAAGGGGTCACGTGACCTTGGGGAGTCACGTGACCCCCGACGACCCTTGGGGAGGGGTCACGTGACCTTGGGGTGACCTTGGGGTCACGTGACCTTGGGATGACCTTGGGATGACCTTAATTACGCCGACGGCGACGCCGCTCGGGCCAAGAACGGGCCCCTAAAAGCTGCGCTCTAAAAAGCCGTAAATAGTGCCTTGTTTCAGGTTACGCCTGCGTGCCTTGCTTTAGGTTACGCCTCCGTTTCTGTTCGGCAACTTTCTGTTAGCTTGAGAATCGCTGCCTTCTTTTCTAGTGTTATGGTCGAGTACTTTCTGCGCTTCTTAAATACAGATCGCGGCGGCAGAACAACGTATGGGGCCATGACGTCCAAGCCGTCGTTTTCCGAACGAGATCAGAGGCGCAAATCCACGAGTGCAAAATGGCGACTGGACCTCATGCGGAGTGACATGAGGTCCATGCAAAGGTAGAAGAAGAGGACGACCGTTTAAGGGAGAGAGAAGAAAAGGGATGAGAACATCCCGACAGCAGAAAGGACAATGCGTCTAACGAAGAGAAATTCCGAATTAAGTGTAAAGAAAAAGAAAACGTAAATCAAGTGTAAAGAATTAAAAAAATATAAGTTAGTGTAAAGAAAAAGAAAACCGGAATCAAGGATTAGCAGAAAAGGAAAAAGAGGCATCATTAAATGTTGCTAGTCCAGCGGTGCGAATGTTATATTTTTTTCTCTGTGTGTTTTCCATGTTCAGCTGGCCCCATTCACATGCTATTTGGAATTTCGAGAAAATAAAGAACATATTGTGAAGATTAAAGTCCGAGTAGTCAGAAAATGCAATTTGTTTGGGTAGCTCAAAAAACGGCCGGAGTACTCCTTTAAGCCACTGTAGCGCAAGTCCATGACTGCAATGGCGAATGAACAAAGCAAAGTGGAAACAACAATGATGATGATAATGACGCGCAGCTAGAGAAAGAAAAAATCTGTACAGCGTCATCTAGCTGTAGGACTTAGCAGTATTTAACTAGCGCTGCCAAGCAAAGCAAATCCATGTGCAGCCAACGTAAAATCCAATATGGCCGCTTCTCGGTAGTGTTTCCCGCTGATCGCTCGCAATGATTTTGTTTAAAAACTTTAACTTTCGGACTTCAAGCTGTTCGAAACATTGGTAGTGAATATGCACTATTTCTATCGGGTAGGTCACGGTTCCTCTTTTAGGTCTGAAATATTGAACAAGTCCAAATTATTGGCGTCCGAAAAATCGGTCAGTGACTGTACCTGAAAAATGCTCTAACAGAGAGGAAACACAATAATTGGCCCTTTTTGTATGCATCTTTTTCTTTTGCTGAGAACATAAAAGTCACACGCTATTGTACATTTAGTGGTGCGGCTTAATTTAGGATGAGCATTTTGTTATATAACTTCAAGCATTTAGAGAAAATATACAATATAATGGGTTGGACATAAATTGTTGCTATGAACTATCCTATACATTTACACATTACCTGATATCATAAAAGCAATAGAGCAGGGAAGGCTGTACTGCATCAGTTACAAATTTGTAACCAATTAAAAGTTGGCATTTGTTTAGTTCTTTACTATTGACTATTATTCTTTGACAGAAAGGGGTTAATACGTCTGTAGTCTTTCAACTTCATAGAATATTGAGGTTCTTTTCACATTTTTTCATGCTTCTACCTTTCCTAGTTGCTCTGCTTTTTGTAGCAGCTTTTGCCGCTACTAAAACATGTGACATTCAAACTCACTTTATTTGCATCACACAATCGTAAACTTAGAAAGCATGCCGCTTCGGCATGCGCGAAGAGACCGCGCGTTTCCACGGCACAGGCAAAGCATAGGCAAGAAATGATGCTGCTCGCTCTTGTAACGTTTTTCTCGCTACCGCTTTACGAAACGAATCGGTGGCGAGCGGCTGTTGGGACCACATCAGGAGTGTGCAGGCATAGCCTTCCCAAGCGAAGCGTACCAGACATGATTTGTGACGTATCTTTATTATCACACGTAGAGATTATTTTCCGCCTGAAAAGCTTGATAGATCTACCTGTTTCCGGACACGCGCGACGCGCGCTAATCCAATTCCTAAACACGCTCGACTTTTTTTTTTTTTTTTTCCTCGTGTCATTTAGCGTTGTTTGGCGAGTTGTGTCTACTCATCTATATTCATAATTAAAGTAAGTACATCAAAAATATGTTTAAAAAAAAGCACCTTGTTGTCCTTATTGGCACTTAAAGTACAAGAAAAAATATGTACACCGTTTTAGGGCATGTTAAAGTCCTTCAGAACGAACTCTGGCCCTAGAGATTCGGCGAACAAGAACAAAGATCGCTTGCCTTTTCACCAATTCTTCAAACGGGTGCGTTCTGAAGGTTTTTCTTAGTGGCCACAAAAAAAGGTGAATTACACGAGTAAGAATCAACGAGCAAGTTTCAAACAAAGATATGTAAAAAACAAACCACTGTCAAGCTGTAACGTTTACGAATGCAAGGTTTCAAAACTCAATTTCAATCTGAGGTAAAAAAGCATTTGGCATCTTAACAAATACGATTGTTTAACTTCAACAGCTAACATGACATCGAAAAGAATCGTGACACGCATACTCTTCCTGAGACGCTTCCTTTTACCCATGAAGATGACCGGCTCAAAATGAGCCACGCAAATCCCTTCTGCAAATTGTTTCATCTGAGTCTTGAATGAATCCTGGTGTGCTTCGAGATGCACTGATCACTCCCAGATACTTGAACATGCATATCTATACGAGGAGGAACTAGCACTAGGGCATAACCAAGTTTCTGTTAAGCAAACGATTGAGTAATTAGAGAGATTAATGTTGGTAAAGAAACATTCAGCTTTCGTCTGCAGGCCACGGACATTCTGATAAAATAAATCAATGTTACTTATCTTTGTACTTAGTGTTGGGCTTGTAAGCCTCTTCAGACGAGTGAAGGAGTTCTTGACGAAGTGCGCCTCTGAAAGGTTTAAAAAAACAATCCTTCGGACACAAAGCAGGGTCAGAGAGTTTCTTGAAGTCTTTGGCAGCTACGGGACGTGAAAGGAGGTGTAGGTATTGTAGCGAGTCTTCAGTCCGTGGCACTTCAAGTTTTCCACATCGAGTGAACACAGATGCCCAATGATGTCAGTAGAGGTGGTGACCGGGTCCAGTTTGGTCAGAAACGTTTCTTTCCAGAGGGAAGATGAGGGGGCAACGCTCAGCTTGCATGCCACGAACGCTCCGGCTTGCGCAGCGATTCGAGTCTTCGGTCTGATCGGGTTCAACTTAACAGACAGTGCGTCATCTTCCGACGCCACGCTCACCAGCTCGGAGACCCGTGCCTTCGGGATCATGGGGTTCGGCTTACCAGGCAACGCATCATCTTTCGTCGTCCCGTTCACTGGTGCACTGGTGACTTTGCAGAGAAAGTTGAAGCAGGAGGGAAGCGCAAGGCTGCAGCAAATCTTTCTTTCTCCTCAGGGCCGTGCCTGAGCTTCAGCATCGATTCGTGCACACTTGCCAAGCACGTCGCGTAAGCTGCGAACTTCCGCCTGCAGGCAGGTGGTAAAACCTGCCTGGAGTTTTGCCTGCTGTCTCTGCTTACGACGGTGACGCGCATTGTCTTCACCGAGGGAAGCAACCTCCTTGGTGAGGAAAGAAATTACTTCCAGTGCGTCGAGAAGGGACTGAAGGAACTGAAGGCTGGGGGCCCCACGTGCGTCCAGGTCACCTGGAGAGGAGGCAGGCAGCATCACCGGACGAGTAGGGGATGGCCGATAGCGGAGGAGAGTGGGTGAACAGGTGGCCGGGGTTACCGGAGACGGTATGCCTAGCTCCACTGTTGATCTTCACATAGCTCTAGCAGAAATATGAGCTCACCTCATGCTGAAGAAATGAGCGTTCAGTCTCCGGAAAGCATACACACTTTGTATGCGCGCGAAGTTGGCACTCAGTGCAGCACAGAAATCTTTGTCGTCCGTAAAAGCAGCGAGAGCAAATCAGACATGCATCCTTACTGGGCGGAATCTCCGGAGCGAATTTAAATACTACTACTACTAATGCCAACATTTTTCTATCAATTGATGAAAGGGAGGCCGGGGAAAAAAACAGTGAAGACAGCTTGACGGGTCCCCTGCCCAAACAAAAGTAGCTGATACAAAAATGACTGATACAAAAAATAGTCCTGGCAGAACACATCAGCACACAAAAAGTACTAATACCAATAATAATAATAATAATCTTTATTGCCATCCCATAGTACAAAGGTTTAATGGGTCCGTCAAAGCCTATAATGGCTTGTGTGACGGAGACCTGGCAAGTCGCAAAAGTAAGCTATAGATATATGAACAGTATCAGACAGAAATATACACGGAAAAAAAAAACAATATGAGGGCTTTTACAAACCCAGAAAAGAGAAGAAAAAAAAAACTACAGTGTTTCAGAAGGAAAAGTTTAAAGCCATGCCTTTAAGTCCTTCTTAGTGTCTACAGAAAATATACTTTCAGGAATGTTATTGAAAATATCGGGAACATAATAACCACGTGTTCTCATCCTGTACCCCATAAAACATCTTGGGCGTTCAAAACGGACAGCCTATCTAAGGTTGCGAGTCGGGTCATGTGGAACCATGAAGTTGTCCGTCCCAAAATATCTGTCACTGTTTGTCGCAATAGCGAACTCAAGTCCAACATGCCCAGACCGTTAAAAATATTTGTGCTGTCTGAATAAACAGATTTGTAGGCCGCACTTCTCAAAATACATTTGAAAACATTGCTTTTGTATACCACGGCCCAGCACTGTGTGCGAAAACAGTCACACCGTACCTTAACACGCTGTAGGCCAGGGCATGAACAAAAATTAACCTGACGTGAAAGGGCACAAAAACTCTAATATTATACAACAAACAAGCTACCTTCTGCAAAACTCTAGATGCATAGGCCAGCTGCCTATTCCACGACATATCTAATTAAAAAATGATACCCATGTATTTTGTGCACTCCACCCACTCAACAGGAACACAATTACAGCACTCACAGTCACCGCCATGTAAGGAAAAAGGCTTATCTATGAACCCCTTTTTTATAGGATTACGAAAACATATCAACTTTGTTTTCGCTGAATTAACTTTTAAATTATTGGAGGTGTACCAGTCAATAGCTTTATTAGCACTTGATTGCAACATAGGGTATGTAAGGTGCGGTTAAAATTAACCCTTTACTGCACAACTTTTTATTTTTTCACAATTTTATTCCAGCAGAGGTAGAATACCACAACGATCACAATACTATCACTAAAATAAATTTCGAAGTTCCGAAAAAAATTATATCAAGAAAAGGTGGGTATGTTGCATATTTGCAACAAGATGCAAATAACGGAATATTTATAGCCGAATGCTAAAAATGTGTGAACCAGAGCCAAACTTGTATTTACAGACATCAGTGAGAGATGTGGCCTCATTTGCTTGTGTGATACAAAATAAAGCAGTTCTTCTTGCTTGTTGAGCACAGGTGAGTGCCACACTTAGAGCAGTAGCTTATACAAATGCCCTTGCATCGAGGAAACTTGCAACGCTGTCGCTTCTGACTCCAAAGCACCCAGTGGCCAACCTGAGCATAGAAGTATGAACAGTGAGGTTTGTAACACAGATTAATTCACCAGTGATAATACCTGATCAATCCTGACATCTTGAGGTGGACACGGTACTGAAGTACCTCTTGTCTTCTTCAGCTGGATGCCTTGCTCCACTGACTCATTGCTGGGCCTTCCCCATTTCTTAAGTTGATTTTTTCCTGCTTTGCAGAGTGACGTGGCAAGGTCCACCTTGAACTCTGCTAAGGGCATGAGCTTTTGTGTTGATTGATCAGAAGTAGTCTCGGCATTCCTCCTGTACAGCAGCCAGGCATTTACAGCCGTCAAGTCGAGAATATGAAGAAAAATACGAAAGGACCATTTCTTCAATTGGAGATGGGCGCGGTAGAGAGAGATCAGAGAGTCTAAGATCCACTCCTCCCATGTGCTTGTTATAAGCGCCTATCACCGACGGACACGGTATGTCGCGCGCCTCCTTTTCTTTTTGGCTCCACCTTGGCACAGTTAGGACAGGCTCTGCTCCAACAAAGGTGGACAGCAAGGTGACGGCTTTGTTGTCTTGCCACCTTGTACACGACAGCTGAATGCCATCCAGGGTCGCTACCTTCTCTTCTAAGCTTCCCCTTCCTTTTTGTTTCATTTCCTTGTCAGATGGCATGCTGACACCCGTTACTCGGTTGATCCGGACTGTATCAATGCAGTGCATGGTTTCTTTTTCCAGGTACACCTGAAGGGTTGGACAGTTGAAGTAGTTATCGAAGTACACTTTGTGGTGGACTCCTCTTGGGATTAACCTGCACAATCGAACAGCAATGTTCCCGCTTGCTCCACAGTCAGGCTCTCCTGCACGTCTTGGGGATGAGTTCTCCTGTCCCGTGTACAGTTCTAGCTTGTACGAGAAGCCGCTTACTCCTGAGAGAACAAATACTTTGTACCCCCATTTTTTTTGTTTCTAGGGACAGTACTGTCTCAGTGTACTTGCACCTTTGAAAGGTATTATCTGTTCATCCACAGACAAGTGCTCTTCAAGCGGTATCAGCGACAACTGTTCATTTACAGCATCGACCAGCGGTCGTATCTTCGCAAGCCGGTCTCTATCAGGATCATCTTTTGGGCTGAGAGAGCTGTTGTCCACAAAGTGAAGGTTGTGCTTCAACTGTCCGAAGCGTGTCAGCGTGAGGTTGTCAGCTACTTGGCTTACTCTGGTAGCTTCACTCCAGTACCACCTAGGGTTCTTCAGCTGAATTATAGACATCCACATGCAGGTGCCTAGAAAAACTTCCATCTCCTCGACACTGGTGCAGAGGGGCTTACTGGCATTCTTCTGGACTGAGTACAAATTGCTCTCATTTGCAATAAGCGAAATAAGAGCGCTTGGAAAGATGAACTTCAAGTATTGGAAAGGTGTTTCCAACTCTGAAATTTTCTGGGGAAGCTCATTTTGTCCAGTGAACTTGACTGTTTCAGGATCCCGCATCAGGCTTGCATTCTTCCAGATAATTCTTCTTTTAGATTGAGTTGATGACTGATCAGGTAGTTGGCTTGTGGGAGCTTCCTCTTCGTCAGAGCTTGTACTCGCCTCGCTTGAACTGGCGCTACATTTTGCAGTGGGTTGGACATCTGGGGTACAGAAAATAACAGCGTTTCGTACAACTCATACAATGAGCGGTAAAATAAATAATTTGGAGAGAAATTCTACATTGTATAGGGGACTATCTTCCCTGGCGGTTGTAAGTGTGCTCTTTAAAAGCGTGAAAACAAACCTACAACTTTGCAATTGTTGTATAGTGAGACCTGACGAAGGATGGTCTCTTCTGAAAATCTCTGTCAATAAAGCCTACACTGCTTGTAATTTTTTTCTCTACGTCAAAAAAAGTTGGATTTCCAGAAAAAACATCAACTTACAATCGGAGTCATCGTCACTGCCGGAGAGCTCGCCGTCCTCACTGTCGGAAGGAATCCCACGGCTGTAAAACTGTTTGGGGTCCATCGTGTCTGCTCTACGAAGAAAAAACACCGTCGTGCACATCGTTGCATCTGTGCAACATGGCTATTTCTTGCTTCCAAAGACAAACTTCGTCGATAATCTTAAGTTTTTTAGTATTTACATAATCAGCAGGACATGGAGTTGAGTGGCAATTTTTTGTTTTGCATTACACACTATAGAAAGTGGTATGCAGTAGCCAAGGCTTACCTGTGTCACTTGTTGAGCGCCCACGTGGTAGCCGTCACGCTTTTTAGAGAGCAGTTTCGCCGCCTGAGTACAGATGGCAGCACTGGATGGCTCGCCTCACGGATGTATGTCGCGGAAATGCAACAACATGCGGAACTAGCACTGAATGCATTTTGTAGATGTTTTTATCGTCGTTTATCGCTACGTTGCAAATATGCAACAAGGTGCAGTAAAGGGTTAAGATGCTGAAAAATCAGCAAGGTATTGTCGGCATATTAATAACATGCACAATCGGAAGTAACAAAAACAAGGTCATTGACATGTATATTAAATAAAAAAGGCGATAATACAGACCCTTGCGAAACACCCTCTTGAAGATAACAAATGGTATTCAGTTCTGAACAAACTCTAACTCGTTGCGATCGATTAGATAGCAGATCAGACAGCAACTCGTGAAAGGGACCCCGGAAGCCAAACTTAAATAATTTACTCAAAACAAAATAGAGTGACCGATGGAATCAAAGGCCTTGGAAACGTCCAAAAAAAGCACGCATGAAAACATGTCATCAAACTCTTCATTCAAATAATCGGCGACATCTAAGCGCAACTGCGTGCCCCTTCCCTGTGCAACAAAACAAGATTCTCTTCTAACAAGTGTCCTAAAACAGGCAATATACCGTAAAAAACCGAAAGATAGCCCACCAAACATCAAGAGCAAATCGGGTGAAAGTATGAAGTGCTCTAACTTTCGGTGTACAATCAAGAAAAGTTAAAAAAAATTGCTATTTTTAGGTTGTGTCCCTTCGAAGCTTGTTGGAACGAGAATACAGCGCAAAGAAACGACGGACCAGTAGAAGAGTACCGTGAAAACCCACGAATAATACAAAACATAATTTGAGGACTGCGAAAAAAAAATTATCCGCGTATAATACGAAACAAAATCAGGGGACTATGAAAATATTTCTTATTTGCGTCATAACTGAACCTTAATCACTGTCATCACGTCCGTCAGACTCCTTGTCAGACGCCTCCTCCCAAAGGCCTTCAGTGCCGTCGAGCGCATTTGAAATCCCGCACTTGAAAGAACGAGCGACGAGCGAGCGCCAACGCAGTGAAATCTTGGCACGGCGCATAAAGCGAGTAACCCAATGTCAGCTCGCCAAAGTTCTCATGCAGCAGCTCAGTGTTTACGGCCAGGTGCCGTTCACGTTGCTCTTTTACAAAGTTAGGGCGAAGTGCTGTTCACGTTGCTCTTTTACAAAGTCGCTGAGACTTGCCTCGACGTCGGCGAACACACCATTCTTCGGGCTCCTAAAGCTTCTTCTCGTTCCGTTGCACGCAAACAGAGCTTGCTTTTGTCGTCTCCATCCGCGGATGCTGCCCTCATTTACGGCGAATTGTCGTCCGGCTGCCCTGTTGCCGATGCCTTCCGCAACCAAAAAGATTTTTCTTTTGAAGGCGGTCGATTATCGTCTTCGCGCCCTTCGCGCCGACGCCATTGCCGAGCCTCACTGTTGACGGATGGTGGCGCCTCGAACATTGTGATTTTAATGATGATGATAGCTGTTTTGAGCGCCTTGTTGCTTCGAAAACTACGTCAAACAGCGTTGAATCGTGCCTCATTGAAGCTGGAAATTGTTAGGACTCGCGTATATTACGAGCTGCAAATTTTACATAGCAAAATTTGAAAAAAAAAACTTGTATTATATTTGGGTTTTTACGGCATACACAGCACTACTATTACTAGCAGTGAGCTATCTTTCGGTGCTTAAAAGAATATAGCAAATCAATCCAAAAATTGGGGTGGGCTATCTTTTGGGGGTGGGGCATCTCGGGATTTTACGGTAGAAATGAGGCAGTAGTTTTCAATACCTGTTGGTTTGCCACCCTTAAAAATCGGTCGAACAATGGCCATTTTTAGCCTTTCGGTATCGAACGTGACCGGATAAAACCATTAATCATAAAAAGGACATGTTTTAAAGAATCAGAATTCCTTTGAAGAAAACCGAATGTGATTCCGTCAGCCCCTGGTGAACTAGTCGACTTGATACTGAACAAAGCTGACTGCAAACCTTCCTCACCTATGTCATAGAGAAAAGCAGACTCACCATTCATACCTTTTAGGGTGACTTCCTCGGTGGCCACGCTCAAGGATTGCTCTGAAGAAGCAGCGAAAAAACCACTAAAGTGTTCAACAATCTGCCGAACATTATCGCCAAAGTTTTTCACAACAACATCATCACGGGAGTGCTGGTATGCTGGTATTGATAGCCTCAAAGACCGTTTAAAAGGGACCAAGTTTGTGCGATATTGGAGCGACTTTTCGAGAACTTCCCTGGAAATACATTTGTTTAGCGGAGCGTACAAGGGCATTTACTCATTTTTTTTTTCGGCACGGAACTCCACGCGCTGTTTAACGGAACTCCACGTGCCTACAATAAATCCATCGCTTTTCCTTATCCCTGATTGCAGCTAAAATATTCGCGTTCAACCAGACGTGAGCTGGCCTTCGCTTTCGAACCGTGACCTTGCGCTGAGCCTTTGGCATGAAAGAGTTATGAACGTACACGAATTCCGTGTACACATAGAAATTGGACACTGAAACAAGAAATGTGTTCCAATCGTATGATGATGTCAGGTTGTCCACAGTTGTTTTATCGATAATATTAATTGTCTGTCTATCTTTTGGGGTAATTACTGGAGCATCGTGCTAGGCCATTTGACAGCCAACGAAATATAGTGGTCAGCCAATTTTTGCGAGATCACTGCCGACTTCACCGTGACTAAAATGTGGTCAATACATGACGACACGAGCCTGCTAGCCATAACTTTGTCTCTTGTTGGTGTACTGATGGTACTTTCAATACCTATGCTGGCGAGGGTATTAGGGTATTCACACAGTTCAGACTTCTTGTCTTTCAACAGATCTATGTTTATGCCTCTTACCATGCAAAATAACCCCAGGCTACAACTCTCGGTTAGTAGCACCCTAAGCTCATATACAAATTGTCTGACACTTTTGGAGGGAGGCCTATAACGCGCTAAGAGACCGAGAGAGTGAAAAGAGTTTTTGACTCTTAAAAAAAAATACATTCTGCATAATAAAAAGCTACATCCTGTCTTGAAACTAACCATTCACATTTTACATAAACTATGATTTTTCCACCAGTAGAGTACTCACACGGGTACCAAAATTAATTGTAACCAGGGAGCTGAAAAAAATCCCGCAAAGATTCTGACACGTTTGACTTCGTCAAGACAAAAGCGTCTATTCGAGACAATAATCTGTACACCATAACCTTAAACTGATCCCAGCGTTTTCGTAAACTTCGGATGTAACATGTAGCACCGAAAATGTTTGGTAGGGGGTTGAGAGAACGCACCCAAATTCACCCAAATTTGTACACTTGTGAAACATTATTGCCATAATCTAACCCAGTTTTTCCAAATCAGGAACAGTGTTGATGCGGACAATATCCATGTTTTCCACTTGGCATAAATTTTCCGTGATTTAATCCAAACAAACTTGTGCCCCTTCTCCTTTCCCCTCACCCTCGCCCACCAGAAGAGTTCCTTGTTTGCCCGAGACAAGTGTTTGTTAAGAAATACCTTCGAAAAGGCATCTGAACGCGGGAGTTCGCGCAACTTGTTACAGCGGCTCATCCACCTCTCTCTTGCGTCAATCGACGTGAATCTAATCAGGATAGGAGCTGAGGAACTACTCTTTGGTGGCAGGTGGCAAAGCTCATTTACATTGCCTTGTTGGAGTGCTGGTAGTGGAGTTTTGCCGCAAGGTCGTTCACAATCAGCCAGGTTTTCGTTCTTACTAGACAGCAATCCCTGTATCTCAAAGCTTGATCTGCTTGTGAACTGCTGCACATCGTTTAGGTCACTCTGTAGCTGCTGTATAGTGCGCGATTGCTCATCAACGACCCTCTTCATTACATTTAGATCACCTCCAAGTTTCTCTTAATCATTTCTAACAAAATTTCATATTGAGAGGAGCAATATTCGACAGACTCCTGAAGCTCACCAACTTGAGCCTTAAAGGGCAACTGCAAAGAAAAAAATGTTTTTTTTTTAAACAGCCTAATTTGGACAAGCATGTCAAACGGCAATTTTTCTGCGAGAAAAAAAAAAGTTACAGCAATATTTATTGCGTGAGACTGATTTTAGTTTACGGCTATTTCGTCCATTTTAAATCGTGCGCCACAAAGTTGGTGTTCCGTAACGTTTAGCACCGTTTAACTGCTATACTTCTCATTGGCTAAGAGTTTGATTGACAGCTTAGATCTTGGTTGTTAAGCCTTTGTTATATGTTGTAATTTCCTTTAGAGCGACATATTTTTATGTTTAAAGAATAGCCCATGTAATGAGAGTTATTATTCTTTACAAAAGGTTTACAAGACGGGCACTTTTGTTGGGATTCAAACGATTACAAACAAAAGCTTCGCCATTCTTTCATGGCCGCCGAAGTGCCTGCTCTCGCCTGTCTCGCCTACCTCGACTTGTCGTTTCGCCGAAGTGATCAGTGTTTCGTGTTGACCCAGGTGTTTGAGTGAGACTTCTTGAAGTGAAGTAGTGTGTGTTTAGCAGCTGTCACAGGTGTTAGTGATAGGAAGCGACACGGGGTTTTGGCTTTCATAGCGCGGTTCTTTCATTTTCCTCTTTGCTTGCACAGCATGGTTTTTTTTTTTGGCTGCTTGCGCGTGCAAATGCCTACTTTTCGGAGATGTCAGATGAGTGATCCCGACAGCGTGCCTTCCAGCAGCCATGTCGCTTCAAAAGGAATGCTATTTGGCTGGAGGCGATTGGGCATTTGCGTAGCGACAAACGAGTCCAGTATGTTCTCGTCATTTCGCTCCGGAGGCCTTCGTGATTCGTACTGGGTGCACCAAACGTCCACGACTAGACACAGCTGTTACGTAAAAACCTTGCACAGCCAGGTTATTACGTAACAGCTGTCCGCAGAAGCCTTTGGACGTCCGAATTCTGCGTGAGCCGACAGATTTTTTTTCTCGGCTCCCGAACCATCTTACGTAAAGTTGTTTGAATGAATGTGTACTGTTATCGTAAATCTTGGCTTGTGATTGCGGTTTTGTAGATCATCTTATTCGCTTTGCTGGAGAGACTCAAACGATGGGCATAACAAAATCGGCTGCATATTCCGCATACCTCGTAAAAGCACTTCCCCAGTCAACTTGCAAAAGGCGCGAAACACGGAGTCCGCAGCGTCCCGACTTCCCAGTCTTTTACCTGCTTTAGAGCAGTTTGTACCTGCTGGCTGCTAGTAGGCATGTCTACTGAATCTGCAACTTGAAACTAGGGGCAGTGCCAGAGAGCAAAGAAACAAAGTTCGGAAAGCTTGCTCGCCCTCCCCAATTTTGAAGCTCTCAAGTGATTGTATTGTAATAAATGCACAACGCCTCTTTTCAAAATAAAAAAAAAAAAAGCACTATGTTCTCTAAGTAAAAAAATGGTCTCAGTTCAAGCATCTGTGGGCAGGTAGGAAATCTTGCCCAAATGTATTCACACTGCATGATGAGCGCAACACGTCGCTGTGCAAACGCAGTCCAACAGCACGAAGCATAAAAACGGCAGATTTAGGACAACAATTGGGAGTCCATTGTTCAATTAAAACAACGTAATTTTGTTGAAAACGCCCGCAGCTTTTTACTCACGGTATGCGTCGGGAATCTTTTACATTTTGAAACGGAACAAAAGAAGATTTACTTTTAAAACGCTCGCTGCGTCCTTCCGGACCAGTTAGATTGGATCAGCTGACAACGGCGGGACTGAACTTGTTGAACCTCAACCCCACAACAACCAATTTGTACTCCGTGTTAGTGTGGGTGTGTACTTCCAAGCACCGCACCACACCTGTGACGTGATTGCTGCGACATTTGCGCCAAATTGCGCCAATGTGCGTACCCTGCTAGATACTGCTAGATTTTACCAAAATGTGAGGAATTTGCGCCAACGTTGAGCCAAAACTTAATTTCACTTTAATAATACTGAAAATATAAAAGGTCAGGCCTCGCTGCACGGCCGGACCGTTACAATATGTTTATGCGAGTTCTCAGAACTTTTGACTATCGTCTCGAATGACATAATATTTGATTGCATTTCGTATGAAAGGCTGACAGTACTCGGCAGTTTCGCAATAATTCTCATGTTCGTCGTCTGTTCTGCTGGAGAATTAGTTAGTCTCGTTGAGTGCGCTTCTCCTCGTGCACTGGTGTACTGCAAAGCGAAAACCGCAAAGTAAGAATCGCGATTTTGTGTGTCTTGCTTTGCCACAGCGCATCCCCGTGATAAGGGGAAAGCACTCTTCCAGCGCGAGACGCATCACAATTCCTGAATACAACTTCGGCTCGTATACATGATATACTACAATATCTTGGCGGCGCCTTTTTCCAAATCGAGATTTAGCAAGAATACTTCGGTATTGCAAGGACATTTATATGTGCTGTTTCGTATGTTTATATATTTATGCCAACTCATTTGTTTAGCTATGACTTTTATATAGATGTGAGTAAATTAGAACTAAGTTGGCAGGAGCAGTGGAGGGAAGCTCGGGAAGAACCTTGAATTCGGCGTTTTTTTTTTTAAAGTTTTGTTTGCATGCCGTTTTTGTTCTGAAGTTCTACACACACAATGTAATCGACATTGATTATCAAGCGACAAGTGCTTTGTTTTTTTATCGGAATTAAGAATTGCTGTTCTATTTCAACCTTTAGAACTTGAAGGAAACATTAATTTATGGGCTCAATATTATTGTATTATTTCACTGGCATTCAGTACCTAAAATAACCATTCGCAGCAATTTGTGCTGTCCTTCATCACTCATCTTCTGATCCTGTCTGGTGCTTCTCCATGCAACTAAACACTAGTTTTGTGTTTGAGGGACTCACTCCTGCGTTGCAATTGATGATAACAAAGAGTTTCACGTCAGTGAGAAGTCATTGTGGACATTGCCTTTTAGTTGGACTAGTATGAATAAAATATGCTAGAAAAGTAAAGAGAAACATGATTCTTGATTTTTATTTGTACACTTATCCAGGCTCTGTAGTGATGTTAGAAATACAATTAACGACCTGAACTCCTAATAGAGAAAAGTGTTGGGCTAGTTGGTTTTGGAACTTGGAATACATTTTAGCACTCAAAAGACAAGGACACAAAGACGAGAACCAGACACCACAGTGCGCTCTGGTGTCTGATTCTCGTATTTGTGTCCTTGTCTTTTGAGTAGGGGTGTGCAAACACCGAATAGTAGTTTTCGAATCGAATACCGAATCGAATGAAGAAAAAGAAAGCCGAATATTGTATCGAATATTGAATAGTGATTTTTTTTGTAGGAGTTTTTCAAAGTGCGCTGCGAATGAGATTATTATATGTGCAGAGTATGCGCCTGGAGCAGAATATGCATCGTCTATGGAACAAAAGCTAAAATGTAAAAAAGTTCTGGTGAAAAAAAAAAAAAAAAGCAGTTGCTGTTGGACGTTGCGCACTAAAGATCCAATTTTATAATGCAAACATAACCTATCTACCCTAAACATCACAAGAAAACCAAAGTTACAGCCACGCGTGCCTTTTTTTCTCGTTAAAAGCACAACCTAACACAGAGACTTTTTTTAATATTTGTATATCTCAGAAAAGGGGCATTTTGCGATATTTGGTCTCCATTTTAAGGAAGAAAAAGGGCACCCGGGATTTTATTTCACATCAATAAACAGGTAGGTGTTAAATTTGAGTAAACAGGCTTAAACAATACAATCTGAAGTAAAAAAACAAACAAAAAAAAATGGTTAGAAGGCGCAAGTTATCGTCCAACTGCTGCTATGCATCTATTTATCCGTCTATCAACCTGTTTTAGAGAGCCTTGATTTAAAAGAGGGAGCAAGGAAAACTGAAACCACGGAGAAGGCTTCTGCGCTAATTGGTCGTAAGTGTGCATGTGTTGTGTTGTCGCGTAGAAAGAGGGCGAGCAAACAGAACGTAGAAGAGTGACGACGCCTGCCCTGCCTGCCCGATCCCGATCGATGCTTTCGTCTTTTGTGTTCTCGTCACCTTCTTGCAGTTCGTAATTCAAACGCGGCTATCGAACAGTTGGAAAGCCTCTCAAATCTAGGCACACTATTTTTCCGTTCCGTTTCGTTCCGAATCAGAATTTGCGGCTTGCAATTCTGAAAGAATGACGACGATAACTCGGCTGGTTTTGTCGGCGTGGTTAACGTGGTTTTCTTTTTGTGTCGTGCAGTCGCCAATTTATGTGAATGCGACCAAGTGTGTTGTACATTGGCGCTTCAATTTGAAACGAGGAGCTTTACTCGTGAAAAGAATTAGGCATGGCGCGGAATTCCGGCTTCCCAACAATTCCTCTCTGGAAGCGGCGCAGGCGGGATGTTTCGGTTGTGATTCAAGGGTAGATTGTGTCACAATCGTAATTAAATGTGCGTGCTATAAAGTTTGTGGCGTTCATATAACTTTTCTTTTTTCGAACCTGCGCATTACATTTTTGATGAATGGTAGGACCAAGAGGTGTTTCTCGCATGGTCTGTCTAACATCACAGCGCTTACATCGAGAGAAAAAACGGCTTTTTTGTCAGTTCCGCGCCAACCGCGCGTCTTTGGCCGAATATATCAAATATTCGAGTGACCGAATACTAGGAATTCGATTCGCGAATCGAATTATTTGGGAACTTTCTATTTGATTCGAATTCATATATTCAAGTATTTGCACACCCCTACTTTTGAGTGCTAAAATGTATTCCATGAACTCTCAAACCTGACAAACTAATCTTGCTTTTGTAACAGTGGAGATTGAAAATTAGAAAGTATACAACAAATGGCCCACAGTTGGTTTGCAAGTGGACGAAGTTTGATTGAAAGAATGCTGTCGAATATATGAAAACATTTTATGCGCTGGATTCGTCGTTCGACATGGATGCGGAGAGATGCTATCTCCTCTGTGAGTGCGACATCTTCCTTAGAGAGGTGTCCACCACTCACAAATGGTGGGAGGTTTAGTCGCACTCCCAGAGGCTGGAGCAAGTCACTGATTTTATAGCCTTTGTCGGCCATGACAGAATCATTGTCATTGAAGGGCAAATCTAAAAACCCACTCCTCTTCACTAACTTTTTGTCAGAGATGCACCCTGTGAAAAGGGAAGAGAGAAAGGTTATGTATCCATCTGGTAGGATGCCCACTAGTCCCTTAAGTGTGTTAGTAGATTTGTAGGCAGAGTATGTCTCCTACTGGAGGACAAACGAGCTTGGTATTTCTACTTCGATTTCAGTTCCATCACTAATCACCCTTTTAGTACTGTAACACTGCTTGAACTCCTCAGCATTCTTCTGTTGATCAGTTCTCTTGACTGCCACAAGCGCAGTTCACACAGCCTCAGGAACAAGAAGTTGACCCACGTTGAAAATATTCTACTCACTGTGCTCTGATAGATGTTAAATCTGTTGGCCGGGTACTTTTCGAATGAACCCAACCTTATCTTAGCTAGAGTGAGGAAGAGTTGTTCCTCGACTGTGAGTGACGGTGGCCGACGATTCTGTGTCACTGCGTCACCCGATGTTCCGTACTGTATGTGGCTTCCCTGCACCCCCGGGGTCCAAATGCTTCAACAAGGCTTGAAAAACCTTGTAGCTTGGGAGTCTAGTATAAAAAAAGAAAGTCATCGTTGCTGTTTTTTGGCTTGTCAAGGGGACTCCTTAGCTTGGCCGTCATGCTGTTGCATGATATCTTGAGCAGCTGTTTTTCTTCTTCGAGTCTGTAGTTCTTGTTCTTCACCTGTTGAAGTTCTTGCTCAAGGCAGGCAATGTGCCTTTGCAGTTTCTGCAGCTCCTTGTCCCTTTCATTTTCTGTGTTTACATTCTGTAGAGCATCTCCTGGATGTATCTGCAGTGCTTGAATGTTTTCAGTATTGTCTTCGAGTTCCATGCTGATGTCATCAGGGGCCTCATCAATGGGTGCACTTGCTCTTTCGGCTTGTAGTTGTGGAGGACGGCATACCTGCTTCAGAGCTTCCCGAACCTTCGGTGCCTTCCGTTGTTTTAATGGCTTCTTAAAAGTGAAGACAGATGGTACGGCATCAGTGTGGAGCATTTTTCTGCCATTTGCAACATTGCAAAGAAAATCTCTTGCAGTGAAATGTCTTGAGCAAACTTTCGCCCCTGTGAAATTGAAAGGCGGGGCCCTCTTCACACCAATGTTCCAGTCATTTTGGAAAGATGGCGTCCTCGGAAAACCCATGGAATGATATTTGCAGTTTTGAAACACAACAAGAGTATGTTAGAGCTCAAATATGCAAGTGCTGTATTTTTTTTTTCTCAAATAGCTGAAAGACTGGACTAATGACTGCTAGAAAAATATAACTTACGTGAGCAAAATTCTGTATCTGAGAAGGCAAAAAAGCTCGGACCTATTCACACTCACTGTGATGCAGCGTAAGTTTAGAGCACTAATCTGCAAAACCATTCAATGTTTCTGAGCACATATTTAGTCTTAGACATGCATACTTCAGTGTCATGATCACTTCAAGGCAGAAAGTAAATATTTATTGGTGCTATGTGCAAGCTTTAACACTTCTCTCCACTGTGATCAGTAAGCATAAAATCTGTTGCTTTCATTATTTATTATGTTCTGATTGACAAAACAGCTCCCCCAGACGAGGTCGCTGCATTGGCAAGCGGGTATGTGCGAGCGTCAAACATACATATCAACACGAGCCCAACAGCAACCACGCTCCGCACCCCTACTTTTGTCTAAGAGTAATAATAATAATCTTTATTTTCACAAAGAGCTGGTTGTGTCCCGGAGGACATGCGGGGCGAATCAGAAAGGCGAAAACACACACGCGAGTGCGTCTGCTGGCTGGCCTCCAGGACATGCATATTGCAAGCGCTCACATTATTGTCTTCGCTCGCGGCATTAAAATTCACGTGCGAAACGAAGTTATCCTTGCCTAGTATAGTAATACAGTATAAATTGACCTTTGGCCGAAAACAAACAACATAGAAACGAAGTGCGCAGAGGGTTAACAGAGCCAAAGCCACCGAGCCTTGTCTACGTTAAACGACGAAAATTAGCCTCGTCTCGCGGTTACTCATGCAGCAAAGCTTAGATGAAAGCCTGGACGCTCGCTACGATACAGTGATGTACTATCAGGTTGAAATGAAAGGCGATCACTGGAGCGCGTGCTGCTCCGTACATCCTGCGTCGCCTGTCAGCGATCGGGGGAACCCTCGGTGCATGCGCTGTTCAAGTTGAGGGTGCGAGGCTGCCTGTCCTAGTGCTCAGCTGCTGGCTGGCGCACCCGTGCTTCTCCGCGGCACCGCTGGGGTTCAAGCTCCTGGCTGCCATCGCCGCGCTCTCGCCGAACACGGCGGCTCCGGTGGGGCGTCCGAATGTCGGCTCCTCGCTCCCGCTCGCTCGGCGAGCGCGACGGCTCCTTCTGCGCTGGCCAAGCACGCTTGTGAAGTTCTTGCCTTGCGTTGTGCAAAGCTTTTGCATTACAAAAATGGAAAGTAAATGGGAAGTTGATTCGTGCATGAAGAGCACGTTACCTTACATCAGTGCCAGACTCTTTAGTGGCGATTACGGCCGTCCTGGTAAGACACGGCATACGCGCCCACCATGGCAACAAGGGAAACGTGTGCACGAAATGAAACAGACCAATATAAGCTGCTGGGCCAGTTGGTTATACATTAAAACACTGTTGCGCAAAGGACAAAGAGAGGAAGTAGACAGGACAGAAAGAAAGTTGTGAGTAGCGCTCTTCCTGTCATCTCTATTTCTTCTCTTTGTCCTTTGCCCTATAGTGCTTTAAAGAAATGAAATGGTTTATTGTAAAATAAGTAAAAAGAAAGTTGGTGCAAGCAGGCACTTAAATATGATCAAGAGCACTGGAGGCGAAAGCCTGGCGAACTCATTTTATTTTCTGTTCACGTGCATGGAAGTCATCTCACGAACGCAGTTCCTTGATGTCGAGAACACAGAAACTTTTCACACTTGCAAGAATTATTACCATGTGTGAGTAGGGCATGACACAGAGGGATATAGCTAAGTTGACAGGACGCTCCTATTCGGCAGTCAACCGAATATTCGGGGCGTATCGCTATGCTAGTCGCATTAAAAACTTGCCGAGGAGGCACTGAACCGCAATGACGACATCAGAGGAAGACAGTCAAATTGTCGCGCTGTGAGTGCACGCATCGCGTGCAAGCATTGCATGACCGAGGAGCGCATTTGGGCTTTATAAAACTGATGGCACACCTTCCATCAACAAAAATATTACGGAAACAAAGCAGTAGAAAGGACCCCACTCCCTGACCTAATATTTTGTCATATCGCCTCTTGCGGCGATAACGTTTCGTACAGACACCGATGCAGCGGTGATCCCTCCATTCTTAGAGCTTCCCTTGAAAAATGGCTGCTGGGGTAATCCTCCATTCTTAAAGCTTCCCTTAAAGAATGGTCGCCCCTTGCTACAGTGCAAGAAGAGGCGACCCTTCTTGCACTGTTTTCCGTCAAGCCAGACTGAGCCGCTGAGTTGCCACGGGCCAGTGGACCGGTCTCTTCCTGTCTTCTCCCTCGTCTTGATTGTCAGGAGCCGCTGAGCCACCAGCCTCCTCTGCCTGCTTTGCCGAAGCAGCAACGGGTGGAATTCCCCCATGGAACTCCGGTGTCGTCTCTCGGACAGCTCTGCCGATCAAGGTTAACCGGCTCTGGTCGCGTGGATGCTCTGGGGGCCAACGAGGAGTCGCGGCGCACGCCTCGCTGAAGGAAACAGGTTCTCCAGACACCCTCAAGATCGTTTTCCCCTTGGGGAATGGGGCGGCTCGTCCTCCTTCTCGCACAAAAACACTTCGATCATGGCGGCCCGCCACCGCAGTGTTGAAATGAGAGGGTCTTCCGATGTACCTCGGGCGATGCCAAAGGTCTCGTAGCTCCATCTGAATGTTGCGCAACATAACCGACTGATTCTCGGAGCTCTTCGTCAGCTCGATGCGAAGACGAGCATTCTCCTCCCTCACAGCCGTCATCTGGTCTGTCAGGAAGGAGATGCCATTCAAGGCGTCAACCAGCAAATCTGGAGAAGAGCCACCGAAGTCGCGGAGGCCAGGGTGAGTCCACGCTGTCAAACCTAGCTTTGTCCGAGCTAGGACTATGCGTGCGCTCGACGGAAATGCAGTCGTTGCATATAAACGGGCTTGTCCCAGTCGGTATTCGTCCAACCTCGCCCTCCGGAGTCATGTCACACTTTTTGTGCGTGCGTTTTCTGCACTCTTTACATCAAAGATACTTTTGTTTACCATAAAAAGGCTGAGAGCACCACATAATAATAATAATCATAATAATAATAATAATAATGCCTTCATTTTTTGATCACTTGATGAACGGGAGGCTGGGGAAAAAAAACAGTGACGACAGCTTGACAGGTCCCCAGCCCCCTACCCCAAGTTGCAGAACTCGCCGGTTTGAGAATGCAGTGATGTGATTGCTGCGCCAATTGCACCAAACTGCGCCAAGGGGCTAACCCTGATACATCCTGCTACATTTTGCCGAAATGTGGGGAATCTGTGCCAGGCCTGCACCAAAGCACCAATTTTAATCGCCTTTCAGCACCGAAACTAAACTGAGTACTATGAGCTAGGTGGCGCAAGCGGTCGCTCGACACAAAGTATCTTGCATCAATTGTCCATCTGGTCTTGCATGGTTTTTCTGGCTCCGTATTTTCGGCACCAATGTGAATTCCATGGAGCGTGGCCAATGACGTTACGGATGTCAAAATAACAGGTTTTATTTTGAAGTCTTAGTTGTTTTGATGTCAACAACACGGTTTCTTTGGATCCCGCTGACTGCGTTTTGAAATATCGGCCGCTCGGCGTGTGTGTGGTCGGGTGCTCGGCGGCTCGGCGGTGTCCGCGCTGGTGCGTGTTGTCGACGTTGCCGCCTGTACTCGTCGCGTTCTCAGGAACATCCCCCAAACTAAGCGTTCTCCATTTTCAAACTTTGCCCGGTGCCGTCCGTCACTCCTGTTGCGAATGAAAATTGCATGTACCGGAGTTGACAGAGCCCAGCCGCAGTAATTTTGTGCGCATTTTTCTGGAGCTGTACTTGTGTGTAATACGACGGGTTATCACCCTTGCATAGAATAGCTGCGAAGGTTGTGCAAGTGGCGAGCGAGTGGAGTAACCTTGACTAGCATGACTGCATCCGCTGCAGGAGCGCTCGTGCCGCGTGATCCAAAGCAACTAGCTCGCGCTTCTAGCACTGTCGTTGACAACATTTTTTTTGTCTGTTAATGGTAAAAAGAAATGTCGTAAATATCGCCAAATGCCCCAACAAAACAAAATGTTAAAAAAAAAAAAGAAGAAAAAAGTAAGCCTCCACTGCAGATCGAACCTACGACCACTTGCGTATGACGCTGACATCTTAACCGCTAAGCTACGCTACAGCTTCGGAAACCTCGTTTTGACAATTTGTTATATACGAGACTTTCGGACGGCACATAACGCGGAGTACCGTCGGTGGAGTACTATCGGACGGTGCTTGAGCGCTCTGCATGGCTCTGCAAAGTGCTCTTGGACGGTACTGTAGTCACTTCGAATCTTCTTTTGCAACAGGAGTGACCGACGGCACTGGGCGAACGAAATTGGAAAACACTGTTTCTGGATGTCGGCAATTGGTACGCGACGAGCACAAGCGGCACGTTGACCCACACCAGCGAGTAGACCGAGCCGCCGAGCACTCGACCACGCGCACACACTTGCCAACCGACCGATGTTTCAAAATGCAGTCAGCGGCACCCAAAATAAAACGTGTTTACGTCTAAGAACACCAAATAAAATCTTGACGTCCGTGACGTCATTGGCCGCGCCCCCTGGACAGCAAATTGGTGCCAGAAATACGCACCCGGTTTTTCCCGCCGTCTCTCGTTTTACACTCAGGTCTCGTGGGTCTCGTCTCGTCTTTTTAAATTTCTGTAAGGATAGATGCTAGCGTTTGTGGACGCTCCGATGCTAGCGTGCCGGGTACCAGCCACGCCGTTGTGATGTGAAATGAAACCACGTCTTTGCGGGGCGGGAATTACTTTGTGAGCTGAAGCACTCGCTCCTGAAAGCAACGGCCGTGGGAGAACCATATTTGGTCCCTGCCGACCAGTCACCGTGGTTGCATGACCTCGGGTGTTGCCGTCTTCACGTCACTGCGGATAAGGCACTTTCTAGACTGACACGTAAGGACTGCTGCGAGGTCATCAATATTCCTGTTCTTGTTCAAATTATAGGCTACTACAAAAATTCATCTTTAACTCAAAGACTGTTGCGTCGAAGTATTGATTAGCTAGGTTTCTCTCGGTGGGCTTTCTTTTGAGAGGGACGCTGGTACGTGAAAAGTTAGCCGCGAAAGAAAGTTGGTGAAGAGAAGTGAGCTAAAGCAAAAAGGCAATGTCTGCACACTGAACCCGCCTGACGCACTTGTTTTTCTCGAGTTCAGTTGTTGCATAAAGCACTCCGAGAACTTTTTTACCCTGACTCGCAATGTCCTGCATCGATACGCTCAGGTTCTTTTTTTCTGTGTGTTTAGCTTCTACCATGCCTGCCTCCCTGGCAAGCACGCGCCGCTGGACTGTTTTTGTCATGTGCTGGACCGTTATATTTTGCATACGATTTTGGGAACCAGTTGGCGGCAGAGCGGAGTGCCATGGTTTTGGTTTCGATCGAACAGCCGTCTCCGCTTGCACGACGAAGTGCGTGCAACTGCAAGCTGCCAAAGTGCCCTTACTTGCACGCGAATATGATTGCACGGCAGAGGCACCAGCCGGGATGCTTGCAATCCATTGTTTTACGTTTGCTTGCTTTTGACAAAAATCTGGCACGTCGGGAACCAGTAAAATGGTGTGTGGCAAGCGGTTTTTTTGGAATTGCTCGGCCACGCCTGCAGTACTGTACACTTGTGGGATGTCTCTGTCTCTTTGGAGACATTGAAAGGAAGGCCAGGATTCTCGGACATTTGCTTTAGTTCTCCGGGGTGCCCCTAGATGGCACGATGAGCGGAGTAAGTGGCGGAGAGTGGAAACGGCGGCTGCTCTCCAGCTGCTCCGCTCTCCCTTTCGGGTGCCGTGGTCAGCTCGGTAGCTCGTTACAACAGTGGCGTATCGTTACGCTGGTCGGCTGCTTGAGCACATTGCTACATCCATTTTACCCTCTTCGAAAGGAAGAGGCTCTAAAGCTATAAAACACGCATGTTCTTTCACTTGTGTTTTTATATATAATTTTTGTAATGAAGGCTCTTTCTGCTTGCTAAAGATTTGTGTCTCGCCAATGTGTATTGAACCTAAAATATTAAATAGGTAAGAAATAACACTACAACAAGATAATAATTTTCGTTGCACCTAAAGTGAGAGCTCTCCGGCATAGAAGAAAGGCACAAAGTGTGAGATCTTCTGCGGTTACATGCCCTTCCCCCTTTCCTCTTTCTTATTAGGACTATGTAGGCGCCGTTTTCTAACGTAAAATTTAAAGCTGTCGTGATTGCAGCAGGATGCACAACTGACTGCGATTACGGCGTCTCTGGAGATACAGTTTATATTTGGTTTTACGTTGGTCAACAATCACCACACCCCAGTGGCGTACCTGTTGAGGAGATTTCTGAGCCCTTTTTCTTCCGTTTCACTACACCCCCCCCTCCCCTCCCCTCCCAAGAGAAAAAGAATGCCTGGCTACGCTACTGCCAAACACTACATAATATTTTAATTGCGGTTTCCACTACAGTGTGTTTTCACCCACAGCCGAAACTCTGTTTTTTGGCTCAGCTTCCACATGCATTAAAAGAATTTTTCGACTTTTATATGCAATCTTTTCCCCCACAAAGATAATTTTCATGACCCGGCAACACTGCAACCCATCACGAAAAAATAAGCAGTAATGGCGCATTCACAGTGGTGGTTGAGGCACTTTTGCGAAGCGGTTGCGAATGCCGTTCGAAAAGCGGCGTCGTTCACATACATCGAGCCGCTTTTGGCGGTTGCTCGGCGGTTACCCATTTCTTCGAGAGTTTACGAGACTGTCATTGGGCAACCTTGTTTTAGAATCCAAAATCCAGTTTAGTTTTCGATCCAAATCCAAAATATTTTCACGGAAAGCCCCGCACACGGCAGAGCTCTGCACAGCAGCATTCTTTTGCGCACATCCGGACCTCGAAGATACCCGAACAACAATTTTTTTTTCTTTCGAAGTGGACTCTTTTGTGAATAGGCTGACCTCAAACTCTGGATTAGAAAGCCAGCTTTGTCCCCCCGCTTCCCCGCGTCGTCCGCTTGCCATGCTCGGAGTGGTGTGCGTCTGTGTGCTTTGTGGCAAGTCATTAGTCAGAACCTTCTAGTTATTTAGCGAGTCGGCTGTAGTTGTGAGCGGATATGTCTTCGTCGGTCTGATGCTGTTGCACCCGTGTGTTTGTGTTTGTGCTTCATGGCGTGTGGATTGTGTTTTGAGGTGGAGATATCCTCGTCGGAGTGAGGTATCATCGGTCGGATATGGTGTTATAAAAGGCTCAAAGTACAAAAGTAAGCATCCTTTAGACAGAATATCAGCAATAAGTAATTTTTTGTTTATCCACAACAACTGCGTGCAAGTTTAGGAGCGCAAAGACAAAAATGCTGACTTTCAATGCAAAAAAAAGAAAACACATACATGATCAACATGAGTAACCACACGCATAAATGACAACAGACTTCTACAGTGAGCTCATTGGATCTACCTGCACTAGCCGGCACCAGTGCAGAAAAGTGTAGTGCTGTACGGAAAACTGCAGGGCAATGTACTTCCGGTTCTGGCTGCACTCGTAAATTAAATACGGTGGTGTGTATTGAGTGCAACTGGTGCATTATGTGCAGATAAATCAAACGCATCTTGAGTATCGTAATTCACAAAAATGAAGGAAAAGTGGGATATCTGACTGAACTAGTCTCACAGATAAGGTCTAGCAGAAAATGAGCACTTACAAAGATGTTACTAATTGGATAAGGTTCATTAATGTTTTTTTTGTTTTTTTCAGTTTCACGGTTTTTCGCTTTTTAACGGGCAGCTTCGACTTGAGCAGTAGCAAAATGTGAAGTAAGCTCTGGACAACAACAGCAATTAATTGGTGACACAATTTCTGAAGCATCACTGTTTACAGGAAGTTATCATGTCAGTGACTTAAGAGTTTGTCCTCGCCTCACATTTGATACATAGCGTTCAATACCAGTTTACGGTTTTGAGCGCTTTCGTTTGAAAGTGACTATTGCAAAAAGCTTCCTTTGCATGCGGTAGGTGCTTCAGGGGCTGTGTTCACACTATACAAACAAGTGTTCCATGAAATAGATTATCAATTAGTGCAACCATCAGTCATCCAATAAAGTGCTCACTTTCCTAAAGAAAACACAAAAGCAGTGCGTATACGCCGACAGAAAAGTTACACAAGTTACACATTCAGTGGAACGAAACACACAAAAGCACATTCCATTACTTCAAATCACATGGTCTAAGTGTTGCGCATTTCCTTACACAGCATCTCCCGCAGTTTACAGGAGCATTTCACCGTTGTGTTTGTACCCAAACATCGCAGTTCTGTACGCAGTTCCCCCGCACTCATCTTATCTAGGTCTGCTTGGACGGCGACCGTTGTCGGCGGTTCTACCGCAGAGCGCTGCCGTTCATTTCTATATTCCTTGATGCGCCCTCCGTTCCAATAGTCATCGTCTGCTTTTCGGTAATTACGAGGCCCTGTACATTCCGAGACTACTTCGGAGCATTTCGCCAGCTTCAACGCATCGGCCACTGGATTCCACTTGTTGGACTTCGTGTGGTGCAGGGTTTTTAGCACATCATTCTTTTTTTCTAGACCTTGGCTAGAAAACCATCCAAAGCATTTAAACTGGACATGCTTAGAAGGAGCATGGCGAGCAACAATGTGAATATAGGGTGTTACGCGGGATTTACCATACCCCTTCCGGGCGGAATTTCCCAGTTCAATAAACGTTTGAAAAAACGTTCGTGCCTTCTTTTCTACATTCCCTCCAGTTACGTTTGTTTCAAAATGAAGTAGAATACTTCTAAATGTCTCCCACAGAGAGATGACTGATTGCTCTGTTTCACAATGTAAAATACCTCTAAGTTTCGTGGGCAGGTGCTCCAGCAGTTTAATGCACTCATTACCAAAAAGAGATGTAAAAATACAACCTTTCCTTTCATCGTGCCAAACAGCAAACTTCATCCCGCAGCCATTTATAAGTTCCACAAACTTAGCAAGATGATCAGGATTTGCGCGTGGGTTACAAACTTTCACTTCGCAATCAAAATCTTCCATTTCTATTACTAAGTTGTCTAGAAGTCTGTTCACTACACGTAAGCACATGTGCAACGTGTCCGGTACTACGAACTCCGGTTCAATAGTGAAAAGTGTTCTAAACTGAACACCGTGCGACAGGGTGTCACAGTCTGTTTTCAAGTTTCGCAAAGTTCTGGAAAGGGATGGAGAGTTAAAGTGCCGAGAAGACAAGTCGGGGTCCGTCCTGTCTTTGGAATCGGCGATGGAAAAGGGGCACGGATATTTCGACGATGCCGCCTGAAGCCCCATCACAATTAAGATAAACTTAAGGTACGATCCGAGGCATATGTTGACTGGAATAGCTACGCCTCTGACAACAGCAAGCCCGCTCTCAGCTACGTGATTTGTATCCTCAATGAGGTGGCGAAACGACTCCCGTAGGGAAAGGTAGTTCTCAAAAATGGAAACAAGGGCCAACAAGCGATGTAGCTTGGGATTTTGAAGTTTTTTTCTTGGCTGAATAACCACAAAGGATAGCGTTGTCTACGATGTCTGGCTACTTATCCTGGAGCCATCGCCTTCTATTTTCACGAGCACTGGGGTAGCACTAAGCTCCAGTAGTGTTTTTTTCTGCTCCTTAGCCATTTCCATTATGACGTAGTCAAGCTCTTTCAAAAGCGACACCTGCGCTCCCGCTGCCCCGCCTGGAGTTTTTACTATCTCAAAGGGCAACATGTCCCTGTAACTGTTAAGCAGGCTTACTGATGGCAGCCCTTTAACGGTTCGTGCCAGCTCCTGCCAGAAGCTATTGCTGCACTTGTGCTCATCTAAGAGAGTAGTAAGGTCACGCACAATGGCTTGGTCAGCCTGGCTTAAATCCCGAAAAGAGGTTATTCGGCTGCCGTCAAATGGCGCCTGGATCATCGATTGAACAAGCGCGGGTTCTGCATCCCGGTAAAGAATCCGGTGCATAATACCTCTTCCATCTTCATCTGAGATGGCTTTCAGGTTTAACCCAAAGCTGGAAAGCAAGGTTTCAAGCTTGCTGTCTGCACTGTTTGCCATTTTTTTTATCGGTTCTCTCACAACCTTCCCCAATTCGTTTTCCCCGGTTCAAATTATCATCGGGAACCACACGCGACATTTCCTCAGTGAGAGTTTTGATTTGAGCTTGCCCAGATTCAACTGCACTAGTCAAAGAACCTAATCTTGCCTTATGTTGCTCATTTTCCACCGTTTTCTTGTCTAATAGGTTTTGTATAGTTCCAATCAATGTCTCACTAGTCACGCAATTGCTCTGACCCTTGGCGCCCCCTTCAGCACGAACATCAACCGTATTGCCAATGGCTAAGTTGCGTTCTTGCAGCAAAAAGGTAGGCTTGTTGCGTGTCTTAAGCTTTTTCTACTGGCTCTCTGCAGTTGTACACAGAGACCGCAACCTTCTTTCTAAAACCTCATTCATACCAGGGGAAGAAACGACACAAGGACAATACTTTTGAGTTGTCTTTACGTACGAGTTTTCTAGCAGCTCCTTTTCGTAATGAATTTGCCTGACAAGCTTGTTGGTTAAAGTCATTGTCATTAGGCATCCATCTAGTTTGACAACGACGCCATGTTTTCTCGTGTCCCCCACTATGCCTCTGCGATGACACCTCTTGCCAGGAAATAAATGTGCAAGCACTCTTGCGGAAATCCGTTTACAAACGCTCCGGAAGCCCTCGGGTGCCGGACACTGCCCTTAACTCTTACTGGAAACTGTATTTGTACAGCACCACCCAGCTTGGTTTCGCGAACGTACCACCCACTGGGCAATCTCATGCGTTCGAAATCAGGCTCGTCGCATAACAACCACCCTCCATCTGTTTTCAACCTTTTTTTTGTGAAAAATCCAACGGAAAAGGTCGAGGTCAAATTCAACTCTAATGAGGCCATTACACCTCTTTGTGTTGGACAGCTTCTTTTGGACCTCGAAAAGTAGCTTGTGGGTTGCGGCGTCCAAGCGGCACTGTGCTGGCTTACTGGGGTTCACCAATTCTTCTAGGCATGCTGCGTTCAGATGGCTGTGTGGCTCCAGTGTGCTCTTTCACTCTGTAACACGTAAAAAACATATTTCAAGCAATTTTGAAATATGTTATTGTTTCTTGTGAAAGTAGATCGAAACGGAAACTAAAACACTACACACATAGCTCAACTCGCACACTTGCCGGTTTCGATATCGCTGGTTTTTACGTATTTTCATTACTGCATGTTCACGGCAGGGTTAGCAGGCGAACAGCACTGTGCAAATGTACTGTGTACAGTAAAGGCGTAAGGCTGTGGCCGAAAGGTTCTCAATCTGCCATTCATTACTTGTCGAAGGCAAAGCGAGGCTTGTAGCAGCCTTTCAGAAAGTTTCGAAATGAAAAAGAAAAAGCACCCGCTAGTTGTGCTGCACCTTTTTCTTGTGTGCAGTTTCGCATTGAATTGGAGTAGTTACATGTTTCATCAGTTGGAGACTGTTTCAATTTATTATATAACTAGTCAACTTTATGCTTTGATATTTACTAATAAGCTGGTCATATTCAAATAAATTTAATATGTGCAGTTTGGTTCTTATTTATCTCTAGTGGGTACATATATATGTATCATTTAACTGAAGCATTGCAAAATGTGCCATGTCATTGGCATTTCAGTTAACATGTTGAAAGACTTCCAGGTGGTCCAACTTGAGAATAATTTATTGATTGTGGCGAGCAAAGTGTCCTTCACTTGTCCAGCACTTAAAACAAATATTTTTCTTTTTTTTAGAATATCTGCTCCCAAAGCCACTTTTTGCTGTTCCGAAACACTGTTTTGGCTGCTCCAAAAGCCATGTTTACTGCTTTAAAAGAGGGGGGGGGGGGGGGGGGGAGTCTTGAGATACGGGAAAAGGGGGTAAATGTCCATGTGTACTATTATTCACCCTGATAGGGGAAAAGACTCCATCGGCTGGAGTGCTGCAGTCGTGTGTGGTGGAAGAAACACGAGTTTAATTGCCTTCAGCTCCACGTCGACCTTGTGCGCTGAGCAGTTGTCTACGATAAGCAGAACCTGTCGGTTGCTCAATTCAAACTTTCTGCCCAGCTTCTTAAGCCACTTCTTAAACAACTCGCCAGTCATCCACGCCTTTCTGTTGGCTTCGTAGTCCGTCGGCAGTGTGCAAATGTTCTTGAAACACCGAGGCTTCATCGACTTTCCTATTATGAGCAGGGGAAGCTTCTCCGTTCCAGTCATGTTTGCCGCAACCAAGACGGTGACACGCTCTTTACTTCACTTCCCTCCTGCGCAGTCGTCTCCTTTGTACGTGATTGTTTTGTCCAGCAAGAGTTTAAAAAATAGAGCGGTCTCATCCGCGTTGAAGATGTCCCGCGGTGTGTAGCTCTCCAGGTAGCCCTGCAGGGATCCATTTCGCCACATTGCGCAAGTTTCCATGCTCACGTCTTTACCTTTATAGCGGCGTCCCACTAGAGCGACAAAGACAAACTTTTGTACGACGACATGGCAAAGTGTCTTGTCGCTCATCCCGTCCCACTGTGGCGATGGACACCATCGACAAATGTCCGACGACGGACAAGACCTTGTTTGTCGTCTGACTTGTAGCGCCGCGGACGCCGTGGGGCAGTCCCACTAAAAGACTACACTCGACAACAAGCGTTCTCCTCGCGCGTCGACGCGCGTCCTTCCGCCTTCCGGTCTTGCCTTGTTTGGACGATCGCGCGCTCGCTGCTTTGGCGGCTTTGGTTCGCGAAGTCGCGGGTTGATTTTGTCATGGCGTGTCGCGAGAGGCAGCTCGCTCTCGCTGGGCTAGTTTTGCTAGAAGCCCTAAGCTCGAGTGAAGACGACGACCTCATCCAGCCTCCAAAAAAGCGGAGGATGTGGATGCGACCCCACCTGAGGAAGCACAGGGAGCAGGGGTGCTACGAGAATTTGATGTGCGAGCTGGCACTAGAAGACGCAGAGTCCTATTGCTCCTGGATAAGAATGGATACGGCCACTTTTGAGGAGCTGCTGGGGAAAGTGAGGCCACTAATAGTAAAGCAAGACACCCCGTTTCGACAAGCCGTTCCGGCAGGCGAAAGACTCGCCACCACGCTCCGCTACCTCCCTACAGGTAAGTTATGTCGCTGTGAGAAGTCGCAGAAATCGGTGTACTAACATACTAGACAGCTTATCTCGGAAACGGTATGTTTGCTTGCACTCGTACATCCCCGGTCCAGGTGGCAGCAACCAACTTCATACCCCTGTCAGACTGGCAATTAAAGGTCAGTTCCATCGAATGGCATTTGTGTGATGGGCGAATCAGCTGTGCGTGTGCAGTGTGACAAATGCGTCCTGTGCGTGAACACAGTTGACTCTCACTTTCCCCCCTAATGTCTCATACAACGCCTACACACGCCGGAGCGTCGCGCGCACTGATTGGCCGATCGCTCAATTGTCATTCGATAGAACTGACATGTAATTGCCAGTCTGACAGGGGTATTAGATAACTTGCAAAATTCAGTTTCGCTTTCGCAGGCTATGACAGTGTGATTTGTCGCTAAAGTATGTCTAAGTAGCGCATTTTATTTATCAAACTATCAAAGAAAAGGTTTGCCCTAGTCAAACAAATACAGTCAAGAAAAGTTGTATGGGTGACCCATTGGAAAGTTCGATTAAGCAACAAAACTGACCGTGAGAAAAGTGGCAAAATGCTTTTCCTTGCCTATTTTTTTTTTAATCATACATTTTAGCGCTTTACGACGGGGTTGTCTTTTTTTATATTTAATAGGCGTCTCTCCAATGCAATGTTAGTTTTCGTAACTTTTCACTGAGGCAAGCCTTTTCTTTGATAATTATATTAAATGCACAGCCTACCCACTCATATGTGTAAATTATAGCGCTATAGCTTGCGAAACTGATGTTTGCAATTATTTTAGAGTAGGTTGCTGCTATCTGGACCGCCGGTAGACCATCAATTATGGTAAATCTGGAAGTTGTCATAAATTGCAAATAAAGAATAGCCCTGCAACCTCACACCACTGGCTGGGTTCAGTATATTGATATAACAATCCTTATCATACTGATGGTGCTGGTATCGTTTGCTGTATTCCTAAAATTTCAGCGGTCTACCCTCCCGGGTTTCGGTCAGTTTCCCAGTTTTGACAGGAGTCTCATCAATAATCACCATTATCGGTGCGTAAATATGATCAAGTGAAAGTCACCTTTGAAATTGCTCCCTGAAAACCCTGCATTTTCTATACCATGGTGGCATACTTGATTGTTTAGATTGCATATAGAGTGCTTTCACTAATTTCAATGCAATGAACCTTCATTCCAGGGGAGACCTTCGCCTCTACTGGTTTCCAGTTCAGGAGGGCCCACAACACGGTGTCCAAGATAGTGCACGAAGTGTGCATAGCTATGTATGAAGTTTTGGCACCTGACTTCATCAAGGTAGGTTTATCTCGTAAACATACCATCACAATTAAAGCCACACAGTGGTGTCAGAACAGAAGCAGAGGGACAAGCTTTTGACACACAGATATGGTGACCTAACCCCTTGTGTCGGGCAATCACAGTTTTAACAAAACTGTGATCTAGCCAAAAGGAAAGAAAAGTATCAAAAAAGGAAAGAGAAGTGTCAAAAACCTAAGTTTGACTGCCCTAGACACCCCCCCTCCTCACAGTTTTCCCCCACCCGTCTTCCCATCTTCGCTTCGTAATCTGAACCGTTCGGGGGTGCAGGCATCGTCCTGCTGGCCACCATGGTCTCGACCTACATCTCGACTAATGCACGTCATCTGCTCCTATCTGGTCAATGGTGTTGGTCTCAACCCGCTCAGCCCCAGTGCAACACCATAGCCCTCCACATCTAGTGGCATTGGCGGCCTAAGCTCTCGGTCACCCGATAACGAGATGTTCGGCTGTCTCGTCCTGCAGGCCGCGTGTCCTGAACAAACCGTGTCAACACTTGTGTTTTGCATGCCCTGAACACTCCAATTCGCACCTCGCACAGCATTCTATTGCCTCTGGAGTTGTTGGTGACCTCGGTTTACTGTTGACTTGCCTCAAGTGCCACCTCCGGGGATCGAACGACCATTCTATAATAACCCATAGACCATATCGTGGCTCTTGTATATAGTATTCATGACATAATGACTGTCATTAGATGTGGCACTTTGGGCCTGTATGGCGTGGGCTGTTGCTTTTTTTTTGCGAAACCATGGATCTCCTGGTCAAATAAAGATTGCTATCACTATCACTGGTACTAGCACCATCACGGAAGTGACGCCGCAGCATTGATTTTTCTGTTATGTTGTACTTGCAATTTTGTGCATCCCATTAATGTGTAAGGGTCACCAGAATGTCTACCCTGGCTGCACAGCGCACTGCCTGTAAATTTGGCGAGTCCACTTACTGGGCGCACATGACTTTTTAGTGTTCAATTCAGTAAGTAGACAAAGTTCCGTTTAGTAGATGAGGTGTTGCCTTTCTATGAGGGTTTCACAGTTGGCTGACATGTCTTCGTCTTTCTTCCAAGCTACCATCAACACCGGGCGAGTGGAGACAAGCTGCCCGGGGGTTTGAAGAGCTCTGGCAGTTCCCGCATTGTTTGGGCGCCTTAGATGGCAAACACGTGACCATCTGCCCACCTCTGGGTACAGGAGCCATGTACCGGAACTACAAGGGCATATTCAGCATTGTGCTGATGGCACTTGTAGATGCCGACCTCAAGTTCCTGTACGCAGATGTGGGCAGGAATGGACGGATGATTGATAGCGGTGTCTGGGCTGCCACAAGCTTACGGGCACACATCGACCGTGGCTCTGCTGGTTTCCCGGAGCCAGCACAGCTGCCAAACTCGTCGAAGGTGGCACCGTTCGTTATTATTGGTGACGAAGGGTTTGGACTCAAGCTGTACCTGCTGAGGCCCTTTCCAGCAGCTGAACTAAAGGATCCAGAGACGATGTTCAACTATCGGTGAGTACGGACTGTTCTACCGTCGCTGTGCCACTATCAGTAAGCCTTGCCTTGCATTTGCCCTGTAGTGAGAATGACAATACATAGCTTTCATGTCGCATCACATTGGTTGCCATGCCGAGGTACTAGATGTGCCATTAATACGGTGGAAAGTATGTTGTCATGCGCATCCCCGAGCATTTCACCTCGTGCTACTAATGCTCTTGAAGATTCGCCGCATGTGCAGAGGCCCCATTTCTGGGTACCGTGCTCCATCATGAAAACTGACGTGCGAATATTGATTTCTCAATCAAATTGAATCGCACATCCCCCTATAAAACTACCTATAGCACAACTATCTACCAACCAAGAGTTTTTGGCATTGCACATATTATGACTGCCTATGGTGGTGTCCACCACCGTTGTCTCGCATAGCTGTCATAGGCAATGCCTGGGAATAATACAATGCCCGACATATTCTTGTCCCTTGGAGAATGGTGGACTTGCCGGGGATCCAGATCTAGAGATGCCTACTTTGTCATCCACTTGTCTGAAGCTCAGATATTGACATGAGCTTTTGAACCTGTACTCCGTGTCACTAGTTGCTTGCAGGACAGGCAAAGGCAACACCAGACGAGGGGAGAAAGAGAAAACACTAGGAAGGATGAGGAGGAGGAGAGAAACCTCCTCCTCCCTAATGTTCTTATAGCGAGTTCGTTTGACACGCACTGGCACCTTTCGAGTTCTCCCCCAAAATGCATCGCACTCGCAGAGTGCTGCACGGAGAACTGGACTCAAGCGATCCTGCCGAATGCACCGAGTGCAGAAGACTGATGCTGCCGCCATCTATGTTGTAGAAAGGGTACCGACCTCAAACCGAAACTAGCGCCTTTTTGTTCGGAGTGATAGGTGGGAATGAGAGAGTGCAGTCGCTACCAACGTTTATCTACAAACATTGGTCGCTGCAACCTGTAGTTTATAGTTGCGATGAGCTCAAGCAACTCGGCTGTTGTAGAGATAGTTACAGGCATCGTAAATTTCTGCAACCAGCTGTCTACAAAGCAGCTGGTTGCAATCTTTCAATTCTTATAACCGTTTACTCAGAAGAAAACTGATGATGCTGTCCGAGAAGAAGCTTGATTTGTTTGACCATGATATTATGCGTGAACCACTGAAAGGGTAAGGCTTAAAACTAGTCCGTTGGAATATCCAGCAAAAACTTTTTTCGTGGGACTTTCGATTTCGATCGTCATTACAGGTGAATCAGATATTAATTAGCCCTGGTGAGGGCGTCGAGAACAAGAGCTTTCTCGAACAAAATACGACAGGGCAAGTTAGCTGACGTAGGTAAATGTTAAACATGATGATGCTGCCCAAGTCTCGGGTAAAGTCACTGTGTTTAGCATTCTCTGATGCTTATTGAGCAGTCAGAGGTTTTTGCTGGGGGAGTTTTGTCGACAAATGTTAAATTTTTCACCCCCACACGGAAGGTGATAAACATCTCGGGGGCCACTGATTCGTTTGTTCTGAGTGATTCTAACACACTGGTAAATTTCAGCGTTTGTACGGCAACAGAGCGACTTAAAATCTCCAAATAAAGCACGGTTTGTCAATTGCTTCCTCCATGAAATAGCAGACGCTCACAATTCAAGCTCGCATTTGATTCCGTTGCCCGCCGGACGCGATTTCGAGACGTACTCTGCGTGGACGGCGTTGCCTTAGACGATCTGTGCGCCGTAATCAAGGCCTGCTGGAGTTCCGGCGTGAAGTTTCTGCCACTGACGTCGATGGCTCATGTCGTCGTTTATTTAGTTTTTTCGCCAAGCCAGTTCACCGCCGACACGGTGCAGGCGTACAAGTCTCCCGAGGCCTACAGCGCTGGTTCCCGCGCTGCCGGTGGGTTCAGCAGACTGTGGGTCTGCGAAAGTGTATTTATTAATTGATTAAATGTGCACAGCGTCCTTTTCTTACCCTCATCACCACAAGGCAAGACAAGCAGTAACGCTTTGTCCATTTTACCGCTGATCTCCTTCCGCTTGGTAGCACGGGCGTAGCCAGCCACCGACGAGCGCTTGGCCGGTGCTTTGTGCGTGAACACCGTGGGAGCAAAATCTGGGTGGTCTCGATCGGACGACGGCTTCCACGCACATAAGAACCTCGGGACAGAAATTAAAATGGAAGCCACGCTTGCCTTCAAGAAAGTGCTTGCCGCACAAACGGTCGTCCTTATGAGGCGACCATTCTTTTCGATCAATGGATATTCTCCAAATTTTTCACTTTTTAAAGTCTTCCTGGAATTTGTGGCAACTCAGTTCACTACTTTTGCTGTACCTTTCGGTGAAATTAACGGCTGCACAGCTTTGCGGCATGCTGAAATGCTATGACGCCCATGGAAAATGTGCGCCCTTCTACCCACACCACCGGCTCCGGCGCGATCGCAGCCGCACCGCAGCTCTATAATGTCAAGCCCACGTGTCTGTCTATATGCTACACTGAGAATCAAGTTGAAGACAGCTAGCAGTTCTGCCATGGCAATAGGAAATCAGTACTCACTGTAGGTTTTTAAAAGTGCATGCCTTCACTTTTAAAAGTACAGTATGAAGGGTCATTAGTGATGCAAGATTATTGTTTCTTTTTCAAGACTGTCCCGGGGACGTCGCATTGTGGAGAACAGCTTTGGAATCCTCCGCAACCGGTTCCAAGTCTACGGGCACCCTCTTCGGCAAAAGCCTCACAGGGCTGTCAAAGTTGTGAAGGCAACAATTGCGTTGCACAACTTCCTCCGGACAAAGAACAGTTCAAGGGGGAGGTACACGCCTCCAGAAAGTCTCGACGTTGAGGACGTCCTCACAGGTAAATGCAAAATGGGCTATTTGACGTTGGGGCTATCCAGACACTCTGTCCTAGTGCTAACGTTGGGCATAAGAATGGTGATGTGCAATTCAAATGAACTCCTGCGCCCACCGTTGGTTTTTCAGGTAATTGATGTATTTGATTTGTTATAATAGCAATTACTGTGTTTTCCGAGGTGGGTGGGCATGGGTGGGCACATATTTTTGAAAACGAAACTAAACCAGGCAACACCAAGTGGAACTGCTAAAGACTAGAAGGCACATTGAAGCATGTGCCTTCCAGTCTTGCCCGACATAAGCAGGTCAGCCTTTATCAGGCAACAGTGACAAGCACTTCAGTTTCGTCCTTTGCTGGCTGTCGCAGCATATACAGGTTTCACCAAACTGTTGCCTCCTGTCCTTACACAGCATTGTAGAGCTTGTTTCTGGGTCGACGATCACAATCCTCTTTTATAGGCCTTTTCTTAAAACATAAATAACCAACTCTGAACCACAATTTGCATCATTCACCTTTCAGTTCAGCTTCTCGGGTAACTGTCCGTAGGCTTTACATTTTATTTGATTATCCTTTAAATGTTTACCCTAATTGCAAAGGAATCGGCGGGATATCACCAATTCGAACGGTAGCTCAGTGTGGCAGTTTCCTTGGCAGATGCAGAGAGTGCCGGCACTCGTACAGAGCCCAGTCGCTTCAGGGGTTTGAAAGTTTCTGCCACTGATGTTGCTGCAGTGGAGGAGCCGATATTTGTTTCGCCACAAGCGCAAAAACAAAACTTTGAAACTAGAAATATGCAAAACTATAAACACTACCGAAAGCAAATTATATTTCATAACTCAGGGTTGCTGACTTAGTAAAAAATAGTCGTAAAACGGAAATCAAAAGAATTTAGTGCAGTTGCCCTTTAAAGGGTCGCTTAAACGGTTTTGGGTTTGATTTTTAGACTGTGCACAAGAAAACTAACAGAAGAGCGACTCAAACGCTACTGGGACGCACATCTCGCCACTGGTACATAATCGGCAGCTGTAGTCCTTGCCAGAAGCTTGGTCGTATTGCCTTTTATGTTGATCACAATACTACATAGCCAAACACCCCTTCTGGAGCTACCGCAACGAAAGCAAGCCATTCCTGCTATTGTGATCCTCCTGTTGCCTTGCGATAGTTGTCCGCTTGAGCCGTCCCATTCAATGCTATGTCACCCTTGTGCCACTTACGTCTCGCCTTCCTATATTTTTTGCCCCTTTCCCTGGCAGCAGTTCTAGCTTGTAGAAATGCAGCATAAGATAAATGAGAAAATAATCAGAGTACAGGCAACCTGGTGTAAGTTTAATATAATGGCTAACATTACGTTGAGGTGGGAAAAGAAATGGAGCGAAAAAGACAGAAAAAGGGGACACACCTCAAATAACATAGCCGCTTTAGAGTTTGATAGTTATTTTTACAGTTGATAATGGACATGTGAGGTCCGTGCTCTGGAGCTTGAGAGTTTGGCTCTCCATTCAGTAAACGGAAAGGAGCGCCGTCGGAGACTGACACTCGAGTGCACTCTTTATGCACCGAGCATTTCTCAAGGTGTGAGTGACTTCTTCACGCTCCATGATGTCACATCCACAAATAAAATGGCTGCACTGACCGAAACGCCGAGACGTAGGGTGCCCCCCGAAGTGCTGGCCCTTTTTATTTGAATAGTGCTTAATCCAGTAGGTAAAAACAATTTGATTTGAAAGCCAAGACAGCAACTAGCATTCCAGGAAAGGTTTGTTTGCACATCTCGCCTGAAAATAAATACATCTATCAAACGGTAGCTTGCCAATAGAACAGCGACAGAAAAGTTGTGGAGAGAAAAAGACATTCGAACCGTGGCCCTTTTTAGAACGCTTAGCCCAGCGGATAAAGATACTTCAATTAAAGAGCCGGAACCAGTTAACGTTGCGGAAAAGGTTTGTTCATACATCTCGCCTGAAAACGAATTGGCATGGCATCTATTGAACGGCTGTGTGCCGGTATCGACATAGTAGATCAATGGATTCAGTCTTGTGTAGCAAGACGGAACCACAGGACATCTGACAAGTTTGACAGTTTTTGCGTCGACAAGCGGGTTCAGGAATGTTCTTTAATTTAAATCTGAACAATATGCATGGTCAATGAATAGTTCAGTCGAGGAACTTTCCGCATACATGCTCGAAAGAAGTCTTCAGACTTTTCACAAATATTAAAACATTCATATATAAACTTCCTAACGTCAGTCCTTTTTTTTTAACTCCTGCGTTACAGAGGCCTTCATTAATTTATGTTCAAAATGATTTTGGCTTCTGCCACTCATATCCATGAGATGATGGGTTCATCAGAACTGTGCTTTTGGAAGTGGCTTATGAGACTCATCTATAGTTTCGGTGTGTCGCACTCCCGTATCTATGCTCCATTTAGCTGCTGCGCTTGGAGTTTGAAAATTGGAGTGTCGGAGTAGGAGTAAACGAGTGCAAACTTAGCGCGCCCAATGAGGATTTAATTTCGTGTACTGTTAGCATATGCATATTCCATTTTACAAAATGCTTTTTATTCTTGCTCTACTTCAGGAACAGTACGCGGTGGCACATGGAGGAACGACGTGAACGACAAGGTAGTCTTCCCTGTGCAACGCATTAGCGGCAAGCCATCAACCAACGCCAAAGCCGTTCGGACGGTCTTCAAGGAGTACTTCTGGGATGGTTACTGAAGTAATGGTGTGTGTCATTTGTTAAGACAGTCTCTTCCAAGCTTTGCTACTTCACAATCCACGAAAAGGATGGCCCCCACATTTCTCTAATGCCATAAGATGCGCGGCAAGCATGCCCAGCTGCCTGCTGGTACCCCTTGGTATCGTCCGAGCAAGCCCCTCCATCATCAGGCCAAAGCCCTGACACTCATCAGGCTCCACCTCCCTGGCAGACTTGAGGCTGTTTACAGCTGCCTGCAGCAGTGCCGCCTTGCTTGTGACCAGTTCCTCCGTGCTTTGACGGCGGCTCCTTTTGGCCGGTGCCTCAGGTGGTGGGCTCTCGTCTTCGGACCTGTAGTCTTCAGGCACATGGCAGGAATCCTGCAGACAATTTGTGTTGCACCTTATCTTTTTCGTTCATTTGCAAGTGTTGAACTAAAGAGAACTTTCAGTGGATGTCATGTGCAGTTTTTCACACAAGTGTTAAACAAAATATTGGACTTTTAGTGTATGTGACAAGCAGTTTTTCACAAAAACAGTTTAACATGTGTAGTTAACAAGGCCATCATGACTCCACAAGGTACTAATTGCCGAAGTAAAACCTAAGGCATAGGGAGGGGCTCATACACTCACTGAGACAAGATATCTTTGCAGTTGTTATGGAACACTGCTGCAATCCTCCCATATTTGGAGGTGCTGACCTCAACAGTGATGGGTATTATAATAATCTTTTAAATGCTTTTTTTAATATTATTTTCTCAATTTTTGTGTGAGGGCTGCATGCAGATCTGCAGCACCTTTTGGCAAATATATGGCAAAATGTAATGAGTACTCCTCTCCATTGTGGAGCTAAATATTTGGGCACCGTAGGCGTCATACCGTTTGGTCATGAACTCGATTTTTTAGCGATCCTGGGCCCCCGAAATATATGCTGCAAGCACCAACTTTTCTCGGTCAAGGGGGAAAAGTCCCCTCGGTTAAGGCACTCACCATATCCTCTTGGGAAACATGTACTGCTTCAGGCGCCTCGGCAGTCGACTCACTTGGAGCTTCCGGTGTACCACCGGACAAAAACTTCATCTTCTTAAAGTGCACCCATTTTGGGACATGAACATCGTCGGCCCCAGCACCAGTGTTGCGTGTCTTTTACCTTCCGGTTCTCCCTCTGGTAATGGGACCGGAGGTTCGTCCACTTGTTCTTTACTTTGTCAACTGCAATGTATTGAAACAAAACTATGACACCTTGACAAGCAGCAGCACAATTTTGAGGTGTTGAATGCTCCAAAGTGTGTTGATGTCAAATCTCCGAAATTTATGCTTATGTGTTTACTCAGTCATTCTTGAATAAAACTGGTGTGTCTGCTGATCTAAAGAGATGTTTACTTCTGTGCAGTGGCGTAGTCGAGAATTATTTTCGGGGACGGGTTGGGATTGTTATGACCAAGGGGGGGGGGGGGGGGGGACGGAGGGGCTTTGTTTCATCTTTGCTTGTAGTAGTCGATGTACTGTACAATTCACCGGTACGAACACGGCCGTTCCCAACCCCCCGGCTAGGTAGAGCAATTCGGTAGTCATCCAATATTTGTGTTCCTTTACTAAAAAAGATTTTAAAGAAATGTTTTCAGAAAAAGAAGGGGGGGGGGGATGATTCCCTAAACCATCCCCCTGCCTTCGACACTGCTTCCGCGAGCACCAAAAATGTGGCCGTCGTGCAGTAAGGATAGATCTATTGCTAAATTACCCAAGCATCAAGGAGAGTACAGAAATTAGTGTTCCACGCGCACGCCTTCCCCGTATAAAGCATTTGAAGTAATAACCAAAATAAAGCGTTGACGAATGCGCGTGCAAGATGCCATTTGTTTTAGGCGTTTGCATTAGAAAGGTTACTACCGCCGAGTCCAGCACATGCGGCGCGTGGAACACCAATCCCTGCGTTCTGCTCGATGCTTGGGTAATTTAGCAATAGGTCTATTGCGGCTCTGGATCTTTTTGATGATTTCTGACATCGGGAGCAAAAAGATAAACGAGTACTCACTCCTGTCGCCGAACCCCAAGGCGCCCGTGATGTCGGCGAAGGCCCGCTCCTTTAAGTTTTTTTATGGTAATCTGGATGTCGGATATCCCACAGGAACCGGCGACCCTCGATCATTTGTATTAGGATACCTTCTAATTCAGAATCGAATTCGACACCATTCGCGGCCATCGTTCGTGCGGTGTGCGAGTAGGCTTTTCGCACAAAGAACGATTCTGGTCGTTGAAAACTTGAAATCCCACTGATCAGTGGTATCTGTGTCGATGGTCATTTCGTCGCGCCCGTGATCGATTATTTAATAAATTATTCGAAGAGAAAAATAGCCGTCTCCACTTCAACCATGTTTGTCGAAGCGTTTTCGCCCAAAGAGCGAAACACGAAAACCGTGTCGTCCGACTCTGTTTGTCTGTGTATTTTGAAGTGTTTTGTTGACAACTCCAGTCCCACTAGGAAACAAATTTCCTTGTCCCCGTGTTCTTCGTCGTGTCCGCCAGGTGGGACGGCGGACTCCGGCGGACTACGAAAAACAGGCTGTCTGTCGATGTCTTTTGTCGCTCGGTGTCGTGTGTCGCTGTCGTTTGTCGTCTGTCGTTCTGGTGGGACGCAGCTATTACCAGACACGATACGGAAGGCGAGGTCATGCCTCTGACAGAAGCGATGGAACCATCCCTCAGACGCGGCGAAGTCATGGTGTTTCAAATGTAATGCGAACTCGGCTGCCTTCGCCATGATGATGGGGCCGCTGAGAGGAAGATCTTGGCTTCTCATCTCTTTAACCCACGTGATGAGCGCCTTCTCCAAATCCGGGTGTTTGGCAGAGAGAAGTCTTTTTCTGTCATGGGCAAAAACTTCAGCTTCATAGGCGTCCTCGATCGTTTTCCTGTTGCGGACGTATGTTGACAACGTACTCCTCGGGATCTCGTGCTTCTTGGCAATCTCGACCTTGCTCGCTTTTCCTGCGTCTACTTCACGCAAAATCTCCACTTTCTCTCTGAGCGTTTCGGCGTGATACTTTCCTCGGGCCAGTATACCCGATGACGACATTGCGGTCTCAAAGCGCGTAGCATGTAGCCCGGTCGTACGGCCAGTACGGCCAAGACCATCAGCTAAGTCACCAGCACAAATGGATCGGCGATCGCGCAATGGCTCAAACACAGTAGGCCTGGATCAATGAGGTACGGAAACAGAACCGCAGAACTGGTAATGCGGAGAACAAAGGAACGTATAGGGCTTCGAAAAGCGCGAAAGAAACCACTCTGAGCGCCCGTATTGGTCTCTCGAATGCCTGGCGATGTTGTTCCACATATCCATGTGTGCATTCCTATTGGCCCGCAGTGGATACTGGTGACGCTATCGCGTTCCCTGCAACGCGCCTGCCGCATTTAGGAACGCGCAGCGACGCGGCTTCCGCCGCGCCGCCTGTCGCTTGACCGTAAAAGCTTCACGCATGGCAACGCGCGGTTTGAATTATTGGTGCCGGAAACGATTCGAGCGTGATTTAAAGGGTCGTTTTACACGTGTACCTCTACGCAGCGTGACCGGACCATGGCGACTGGTTCGAATTATCCAAAAGTTTGAATTAATGAGTTGTGAATTAACGAGCTTTCACTGTACCACCATCCTACTATTTTGCAAAGATTTCTCGAGACTTTCAGTTCCTGACCTCGCAGACATTGTCTGGTAATTTAAACAATGTCGATGATCGACTGGCTAGCGCATCAATTGGCCAGAGTGATTGACGAACAATCCCTATACTTCGTTTCACCTGAAGTCGACGCTGTAGCTGACTTAAGGGCTGCACAGAACATGCATTGTAATGGTGGTTCCGTTGACCAATATTTTTGCTAGCAGACTGTCGGAAAAGCGCAGTGGCGCTGTGAGCGCAAGTGAGAATTTATTTTGGCCTCGGGGTGCGCCGTGTTTGCAGAGCGATGCAACAGGTGGTGCAGGTACAGTCTAGCCCGGTTATAACGAACCCGTTTATAGCGAAATAGCGGTTATAACGAAGGGATATGGATTTCCTATTCCCATTTCTGCATTTGCAATGCAATTTGGGTTCAGTTATAACGAAGTAAATAAAACAGCCTCACCGGATATAACGAAGACAAATTTCGTGCCGAGCAGATAAAATACCTAGCAATCACAATAATTTACGACCTTTTTTTGGCAAATTTTGAGTAAAAAACCACTCAAAATTCGGCTGCCGGCAGCCTCCGCAGCGTCGTCTGCTCTCTCTATCGCGTAGCTCCTATAAGATTGCTTCACCGCACCACCTCATGCGCCGCCGTGTCCTTGAAACTTTTCAAAACAAACAAAACAGAAAAAAAAAAATTCTAACGACACCACTTTCACGCGGCCAATCGTCGTTGTGTCTCTCTCTCTCCCTTTGCTGTTACTTGACGGGTACAGTCGCTGGAGCCGCCAGTTTAACTCGGAGTTGGCTGGGGTAGCTAACGCACAGTAGCGTCGTTCGTGTACTCGAGAGTGACACTCGTAACTCTCGCGCAAGGTGCAGGCGTCGTGCAATGCCAACTCCAGAGTCGCACCGCTTGGAGTTTCGAACACACCGCAACACGGGCAGGAGGGCGCCGGGGCGCTCGTCGTTATCACAGTTATCATTCTTCTTCGTTCTCTGCTTTTCGTATCGTACTGACCGCTTCGCTGCTTCTGCCATTCTGACTTCCCCCCGACAACTTTTGGACAACGGGCTTACTGTAGTGTTAGAATTCCACGGAAACGACTCGGACTGCCCCTTGATTCTTCTGAATCACCGCTTTGTCGACCATGTCGAGTTCCGCGAGCCCCGGGACGTCGGCGGGGCTGACGTCCCGGCCCTGAAGCTGAAGCGCGCCATTTTGGATGAAGTCCGTAGGAACGTCAAGAAGACTGATATCGCGCGAAAGTATGATATCGCACAGTCTACTTTGTCGACGATTATCAAGAACGCTGGCAAGATCGACGCCGTTCTAGATGGCGGCGTTGGTGGCGGTGACCGAAAACGGATCCGAGGTGCCACCTACCCCGACGTAGAAGTGGCGCTTTACAAGTGGTTCGTGGATGCCCGCGCGAAAAACATCCCGCTGAGTGGACCACTCATGCTACAAAAAGCAAGGGATTTGGGCTTCGTTCTCCACCACGACGACTTCCAGCCAGAAACTGGATGGCTGCAGCGGTTCAAAGACAGGCACGACATAACGTGCAAGAACATTGTCGGTGAGGCCGCATCCGTTGACAATCCATCACTCCAGAAGTGGATGGAAAAGAACCTGGACCGCATCCTTGCAACATACGCCGACAGAGATATCTATAACGCCGATGAAACCGGATTGTTTTTTCAGCTGCTACCAGCGAAAACACTGGCGGCCAAGACGGACAAGTGTGTGGGAGGCAAGAATAGCAAGAACCGCATTACGGTGCTCGTTTGTTCGAACATGGACGGCTCGGACAAGCGCGACCTGCTGATCATAGGAAAGGCGAAGAAGCCACGGGGCTTCGCTAAGGTGCTGTCCATGCCGGTAGTGTATTGCCATAACAAGAAGGCCTGGATGACGCGAGACATCTTCACAAAGTGGCTCACCGACTTCGACAAGGCGATGGACAAAAAGAAGCGCAAGGTGCTGCTTCTGCTGGACAACTGCAGCGCTCATCACGTGAATGCTCATCTCAGTGCTGTCGAGGTGCTGTTCCTGCCCCCGAACACGGCCGCGAAGCTACAGCCGATGGACCAAGGGGTCATTGCAAACTTCAAAGTCCTCTATCGGCGCAGAGTGATCGAGCGCCTGCTGATTGACATCCGCCCCGCCGTTGACCCAGCCAGCCTGAAGGTCCCGTTGGAGAGGGCCATATTCTTTGCGAGCGGAACCTGGAGGGACGTTAAGCCACAGACCATCCTCCACTGCTTCCAGGAAGGTGGCTTTTCGAGGAGCAGCGGTGCTGACGAGAGTCCTGCCGGAAACGGAGCAGCAGCCGCTGATGGTGACGCAGCAGCGACATGCTTGGGGCGGCTCTGGGAAACTGCAAGCAAGGTCGACCTCGTGCCTCCCGGCGTGGATCACATGGACTTTGCCTTTGCCGACGACGACATCGTCGCTACGGAGGACGTGTCCACCGAGGACCTTGCCAAGAGTGTCGTGGACGAAAGTGCCGATGACACTGCCTCCAACGACGATTGTGACGACGGTCGCATTTCGCAGCAGTGACCTCGGGAGCAGCCGTTGCTGCGGTCGACGTGCTTCGAATGTACTTCGGAGGTTCCGATCCGAGCTTTGATCTGCAGTTTGACAAGTTTGAGGCCGCGATCGTTAAACGCTCGCTCACGAACAGCGTGCAGGGAGCCCTAGATGGCTTCTTGCAGAAGGAATAAACACATTCCCCCCAGGTGAACAATTTTGTTGTTTTTTTTCTTTAGTTCGGATATAACGAAATAGTGGATATACAGTAAAACCTCGTTATAACAAAATGGGATATAACAAACTAATAGATATAACAAAGCAATCATAATTCCCCTTGCTTGCTAATAGGGAAGAAATGGACATTGGCTATAACAAACTAATGGTTATAACGAAATAATTACGATCGCTCCTTCAACTTTGTTATAACAAGGTTTTACTGTAGCGAAGTGATTTTCAATTCCCGCCGACTTTGTTATAAACGGGCTAGACTGTAGTACCGTGCACAGGCCAGAGAGCTGTCTCAGCTCATACTGCCCGCAATAGTACATCTACATTTTATGTCGAAAAGGTGTGCCAAATGCAAATATTCAGAAGGGACCTCACATTTCAAGCACATTACCTATCACACAAAGAAAGAAAACTATACATGCCGGTGCTGCTACCACTCATCTCCAGCCCAGTCTTATTAGAAGCTCACGAGGGGCGAAAATGGAAAAATGAAAGAAAAGACCTCGTTGCCAAAATGTAGTAATTGTGGATGGCCACTATGAGTGGGTGGAAAGAGTCATGAAAAGCTAAGGAAAGGACAGCGCCTCAAAAAGCCTGTAAGGTGACTGAAAGGCTTACATTGCGTGGTGTGTTTGACGCCAGGTGCCGGTTGCCTGGACCGAAGCAGCACAGTGAGGAAAAAAAGTGACTTTAAGCCAGCTCGTAGGTCCAATTAAAACTTTTCTCTTTTCGTGACCCGCATACAGACACTCAGATCCACGGGGATCAGTACTTCCGTTCACATGGGTGGATGCCACTGTCGGACAGGTGGCGCCATCTCGTCGCTGCAGCACACACCATGAACTTCAAGCGCGATCTAGATTTTTGATGGAACGCTACAGAATCCCCCCCTCTTCACTTCTGGTGATTTTTATGTTACTTATCTGGCTGAAGTGATTCAGATGACGCAAAGCAGTACCCTCCTGTGCTCCTTTGAGTAACATTGTTTCGAGACTAGAGTTACCAATGGTGTGGCCATCATTGGAGCCAGGAACATATATATTTTTCTGCACTTTCAGTGGCCTTGGAGGCATGGCCACGACAAGAAAATTTTTAAGGTTTGTTGCTGAAAGCGATTTTTTTATCTATTTATACGATTTTAGAAGCAACTACTCTTGCAAGGCGTTTCAAAGCTTTACACACTACGTTGGCAATGCTCTCACTTGCCTTTGGCTGCCCCATGAGATACTTCCTCTAGGTACCACGGTGCTGCATCACCATCTTGTAGGGGGTTTTGGATAGGAGACGAAAGAAACCTATAGGTCAAGAAAGAGAAGATCATCATTTTCCTGGTCTGTGTTCGGGACGTGGGCAGTGAGGTAGTCAGATGATCACAGCATTGCTGTGTCTGTTCACGTCACCCGGGCAAGCCAGCTGGCTTCAGAAATTTAGCTGCTATTATACAGGAAAAGATTGTCGAACTTGTGTTTGTGGCCTATTCCACCACAGACCTCCTACTTCAATGAATTGAAGGTGTAGAAACTGTTCAGGTCCATTTAGTTCAAAATTTCATTGAAAACCTGAACTCGGGCATTGAATTCATAAAGGGCAACTCCGATCGAAGATGAAACTGAAATAAATGACTGGTGTCGCTTTAGTGGCACGAAATATTACGCCCAAGTGGAGCCGCATACTCCACTAAAACAGATTTTAAAGATGCAACCAGCTGCTCTTTAGCGGGCGGCAAGAGGGTTAGCTTTTAGTCAAGGAACACTGGCGCAAAACCCCTGTACTGCAGCACCATTATGACGTCATGTCATGGCCATATGGCTGATGATCATTGTTGCCATTCCTCTAGCACTGGTTCTCACATGGGGGTCCGCAAAGGTGTTCTAAGGCTCTGCGAAGCCCAGCCTTTTCAGTTAAGCATCGTCATGGTGAATTGATGTGACAGCAAACAAATGTAGAAAGAACAAGCTAGGTATATTTTTAACGTTGCTTAATCAACTAAAACCTACCTCATTTCACCATAAAAATCCAAGTTTGTGTGGAGGCTGAAAGGACATGCGGGTGATTCAGTGCTTTTGTATCACAAAGTTCCACACATTTTTAAAGAGGTAAGAGTACATACCTTGGAGTGGGTGACACTAGCTCCATTATTTCCATCATCTGAACGTAGTGGGGCCAAGTTATTTTGATCACCTCCCCTGCCCCAGCACCACTCTTCATGCTGTCTGATATTTTATTTTTTTGCTTCTGGTACGAGTCCTTGGCATTCTTGAATTTGTTCGCCAAGACACTTCCTGAAAAAAATGAAACCGTGATGCACAATCTTTTGACACCAAAACAAATCTATGCATTGTAAGAAATGTGGCTCAAACACTGACGCTGCTTACAAAGTGGTGAATGATGGTTACTGAAGTGCTGCTCTATAAATGTGCTCGTTCGGAGGAGGTGCCTTCAATACTCCGTTTGCGCGCCCCGAGCTTTCAGCAGCGCTACCGTTGCACGAGCGCTCGTGCACCGGGGATTCTTTCCAAAGTCACGTGCACGCGCTCGTCCGACTGCACACGGCTGCGACGAACAGATGTTCGTTTGCGATAGCCTTCTGTCAGCTGAGTCTTGGCTTAGCGCATCACACCGAAATGGGTAGTTTTCCTAACTCGCAGCTCAAGAGTGTTTGAGCGCTTTGGTGGACAATAGAATCCGAGCCAAATAACAATATTCGTGCCCGAGAACAAGAAAAGTGCATACCTTCGACACCGCCAAGATGCACGCCGAGGTTACTCCAAAGCTTGTCCTTGTAACTATTGTCTTCATACTTAGGATGCCTTTTGTCGTAAAGATAAGGATACTGTTTTATAAGGACCAATAGGACCTCCGTCTTCACAGGATGTTTTCTCTTCTTCTTCACCGACTCCGCTGCACCGGTGGTATCAACGGTCGCCATCTTGGGACTGTGCGGATGCTAGCGTGACGTCAACCAAACGTCACGGCATCATCGAGTTCCCATTGGCCCACTTTCGGGAACCGCTCCGCGGTCGCCAAAAGCGGTTCTGAGAATTCGGTCTCGGACCGATCCTGAAAACGCGCCCCAACCGCGCCGCTCCAGCCGCTTTTGCTGCTGGACATGACTTGAACCGCCTCGCGTTTGCGAATCCGCCTCCAGTGTGAACGGGCCATCGTGGTTCATCTGATAAAACATTAATTTAGAAAGTCTCACTGTAAATACATCAAAATGGTTAGTGGGCTAGATATGATTTACAAAGTGCACATATTACCTAGTCACTTGGTACAGAAATTGATCTCATAATGCTGGCATTAACTCGAAAGCACCGCGGGTTCAAATGTTTTTCTAAATTACCATATGTGGCCTTCGTCTTCTTGGGACGAACAGCACGGTGCCCTTTCCTGGCTTTCGGAGACTTGAGCTTCCATTGCTTCTGACCGACTCAGGTGATGGCCTGCTCCTGGTTGCCTTTTTCATTATAGTGCAGCGCAGCTACGCGTGTCCTACAATAGAAAATGCGATCCAACAGGGTAGGGAGCAGCTCCCAAAAGGGGTGTGTCGCTTGATGTTCCGATCGCTGCCTTTGTCAGCACTTTGAAATCTGTGCATTTTTAGGTTTTCCCCAGCAGTGAGGATTGCTAGTCTCATTATGGGAATCTTTGTTCTGGCAGCTTTCTGTAGCAATGAATATTTTTATACTCAATTCAATCTGCTAACAGCTACAGTTCTGACCAGGTGGTATGTCATAGCGTAGAAGACACTAAAAATATAATTTCATGCATCGAGAGCTTAGTGATCCTTATCAATAGTTTCACAACAAAAAAACAACAGAGTTTTTGACATTTTAATATGTTAAGTGGAGCACCAAAATGCATGTCACACAGATAGATAGAACTTCCATATTTTGCTATGGAGCAGCACCTTAGGATTGTTTTCTGGATAATTCATTAATTTACTAACCTGTCAAGCGCTTGTCCTTTGAGTCAAATTCCAGCCCACTTCGATGCAAAACCGTTCGGCATGCAATGGAAGGACTCCAAAGCATATGTCTGTGTGTTTGGAGGCAGTTGGCATAGGTCCTTCAGCAAGGACTAGCTGGTCACCAGGTCACCGGACCGGGCATGCACAGGCGTGTTTAAAACAAAAAGAAAAAAAAAAAACATGACCAAGGTTTTCTTTATGAAAATTTAGTTAATTCATGTTTCGGATGTTCACCTAAAAATCTTCGTACACATTATTGTATTCTATTTCTTAAAGACTATCTCCCTTTTCGTTTACACACTGTAGAACACTGAGAGAATGTGAAACACCCATTCACTTGGTACCATCCATTCACCTTTGATGGCGTTATGGAAACAAGTGGTGTAGATGCCAGGCTGGCCCACGTGGATGTTGATCATGTGCCTGGTCATGCTGCACCAGGCATCCACAAGGAGGTCAGCGTTGCCCTGGCTAGCTGCAGCACACCAGTACATATGGTTTACTGCTTGCTGAACCCAGTCAGCAATTGACCTGCAGTCCTGGCTTTTGCCTGCAGCATTGAAGTTCTTGACGCCTGCAAATTGATGAGTGCACGAAATACCACCTTGTTAGCTAGGTTTTTTACGTTGTACATTCACACTCAGTGACAAAGCTGCCTGTTTGTGAACAAGCAAAATGTTGTTGGAGTCTAGCAAAGCGAAACATTGCTCAAGCTTAGCTTTTGCCAAATTGGCAAGCAGTGTAGATTGGCAAAGTTGAAGTCGGTTATAATATGTGATATTTACTGCTTTTTAAGATGTGCCAGACGTCCAACTGGTGCAGGATGGCCGGTTCTTTTTCCCTCATGTGCTTTCCGATGGAACGGTGCCTGTCGGTGGCCAGGTACTGTATCGTGAGCTGCTTGTCCCTTGTGAAGGCAAGGGACTGCAGGAGACCTTCCTTTTCCACGTGCCTGCTGCAGCACACCGCTTCCCACTGTATAGTTCCCGTAAAGTGAAGCAAGTAGTACTCAGTTTTTGAAATGGTTATCACATGTATGATATACCATATGTATTCAAGTATTCTGCCGCCTCGCAAGTTCTGAACTATTTGCTTTCTAAATAAAAGACCTTCAGGCATCTAGCTTTGAACAGAAATCTCATTTCACAGCTTGGCTGCAGTTTTAGACCATTGTCACGTAAGTCGGTGGATCAGGTAGACCTGCTAAATTCTCTTCCAGTATATATAGGCGAAGGTGTAGAAATTAATTCAAAGGACAGGAAAGGTGTGCAGAAGACTGCAAGATGACCATAGCACCAGACATGAAATTGTAACTATTTTAGATAAATCCATATTAGAAGGACCAGCGCGCATTTTTTATAATCACAGCTATTAATCAAAAGACTCAGAGTTCTGCTTTTTCCACAAGAGCATTGAATGATGTTGCTCAGCCGCAAAGCGTGTCAGTATAACTAGGTGTAGTTGAAGGCATCAATATGCATCTGATTACGAAGGTACTGTAAGGAGGTGGTAGCAATCATTCCCCACCTCTCCAACCTGAATTTGCTAAAAGTGCACGATCTTGTTGACACAAGCATGTGCAGGAAATAGGTCAGGTATTTGGTGCTGAAGCCAGGAGATTCCTACTTCCCATCACCAGCGAGGTCTAGGGGCTGGTCGCGGAGCCCTTCCGTTAGCTTCTGCTCTTCTGTCCACATTTGTGGAAAGTGATACTAAAATATGTGATAATGACATTAAAACAAATTGAGACGTTTACAATTCTTTGTAATGCGAATTTAGAGCACAGGTCTTGAGGAGGAGGAGAAGAGTGTATGTCCCTCCTCCTCCTCTGTACCCTCCTCTCCTCCTGCTCCTCCTCTCCCCTCCTCCTCTTCCCTAAATTCTAGCCAAATTTTTGCTAAATTTAGAGGGAAATTTCCTCACTAAACTGGGGAAATTGACGTTGGTGACCTCTACACCAATTCTGTTTCCCCACTAAATTTAGCGGGGAAAATGATGTCACATGACTTCGTGTCACGTCACCTATGAACAAGTTCAGTTTTTTTTGCTAGATTTAGCGGGAAAATTGATGTCATGTTCTGCTTTCGTGAAGGTGTCTTTTCTGTTAAAGTTATGAATATTTAGTGTTTGACACTCATTTCTGTGCTCACCTTATCACCGAAGAACAGAGCATTATTGCCTTACATTGACGCTGCATATTTTTTGGGTGTTTATTTATAAGAAAAGTGTATGGCTACTTGTGATTGTTAATCTATTTAAAAAAAAAAAAATTGCATCTCGGCTGTTCACTGTATGTGGATGCCTCAAACAGGGATTATCGGTGAAAACTAATTTCTTATGGACACAAGAAAACTCATGAGGGCTGAAATTTTTTTAGCTTGCAATCTAAGGATGAGTTGTAAATTTAATTTAGAATTTTTGGACACCCTTATAAATTATCATGCTTCATGCCAACCATAATGCTGCAGTGCTAGCAACTGGGAGTGCACTCTGGGTAATCGCCTCTAGCGTTTTACTTTTTATACTGCTACCCTTCTCCCCTGTGTGACAAAAGCCATATAAGCATTCACCACGACGAAGGTGATGGGCTTTTGCTTTTTAACAAGGTTCATCCTATAACCACCAGTAGTTTCAAACACAATCGTCCCACTCGGATCTGAATAGAACAAATTCATATTGACTATCGTAATGGCTGACTGACTGACCAAACTTTCATGTCCCTGCCCTCTAATGTCAGTGATTTTACTCATTTAACACAGACAGGGTATCCAACAATCGTCGTAAGTAGAAATGGCTTTGACAAAAATGGTCCTCAATTAGAGCAAATAGTTTTACAAATTTGTGCTTTTTAGTTTTGACAGATTGTGTGCCTCTGACCATGGCGGACTTATGTTCATTTCAGTTGTGGCACACTTCCTATATTTTTTTTGCCATGGTTCAATTTAGATGCAGCTACTATAGTTTTCAAATGATAAATTAAGCACTTCCATGTTTTTATAAAGCCGGTATTCAAGCGAAGGAAAAACCATAATCTTACCCAACAAAGCTTTCTTTGACGGATGGCTCATATGCGGGATTCTTGTTGTCGTCGTCATCGTCTGAATAGCTGGGAACTGGGATCCCGATGTTGATGCTGGTATTGGGGGTGCCGGAATCGGCCTTTGTTGCAGAATTAAAGAGCCCGTGCTGCTGGCACTGATGGCGGTGTCGTTGCTACCACCAGTCTGGACCCAGCGGCTGGTCACAGCTTTTGCATAGGAGTTTGCCTGCGTGCTTGAAGAAAGGACACAGGTTTAAATACCGAACTCCTTATTCTGCCTGGTTTTGCATAAGCTGCTAGGTCTGCTAATTGCACTCCAGCACAAGCTCCATTTTTCAGGAAATGATAAACCTGAACAAGTGATCTCCTCTTTGATCTGACAGGAAACAATACAACTGTACGAAATAAAAGTTAAGTAACATATTGAAGGTATCTAGCACACAAGGTAGAGAGAAGAACAGGACAAAAAAGAGCGCTACTCACAACCATGTTTATTGACAGGAAAAGAAAGAGAAAGAAAAAGAAAAAAAAAAACCCAAATAATTCGCCGCGGACTCGTTCATCTACAGGGGTGGAACAGCTTCCTCATTTGTGCCATTTTGCACCAGACACTTTTGCCTGTGCTATCCTGCGCCATTTTGCGGAAACTGCTCCACTTTGCGGAAACTGCGCCACAGCCAATACCTCTTGCCATTATGCACAAAATGGCACAACGTGCATCAAAATAATTGTATTTTGTCTTGGTTTCGACTTCTATCGACTCGATCGGCAACAGTGTGCGCGTTTAGCTTGACCTGCCTTGCACTCCTCTGTTCTGTTTATTCTCCCTGTGTATTCTCCCTGTGTTGGAAGCACGCGAAAAAAGTGTGAAAAGTGTGAAAGCCACAACTGTATCTGTGTGCCTCACAACAAGCACAGTTTGTGTGGTACTGTGGCTTTCAAGCAGTGGGAGCCACCATGTGTGTAAGGATTGAATTCAGTATGCTTTCCAAGCAGGAACCGGCTCTTGCGTGCCAGCTGCCCTTGCTCGAGTCAGTTTCGGAGCCAGGAAAATTGCCACACAAAGGAGTCGTGCACCGGGGTGGTTCTCATTTGAACCCGTTTGCATTTCTACCTTCTCATTTTCACCTTCTCATTTCAACCCAGCGCAAAACAACTTTCGCTTTTTTTCCTTTCTCACTCAAACCGTTCACAAAACATACTTTCTGGTTTTGACCATTCTCAAAATATACTTTCTGGTTTTGACAATTCTCAAACATACTTTTTCTCATTTTAACCTTTCTCATTTCAAACTTACTAAAAACATACTTTCTGGTTTTGATTATTCTCAAAATAATTTCAGCGTACACTCACGGGAAACCCAAATAAAGGAACCAATGACAATATGAAGTCCAGGCACCTGAAGCTTTATTGCGTCTTGAAATTAGGGCTGGGATTAATCGATTAATCGGCCTCGTTCATTTTCATACAAAATATTAAAATTTTTTTTTTGTTTTGGTTTTTGTTGAATTTGTGACAAACAGCGAAATATGCTATTTGGATTTCGAATCAGCCTTCATGTGTAGTTCAGAACAGTTGAAAGACACTCACGCTCACAGGTTTTTACTTCAGCTGCATGAGGAAAAGAGGTTCGTTGATATTCTCTGGCAAGAGCGACCTCCCTTGATTGCTCCATCCACTCCACAACACAACAAATTAACGACATCAACAGCGCCAGAGGAGAAATTAAGTACCGAAACAGTGCTAGCACTTTTGAAACCATGTCACCATGTGCCCAGGTACGTCAACAGACTCGGGGCGGCACGCAGGCATAAGGAAAATTGTTTCATGGGCTATGCACGATATGGTGCCATTTTGCAGCAGCTATGTACCAACTTCGCTTCTTCTTTAACCTTCATCCTTAACTGTTCCTCCTTCTTTCGGTACCTCACTGCCCTGTGTTTTGAGCACGTTGTTCAAATACGTTGTTCAAATGAGAACGGGTTCAAATGAAAAAGGGTCGAAAGGCAAAAGGTTAAAACGCGAAGGGTGTTTTGTGAATGGGTTCAAACGAGAAGGGTTCAGATCAGAATGGGTTCAAAGGAGACTGGTATAAATGAGAAAGGCTTGAAATGCGAAAGGTTGAAACGCAAAGTAGAGCAGCTTGACCCCTTTGAGGTGCTGAGACAGTATTCTTGACATGTCTTGTCCATTTTGGATTGCCATGCTTGTCGGCTGTCGCAGGTTGTGTAGAGTAGCCTGATGCTTCACAAGCCCTCCAACGCCATCGCATGCATTTTTGCCGTGCCCAGTGGCGGAAAACAGCCATTTGGCTGCAGGGTACTCTAATTTTCTAAACTCGTGTAGCTGATCTTGTTCTTGAAGTGGCTCGCTGCTCCATCGCTTACAAAAGTCGCTTGCAAGTGCACGGGAGCGTTGTCATCAAGCCAGTCTGTTATCTTTCTGATTGTGCAGCAGGCATGGACGGAGTCGTGGCACACATCGTCGCTGATGACAGCGAATTCACGCGTGGATTTTCTTGTTGTACCAACGCATGTAAAAACCGAAACTTGCTTCTTACGCCAGTGGTAGGCCTGGACCTCATCGGGAAGAACAACTGTCCAATTCTCCGCAAAATCAAAATGCACCACGAGGCTTCCCTTTTCTTCGCACCGCTTTTTTGTGTATGTGGCCTTTCCTTGAATTGACCTGATCTGATTATGAGGAATCCATCTTCCTACCAATGTCTGAAGTTCGTTCGTGAATGTCATTGAATCCAAAGATTTTTTTATCGGATCGTTGAACTCCCAGGCTGCTACCAAAATCTCTGCTTCTTCTGGGATTCCAAGTTGCTCGAGCGTAAAATGGCTGTCCTTGGGGCATCGTCCACAATTGCCAAGCCGGCACTCATTGGTCGGCGGGGAGCAAATGTACAATAATTCCAAGTCCGATATGTTGACATTTGTAGCGCTTACGCTTTCAAGAGCCGCAACGCAAAGCTTAAAATTTGCGCAATATATACATACACAAACTTCTCTCTTGGGGGCACACTTGACCCACCGGGGTTGAAAGGAATAAAACTTTGTGAGGCCAATCTTGGTTTCGGGGTGTGGATTTTTAAACACACGAAATGACTCGCGGATTGACCTTGTCATAATGTGCTTGGACATGTACTGTTTTTTGTCATTTAGTAAGACACAAATGATATCTCTCTGGTTTGGGCTTTGTCTTGAGCAGCCCAGTTCGTCCTTAGTAAAGTACTCAAGCGCCACTGACAATTCCTCTTCGCTCACCTTGCATCTCGAGTAAGGATCCGGTGTCGACCACACACTGGTCATCTCTCAGTTTGCGAGATTTGTTGAGGAGGTACCTCGTTGGCCTCCAGCACGGCACATTCTATCTCTTTCCTCGTCAGGGATGGGGGAAGGAGCATCAATAGATGGCAGTGTTCCTAGTGGGAAGCACATGCAGCGTATGCCAGGCGAAAGCTTGTCATCCACTCGCTGCACGTGTTGGACTTATCTTGGGATGGTCCTAAAACATCTGATGTCCCGTAGGCTGTTTGAATCCCTGTACGAACATCAGAAACCACTGCCTCTTTTATTTCTGCTTGTTTCCTTTTCCCATAGGACTGTCTGCAGCAGCTTGCTACTTGACTTGGTGGCTTGAGTGGTGAAACTTTTGTGGGCAGTACGTAGCGATTCAGCTTGTCAACGGCCCCACTTTCTGGGATAAATGTATCCCCACCACTGTCGGAGCTCTCTGGTGCACTTGTATTTCAGCTTTGAAATACAGGAAACTGGCACAGGTAATCTGTTTCTTTCACTTCACCAGATGCCTCCTGGGGCAAAATCTTCTTCAGGGAGTTAACACCGATATCTTGCACGCTGCGAAAATTTCTCTGCATTGTGACTTTCTTTTTGTGTTTGCTGAGATAGTCAGCACAAAAAACTCTGCTGGCGCTGTAAGTCCCTGCCATAGCTGAAGATTCCGTTCTGACACGACGTGTATTAGCAAAGCATATGCCACGCGGATACTGGACTCTTTCCCTTCTGCCCGACGCCGAAACAAAGAGAGAGGGAGAGAATGGTTCATACTTTATTGGTCTTGAAGTCACGACGTATGAAATGAGTGCGTGCGTGCGCAGTCCGACCAAGACACGCAAGCGTAAACACGTGAAGTGTAGAGCAGCGCACGTTTACTTTGACTTGCTATTTGATGCCGCACGATAGATGGTGATAAAACCCAGGACTCAGGAACACACAAGGGGACGAACACAACACAACGTCTCAAACACAGCTGAAGGTTTATTGGTCAGACACTCGTTTAAAAAGGCGAGCCCCCACGATGGCCCAACCGACATCCACAGTCCCGAAGTTTAAGCCGCTTCTTCCCGCCGAGTACACGCCAGCAGCCCTCCTCGCACACACATACATGCACACACGCTAGGCGCCACAGCGTCCATGAGAATGTCCACGCGGTTGACTTGTCACCCGCCACTGCCACCACTGCTAATCCCGCACACTTCCTTGCAACGCTTCCTTGCCCCCCGCCGTCGAATCGTGCACAGGCACACCACTCAGATATACCCCCTTCCCGTCCCTCACCCCCCCTCCCCTTACAGTTGCCGACGTAAACACAAACCTCGAAAACACGTGAAAGCCCGCCCGCAGAGCCGAAAATGCGCCGCCAAGTAATCTCAAAGCCTTAAAGTTTGTGCCGCTATCCGTCCGTCCCCCCTTCTGTGTACTTTCTCATGTTTAATTACTGTTACCAACAAGCTCGTTTTGTACTTACTTATCCCCGACCTTGCCAAAAACCTACCTCCCCCCTTCCCTTTATTAATGTCTCCTTCCAATGCCCTCAAAAAAAAAAAAAAAAAGGAACTTTAACTCAAAACAGATCAATTTTACTTAACCTTTCGGCTGCATCTAACTTGTCATGGAGACGGAAACTCCGTTTCTGATATAGGACCTGGTTAGGTTTTCTAAAGAAACGGAAGGATTGCTTATGCAGTTCCCAGTACTCCCTATTCTAATGGTCTCACTCAATATCCTTTTAGTCGCATCTTTTTCACTGTAGATAATTTCTGTTCTGGCCCACTCCGGGTTGCACCCATTGCACTCCTCAACATGTCTGGCTATGTCTGAATTCTGAGCCATCAATTCTACTGCCCTTTTGTGCTCTAATAACCGATTGTTTACACATCTCCCTGTTTGGCCAACGTAAGTAAAACCACATGTCAATGGTATACCATAAACCACCCCCTCCCGACACTCGACTTCTTTATTTTTGTGTTTTTTTGGGCATTCGCTCACCCCTCACGTGAATGGGGTTAGTCTGCTGAGTTTAAAGTCTGGTCTGAAAACCACCGTTACATGGAATTTTTTTGCAAGAGCCTTCACGTTATGGGACACCGAGTGGTAAAAGGGAATGCAAACTACATTGTTCATTTTTTCTTTTACTCTGACCGTACCCGCCAAACGCTGCGAACCCTTTGAGGCCACACTGTCCACAAGCTCCCTTCTGTATCCTGCCGCTAACAATCTAGACACTTGCGCTTGCACAGCCTCAGCAACCTTTTGCGCACAAGATTTACTGAGCGCTCAGTAAATCTTTTGCGCTCAGTAAATCTTTTGCGCTCTTAACCTTTCACCATCTATTGTGTGGCTGTTCTATTTACGCGGAAGCCTACAGGGTGCGGGCAAAGCTCACCCACCACTTTGTAAACGGAGGAGCAGTTCCCTGGCAGGACACCTTGGTCATGGGACCTGGTGGAAACTAATGAAAAGAACTGCTGTTACAAGTGATTTATTCATTCCTAGTTCAGGACTCCGCCTCTTGCCTATAAATGGCTTGAATTTGCGCTGAAAAAACAACATTTTCTATTTCGTGCATTGCCTGCAACTGGCTACACTCATCAAGGGATCTCAGTCAGCCAGCGATTGCCATGCTAAAGCGGTGAACAACGTCCCGGCAGTTCTCGGCCCTCCCGGTGCGCCTCTCTTGAATGTTCTGCAGTAGGCCGACACAGGCACCGATGGCGTCCTGCGTACCAGAGCCTCTCTCTTCTGGCCTGGTATGACAAATTTGTGTGAAACAAACTCAGAATAAGTACATTATAAATTGCTTACCTTGACTTGCTGGCAGGTGACTGACGTGCCCGCCGTGGTTCGTTTTGCCTGCCTTTGTACATACGAGTTTTATTTTCTGCATGTCTTTAGGGCATCAGTGTAGGGTGATCACGTGCGATATTCATTGTAAATTTAAATGATATCCTTGAGGATGAATGCTAATTTTTTATATCAACAATCAAACTATGATAGAGGAAACCTTACGTTTGGCTGCCGCCTGCCACGCCCGATGCTCTCCGTTCTTCGGGCCTGCAAAGAAAGGGATTTTGATGAAGCTATGTTTTAATATGTGGGGCTTTACTAAAAAAAAGTGTCATTGTGAACTCACGGCTCCCACTGGTCATCATTTTGCTTATCAGCCCTGTAGATAAAGCAAGAATTTCGTCCACCTAAATATATCAATAGCAATCTTCAACACAATACTGGAACATCCGACACCAGCCTTCTTTCCTCCAGGTGACCACTGCCATTGTTGGTACTGCTGGTGGTGGAGCCACTGCTGGTGCCACTGCTGTTTAATCATCATCATGGTGAATTGACGTGACAGCAAACAAATGTAGAAAGAACAAGTTAGGTATATTTTTAACGTTGCCTAATCAACTAAAACCTACCTCATTTCACCATAAAAATCCAAGTTTGTGTGGAGGCTGAAACGACATGCGGGTGATTTAGTGCTTTTGTATCGCAAAGTTCCACGCATTTTTAAAGAGGTACGAGTACATACCTTGGAGTGGGCAACACTGGCTCCATTATTTCCATCATCTGAACGTAGTGGGGCCAAGTTATTTTGATCACCTCCCCTGCCCCAGCACTACTCTTCATACTGTCTGATATTTTATTTTTTTGCTTCTGGTACGAGTCCTTGGCATTCTTGAATTTGTTCGTCAAGACACTTCCTGAAAAAAAATGAAACCGTGATGCACAAACTTTTGACACCAAAACAAATCTATGCATTGTAAGAAATGTGGCTCAGACACTGACGCTGCTTACAAAGTGGTGAATGATGGTTACTGAAGCGCTGCTCTATAAATGTGCTCGTTCGGAGGAGGTGCCTTCAATACTCCGTTTGTGCGCCTTGAGCTTTCAACAGCGCTACCGTTGCACGAGCGCTCGTGCACCGGGGATTCTTTCCAAAGTCACGTGCACGCGCTCGTCCGACCGCACACGCGCACGTTGCGAACAGATGTTTGCTTGCGATAGCCCTCTGTCAGCTGAGTCTTGGCTTAGCACATCACACCGAAATGGGTAGTTTTCCTAACTCGCAGCTGAAGAGTGTTTGAGCGCTTTGGTGAACAATAGAATCGGAGCCAAATAACAATATTCGTTCCCGAGAACAAGAAAAGTACATACCTTCGACACCGCCGACATGCACGCCGAGGTTGCTCGAAAGCTCTTCCTTGTAACTATTGTCTTTATACTTGGGATTCCTTTTGTCGTAAAGACAAGGATACTGCTTTATAAGGTCCAATAGGACCTCCATCTTCACCGGATGTTTTCTCTTCTTCTTCGCCGACTCCGCTGCTCTGGTGGTATCAACGGTCGCCATCTTGGGACTGTGCGGATGCTAGCATGACGTCAACCAAATGTCACGGCAGCATCAAGTTCCTATTGGCCCACTTTGAGGAACCGCCCCGCGGTCGCCGAAAGTGGTTCTAAAAATTCGGTCTCGGACCGATCCTGAAAACGCGCCCTACCGCGCCGCTCCAGCCGCTTTTGTGGCTGGAAATGACCCGAACCGCCTCGCGTTTGTGGATCTGCCTCCAGTGTGAACGGGCCATCATGGTTCATCTAATAAAACATTAATTTAGAAACTCTCACTGTCAATACATCAAAATGGTTAGTGGGCTAGAAATGATTTACAAAGTGCACATATTACCTAGTCACTTGGTACAGAAATGGATCTCATAATGCTGGCATTAACTCAAAAAGCACCGCAGGTGTAAATGTTTTTCTAAATTACCATATGTGGCCTTCGTCTTCTGGGGACGAGCAGCATGGTGCCCTTTCCTGGCTTTCGGAGACTTGAGCTCCCATTGCTTCTGACCGACTCGGGTGATGACCTGCTCCTGGTTGCCTTTTTCATTCTAGTGCAGCGCAGCTACGCATGTCCTACGATAGATAATGAGATCCAACAGGTATGGAGCAGCTCCCAAAAGGGGCGTGTCGCTTGATGTGCTGATCGCTGCCTTTGTCGGCACTTTGATATTTGTGCATTTTTAGGTTTTCCCCAGCAGTGAGGATTGCTGTCACATTATGGATATCTTTGTTCTGGCAGCTTTGTGTAGCAATGAATATTTTTATACTCGGTTCAATGTGCTAACAGCTACAGTTGTGACCAGGTGGTATGTCATAGCGTAGAAGACGCCGAAATATAATTTCATGCAGTGAGAGTTTAGTGATCGTTATGAGTAGTTTCACAACAAAAACAACAGTTTTTGACATTTTAATATGTTAAGTGGAGCACCAAAATGCATGTCACACAGATAGATAGAACTTCCATATTTTGCTATGGAGCTGCACCTTAGGATTCTTTTCTGGATAATTCATTCATTTACTAACCTGGCAAGCATGTCCTTTGTGTGAAATTCAGCCCACTTTGGTGCAAAACCGTTCAGCATGCAATGGAAGGACTCCAAAGCCTATGCCTGTGTGTTTGGAGGCAGTTGGCATAGGTCCTTCAGCAAGGACTTGCTGGTCACCACGTCACCGGACCGGGCATGCACAAGCGTGTTTAAAACAAAAGAAAAAAAAAAAAAACATGACCAAGGTTTGCTTTATGAAAATTTAGTTAATTCATGTTTCGGATGTTCACCTAAAAATCTTCGTACACATTATTGTATTCTATTTCTTAAAGGCTATCTCCCTTTTCGTTTACACTTTGTAGAACACTGAGAGAATGTGAAACACCCATTCACTTGGTACCAGCCATTCGCCTTTGATGGCGTTATGGAAACAAGTGGTGTAGATGCCAGGGTGGCCCACGTGGATGTTGATCATGTGCCTGGTCATGCTGCACCAGGCATCCACAAGGAGGTCAGCGTTGCCCTGGCTAGCTGCGGCACACCAGTACATATGGTTTACTGCTTGCTGAACCCAGTCAGAAATTGACCTGCAGTCCTGGCTTTTGCCTGCAGCATTGAAGTTCTTGACGCCTGCAAATTGTTGAGTGCACGAAATACCACCTTGTTAGCTAGGTTTTTTACGTTGTACATTCACACTCAGTGACAAAGCTGTCTGTTTGTGAACAAGCAAAATGATGTTGGAGTCGAGCAAAGCGAAACATTGCTCAAGCTTAGCTTTTGCCAAATTGGCAAGCAGTGTAGATTGGCAAAGTTGAAGTCGGTTATAATATGTGATATTTACTGCTTGTTAAGATGTGCCAGACGTCCAACTGGTGCAGGATGGCCGGTTCTTTTTCCCTCATGTGCTTTCCGATGGAACGGTGCCTGTCGGTGGCCAGGTACTGTGTCGTGAGCTGCTTGTTCCTTGTGAAGGCAAGGGACCGCAGGAGACCTTGTTTTTCCACGTGCCCGCTGCAGCACACCGCTTCCCACTGTATAGTTCCCGTAAAGTGGAGCAAGTAGTACTCAGTTTTTGAAATGGTTATCACATGTATGATATGCCATATGTATTTAAGTATTCTGCCGCCTCGCAAGTTCTGAACTATTTGCTTTCTAAATAAAAGACCTTCAGGCATCTAGCTTTGAACAAAATCTCATTTCACAGCTTGGCTGCAGTTTTAGACCATTGTCACGTTAGAAAGTCGGTGGATCAGGTAGACCTGCTAAATTCTCTTCCAGTATATATAGGCGAAGGTGTAGAAATTAATTCAAAGGACAGGAAAGGTGTGCAGAAGACTGCAAGATGACCATAACACCAGATATGAAATTGTAACTTTTTTAGATAAATCCATATTACAAGGACCAGCGAGCATTTTTTTATAATCACGGCTATTAATCAAAAGCCACGGAGCTCTGCTTTTTCCACAAGAGCATTGAATGATGTTGCTCAGCCGCAGAGCGTGTCAGTATAACTAGGTGTAATCGAAGGCATCAATATGCATCTGATTACGAAGGTACTGTAAGGAGGTGGTAGCAATCATTCCGCACCTCTCCAACCTGAATTTGCTCAAAGTGCAGGATCCTGTTGACACAGGGAATGTGCAGGAAACAGGTCGGGTATTTGGCGCTGAAGCCAGGAGATTCCAACTTCCCATCACCAGCGACGTCTAAGGGCTGGTCGCGGTGCGCTTCCATCAGCCTCTCCTGCTCTTCTCTCCACACCCGTGGAAAATGATACTAAAATATGTGATGATGACATTAAAAAAATGGAGATGTTTACAATTCTTTGTAATGCGAAATTAGAGCGCAGCTCTTGAGGAGGAGGAGGGGAGGGTATGTCTCTCCTCCTCCTCTGTACCCTCCTCTCCCCCTGCTCCTCCTCCCCCCTCCTCCTCCTCTTTCCTAAACTCTAGCCAAAATTTTGCTAAATTTAGCGGGAAATTTAGCGAAAATTTCCTCACTAAATTGGGGAAATTGACGTCGCGTGACCTCAACACCAATTCAGTTTCCCTGCTAAATTTAGCGGAGAAAATGATGTCACATGACTTCGTGTCACGTCACCTATGAACAAGTTAAGTTTTTTTGCTAGATTTAGCGGGAAAATTGATGTCACGTGACCTCAGCACCAATTAAATTTCCAACTAAATTTAGCAAGGTGGTTACCTGGACGGCCATGCCGACACTGACGCTGAAAAACGCTGAAACAGGTGCCTAAGAGCTGCGCCCTAAAAGTGCAGCGAAACACTGCATCGGGAGAAAAAAAACGTGAGATACTTAAAAGAGTGGCATCATATTCACATCTTCAACAGCTAAGACCAAAAGTGCTTGCTGATAGTTGAAGTTCTAGTTGGATGTTCATCAACTGGAACAGGTGCAGCATTCTGGTTGGGGAGGCACCCATGAACCATGAACAGTATGAGAGATGAGAGGAGCAGGTTTCCAGCCCCCTGCCGTTGATGTGTGGTTGACTCTCCCAGCGGTTCATGTGCACAGGGGGGCAAGAGGTGCGTACCTTGAGCAGAGTACCAACCCCCTTCATGGACACGTCGCAGGGGCTGTAACATGTCTTGCATACAGCAAACGGTTGTTGGAGGCAACTCTCGATTACCAAGAACTTTCACTCCTGGAACCCGAGTTCCACACTTGTGAAGGTGTCTTTCCTGTAAAAGTTATGAATATTTAGTGTTTGACCCTCATTTTTGTGCTCAGCTTATCACCGAAGAACAGAGCATTATTGCCTTACATTGACGCTGCATATTTTTTGGGTGTTTATTTATAAGAAAAGTGTATGGCTACTTGTAATTGTTAATCTATTTAAAAAAATAAAAATTGTATCTCGGCTATTCTCTGTATGTGGATGCCTCAAACAGGGATTATCGTTGAAAACTAATTACTTATGGACACAAGAAAAATCATGAGGGCTGAAATTTTTTTTTAGCTCGCAATCCAAGGATGAGTTGTAAATTTAATTTATAATTTTTGGACACCCTTATAAATTATCATGCTTCATGCTAACCATAACGCTACAGTGCTAGCAACTGGGAGTGCACTCTGCATAATCGCCCATAGCGTTTTATATTTTATACGGCTACCCTTCTCCTCTCTGTGACAAAAGCCATATAAGCATTCACCACGACGAAGGCGATTGACTTTCGCTTTTTAACAAGGTTCATCCTATAACCACCAGTAGTTTCGAACACAATCATCCCACTCGGATCTGAATAGAACAAATACATATTGACTATTGTAATGTCTGACTGACCAAACTCTCATTCATGTCCCTGCCCTCTAATGTCAGTGATTTTACTCATTCCGAACAGACAGGGCATCAAACAATCGTCTAAGTAGAAACGGCTTTGACAAAAATGGTCCACAATTAGAGCAAATACAGTATAGACCACTTACAACGTAACCGTTTATAGCGCAGGACCGGGTATAACGCGGTTTTTTTAAACCACCGGTTCGCCTCCCATAGAACTCCATGTAATTACATACCGCTTAAAACGCAGGCGCGCGAAGGGAAATACCGGTTATAGTGCGGTTTCTGGCACAGCCCGCCGACCGCGCCGACGACTGGAGCAGCGAGCACGCTTCCCTGTGCGACACTAGATAACTGCGCTGACGGCGCGAGCCGCAAGCGTTGCGCAAGCGGCACTCGCGGGGCAAGGAGGTTGCTCGAAGAAGCGGGAGAAGCGAAGAGAGAGGTTTCAGTTGCCCTAGCGACGGAGGGACGCACACACGTGTCGTTCACGTGCGTGCGTCCCTCCGCTGCATTAGAAACCAACAACTGCAACGACAGACCAATCGCAGGTCGAGGAGAAGTGTTCGCGCGCGTTGCATCCATGCCGGTCGCGGGCCGGCTGCTGGTTGTGATCAACAATGTGATCGTCGTCGTAGACGGCGTTCATCTCATCGTTCCGCGTAAAAGCGCTATCCTTGACTGAATTTTCGTTGTGTGTCGCTATGATAACCCAGCACGTACTAGAAGGGAAGATCCACCTACTCGAGCGGCGATGTCGTGGCGGCGCTCTCAAGACGGCAGAAACGCCCGTGTCGTCGTGTTTGTTTACTTCGGCTACAGTGGTGATTTCTAAGCATTTGTCTCCTCGAACATCGCCCGGATTTCTTATTTGGCGCATTTCATGCCTGTGCTCAAGTTCGAGGTATTACTGGCGCGTACCGTATGAAGGATGCGAATTTTCACGCGTTTTCATCTCCGGAGAAAAGTGATTAGGGTTAGCAATCCTGAACGCTCGCAACGTCCGTCCGCAACCCGCGACGCCGCTAAAAGGCTGCGCCAGGCAAAAGCCGCTCATTTCTTTCAAAATGTGTGACACACTTGAGAGAGAAGTGTACTAGTCTGGTAAAATAAAGACTTTCCTCAAACTAAGCTTTATTTTTCATCTAACATAAAATAAATTCTTTTACAAAGGTAAGTTGTCTGATGGCATGTATTTTGGCCTGAAAAATTGATGTTTCGGTTATAACGCGGTACCGCTTATAGTGCGGATTTTCGCGACTCCCGCGACATACGTTATATGCGGTCTACACCGTAGTTTTAGAAATTTGTGCTTTTCAGTTTTGACAGATTGTGTGCCTCTGACCATGGCGGATGTATGTTTATCTCAGTTGTGACAGACTTCCCATATTTCTTTTTTGCCATGGCCTAATTTAAGACCCATTTTATTTTGTAGCTTCTGTTGTTTTCAAATGATAAATTAAGCTTTTCCATGTTCCCATAAAGCCTGTATTGAAGCGAAGGAAAAACCATAATCTTACCCGACACAGCTTTCTTTGGTGAATGGCTCATACGTGGGGTTCTTGTTGTCGTCGTCGTCGTCGTCGTCGTCGTCGTTGTCGTCGTCTGAACCGCTGGTGACTGGGATCCTAATGCTGATGCTGGCATTGCAGATGCTGGAATCGGCCTTTGTTGCAGCATTAAAGAGCCCATGCTGCTGGCACTGATGGTGGTGTCGTTGCTACCACCAGCCTGGACCCAGCGGCTGGTCACAGCTTTTGCATAGGAGTTTGCCTGCATGCCTGAAGATAGGACGCAGGTTTAAATACCCAACCCCTTATTCTGCCTGGTTTTGCGTAAGCTGCTATTTCTGCTAATTGCACTCCAGCACAAGCTCCATTTCTCAGGAAACGATAAACCTGAACAATTTAGCTCCTCTTTGGTCTGACAGCAAACAATAATACAGTACGAAATAAAAGTTAAGTATCATATTGAAGGTATCCAGCGCACAATGTGGAGAGAAGAACAGGACAGAAAAGAGCGGTACTCACAACCACGTTTACTGATAGGAAAAGAAAGAGAAAGAAAAAGGAAAAACCCAAACAATCTGCCGCGGACCCGTGCATCTACAGGGGTGGAACGACTTCCCCATTTGCACCATTTTGCGTCGGACACATTTGCCTGCGTCATCCTGCGCCATTTTGCGGAAACTGCACCACAGCCAATACCTCGCGCCATTATGCACCAAATGGCACAACGTGCGCCAAAAAAATTGTATTTTGTTTTGGTTTCGGCTTTTATCGACTCGGTTGACAACAGTGAGCGCGTTTAGCTTGGTTTGTCTTTCTTAGACTTAGGCTAGGTGGCGCAAGCTACCACCCGCTACATCCATCCATCCATCCGGTCTGCCTTGCACTCCTCTGTTCTGTTTATTCTCCCTGTGTATTCTCCGTGTTGGAACCGCGTGAAAAAAGTGTGAAAAGTGTGAAAGCCAGAACTGTGTCTGTGCCTCACAACAAGCACAGTTATTGTGGTACTTTCAAGCAGTGGGAGCCACTGTGTGCGTAAGGAATGAATTCAGTATGGTTCTCCAAGCAGGAATCGGCTGTCGCGTGCCAGCTGCCCTTGCTCGAGTCGGTTTCGGAGCCAGGAAAATTGCCACACGGAGTCGTGCACCGAGGTGGTCCTCATTTGAACCCGTTCGCATTTCTACCTTCTCATTTTCACCTTCTCATTTCAACCCAGCGTAAAACAACTTTCGCTTTTCTTCCTTTCTCACTTAAACCATTCTCAAAACATACTTTCGGGTTTTGACCTTTCTCAAAACTACTTTTCTCGTTTTAACCTTTCTCCTTCCAAACTTTCTCAAAACATACTTTCGGGTTTTGACCATTCTCAAAACATACTTTCTGGTTTTGACCATTCTCAAACATACTTTTTCTCATTTTAACCTTTCTCATTTCAAACTTACTAAAAACATGCTTTCTGATTTTGACCATTCTCAAAACGACTTTTCTCATTTTAACCGTGTACGTGATCTGGCTAGGGAAATACAATAATTTCAGCATACATTCGTGGGAAACCCAAATAAAGGAACCAATGACAATATGAAGCCCAGGCACCTGAAGCTTTATTGTGCCTTGAAATTAGGGCTGGGCATCGATTAACATGTTTAACCCGTTTAATCGCCACCCTTTAATCGATTAATTAATCGATTAATTGGCCTCACTCATTTTCGTACAAAATATAAAAAAAAACATTTTTTGTTTGGTTTTGGTTTTTGTTGAATATGTGACAAACGGCGGAATATACCATTTGGATTTCGGATCAGCCTCCATGTGTAGTTCAGAACAGTTGAAAGACACTCACGCTCACAGGTTATTACTTCAGCTGCTTGAGGAAAAGAGGTTCGTTGATATTCTCTGGCAAGAGCGACCTCCCTTGATTGCTCACAATTGCCTCTGCTGCGCTAAACAGACACTCAAACGGTGTTGAAATGAACGGGACACGTGTAACCTACTGCAATTGTCTGTAGTTGCAAATCTCGCTCCTACAGCTTACTTTAGGCTAAAATTTAGCCTAAAGTTTGCCTTTTATACAGGTGTACTCATCCACGTCTCCGTGGTGATAGCGCTGAGTTTTTACCTTTTTAGGTTCGTCAGAATTTTACCGATTAACCGGTTAGAAAAATTGATAGTGATTAAATCGGTAGCCGATTAATCAATAGGTTCATCAATGAATTTCCCAGCCCTACTTGAAATGCATCTTGGAGAATGACATCTAGAGGTCATTCATGCCAATCCACACATGACGGACGACACATAGGCAAATATTCAATGACCGTAGATCTGTACGGCCACTCCGACACCGATTGTAAATAATTTGATAAACTCACAAGGCATGCTAGATGAGCATAATTTGCATCCAATGATTCACAACTGAAATGAAAAAAAAAAAAAAAAAAAAAAAAGCTGTGCCTGGTATACAAAAGCCCTTAAGCCACACAACCTCTCGCTCGGCGTCTCGGGGAAGTGGATCCAGCGATGCTGGACCCCGAGACGACGCACGGTAGGGATGGACACGGGACTGCAACGCTGACTGTCTTTTGGTCCCGTGCTATGTGTTCGTCGCTCGCCATCATGCCTTGGAAGCTACTTGTGGCGTAGAAGCGTAGTCCACACAACACTTGAGGCTCCACATTCATGACCATCTATGAGCTACGCACCCTCCTCACCTCCGGTTCCTCGCGCAGTTCGTCGCACAACCACCGCATCATGTTCTCCGCAGGCGCTATTGCTTGCGAAAAATCTCTTCCGGGAGTTCAAATGCATCGCGGTGTTCGCGATACAACCTTTCTGGCAAAAAAGAAAGCTCTACTAAAGAAACAGTCGAATTCTGCCGAAAACATGGCTGCCAATGACACCTGCTTCCGAACAAGTACTTTTTGAAACATACTCGGTACAAAACGAAACATCAATTTGTTGTCACGTCTGGTAGCCGTCTCCGCCCACATTTTTCTAGGAAAATTACGTCACTCTTGCTTCTAACCAATCAGATGGGAAGACGTCACTTCCGTGTACTTTTAAAAGAAACATGTACAATGTCGAACCTAGCTATCCTGGGGATCTCAGAAGACGCCTGTGTCTCTTCGCAGAGTCTGAACGTTCCACTGCATCGCGTGTGGTTGCTTGGAGACTGCGACGGCAGCAGTGCTCGTGGGGCTCATGAGGTGCAACGCCCTCGAAGCAGTACGCCTCTTCAGTCGGCTCATCACCCTTGAAAACCAAAACTTGTGATAAAGCCTCTACTGTAAATAATGTCTACGAAAATAAGAGCGCCACTTACCGAAGTTCTGCGACATTTCAGCGTTGTTTCGTTCGCTGGGGGGGATGGTAGGATTCGTGAGGGGGGGGAGGGGGCAGTTGAAGTGAAGAAACTGCGTTCGACTTCAAGAGGGCTCTTGGCATAGTCTTCCCGGCATCACGAAGGATACTTCTTGTGCAATTGTACTTGCGATTCTCGTCGAAATGATCGGAGCATACACGCACGTCTGTCCTCCCCAGGGTCCCTTCCGATGCTGCGACACCACTTAGTTCCGAGTGGTTCCTTGATCGGTAGGCGATGATATTTGAGATTTTTGCCTCGGATCTGTAGACTTTTCAAATCTTGGTTCGGGCACAGCAAAACACAACACGCATTCGGCATCGCCAGTGGACTCCCGATACTTCGGACTCTGACGAACAAGGAAAAGACTTATCCGGTTTGCTCAAGTAGGCGCCTTGGGCGTCGACGGCTGACAGCAACGGCAGGTTTTGTTTACTTGCAGTAGCTAGGCGCCACAAATATTTCATACCCTTTTTGCGCTAATATTAGGCTTTTGATGCATTCCTGCATGCTTTAACAAGATTTTTTAAACTTGACCTTAAATAAAGCTTACAATTGCCTAGCTATATCACTTACAAAAACCACTCCGAATGACATCACACCTCAGATTCCATTTACGGCCACCATGTGGCCACAGGTTGGGAAAGTGTTCTTTACTTTGTTATTGCTCACAGAAATAGAGATATTTCGGGGTATAGTGGCACATTATCTCGTACTTATGTCGAGGTAAACAATAAAAAAATACAAACTGCACATTCGTTTAATGTTCAAATAGTTTCACCGCCCCTTTAATGCTGGGGTTGGGGTGGGGTGCAAAGGCCACTTTGAAAACTTCATTGCCCAACTACTCAGCTTTTTTATTGTAATGTGTATTCACTTCTATGCGAGAGACACCATTCGAAAGTCAGAGACATAAATGTGGCAGTATCAAACAAGGAAGCCTGGCTCCTGTGATTGCCAACTACAGGTATTTTGAGCCGTGGTATTTTGCTTTCTGGTCACAATTTTTTCGTGGAAAAAGAAATAAACATTGCACATTATTTATCTACAATTTTAGTTTTGCCAAAAATTCGTTGTTGCAACAAATACAAGGTTGAAAACATTTTGTTTGTTTTCCTGTGACAAATAAGTGGGGTATACTTATCGAGAACTGGATGCAGCACTGAGAGTGAATGCGAGCTCAGCGCCTGTGCACCCCTGATTGTAGATGCTGGTCATAGCCGAATATGAGGGACCTCAGCTATGAGATAAAACCCGTCTTACTTCAATATCACGCAAGCAGAAAATTGCGCTTGGACATTTTATTCAAAGCTAGGCACCTATGGTCCTATCCATTGCATTATACCCTTTGAATTGGAAGGAATTGTAGGCGTGCATATTTGCAATCATGTGGCCACAGAAGAATCTACTTGCAGAGTCGACTTCTTAAAAAGAAGTGTGCAAGGGCCACTGACGTGTTGCCGACCACCTGATTTTGCAATGAAAAGCCAGCGTCCCGAGCTTGCCCAGAACTTAGTCGGCCTTGCGGATTGGCCGGGCTGCGACGGTAGCGCCACCACGCTCGCAGAAACGAAGGGGGCCGGCTTTCCGAAGCGTGGCTAATGCGGAGCTTGTCAACTGAGCCGATTTAGTAACATTGGGGCAGAGGGAATAAGACGGTGCCTAGGTCTTCCCAAACCGAGATTCGTGGACAGCTACCAAGTTTGCCTTGGAAGGTCTAGGTTCCACCCTGGCAATCATGGGTGGAGGAGGGGGAGGAGTTGACAGCTCAGAAGCGGCCTCCCTGAAAGACTGCGGACGCTCAAGACGTTCCAGCACATTGGTCAGCAGTGTACTGACATACTCTGCAAAGAGAAGGTTTCAGTGGTGTTGGTGATGCATTGAGTAAGAGTGAGATTTTGCATATTGTCCTGTAGGCACAGGAGACTTTGGTGGTGATAGAACCCAAGAAGGGTTTAATTAGCAGACTGCAAAGCAGGACCGAAAACAGGCGGCGGGCCGATCTGGTCGGTCTGCTCGCAGTTCTTCGAAATTGTGTGTGGGCACGAGTCATTCTTGGACGGTCTGGCGATAGAGACCACGGTCCCGTCTACGCAACCGATGACGCCGGGTATCCTGCCGAGCAGCCTGAAGCTCCTCTCCGCGTCTAACCTCTTGCTCGGCGTCTCAAGGAAGTGGATCCAGCCACGCTGGACCCCGAGACGACGCACGGTAGCGACGGACACGGGACCGCAACGCTGACTGTCTTTTGGTCCCGTGCTATGTGTTCGTTGCTCGCCACCATGCCTTAGAAGCTACTTGGGGCGTAGAAGCGTAGTCCACACAACACTTGAGGCTCCACAGTCATGACCATCTATGAGCTACGCACTCTGCTCACCTCCGGTTCCTCGCGCAGTTCGTCGCACAACCTCCGCACCACGTTCTTCGGCAGGCGCTATTGCTTGAGAAGAATCTCCTCCAGGAGTTCGAATGCATCGCGGTGTTCACGATACAACCTTTCTGGCGAAAAAGAAAGCTCTACTAAAGAAAAAGTTGAATTAGCGAGACGGCGCCGCCGCAAGCATGGCTGCCAATGACACCTACTTCCGAACAAGTACCTTTTGAAACATACTCGGTACAAAACGTCAATTTGCTGTCGCGTCTGGTAGCCGTCTCCGCCCACATTTTCCTAGGAAAATCTTCTGAATTATCTTCATATTTTGAGTGGGCGGTTCATCGGTATTTACAATAGATCATGGTGCACTAACACATTTGGTCGCCGATCCCTTTCACCACGGTACTGTGTAAAAATGGTCAGGTGGCGTAACACCACCTTTGGAGGCATTGAACTTTTGTCCCCGTTTCTTATACGGGCCGCCAGATGGTCCCACATGCATCAAGGCCTAGACGAGGCTGCTTGCTACGCGCGGAGTGAAGCATTCAGCAACTATTTTTAAGCGGCGGTGGATATTCCTGATATTATATAATGCTATTAACCATTCCGAAAAGGGGTTCTTGCTAGCATCTTTTCAAGTGTTTTTTCAGATACCGCGTGCTTCCTTCCTTTCTGAAGCGAAAAACGTAGAATCAAGCACACTGTCGGCATGTACATAGTCGATTGCGAAAAACGGGACGCTGAAGGGCTGTCATGGTGACGGTACACTATCTGTGTATTAAGTACGCCCCGATTGGGAGCGCCGGCAAAACGATTCTTTCATTTGCACAAACTAATCTAATTTAAAATATAAACAACACATTCCTGGTATACCTTTTAGAAGATATCTATGTTCGTGAGCCTCACTTACAACTAATACATGAAAACTGCCTTTCAGCGGCATGCACCTTTTTTTTATCGCAACATTACGCCAAAACGATCAAATAAAATTCTTTTATGCAGCTGGCTTACTGACAGTAAGGACTCATTGAATTTTAGCTCCAGCACACAAATGAAGCAAAGATATGCTTCGATTTATGAATTTTGTTTATTAGACAGAGAAGTTACACAGCCTTTCATTTTAGAAAAACAGCATTTGACAAACAAAAGGCAACATTGCACTACTTGTGCACTACCAGGTGAAGTAAAAGTGATTCTGTTAAAAAAAAATACTCGTGAAGTAAATAGACATACTGATAAAAGAAGTTTGAAGAGCTAAAAAAGTCTGGTAAGGCAGTCGTTTCGGAAGTTCTTTTTTTTTTCCGGAAATGTCTGCCTTACTAAACCTTTCCTGCTCTTCAAATTTTATGATCGTTCCAGGAAAAGCGGTCTACTGAACTACTTTTGGTAGCTTGCGCAGATTTTGAGTTTTGTTTGCCTGATTAATTTTCAGCTGTTTGCAGTACTGACGCATTCACATCGCAACATAGTAGTGCAAAACGTGCACCATGACCTCCACTTTGTGTTCATGGCAAGGAAACGATAAGTGGAAATTGTCCAGGACATGCTCAGTGGTTATGTCGTATGCGTGTTTCTCACTTGCATGTTTCTGAAATATTTTCTCCGCTTCATATAAAAGTCCAAACAAAGCAGCATTAAGATGCAGCAGTCCCCCTCGCGTCTTGCAAACTACTAGAGCTGCCTCAGGTCTTCTACATGATGCAGCGCTAGTTGTGGCCATTAGTCCAGTCTTGCACACTGAGCAGCTTGTGTTTTTTAGCAGTTGCACGGAAACCCTGCTACATAATAAATTATGTATTCGGTGACAGTAGCTGATGCAGCTGCACCATCAAATAGATCCTCACATTCAACCTCATCTTCAGCACAACCGTCAAGTTTCCTTTTGAGCTCTTTTAGTCGCGACTCGCACGGAACATCTTCATTAAATGTTGTGGTTAAATCAGACAAGCTTAGGAGATGCAGCTCTTCGCTGGCATGAACTTGACAGTTTCCGTACTTGGGCGGCTTCACAAGACTAAATACAAAGCACTTCATACAGTGGCAAAAACGTAGGCATGCAGTTGCAACAACGTAGGCATGAGCTCGCATGGATCCGCCAGCTTACATAGCTCGACGATAAAATCCTTAATTGCTTTGTCTTCATTCTGCATTCGGCAATAGAAGTGGTAGCGTTGGACAATCACGGACGGTCTTGGTGCATAATGATCCGTGAGTAGCTGTAAACTTTCGCTGAGTGGAACTTCACTTGGGCGTCTGGGTGCTGCCAGCCTCCGGAGTAGGGAATACATCGGTCTTCCGCACAAACTCAGGAATACTGCACGCTGTTTGTCCGCCGGAACACTGTGAGCGATGAAGTGTTTTTCCAAAACTTCAACGTACTCTTGTCACGCTTCCCCTCCCTCTCCAGTAAATGCTTCCAACTTCGACATGGTCACCGGCGGTACTTCGTCTCTCCCAGTACAGAACAAGACTGTTCAATCACGTTTCTCCTCGTCGCCACTTATTACAGGTTTATATTTACAGAAATATATGCACAAAGGGAGTGAGCCACCATGGCCCGCAGCTGAGATCGTCCGGTCAGCGCTCCATCTGTCTCGTGCCGCCCGTGCTCTGTCCCCACTTGCAGTCGCCCGATGCGTCGCACTAGCTGCTGCCGCAACAGTGGCCATTCAGTTTTTACCAGCCCCTGGCCATTCACATTTGGCCAGCCACTGGCCGCTGACTTTCGGCCATCACTGGCTGGAAGTGGCTGTATAGTTATACACTTTAGATATAATTTATCACAGACTGCCAGGAAATTTGGGTGTTCATCAGAAGACTGTGAAAAATTTTGGGAGGTCAAGTTTGAGAACTTAACCCCAAACACTTTTACATGTTAATGACAGGCAAAGCCGCTGTAAGGTTGCTCAATATTTGACTTTTTGAGTACTACACTGGTTGCGACCACCATTTCAATCATCCGTGGGGCAACGGATCGTCCGTGGTCCAACCCTTAAAATATCCCCCCAAACTGCAACTGTAAAAAAACAACTTTAGCTGAAGGTACAGTGCAACGATCTTCAGTTGAAATATTTTTCACATTACACAAGCTTACTGGCACTAATAAGAAAAGCTTTGAGTACCTCCGGTACGGTGCTTGAGACTGCCAGAATATAGTGGAAACGGATGCTTCAAAATTAAACAACAAAAAAAAAGGAATGCAACAAATTTTCAACCTCAATATTTCCATTCAATGCTTGTCAATCTGAACAGCTTGCAAACATGGCATGCACTTCCATTAGGTAATAAATAGAACACCTGTGAATGAACTTACTCTTTGTACTATTCCAAAATAAAACAAGAAAAAGCATCAGTGAAGAAAGGGCTTCCTTTATTCTTAACTACTTCAAAGCAGCTTAATTTTTTTATTACTGAAACTGTTTTTTGTTTTTTTTTTAAGATTGTAAAGCAAGTGGTACAGCTTGCAGCAGTATGAATCGGGCCAGGGCAATACAAGCTATTGCAGTAAAAGTTTCATTATGGAAGCCTCTGATGCATCAAGAAGTTGAAAGGAGTGTTGGAATGAACGACTACTTTCTCTCTTTAGAGTGCAGCTCCTAGGCGCCCGTTTCCGGCTTGAGCGGCGTCGGCGTAACCGCGCGGTCCATTGTGGGTAAATTTCCCCGCTAAATTTAGCGGAAAACTTTCCCCGCCAAACTTAGCAGAAAGTTTTCCCTGCTAAATTTAGCGGAAAAATTTCCCCGCTAAATTTAGCGGAAAAACTTCCTGCTAAATTTAGCGGAAAAATTTCCCTGCTAAATTTAGCAAAAAAAATTCCCTGCTAAATTCAGCAAAAAAAAATTTCCCTGCTAAATTCAGCAAAAAAAATTTCCCCGCTAAAATTAGCGGAAAAATTTTCATTCTAAATTTAGCGGAAAAATTTCCCTGCTAAATGTAGCAGAAAAATTCCCTGCTAAATTTAGTGGAAAACGTTTCCCCGCTAAATTTAGCGGAATAATTTCCCCTAAATGATTGGCAATCAGGAGAGGATGAGGGGCATAGTCTCCTTTCCGTACCCTCCCCTCCTCCTCCTCAAGAGCTGCGCTCTAATTCGGCATTACAGGGGATTGTAAACGTCTCTCTTTTTTTAATAAAGTTTAAGCAAAACAAAAAGGAATGCAATTGCTCAAATGATTAGCAGTACTTAAGAATCACTTACCAAAGGTCGCGTTTATGCAAAAATATCTGCATGCGGGTTGTCATTTAAAAAAGAGTATGCCCGCATGCAGACACGCGTCCGCTCTTTCTTGAATACTGTTTGTGATTCAACTGTAGCGACGACTCGTTTTTTTCTGCGTAAGTTGACGATGTCCAAGGCTCTCCGTAACTTCAATTGTTTCTGTAGCATCGCAATGTTCTGAAAAGCTTCGCTCACAATGGACTAGAAGTCGTTCTGCAACCTGAACCTAGTCGTCGTGAAGTCAAGGATGACTGGCCACCATCAGCTCTTTCCGAACTATGTAACTCAATATATCACGTGCAAGCAAATGAATACGCAATCAAGCCACGAAAGGCAGAACTGGCTCACTTACTCTAGCTGAAGCATAGATGCCTTGCACATTATGTCATGCCGTGATGCTTCGCCCCCCGCCGCCATTTTCCCATACCACCGCGAGCGCTTGCCAAGCTATCCGTATGACCTGTTCCGTGTAGTCCCTAACTGCCTGAACGAATCCTAGAAGTACCATGGTGTTCCTCATGAAGTAGACACAACTTAATATTTCAGGATCTAGCTTTCTACCTACAGCTGTCTCAAAAATTAATTGCGAAGTTTAAAACTTATGACTGTACGGTTTTTCAAAAACTGGTTACCCCATATTAGCCCCGAGAGCGAACACAAGCGTCGCTGCGGTCGCAGCGCCCTGATTGGGTGAGGTGTACCGTGACGTCAGGGGGAGTACTCCGCTCCGCGACCTCGCATCGGTTCGCTTCCCAGCACCGGTTTTCCGCTTTGGCGTTGTGTCTCGGAAGCTCTTCGAGGAGCTGGGCTTCGTGTACCCGATGTACAAGACGTTGAGTTAGGCCGATATTGACGTGCTTCCGTACATTTTATAAGCCTGCTTGCCCTTTTTACCTTTAAAATTGGGTTACAAATCCCGAAAGCTATCAGAGGAGGCAATTCCGCCGATGAACCTCTCCGTCCGTCCACATGACACAAGGCAATCTTTGCAAAGGGTCGGTGAAGCGGTGGCGCAAGTGTTTCAGACGCTGCAATTCTGTTCCTTGCCTGTTCATGATTTAGGACGATATTACATCCCGCTTTCAAGGCATTTGAAGTGGCATTTATATCAAGGGCCTTTGGGTGGTCGGCAAATTAGCTCGCGACCCCGACTCTGCACTTCCACTCTGCATGTGCTGGTTCGCAGATGTTTTAAAGTCCCTACATCTGATGATCTTTGAAGTGCTCGTGGAACAGGGCTGTTTTACGTAAATGTAGCTTCTTCGTGAATTAATTATATAGTTTATACACGTACGCAGGCATATTTCTTAAAGATGCAACATTACTGAAAATTAGTTTTTTATGGTAGCAGCAAAAACGGCCGAATTCTCCCAGTTGCCTGTATGGTATGTATTGAACTGCCCAAAATATGCACAGCAATGGTGCCGTAATATGGAATGTTTATACTTTTTCCTGACATTCTTTATTCCAGCCTTGGGTATTAAAAAAAATACACCGTTTAGTCTAAATTTTTATTTCCAATTAAAAGAGACTGTAGCAGGTCCCCAAAAGCTTCCTCAGCCTCCAAACTTCCTACAGCTGGACTCTCTGACAACAGAGGAAAACAGGAGTAAAAGCAAGCATTCGAACGTCTGTCCAGCGGTAGATGCAGCACTAGTAGCAGAAAATGTGGAACCTGTGAAGGGCGATAGTCTGCGTGAGAAAAGCTTCTGGTATTTTAGCTTCAGGGCAGTTCGATTTAAGTAGTCTCAATTTTAGGACTTAAGGGACTAATAACGAGCTAGACATCTTCGCTTACTTTTGTTATAGATTTCTTGAGGGTTGATATAAACAAGTCCACAAATACCACCTGTGTAGTCCTTTAAAATACTATCCGAATCCAGCAAAGGTCAAATGCGAGCAATGTATATAATAAATGTTCCTTGTTTTTTTACTTTGCCCCTGCACTTGGGCTGTCTTACTTGTGATTCTCTCCCCATGGCCCAGACTGTATTTAGCATGCTGCTCGAGGAGCATGCAGCTTTTCTGCTTCGGCGATCTTGTTTAAAAGCAGAGATACAAAAAAAATAGTATACATAACCTGCCAATTCCTTCAGACCATCAACAGCATTTATTGTGCAAGATGTAAATCTATAATGATGCTCCTGCAATTGTGGCCATATTTCTTTATTTTCATATACCAGCTGTGATTCATGCGTGGCCTGCCCTGTCAACCATGCTTAAAATGTTGGTTGAAGTTTCACCTGTAGCTACAGGCCATACCTCAATAAAGGCACATATAAAAATTTACACTTCCTGCGAAAGACACGCCAAAAAAAAAAGAAATAGAAACGAGTGCACCGACAGCTAGCGTCGTCACAGCCTCCACAGGCCGAGCGGGGTGAGTCGGGGAAAAATTCTCTCCTCGCCGTGACGTCACCCCGGTTCGCCGTAAGGGGGCGCCACGTGAACTTCTCGGGGCTAATAGAGTGCTCAGTGATGCCTGTGGCATATATTTCTGTATGAGCATCAGGCATTTATTTGTGCATCATCAGTGCGCCATGCATGCTAAAGAGCCCATTCTAACGGTCTTACTGCACAAACTAAAATTTATCATCTAGAGCGTAAACAAGTGTCACCTTACGCTGGCAGACTCCTCACGCTGTATGAGCACTTACATCTAATTTGCTTTTGCTTTGGTTGTCGCAAAAAATTTACCAAGGTGGAAATTGTTTGAGTTCATGGACCATGGGCATCCCGGTACCGTGGTACGCCGTAGAAAGCGCCTGACCATCTACTTCCTCCGCAGAGTGCTTGAAGAGCCGATCGCTGCGATCTACGGAAAAGACCATAGCAAGACCAAGAAATGCCAACTGCACTGTGGCTCTGGCCATGACATGCACTTGAATCGCCATGCTCAGTGCCACACTGCGGGCACCAGGATCTCCCTGGAGGTTGCAGCAATTGGCTCTCTAGGTGCTTTGGGGAGAAAGCAAACACACCGGTCACTTTCTGAAAGTGAATGATACAGCTGATTAAGCAGGCCTTTTGCCTCATTCGGCAATGGCATCATTTATGGGTACTGCTGAGGGAGAGAAGTTGGAAAGGGCTCAGCTCACCGTTACAATCTTGTGAACCGCTGGCAGATCACCACCAGGCCGGCATGCAACAAAGTCTAGTGCTCCTCAGAATCGCATACCTCTTGTGCACCAATCCGATGACCTTCTCAACGTGTATTCTTACATTGGCAAGCTTCCTTGTTTTCTCCACATATGATACACTCAACTGCTGCTTGTCCTTCTGAAATGCGGGTATATGGAGCTTCGCACGATGAAGTCCGACACTGTCCGAAATATCAAAACTGCGGTCTGCTGGGACATTTCCCGGTTGCAGCTTGTCGAGGATCCCCCTGTGTTCTGTGACATGTTTGTCGCTTGTTCTGCCCCCATTCCTCTCATGAAAGTGGTGGTCCCGTGTGGTGCTATACCTATCAAGAATTCGGCAGTGTTGCTTAATTTTTTCTAGGACCACATATGTGCCCTTGGGAGCAAGTCGGAGGGCCGTGCTGTGCTAAGAACTGTGAGGAGCAAGAGCTCAAGAGACTGCGCAGTTCATAAACTGTCATGCCAGTGGACCGGAAAGAGTTTTATGCACTTCTGCTGGGAGCTTCCTTGGCACCAAGGGTGCTGACGAGGACCTTGGGTGTCACAGCACTTCAGTCCTTGCGGAACTGCCAGCATGGTCGCGATGATGACGACGGGGGGGGCTCCCTGTTGTCGCTGGCCTCCCTGGACGGCAGGACTGCCAGAGAGGCTAGATCGACGACCGACTCCTATGTGGTGCTACCGCTGCTGGTGTAAGGTACTGCCAGAGTGGCATGCAGAGGGCCCCACAATGGCATGGCTTTGGCAGGTCTGGAACCGAGATACAAGGCCTTGCCTCAGAGCCTTCGCCCTGTCCGAGAGGCGCACTGGAAGGTGGGCAGGAACCTGCTGGCTGTAACCCAGTCGAGCCCGGCTCAGAATTGTCTGAGCTCGACCCAGAGTCCGAGTGCCAGAGTCGGCGTCTGGCTCCGGTTCTGGCTCCATCGATGCAAGGCATATATTCTGGAGCACTACACACGCTGTTGTAATGGCGGTGGCTGTTGTTGGATGGTAATACAGAGCATGGTGTCTTTGCAGACACTGGAATCTGGATTTCAACAGCCCAATGCAGCACTCCACAATGGACCTCATAGAGGAATTGTTAAACCGGCCGCTGGCCGTGGAGTTTGTGTGCGCCCCAGGGACAGGGCTGATGAGCCAAGGTTTCAAGGCGTACCCGCTGTCTCCTGCATAATCAGACAAAGAAATGTTGGAATATTGTTTTATTTACTGGGAAGGTTAAAAAAGAATACCTTTGTGCAGCAACAACTTCCTGGGTATGTACATAAGTGCGTGCACAAGGAACAATGTTAGAATCATCAGTTTATACGGTATTGTAGCCTATAATCCGGGCTCAGCCGGCATTCACGGATTGAACAATTTGAGCATGCACACCAAGCAGGAACCTGCCATCGTCGATGAGCCGGCCTTGCTCGAAGTTGTCGCGGAGCCAGGAGAAGCGCCAGGCAAAGGAGTTGTGCACTGATCCTGGGTAGCATGGGTCGATGCACATTACTCGGCAGTGGGCGTCACATACCTGTTGTATACATAGGATATATGTACTCAGTAGTTTCCCCGAATGACCTAGCAAAGGAGACCGTTAGGCAGGGCCAATTCCAGCCTTAAGCACCATTCGCAGAGTACTAATAACAAGCACAAAAAAAAGAAATCCACGACAGGTGATTGTAGGAAATAATGCACAATACATAACGAGAAGGAACCGTCTGCTTGGAGACGCAAAATGTGCTTCGGTCTAGCTGTGTAAAGTATGTACGTACAGCATAAAAGAAAAAAAAGGGGGGGGGGGCAGTGTCGAACCCGCTTCCCCCCCCCCCCCCCCAACCCACACTACTCCCTCCCGTGAAACCTATGTTTATATAGTTGGACAAAAAAAATGAGCAACCCTTTATGCCTACCCTGCATCCGCATCGTCATACAATGTAGGTTCCATTCGATGCACCCGATGATGCCCGAAATTTTTCCAAATAGTTGGAAGCCCCTCTCCAAGTCGTCCCTCTCACTTGCCGTTTGGGGGTAGTGGATCCAGCCATGTTTGATTCCCAAACGGCGCACAATAGCGATGGACACGGCTCGCAAGGTGATGCTGACCATGCCTTGATCCCGTGCTATGTGCTTGTCATCATGCCTTGGAAGCTCCCCGTAGCATAAAACCGAAGGGCGCACAGCACTTGGTCCTCCACAGTCATTACAATACTTGACTGACACAGTCTCTGCAGCTCCAGCTCCTCGCGTAGCAATTGTCACTCAGCCACCGCCCTAAATTCTTCGCCAGGTGGTACTGCTTCCAAAATATGTGCTCCGGGAGTTCAAAAACATCCCGATATCTCCGGTTGCGCTTGTCCGCCAGATACAACAACTCAATTATTAGGGTACAGTCCATAGTTTGACGGGACGGCGCGGACGCGTTACACTTCATCTTGCATCATTCTTTCGAAGCACACACAAGGGACATAATAGCAAAGTATTCATACATCATTTTGACGTTACGTCCGTTAATGATGGAGCTTCCGGCTTACTAGTTTCTGCTCACTTTTTCTCTGTTTTCTTCTGCAGAAATTCGTCATCAGCGACTCCGCCAATCAACATTTAAAGAGCGTTGTTGACGTCACTTCCCCCTCCCCGGTTGCCCGGGGAGTCCGAAAAGTGCAAGGGCAAATAAATGCTAAAATTAAGCACCAGGCTTGCTGGTTAAGGTTCCATTTGAGAGAGCTAGATCATAGGAAAAGAAGCTGAGGAAGCCCCAGTACCAGCCAACATTAAACACTGGTAAATATGGCCGTTCACCAACTAAGCTGGCATCTATGTGTAGCCTTTCTCTGGCGGTAGAAACTATTTCAAATACACTCTCAAAAATAGTAGGGTTTAAAACCCATTGGCTAGAGAAACTGTTCCAGTGGCCATCAGTGCGAGCTCAATCAGCAAGTACTTAGCTGAATATATGCAGTGTTCCAAGGGGACCTGCGGTAGTAACGACGCCGTTCTGACAAAGCGAGGTCGTTCGCTCGCAAACAGTTTCCCTCATTCTTTTTCTCGTGAAGTATTTGCAATCGCGTGCATACCGTCATTTAAGTGAGAAAGGTACCGATGACATACAAAGCTGACAAGAAATTGTTAAATGCGTTGCTGCACTTGAAACTTGAGGAAAAAGTCTACAGGAAATAAAATGAGAAAAAAACGGCACATTCATTACAATGGCTAGGAATTATCCAAGCCATTCATGGCAATTATAATCTTAATTACGTCTTAAAGCAATTACTAAGACGGTGTAACGAATGTTTTATTGCTCTAAGACATATTTGTTATTAAGCAAGCCACAAAATGCAACATTGCTACCTTTCCGAGGTTTTCCTCCTGTCCGTAGAATGCTCCTCTACTCAGCGATGGCACTCCTATCGCAGATAGTAGCTCTTCGAGGTCAGCCTGCCAGAACTAATGCTCATAGAGCGAAGGGCAGCAGCGTCATTAACGCCAAGACTCTCTTTTGGCCCCGCTGTGCATGGTTCGTTCACAGGGTCCGTTAGATGGTTCTAACTTGATGACACTCATGACAAGCAAAAATCAGCTCAGACCACAGCCTAATTGACCGTTTTGTTTTGAAAAAAACCTAAAATCGTTGGAGCCCAAATACATGTGGCTGTTCAGAGCGCCCAGCGATTTGATGAAGTGGGCAATACAAACAGCTCTTCTTCCAAAAGGTTGGTTTTCAAATACACTAGCTCTTCGGTCTGCCCTGTTTTGCTAATGATAAGATCAGATAAATTCTCCTCCTCATCTGTCCCCAAACAAGAAGTGGTTTGATAGGGTTTGATAGGGAGAACCGAATGCGGTAGTTTCACCGGCCTTCGTTCAGATGGAGTCTTAGACGTAGTAGGCAAAGTAACAGTCTCGTAGCTGCCATTGGAAGTTAGCTTGTTGTTTGCCGTTGGGTTTCATGCAGTCAAATCAAATCAAATGAAATACCGTAAAATTCCGAGCAAGTGCCCTCCCCCCCGCCCGCGAGTCAAAATTACCTGCAAAGTGAGGGGGGCGCTATCCCGGAACGGCACCAAAATTCAAGATGGCGACAACAAAATCCGCCAGAAAAAAAAAAGTGCATTGCATATGGACTTAATATTTTATTTACCTCTGGGAACATCGACTTTATTAGGCCAAAGATTTGTCACTGCTATGTTAATCATTTTCAGAACCATTAAAAGACTCCTCAGAGTTGGTCGCAAGAAAAAGTTTCCAGCATTCCGCGATGTTTCTCAACTGCATGCCAATGGCTATTTTGACAGCCTCTTCAGAAAGAAGCCAGTTGCTAACGGCTCGTCCTGCACTTCTTTCGCGCTCCAGTCCAGGTATTTAAAGAGCACGTCATCCCTGTATTCACTGAACACCGGCAAGTCGTTACTTAGCTTTCGTCGAAGTTTGGCTTTCCCGTAGTTATGCTGTAGCTAAGTGTCACAACTCTTGTCCCATTCCCGTATCCGGTCGAGCTTGAAGTTTCGGGACGTCTGGTGTACGTTTTTCCCGTTTTCACGATGCCATTGGACGACCTCGATTTTCTTTGCCACTGTGTAACAATGCGTGGCCGACCTGACCTCGCCAAAACAAAACGACAATGGCGCATGGCGACCGGGCTACAGTGTTCTAGAGGGAGTGCAGTGGCAAATGCGGCGCGCTCTCTGCGAGGATCTCGAAGCGGATGCCGTTCTATGGCACTGGCATAGTTACACCGAGGAGCAGCGTCGGGAAAACGGAGCGTCGGCTGTTCACTCGCGGATCTGTTTCGTAAGATTTTCATGTTAGCACAACAATTGATCAATTCTGCAGTCATGCCACTGAATGATAGTGTTTCAGGTGCTTCGGAGTGTGTTTGGGGTTGCAATATGCAGGGTCTGTCCCAAAAGTTCCCGGAATTTTTTTTATAAATCATTCATTCATTTTTTTTTTACATTCATACATTTTTTTAGATTCCAAACTACACCGTTAGTATTTACAGTTTGTGTCTGCTTCTGATAGAGAAGAAAAACTACTGATCCATCCTAATTATTTCAATACCAAGATGTTATTCTCTGATGGACTGGCTTGTGTGTTGGAGATGAAAATTCAAGCTATGCCTGGTTTCTTTAGCTATTCATTGTTTATCCTTGCTGAATGTACTTAAAGTGACTCTGACCATAAACTGGAAAAACATGCTTTCTTGTTTCGCCACATCAAAAGCAACAAGGACTTCTAGTAAACGCTTTGCAGTCATAGTCATAGTACCACACCATAATATAGCACTTATTTACACTTCAACTGCTATGAAAACAACCATATAAACAGGAGCACAAAATTCAAACAATTTTACTTCCCAAGAGCTAAAAAAATAGTAAAATGATATTGAGCGAGGAAGCCCCTGCTTTGCATGCACCATGGCAAAAATAGAAATTACTGAACAATAACTTCAAAACCTATACACGCACAGCTGTGTCTGATTTTATACATTCTAAAACTGAACGAAATGAGAAAAACTTTACGTCAGACAAACACAATGATGGTACACAAAAATGACAATAGAGGCTCACATGCAAATATTTAAGGAATTAAAGCAAGCGGTAAATTGCATAGCAGAGAGCCGCAAGGCACAACTACAAATGAAGAACTTTCTGAAAAAAAGAAACCTTCAGATGATAAGACTGAATGAAAAACTGAAAGGGGGGGGGACACTGCCCGGAAAAAAAATTCCTGCAAAAAAAGTGGATTTTGAAAAATGACATATTTGCGTCCACCAACATCTAGAGAGTATTCCCAAAAAGTTTACTTAATTTACACTGCATAGTTACATCTTTATAAATTATTTTCGGTCCACCAAAGCTAAAGAAAAGGTAGGGTTTGGAGCACTTTGAATGCATTTTTTTCTGTTCCACTTTTTGGTATGAATTCCATTTTAGTCAATCATCGTTTGATAATGGCAAAACAGGGAAGGCTCATTCTTCCCTTTTCCTGACTGAAATTTAATAAGGAACGCGGCTATGGAACGTTTTTGTCACTTTACGGATCTCTTATAAAAATATGTTGACATTTTGTCGAAGACACGGAAGTCCAAAAAGTTGACCGATTTTGCAGAAGAGAAAATTGATAGAAATAAATGACTTTTTAGAAAAAAAACGTTCCATAGCCACACCCTCTAGGCATTCTGCTACATATCTAGCAAATAAAATCTTGAATATCGTGATAGTTTTTTAACGATAGATTAACTAAACAATGTGGGCGTGTTGCTGATAGAAGCTACTCTGATTTCCTTCTCATTTGACCGACAGACCTGAAATTTTGTTATGCACCCTCTAGCACTCTGTACATTTAATTAATTTTAAGACAAGGGTTCAAAGGTTGACCCCCTAGGGGGTGTGTCCCCTTAAGTGCAGCGACTAAGCTTCAGATATTTTGCCGCTTCACGCTTCTGCACTCTGACACGATTGAGTGATTAACAAAGAAATGCAACCTAGTGGTAACATAAAATCCCATTACTTTAGCAGCCAGCGCTTGGGAGTGATCAGCACATCCGATGTTGGGCTGTGCTCGTCGCCGAATAAGTGAAATGACGTCCACGGCACTTTCGTGACGGAGCTCTTGTGTGCTAAAACTGCTTGTGAACAGATTTTCTAGGTTTCTCAGGAACATGAAAGACACATGAGACGGGTACAAAAGGCTTTCCTTGTCCTTCAGCTGTGTGAACTGAGTTGCATGGAGGTTCTAAAGTTTTGCTCTTGTCAACAAGCAGCAGCTGTCTCCATGCCTCACGGGGATTTGAGCAAGAACTGCCTGGCCACATATCCAGCATATAAAAGATCAAGTGCTGGTCACTCCTTGTAGAAATGCATGCCACATGATCCGAATCTGCCTCCGTCAAAGGTCGAATAGCAAGCTCAGCACTGCAGAGATCATTCTCGTCAATCAGTCGACCGATTAGAGATTGCTTGGTGTGCTTTGATTCGCATCAACCTCGAGCAGCGAACTCAAAACACACTTTCACCCGAGACAGACTTGGCAAGACTGTCGAAGCTGAGGCAGGAACTGCAGTAATGTTTGGAGGTGGGCTAGTCGGTGATGCATTGTAAACATAGAAATAAAACAGCACAAACGAACACAAGGACAAGTAGAAGAAGGGACACAGACACAGCGCTGACTCACGACTTACTTTCTTTCTCATCTTTTTGAAACATATCAACATAAGAAAACAAGAAATGAAAAATAAAAGAAGAAGAATCCAGCATGTAGGACATGAGGCAGGAAACAGTAATGAAAAATTGTTGGGGCGTGGGGTGTGTGTTGCAGCCCGATGACTGCCTATAGCAATGCCCAAAAAGTTCTCGAGTAGGTCTTGGCTCAGCCTCGATGTCATGAGGAACCTGTGTCCAACCTCTTTCCTCAGGTAGTCCATCAGAGACAGGGTACTGGCAATTGTGACCCTCAGTTGAACTGTAGTAGAATTTGACAAAAATCCACCACGTCCTCCTGCATGAAGCTCCCGCTCGACAAGGCAAGCCAGAAATGACACCAGCCTGTCCACAGCAGCTGAATCTGGACACAGAGCCTCAGCCGAAAATCGCGATGACATTATTGCAACGAAGTCCCGCTTCATGCTGAAATGAACAAATCATGTGATCAGTGTATCTTACGATGCGGATTATTTAAGTCAATCGAGTGACCATAATCAATATTTTTCGTCATACCCAAAGAAAATGAGGACAGCCTCGATACTTCCGCAGCGGGCTTCGATGTCACTTTGGTAGAGGTGAAGTTCATTCAGAACAGTGTCACCGAAGAGTGGAAAAGCATATATTGCCCTGATCTTTTCAAAATTGTTGGGTTGTGTGATGTCATCCTGATAACGCGCCGACGGGCCGATTCCTTGCGAACTGTTATCACTGGTCACATGACCCGAATCATCTGTATATGTTCGCTGGTCTTCTTCTTGCTACGATGCTGCCCTTCGACTGGGTTCCCCTCCAGAGGGTCGAGCCTTAAGTAGGCCCGGCCCCCTGGCGACGGAACCCTCTCGACCCACGGAGATGTGTGTGGTTGAGCCGAGAGGGAACGTCGGCGGGGTTCCCAGCCGTCGGGAGCCAACGCAGCCAACTGCCTTTATTGGTTAAGAGTACAGTGGCCGTCAGGGCCTCAAGGAAAGAAAAGGTACGGCCGTGGCCGCGGGTAAGAGCGTGAACAATCGCGGCATTATCACAGTGGACGAGAGTTCTTGGGGGGGCACAAAGCAAAGCAAAAAACACCGCGTACAGTTCTCGTCGGTAGATCCCCTTGGGCGTGGAGGTGATGATGGCCAGGTTCCCACTGGGCGCACAAACACCGAGGCCAGTCAGGCTGGCGTCGGAGTAAACAGCGTGCTGCACCGCTGGGGGCACAAAGGGGACCGCAGTGGGCAGCATGGCTAAGGTAAAAGAAAACACATGTACCCACTCCAGTGGGGGGGGGATTCCAGTGAGAGCGGCCTGGTGAAGGGGACGCAGGGCATGGTAATGACCCTGATAGATTGAAAAATAAAAGTTCCAAAGGCCAGCCAACCGCTGGTAGGTTGAAATGGTGAGTGGGGTCTTGAGCACTTGGAGCGTGTCGAGAAGGTCCTTGTACCGTGCGGGAGTATGTCCAATGGTGCCCGTGTTGCCGTCAAGCAAAAATCCCAAAAACTTGATGCGCTGGCTGGGTAGGAACTGCGAGTCATCGGGGTTCAGGCGAAAGCCACACTCGACGAGGTCGGTAACGAACTTGTCGGTTTGAACACGGAGAAAGTCAGGGTCGGCGTGAGAAAAAAGAAAGTTATCAATGTGCGACCAGCACCACAACCCGCGGGCCCTTGCTTCTCTCGTGATGGCGGTGGCCAGGCTTTGCATAACAAAAGGCGCAATCCTGATCCCAAAGGGGAGGACTCGGAATTGGTAGTACCTTCCGTCCAGGCGAAAACAGGTCAGAGGCCTTGTACGGGGATGAAGAAAAAAATGGTAGAAGGCGTCTTTAAGGTCGATTTTCGTAAAAAAAGGTTCTTTTGGGAGGGGACACTGGGTCAGAACCTTGGGCAAAGGCGGTAAACAAAACGGGGGGGACGGCAAGTGGGGAGTCAAGTGCGAACAATCCAGTATAAATCTGGAGAGGGACTTGGACTTAGGAACGACCTGAATAGGGGAGAGGTAAGGTCCACGTCGGCTTTCCTCAATCACTCCCGCGTTGAGCATTGACGCCACAGAGTCTCGGAGCACAGGTAACTGGCTGGGGGGTGGGTTCCGGGCGTTGAAGACCGAAGCCTTTTTGCTCTTGATCACAAGTGCCGAAGGATCGAAGGGTGGTGAAAAACCAAACGTAGTGCTTACCCTGTCCCAGTTGACTAAGGGCGGTGGTAGGCTAGGTCGAACTGGGGGGTGGGGGGCGCCAGCAGCCAGGAAGGCCGGCCTGCGGCTGTCCGTTTCTTCGGTAGCGTCGTCGTGGTCGTCCGGGGGTGGCAGCGGTTCGTGGATGTGGAGCCAACGCAGTATGCGGATCGCAGCATCCTCGAGGCTGTCGTGTTCATCTTGTTCCTCGTCGTCGTCCGAGGGGGTGGAGGAAGGCTCCGACTCCGTGGGTGACGAAGAGGTTCCGGTGAGGTCGTGCAGGTCGGGCTCTCTGGGAAGGCCAGGTATGTCCGGTGCCTGCTGTTGGGCAGGTATGCCAGCTTCTCGGATCGCTTGGGCAAGTATGTCTTCCGGGAGGATTATGTCCTGGAGGATCGCCAACGTGGGGGTACCATCCACAATGGCCAGCACAGATTGGGCTTCACCGAGGATGAGTTCCAATGGTGCAGGCACACCGGTGACCGCGTCATAGTACCTTAAGAGTTCCACGCACTCGGGGGGGACGGGGACTCCAGGTGGGATTGGCACGGGGGACACACAGTTTATGGCGTCACTCACGTCTCTTGGGGGAAGGCCGGAGGTAGAGGCGAGGGAGGCCTGGAAGGGTTGGCCCACTGGGGAAGGCCCGGTGGTTCCTTCACTGGGTGTCGGTAGGGCCGCAGGGTGGTCTCCTTGGAGAAGGTCCCGGGAGAGCTGGTCCTGGGCCGGAGCCTGGGCGCTTGGGCCCAAAGGGCCGGGGGGGGCTCACATTTTGCTGGTTACTTTTTAGTCTTCTTGGGAGACTTGGGAGGGGGGCGCTGACTCCTTGTTGTCGGCCGGTTCGTTCTGGTGGGGCTGGACGCCCTTTCTGCGGAAGTGGCTCGAGGCTGGAGGGGCCGGCGTGCAGGGACGGGGTCCCAGGAGTAGGGACGCACTGGGGTCAGCGTACCCATCAAGGGCGGCTCCCCAACCGGACTGTGCAATGTGGTACAGGAGCCGCACTCGATCAAAGATCTTGAGCTTGTCCCGGTTGGGGAGCCCTGTGCATCTACAGTCCCAGATTTGAACAAACATCTCGAGAAGCTGTAGTTCTGTGACCTCGCGTTTCCCGATGTGCGGGGAGTGCCTTGCTGCCTGTTGAATATGGAGGAAGGCTTCTGCGATGTCTCTCTTGGAGGGGGGGTCATGCACAGTAAAGACCCGCTGGCGGCCAGCAACTTGGATGTTGTAGGGCTGTGCGGCGAAGTCGAATGGCGCATAAAAGCGCCCGGGGTCGGGGGGCGGGAGCCCAAAGGGCTGCTGCTGCTGGAGCTGGGGACTTGGTCCGGCGACCGCGGCTGCGTGGGTTGCGGCAGAAGGATTAAATTCCGACTGTGATACTGGCGGCCAGGGGTCGGCGGGAGGGGGGACGGTGACTGGGGGCTGGGAGTCCGAAGGACCTCCTCCAAGTCTGAGCCCACCAAAACTGGTGATGGGGGGCTGCGTGGTCTGGGGGGGGACGGCCTGGGCCGCTCCGGTGTGGTGGAGTCCTTGGGATAGAACTCTGCCGACGGCATTGGCCACCGCGTCTGCCATCTCGCGCTGGGCTTCTTGTTGCTGTCGATGCGCCTCAAGGAGGAGGCGTTCAAGGGTCTGATTGGCAGCGATGCGGTCGGCGTGCACAAGCTCTTCGATGCGTTGTGCGTGTGTTTCAAGGGCGCGCACCACAGTCGGAGCATCGGATTCGTTCTCCGAGCTTTGGTCGTCGTCGTCTCGGTTAGCAGAGGTCTTGGGCGGCATGGCGCGCACAAAATGGTGGCGGCGGCCAACAGGAGCAAGTAGGTTCCAGACGAGTCTGGAACCTACTTGCTCCACGACAAGCCGTCGTGGGTAAACAAGACGGTTCTTTGCTTACCCACGACGGCTTGTCTGACATGGTGCCAGAAGTGGGCGGATTCCGACCGGCTCCGACAGAATGCCGCTAACCACGAGTACGAGCCCTTAAGCAACAACCGAAGCAGCGTCGACCTCGCCGCCACAGCAGCAGCCGGTGCCACGTCGACATGGTAGGACTCAAGCCTCCGAAGCCCCCGCAGGGGGCACCTGTGAAAGCAGGTGTTTGGAGAGTGGCGTCTCCACGGACCCCGAGCTCCGCAGGGGGCGCCTGCACCTTGTGTGCTAGGTGCTTGGTGAGTAGCGTCACCACGGACCCCAGCCACGTGGGCCACCATACCCGCACGCAGGGGGCACCTACTTTAGTAGGTGCTTGGTGAGTGGCGTCACTACGAACCCCGAGCCATGTGGGTTCGCCCACCCACGTCTGGCTGTGCGTGGCTTAACCCGTGTCCGGGGAAAAGGGGACCCTGGTGGTTGAGCTGAGCCCGGGGTATGTTTGGACCCTTCAGGGCCCCCTGGGCGAGGAAATACACCACTTCGACCCCTGCTTCTCGTAGACGGGTGTCCTGGCTTGGCCCGACCAGGATGATTCAGCCAGTCGCCTCTTCTACCCTCTTCTTCTTTCTTTCACTTTTCCTCCCACCTCTTTCTCTTTTCTTATACACTCTCTTCCTTCCTTTTTCACCTTCTTAGGCGGCAAGGGCCAACCTTGAGTGGAAACAGGACCTGTCCCTGCAACCACACTAGGGTATAGTGCCCGGGCAGCACTGGTAGAGTAATTGTGTCAGCCAAGCCCATCTTGCTATGGCACATTACCTACCCCCTTGTTGGGCTCCGTGGTGGGCGGTGCACCCGGGCACTGAATTTTCCTCCCATCTCTTATGGGTCTGCACAAAAAATCTTTTCTTGATCGGCCCCCGAAAAGGGGTCGCACCGAAGTTTCTACCTCGCACGAGACGCACACTACTCCACCTAGATTCCCCAAATTCTTGGTACTCCACTCTGAAAGCGACAAACAACTCTCGAAAATGTCACCATTTCTTGTTGCAAAGGTCCTAGAGGGTGTGATTGGAAAGAACTTTAAGGCTAAGAAGCTGGCATCTGGCGATTTGCTTGTAGAAATTGAGACCAGCCACCAGAGTTCTGCGCTCCTTGCACTCAACTGTGTGTCGGACTGCAAAGTTACAGTGACACCCCACAAGACATTGAACACCATCCAAGGAGTCATCTCGGAGGACGACCTTCTGGACGCGTCTGAGCGCGAAGTAGTGGAGGGCCTTTCTGACCAGGGGGTTGTAGCTGCAAGGCGCATCTCCTTGCGTCGTGACGGCCAAGAGCTGAAGACGAGGCACATTGTGCTTACCTTTGAGGCCACCACACTTCCCGAGTCTGTGAAAGCTGGATACCTTTTCTGCAGAGTTCGTCCGTACGTTCCAAACCCCAGAAGGTGTTTCAACTGCCAAAGATTTGGACATGGCTCACAGAACTGCCGCGGCAAAGCCACATGTGCTAAGTGTGGCAAAACTGACCATGCAGCAGACTCTTGCTCCAACGACGCAGTCTGTGTAAATTGCAAAGAACCCCACCCCGCTTACTCCAGATCGTGTAAGACGTGGAAAGATGAGAAGGAAATTCTTACCCTTAAAGTGAAAGAAAACCTCTCATACCCAGAGGCGCGTCGCCGCTTCGCGTTTTTGCGCAAGGGTGGCTTTGCACAGGTGGTGCAGCGGGGACCTGCACCACTGAAGGTTGGGGTGGCAACTCAGACATCCTTCCCGGATGCTAGGAAGCCACTGCAGTCCCCAACACCCCAGCTGAAGCTTCAGCTTCCTGGGCGTTCACTCTCGGCTGGTAGGCCTACATCCTCCTCCAGCGAGAGTTGTTCCTCTTCCATGGGGCAGCAGCCTGTCCCCTCTCATGTAGAGGGCTCACAGGCTGTTTCTCTTACCCAAGATGGGTCGGCTGTGTCCGCACCTGTCAGTGCTTCGCGGTCTCCTTCCAAGGAGGGGACCACGCTCCCGACCGAATTCTTCGGAGGGAGCGTCCTCATCCAAGGAGCGGCACGATTCTTGTGCCACTGCTCCAACACCCAAGGAGCAGGAGCAGGTGGGCTTGGGCGACTGCCTGCCCAGTACCTCTGCTCCTCCGGTTGGTGGAGGTCGGGGCCGGGGTTTTCCACCTCGTGCCCAGAGCCTCCCTAAACCGGCTAGAACAGCCTCCGCCCAGGAGGCAGAACCAATGGAGGAGGGTGCTGACCCATCCACTCCTGCGTCTGACCCAGACGACATGGAGTGGCAGGTCCCCAAGGGCAAGCACAAGAGCAAAAAACCGATTGTACCACCGAAGTGACAATTATACTTTGCAAGGCTGATATGCTTTTTCAACAGGAATATCATCCTGCATCTTCAGTCACTACACTAACCTCACATCACCAAGTTATCTTGCTCATTCCCATTGCTCCACCTACTCCTAGGGACCAGCCGAGACAGAGGAGTAACGGCGACTCCCTCGCCAGTGGCCTCGGCCCAAAGTCTCGACGCCCTTGGAGGTCGGAGGGGGCAGTTCCATATAGACCAACCAGAGGACCACTGGCGACTCCCTCGCCTGGGACTTTATTTTTAATTGTTTTTCCCCAAAGGTTCGGTCGGAGCTGCCTTCTTGCAGACTCATTAAATCATCATTCATGTCCATTTCCACTTTTACTAAATTTACCTCCTGTCACTGGCTTAGTTTTACTCTAGCTACCATTACACAAAGCTTGTGACTTTCTGGTAAAAAGCTAACTGCCTAATATTAATAATGTCTGTTTTTTTACAATGGAACTGTCGTGGGCTTTTTTCCAATTATGACGACATCACCTTTTTAATAAATGAACACCACCCTGCTGCCTTTTGTTTGCAGGAGACACACCTTAAAGAAAGTCACTCAAATGTTCTTAGACACTTCAAAGTGTTCAGAAAAGATAGGTTAAACGCATCTGTAGCTTCCGGTGGTGTTGCAGTGGTTGTCCAACGCATGGTCCCGTCCACTGAAGTGGCTTTGCAAACCTCTCTCGAGGCTGTGGCTGTCCGTTTGCTGCTTGACCGCGTGATTACTGTCTGCTCAGTGTATATCTCCCCGGGTTATCAGCTGCAGTACGAGGAGCTAGATAATCTAATTAGGCAGCTTCCGGTGCCTTACATCATTTTAGGTGATTTCAATGCACACAATCCCTTGTGGGGAAGCTCTAGAAGAGATTCTCGAGGGGCACTCATTGAACGGTTTCTTCTTTCGACAGGATTGTGTCTGCTCAACACAAAAGAAGCCACTTATTTTAGTTCCGCAACTTGTAGTTTTACTTCCATTGATGTTTCGTTTTGTCATCCTTCATTGTACCCCCTGCTTTTATGGAAGGTCATCCAAAATCCATATGGGAGTGACCACTTTCCACTCATTTTAGAGTTTAACCATCCTCCTGCTGGTCTTTTAACACGTACCCCTCGTTGGAAGCTTGAAAAGGCTGACTGGTCAATCTTTACAGAAGCCTCACTTATAGCATGTTCATCCCTTGATGATCTTTCCATCGACGACGTCACCGAGCACATTACTCAGCACATCTTGCAGGCCGCTATGCTTGCCATTCCCATGACGTCCTCACATCTTCCAAAAAGGCCAAAGCCGTGGTGGAATGAAGACTGCCGCCAGGCAAAGAAAGAACAGAATCGTGCATGGGGTATTCTCAGGCGTTATCCCACAGCAACTAACCTGATCGGCTTTAAGAAAAAAAGAGCGCAAGCAAGGTATATTCGACGGCAAGCCAAGCGGCAAAGCTTTAGAGGGTATGCTTCCTCAATTAATAGCAGTGCGTCCTTGAAGGAAGTTTGGGACCGTGTGCATAAAATTGAAGGCTCTTACCGGGTATTTTCTGCCCCACTCCTGAACCAAAACGGAGTATGCCCTGCTAGCCTAAAGAACAGGCGAATGTCCTTGGTGAGCATTTTGAATTTGTTTCCAGTTCTCAGCATTATACTCGGTCATTTCAGCGACACAAGCTACAGGCGGAGAAAAAGGCAGTTCCTTTGTCAGGTGGCTTGCAGGAGCCCTATAATTTACTATTTACACTTTTTGAACTACAGTTGGTTCTTCGTTCGTCCAAACAAACGGCTCCTGGGCCAGACGGCATTCATTACAAAATGCTTCAGCACCTCCATCCATCAACTCTTGAGCTTGTTTTATATTTGTTCAACCGCATTTGGCTTGAAGGTCGCTTCCCCTCATCTTGGAAGGTGGCTATCATAATTCCCCTGCTGAAGCCAGGAAAGGATGCTACCTCTACATCTAGCTTTAGGCCGATAGCCCTCACGAGTTGTTTTTCAAAGACACTAGAAAGGATGATAAATAAAAGGCTTATATTTTATTTAGAAAGAAACAAGTTGCTTGACCGTTACCAGTGTGGATTTCGCTCAGCTCGATCGACGGTTGACCATCTGGTCCGCTTTGAGACTGCTGTGCGAGAGGCCTTTGTAAATAGACAGCATTGCTTCTCTGTCTTTTTTGACTTGGAAAAAGCATTTGATACAACTTGGCGCTACGGCATATTGCAGGATTTGTTCAACATTGGTCTTCGGGGCAGAATGCTAGGTGCCATCCATAGTTACCTCCGGGATCGCACTTTTCGTGTGAAGCTTGTGGCAACTTTTTCTAAAGAATTCTCTCAAGAAAATGGAGTCCCACAAGGCGGTGTGCTTAGCGTCACACTTTTTATCGTAAAAATGAATTCAATTTCTCGTATTATACCGCCATTTGTTCAGTACTCGCTCTATGTTGATGATGTACAAATTTCAGTCTCATCTTGTAATTCGTCCATCTGTGAACGTCGACTTCAACTTGCAATCAACAATTTGGTCAAATGGGCGGATGTAAATGGTTTTAGGTTTTCTCCTGAGAAAACGGTTTGTGTGTGCTTCTCTCGTCGCCGCGGAATTTTACTTGAGCCTTCCTTAACTATGTATGAAGTCCCTATTGCAGTAAAGAACGAACACAAGTTTTTAGGTCTTATATTTGACTCAAAAATGACATTCATTCCACATGTTAAGAGCCTCAAAATGAAATGTGTAAAATCACTTAATATACTAAAGGTCTTGTCGCACGTATCCTGGGGGGCTGATCGGTGTTGTTTATTGCGCATCTACCGCTCAGTTGTGCGGTCTCGACTTGATTATGGCTGTATTGTGTACGGCTCCGCACGGGCATCGGTTCTCAAGATGCTGGACCCAATTCATCATCAGGGGCTCCGACTTTCCACTGGTGCTTTTCGCACATCTCCAATACTCAGCCTATATGTAGAGGCAAATGAGCCCTCACTGGAGAAAAGGAGGTTTGAATTAGGCTTCATGTATTCTCTGCGAATTAGGTCTGTTCCTGGTCACCCGACCCTGGACTGCATAGAACAAGTACACTATGAGCAGACTTTCATAAACAAGCCTTCATTTGTTCCACCTCTCGCCATGAGAATTCGTTCCTCTGCTGAATCCGTAGGGCTGGATGTGCTACCCTCCGTTGTGCAGCGCTTGAACTCAGTAGCTCCTTGGGACCTCATGCCCGTCCACTGTGAGTTGAAATTAACAAAATACAACAAGAAAGAAACCCCTAATGAAGTTCTGAGACAAGAATGTTTCGAACTCCAGGACCAGTACCGAGACCTCACAAGTTTCTACACTGATGGGAGCAAAACTGATTCCTATGTAGGCTGCTCAGTGGTAGGGCCTTCCGTGAAGTGTGTCAAAAGAATTAATAATAATGCCTGTATTCTTTTTGCAGAGCTTTACGGCTTAATCCTTGCCATAGACCACATTCTTAAAAAGAAGATCCGTAAGTCAATTGTTTACACTGACTCACTTAGTGCTTTACGAGCTCTGGACACAATGGGGGATGTTCAAAATCCACTTGTTCTAGAAATAAGGAACCGGTTACATTCAGCATCAAAAAGGAAGAAAGAAATAACATTGTGCTGGGTACCTTCCCATGTAGGAATTCCTGGGAATGAGGATGCTGACCGTGCAGCGAGCACTGCTAAGGATCGACAAGTGGATCTGCACAAGATACCCTACAGAGATTATAGACATGCCCTGAAAAAATCTACAAAGTGCAAGTGGCAAGAGGAGTGGAACCAAGAAATGAACAATAAGTTGCATGCCGTAAAACCTTTAATTCAAGAATGGGAGAGTGCACGTCATCGTGAGCGACTACGAAGTAATCCTGTGTCGACTCCGAATCGGTCATACACGTCTTACCCATGGGCACCTTTTGTGAGGGGAGGATGCTCCAGAGTGTGAACACTGTCACATACCATTAAGCATCCTGCACATTTTACTTGTATGCCCTTTGTATGACCAAGAACGCCACAGACACTTTGCTAAAGTTTACCAAGAGCATACACCATTACATCTCGCCATTTTACTCAGTGATGAGCCAATGATTCCACACAAGTGTGTTTTCAACTTTCTTAAGGATGTAAGACTCCTGGACCAGCTATAATTTTAATAGGTTGTCGTATTCATTGCCACATCTTATGCGCTTGTACTTTCATGATCATTGTTTTATTAAATTACAAGCTACTATAGCTCTTTCTTCTCTTCAACCTTGATTTCAGCAATAGTCCTAGTTGTTGGCGCATTATAGCCTTGGTCGCTGCTGCGCCATTAAACCCCAATCAACCAATCAATCAATCAAAAGCCTCCGAAGCCGTTCAACTTTTACAACGCCGCTGACTGGTCTGCCGGGATAGACGAGTTTGACGACTACAGATTCGCATCGGGCCTGCACGAGAAACCTGAGGAAGTTCAAGTAAGAAGTCTTCTATATACAATGGGCCGTAAGTCGCAAGAAATTCTGCGTTCGGTAGGCGTAAAAGACAAAGAATTCAGGAAGTTTGACCTGATAAAGTCAAAATTAGATGGATACTTCGTTCACACCAAGAACACGGTGGACGAGAGCGCCCGTTTCAACCAGCGCCGACAGCAAATTGGAGAAACGGTAGACTATTTTGCGACCAAGCTACACAGGCTAGCAGAGCGCTGTGAGTTTAAGGACATGGGACATGAAAGAACGTCTTATCAGAGGTTGATTCGTAGTCGGTCTTTTGGACCAAACTCTCAGAAGAGCTTCAAATGGATCCAAAGCTGACGTTGCACATAGCTCTATCGAAAGCTCGGACGAGCGAAACAGTAAAGAAACAACAAGCCGAACTAACAGGGCAAGAGTCCGCCAGCCCTGAAGCGTGCGTTTGGGTCGTGAAACAGAAAAAGACCGCTAGAAGGAACGAAGGCTCAACCAGTCAAAGGACTGCAAACAGCAAGAAGTGCAGTTACTGCGCTGGACCTCTACATCCCAGGACAAGTTGTCCCGCCCAACGAGAAAAATGCAGTTTTTGTCAAAAGTTGGGACATTTCGAAAAAGCATGCCGCATCAAAAAACGCAATTGCAAGAAAGTTTAGATGTCATTGCCGCACCCGATAGCGATAATTTCTTGGGCACGCTCGAGCAGTTGAAGAACACGTTATCTGCGCTCTTTGTGACTGTGCAGATAAATGGTCAGGAACTTCAAATGAGGGTAAATTGATCCATGTCGACAAAACCTTTATGCCCCGAGGATGAGACGGATAAATTCTTTGACAATTTCATTTCGTCCACCACAAGCCCTTCGTGCCTCTTGAAACCATCCATGGTAGAGGTTTTTTCTTTCAAAACATTCAAGACTTTTTCATTGAACCGAAATCCGGTCCTGTAAGACTTCGGTACTTCTGTAGAGTGACTTTGCTTGGCAAGACGAGAACCTGCTTCCTGCGCATGTGCTCGTAAAGCTTCAAGCCTTTCATGCGCATGATGAGGCACTCAAGGATCCACTTTTTTGAGCATGTCATTCCTTTTAGGCTTTCTCGTTTCGCTGCTCTGAACATATGCAGAGCCGCTGCTTGCTGCTTTCCAGGTAGGCCATTAATTCAATGCTTAAAAACTTTGTCACCTTGGAATTACCTTCTTTCACCTTCTTTAGTTGACTTGCCAGGGTGCGCAAGCGTGGCGTAAGCCGCTTTGTCTTCTGATTCACGACTTTCATCTGCTGCGATAGCTTCCGCGTCACTGGTTTCTTTGTCTTTAATCGTGACTTTCTGGCCAATAGTGCTTTTCGGGTGGTCCGGCAATGAACACAGATGCTCCCTGAAATAAAAAAAAGATCCAGATTAGATGCATGATGACAACACACTAATAAACACTGCGTGATCTGTGCAGTGAAAACTACCGAGGCTTATAATATGTAAAATAATTTAACCTTTAACTCAAAATACAAGTATGAATTCATATTTTTAAGCAGAATAGCTGCACGGTGTGTAAATGTAGCTTTTAATCGGAGTGCATCTCTATTGAATTCAAACAAGTGCATACCTTCAGTCGTGACTCCTCCAAAGGTTCAAAGGTTCAAAGGTGTTTATTGGCTAAAATAACCATACGACCGAGAGCCTGAGGCAATCAAAAGGCAGAAGCCCGTGCATACATATGCTGATTTCCTCCTCGGCCATACGTCAGCCAGGACAGGCCTTGCTGAAGACATTGTTGTTTAGCAGACTGAAGGTGTTGGTCATCTTTACAGTCAGTCTCTGTGTAATTTCTTTGTATGCAGCTTGACTCATTGCTCCAGTGCAGAGGGGTGTGGAGTTTACTTCAAGCACACTTCTTGCTTCATGAAGGGAGCCAACTCCTCTGGGATCTCCTTCTTTCCCATTAAGGTAACACCGAGCTACAATTGCATTCTCTCCATCCAAGAGAAACGGAGCACCTTTTCATGCAACACTTGAAAGGGTTCCTTGCTTGTGCGTGTCGTTGCATAAACGAGAACATCGAGGTCTAGTGTGTTTAACATTGTCCACATCTTTGGTACAGGTAGATTGTCAGCGATGACCTGAAGACCGTTCGATTCGAGAGAAGAAGGATCATCCTTGCTTGGGTCGCCGGCGGGGTCCTCGTTCGGGTCAACGTCTTGATCGAGCCGAGGTCTCTTAATTGGTGCTGTTTTAGGAACTGCCAGGCGCTTTCTTTCCGGTCTTGGCCGCACCATGGGCTTGGGCAAGTAAGCCGGCAGGTCCGGTAAGAGCGTTGGCACCTTATTCGGAGCTAGAACAGGCCGTGCTCGAGGGATGCGCACCTCACTGCCGCCGATCACGTGCACGAAGTCGCGAAAAACGAAGTGATCAGCGAAGTGTTTCTCACATACGCTGTCGTTTTGGCGAGAGGTTTGTCCTTGCGCTTGAGATGCCGCTCCGAAATTTCTTCTCCGTCACTGCTGCTATATGTCGTATCGCATCATCTCCCTCTAGTTGGTCTCCCTGATGCGAGAATGTGAACCTCTGTCTACCTTGCGTCGTTTCACGGAGTGAGTTCAAGTGCTCCCAGAACTTCTATTACTCGTCCATTCCTCACCCTTTCTCTGAATTTTCGCAGTGATCAAACTGGATGCCTCTAGGTGACATGTTATAAAAGTGTCCCATTTTCTTTTCACTCTAGAGAACACAGGAATACCTGTGTTCTCTAGAGGCTTCCTGACGTTTTTGTATCGCTTGCTTCACTTCTTTGTCCCACCAGCTTTTTGGTCTATGTCCTTGCTTCCCCTTTTGTTTACTCTGAACTTTGTCTAGTTCCAGAGCAAAAAGCCTAGTTAGGCTTTCATAGGTCCAATCTGTATACCGTTGCCATGAAACTGCTTCCTCTATTCTTTCAGCAACTATTTCCAACTCTTTGTCACTGCAGAAAGTTTGCTTTGAATTATGTTGTCTAGTTTTAGCATTTACTTCTCTTGCAAAATTCAGCTTAATACGTTTGTGATCACTACCAAGACTTTTGGAACCTTCATTTATTTTCATTACTTGTAACACCATATATTTTCTGTGACATGAGTATGTCTTCTATAGTTGAATGTAGATTGCCAGTTTCCCACGTTATCTGCCCGTCACACTTATGACTGGTATTGCATAAAACTAAGTCATGCTTTTCCACCAGTTCTAGTAATATGCTTCCAGTTGAGCCCATATACCCATCCAGACCCTCGATATGGGCTTTCATGTCTCCCATTATAATTATTTCAGAGCCTTCCCCTAGCTCACGAATGTCTCTTGATATGCAATCAATCATTTTTCCGTTTTCCTCTTTAGCACCTGTCCCTGTCCATAAGTAAACAACTCCAAGGACTGTTGATTCCCCAGTGACTTTTCCTTTCAGTCACAAATGTTTGGTGCACTCCTTTCTGATCCTTTGAAAGTTCATGTTCTTCTGGGTGTCATGGCGCCACCTATTCACGTCTTCCTCAAACGGCCCGCGCTTGTTAATGGGAGGGGGAGCTCACTATGGACACCAAGTCCTTCTAGCCACCATACTCGGGCTGCAATGTAGGATTGGATGAGATTAGATTCTTGAACTGGATTTGGCAGGCCAGTGTTGCATGGGCATGGTGCGTGATACAGGTGCGGAGCGGGGATGGGGGCGCTTTTCCAGAACGGTGCAGAAATGTGAAATTAGCAGTGAAGTTGGGGGAGGAGGGGGGGAGGGGGGGAGGCAGCTCTTTCTTTGGAGGGGGCGCTTGCTCGGAATTTTATGGTAGTTTATTTCTCCATTCAACAACAAGTGGGGGGAGGCCGAAGAAAAAAAGCTCATAAATCAGCTTGACATGGTCCTTGGCCACCCTACAGAGGCAGTGGCAGCGGCAATGGAAAAATATACACTGAAGAGTTAGGGAGCAAGGTAGTTAGTGAAGGTACAAAAAATGCATCAGGGGCACCGTGCACACTTTTGTTTTCTCTCTTTTTTCGTGGTTACGTAATTGTTTAAATGATGCGTTATGTATGCCTTGCTTATTACTTGACAGATGATTTAACAATTTTGGCAAGGCGTACCTCAACATTTGATCTCCGTATGCAGTTCTGTTAGTGGTCACCTGCCAGCATATCCACCTTCGTGTTTCGTATCCGGTGATGTTTTTGTCAAGTGTGATGATTTAGAAATTGTTTCAATGTGATTATATGCTCGATTTTTGTACGTACAAATGAGCCTGTTGCTGGGTGATTTCAGATAAGATCGACCAAAGGGTGGCTGGTCGACATTTTTAAATCAACTGATGTTTTTATATGACATTGTCTAGTGTCTGGTATAAACGAATCCACACTTAGTTTTGACCAGAAAAAAAATTTGGAGACAAGAAAGATCGTAAGGCAGGGAGAGGTGGACAGTTGCAATAACGCGCACTGATGGAGGGGGCAAGTTTGAAAGTGAATAATTAAAACAATAAAATTAGGAGAATTTTAAAACTTTTTACAAACAAACTATGGGTACAACTTGCTTGTAATATAAAGTAATAATATTTATTAAAAATTTATTTAGTTTTCTAAAAATTGCCAAACATGCCTGCTCGAACGACAAATGGCAAACTTTGGAAATCTGTATCTCATGAAATAATTTAATCATTATTACATAACTTGCAGACATTATTTTACTAATATATGGCTATTATTGAAAAAATAAATAAGGTATCTGAGTGACACAATAGTTACAATATATTTAGGCAAACATGGGAAAAAAATCAAACAGAAAAATTCCAATGCGAATAAAAAAAAACACCACCTTCGATTTTTTTTAAATTTGGGTACCCTGTTATACTCTATTTCGGCATTCATTTCTATTAAAAACATGTTGCATCATTGCACTGTGAAAGAAGAAACAACTCCCCAAAGTAGGGTCCTTTTTCAAAGCCTACACTTAGCAGTGTCCTATACAAGAAGTGACTCTGAGTTCCAGTTTCATGAAGCTTGCACAAATCTTTTATATACATTTATTCAGATGAGGTCATTGATAAAAAGAGCGATCGGTCACACAGTAAAAGGGAGGAGAAACTACATACAGCATTTTACATAAGCATACAAAGTGGTATCATATTAGAGACTAATGATTTGAGAAAAGATGATGCAGTGCGATGTTGTACCTTCCGGTATATTTTACATCTAGAGTAAAATAAATAACTTTACTTCCACACACAAAAACAAAGATATAATAGTAAGATATTTAGGTTGGCTGTGTATTTACGATTACAAACAATTTCAGGTGACGGATGCCATAGTGCCTAACTGGAGCAGCTTTGATGCTCTCGGTGTATGAATGAAGGGAGTGTCTACATCCACGCGCGGGGATGTAGCCATGTCGGGAGGAGATAAGGCTCCATCCACGCACTACGTCACTTCCGGCGCCCACGTCACTTTTTTGCGTGGAAGGAAGCAGTTTTTTTTCCGTCTTCTCTCCGTCCACGCAGCAATCAACCTACGGTCTTGTCTCTTTGCCTTGTGCTCGGTGGCCATTGCTCCTTGCGTTCCTGCCGTGCGCGGACTGCTGTTCCTGCCTGGTCTTCCCCAATCCCCAAGCGAGTTTATCTGAAGTTTTTTTTAAAATTTTTTTTTTATTGTTTTTTTGGTCAAGAAACCTTTGTGTATTCACACGGTCGCGCTTCTGATATGCCTCCAGTTTTGGTTGCCGGGGGTTCGATGGTGAAATACTTGTCCCAGTATTTCACATCGAATAACCGGGTGGCTGTCGAAGTACGGGTGTTTAGTAACATTAGGATCAAGGCTTTGCTTCTCGAAGTGTCTGACGCCCTGCTCGATTTTGGCACAAAAAACACCAGCGTTTGTGCCTGCGCGTACATTGACAAGTACCGTCGGCAGGCCGCTCAGATCTTGGAACGCAATCCGACGACGCAAATCGCTTTTTCTTCCGAGTTGGGAGAGCAGGTTCCTTTCGTTGGAGTGTCAGCGTAGGCAGAGTGCAGTGATCCAGGCGTAGAATGATCGGCACAAAGAAGTGAACTGGCTCCTGCAGGAGTTCTGCCGCAAGAAGGGCTTCGTGTTCATCGGTGATCTCGTGGATGAGTGGCATCTGTGCATCGGCTACTGTTTTATTTGTCATGAAATAAACTGTTTCTGGAATCTTTTACCCAGTTTTCTCGATTGAATGCTCTCAATAGGTTTGTTATTACTGAGTCTAATGCATGCTTTCCCTTCTCGCACAATCTTTGTGAGATAGCGAGCGTGCGCGCAAGTCAAGAACATACGAAGCGTGTGCTCGCACTTGTCCCCTTCGATGCAGATAAGCTCACACTACAACGCCTTAAACGAATTAAGCCAATCACATACACGGCGAAGCCTCACCGCCTCGCCTCAGCAGCGATGTGCACAAGGGCGAAAGCCCCAGAGGCCGCAGCCGCGCCAAGCCAACCAAGCCCACACCACATGGCTGCAGGCTGCACGCCCACACGCACGGATGGCACGCACGCTGCCCACACGTGTGTGTGACTCCTGGACAACATAAATATAAAGACATCTACGGATACTATTTTTATGACGCATGATATTTCCTATCGGTGTTAGAAAACAGTGAAACATTGATAAATTGTCTAAGAATTTGTAAAGTCACGTGATATATTAACTTTAAAACAACAATAAAATGTAACCTCTTTATTTTTAGATCCTATATTTACTTGTAAGAAAGCATAATATGTACATAAAAACAAATTATCTCTTTATGTTATAAGTCACGTGATCTTTTGCGTGGATGGAGCCTTATCTCCTCCCGACTTGGCTACGTCCCCGCGCGTGGATGTAGACTCGGCCATGAATGAATCGTGGCAAGCCGATATATTTTATCCTGCTCGAGGATAACATTTTGGGATTTTTTTTATAGTGATCAGATAAAAATTATTAGTAACCACCAACAAAAACAGTAGGTTAAATACCCCGTGAAGAAAAATGTGATAAATAAGATGTCCCTGCATTCAAAATGAGTAGTCCTTGGGAAATCAAATTCGGCACTTTACGCTAAGGTTTTCCTCGCTGTACCCATTTAATAAAGTTGCTTCCAAGCAGATCCGACTGTCCGTGCTACATATACGTCACAGGTCCCTTCTGTTGATGACTTGCTGAGCCGCCACGCGTGCCAAGACTGAATGCCAGGGAAGGCGCGCACCGTCAGCCACTCTTCTTTTTTTTGTTCACGATACCGTACAACCTCATTTTCGTCCAGATATACAAGATGCACGCCTTTCAGTTTCTTTGATAGAACGCTCACCATTGTCCTGGCCGTCTGAATTGCGCTTACTGAACGTTCTCTCAGGTTGTTCAGCGTGGCCTGGTGCTTCACGAGTCCGCCAACTCCGTCACATGCATTTTTCCCATGTCCAGATGCAGAAAATAACCACTGGGCTTGTGGGCAATCGTCCTTTGCAAATTGGTGAAGCTGGCAGCGATTCTTGAAATGACTGGCGGCGCCGTCACTTACGTACGTCACGTACGAGTATACCGCAACGTTGTCTTCAACCCACTCCTTCACTTTTTCTAGAGCCAAGCAAGCGTGAGTGGCGTCGTGACACCGGTCCTCACTGATGATGGCAAAGCTGTTTGTAGATTTTCTTGTCGTCACTACACATGTAAATATCGAAACTTGTTTTTTTTTCCAGTGATATGCTTGCACTTCGTCAGGAAGCACGATGGTCCAGTTTTCAGCAAAGTCAAAATGAAAGACAATGCTCCCGCGTTGCATGCACTGTTTTTCATCGTAGATCGCTTTACCTTGCGTTTGCCGGATATGGTTGTGAAGTAACCAACTTCCAACCGTCACTTGGATGACTTTTAGGAAAGTCTCAGGTTCCAAAGTTTTTTTCACAAGGTCGCCGGACTCCCATGTTGCAAGCACAATCTCTTCATCCTCCGGGATATCAAGTTCCTGGAGTGTAAGAAACTGGCCTTTTGGGCAGTGATCACAGTCTCCTTGAAGGCACAGTTCTGTTGCTGGGTCGCACAGAAATGCTGAGTTCATTTCACCAGTGTTGAATGTTGAGCCTGTAACGTTCTCTAGAGCGGCAATACAAAGATAATAATTGGCGCAGCGCACACAAACGCACACTTCCTGGTGTGGAATACATTGGACCCATCTAGGGCGCAACGAATAAAATTTTGTTAGCCCAACGCCGGAATCGGGATGCTTGTCTTTGTATATACGGAAGGCCTCTCGTATTGAGCGTGTCATGAAGCGCTTTGGCACGAACGTTTTCTCTCCGTTGAGCATTACAGAGATGACGTCCTTCTGGTTGGGACTTTGGCGCGAACATTGTAGCTCGTCTTTCGTGAAGTACTCTAGGGCAGCAGACAGGTTCTCAGGGCTCACCTTGCACCTCGTGTAAGGATCCGGCTCATACCACACGCCATGCTTTTCCTTGAGTTTTCGGGATTTACTGATGAGGTACATTGAGGCCTGTGGAATCATCTTTTGAACCTCATTCTTCGTCAGTGTTGACGGCAGGAGTGTAAGCAGTTGACAACGTTCCCGGAGAGAGGTGGCGGTTTCAAAGGCCTGCCGAAAGTTGTCCACCCACTCAGTGCATGTGGAGCATGTTGGTTCGGACGACCCCGATGGTGCGTCCCTGTCGTACGCAATACGTAGCCTTGAGCGTATATTCTTGACAGCAACCTGCTCCAGTTCTGTCTGCTTTCTCTTGACATAGGCAGGCCTGTCCCGACTTCTTACGACGCTTGGTTGTCTGAGCGGCGACACATCTGTAGGTAGTATGCTGCGATTTAGATCTTCAATTGCTTCTTCAGCTGGCACAAATATGTCAGGGCACTGCTCTGAGCTTCGCATCGAGATCTCCTTAGTGATGTGCATGAAGCAATGATAGCACAGGTAGTCGGTCGCACTCACTTTGGTGGAACAGTCAGGCGGAAGAATTTGCTTCAACGAGTTTAGGTTCAACTCGCCAACACTTCGAAAATTCCGCTGCTTTGGTATAGTCTTTTTGTGTTTGCAAAAGTAATCTGCACAAAACACTCGTTCGGAGCTCCAGGACGTCTTCATAATGTATACATAAATTAGAGAAATTAATCCCCAACTGATGGCATATAATTGCCAAGTGAAAGAACTACTGGGTGCACAAGTGACAAGTCCGAGGCTGAGGAGCTCACTCACTGCAAACATACATTTGAAAAGAGAGGTCACAACTGAGGCTGTCGGCAAAGCTTGATCCACGTCAAAGGAAGAAAGAGGGAAAGTCTCCAGACAAAAAATTGTGGTCAGCGGCCTTCGAAAAAGACTTTCCGGAATCGCACTGTCGTCCCTCCACGCGCTGATATGAAAGCACCCGAGCTTCTACCACGTGGTTCATGACACAGCCTGAGCCATGTCGGTGACCGGTTCGCGAGGGGTTGGCGGTGGGGTTACGTTGATGGTCACTCGGATTAGCCCTTGCTGTACTGAGCTACCGCCTGCAGTGCCTTATCGCTGGCTGGTGTCAACAACGAGAACACACACACCCTGTCTACACCAAAACTACAAGCGTTCACCGCACACGCGTCGCCGCCGCTTTTAAGCTTTTGTGAAATTGCTTTCTTTTGCCGCGGAGAACCGCCTTATCTTAACTACGCGCCTGAAACCCTTCCAGGCGGGCGTACACAATATCAAGCGTTTCGAGAAATGCCCGTGGAGTAGAACTATGGGAAAATTCGGAGCCCGCGATGTCGATATCGTCGCCGTTGTGTTAGTACGCCGTCGCGTACTGCAGTCCCCCGTTGGGGGAGGGGGGCGCGGTTTTACTACGATAACATGGCGACAGCATTTACACTCTATTTATTTACGCGAGGCTCGAGTATTTGGGGATAATGCTGCCGGTTGGTGTGCCCCTTTGTGCCTGATACTATCGCCCGTGACGCCAGTGAGTGAGATGGCGACAGGCATGACTGCTCAGTAAACAGGCGTCGGCAGCCATGTTTTGCTGGTTGAAGCGAACCCCCTTGTCCTTGACAGCGAGCGGGGAAATGCGAAAAAAAGATTGTATCGGCCGTTTTGCCAGAACTAGCGACGAGTGTCGTCTGCGGTTTCCGGCAACTATTTTGCCATAATCGTGAGCTTAGCGAGGAAATGATTTTTGCTAGCCACAGAACACTACCACGCAGAAAGGGAATGCTTGAACATGTTTTTGTTCTGGATATATATCAGGGATTTATATGAGAGAGAGAGAGAGAGATGAAGGTAGAGCAGAAGAGGGAATAGCATATAGTGTCGCAGGAGAATAAAGTAAACAAAGTTCCTAGTGGCCGATGGCTGCATGATCTTTTCTCGGATCACTAGTCCGTAATATGATACCTCTTTGTACACAGTAGTTTCTCCTTAATTTAAGTGTGTGAACGATTTCTTTAGTTATCATTGGCCTCATCTGAATAAAAATATATAAAAGATGTGTGTTGGTTTCATGAAACTGGAACTCAGAGTCAGTTCTTGTATAAAACACTGCTAAGTGTAGGCTTTGAAAAAGGACCCTACTTTGGGGAGTTGTATCTTCTTTCTCAATAAAATGATGCAACATGTTTTTAATGGAAATGAATGCCGAAATAGAGTATAACAGGTTACCTAAATTTTAAAAAAATCGAGGGTGGTGTTTTTTTTTATTCGCATCGGAATTTTTCTTTGTTTGATTTTTTTTTTTCATGTTTGACTAAATATATCCTAACTATTGTATCACACAGACACCTTAGTTATTTTTTTAAATATTAGCTATATATTAGTAGAATAATATCTGCAAATTATATCATAATGATTAAATTATTTCATGAGATACAGACCTCCAAAGTTTGCCATTTGTCGTTCGAGCAGGCATGTTTGTCAATTTTTATAAAAATAAATAAATTTTAAATAAATATGATTACTTTATATTACAAGCAAGCTATACCCATAGTTTGCGCCTAAAACGTATTAGAGTTCTCCTAATGTTATCGCTTTAGTTATTCACTCTCAAACGGGCCCCCTCAATCAGTGCGCGTTAATGCAACTGTCCACCACCTCATGCCTTACGATTTTTCCTGTCCCCAAGTATTTTTTCTAGTCAAAACTAAGTTTGGATTCATTCATACCAGACACTAGACAATAACATATAAAAACATCAGTTGGTTTGAAAATGTAGACTAGCCATCCTTTGGTCGATCTTATCTGAAATCACCCTGCTATACATATTCTGAACCGTCAGTGCATCTAAACTTGTAAACAGTTCTTCTGTATGCGAGCTGTAAGGGCCGTTGTGGATTATACGCATCATTCTTTTCTGAAGTAGGTAAATTTTATTTAGGTTAGTTATTGTGGTCGTGCCCCAGACGAGAGCGAGTAGTTAAGGTACAAGCAAAATAACAATCTGTATATAACCTTAACGAAGAGCGAAAGCATGAAGCGGTTTCTATATATTAATCCAATGACACCAGCCAATTTCGAAGCTATAGACCAACACGCGGCCCTGACGTCACGCCGCTGCGGTGGCGCTGTCGACAGCACTGCGCATGCGCAGACGCTTCACTTCATGCGAATTCGGTTTCTGCGCACGCGCAATGCCCACACCTGGTGTGGGCAAACGCAGGCTTGTTTGTAAACAGCGTGTCGGTCTATACTTCTGACGTGTGAGTCCCAAGTCATATGCTCATTGAAGATCACACCTAAGGTTTTAAAATCTTTAACCATTTCAATCGGTTAGCTATTTATCAAGAGATCGGCAGGCAGGCTAACCCTTCTATTTCTAGGGTGGGAGAAGATATATTTTATTTTTTTACAGCGGAGCTGTTAATGGCCAGGTTCCCCAAGATCGTGTCTGGTAACAAACAAATGTCGACACAAAACTCTGGAAAGCTACCGCCATCTATGAGAGACGGCAGCAACCAGACAACCGGCTTGCCAGCCTCGCTCATAGATGGCGGCAACCTCTCCAGCCTTTGCACTATGGTTTTTAATCAGTGTGGAAAGGCTGAATTTTCTAGGCGTCGTCCTAGATGTCGTCTTCATGGTCATCGTAGAAGTCGTCATTGAGGTCGTCCTAGACGTCATCCTTGAGGTCGTCCTTGAGGTTGTCTGAGGGATAGTCCTCGAGGTCGTCTTAGAGGTATTCCTTTAGGTCATCCAGGACATCCTAGAGGTTGTCCTAATTGTCGTCGTTGAAGTCATCCTGGACGTCGTCCCTGAGGTGTCCTAGGTGTCATCCTTGAGGTCGTCCTAGACGTCATCCCTGAGGTTTCTTTGCGGTCGTCCTAGAAGTCGTCCTTGAAGTCGTCCCAGAAGTCGTCCTTGAAGTTGTCCAAGAAGTCATCAATGAGGTCGTCCCACCGCAGTACAGCTTCGCTGGTCTTCCTTCTTCACCAGAGTGGAAAGGCTGAACCTTTTTTTTGTGTTGATTTTTAGATAGTTACTTTCTGTCCAGTCATACAACTTAGAGCGGCATTTGCAGTATCAATGATTTCAGTGTAATCACTTCCTGCAAACAACATTGTTGTGTCATCTGCGCATGTCACAAATTTAGCTGTTACGCCGATGTTCACTCTGTCATAAGCATATAGATTAAATAAAAGCGGTCTTAAAATGCTGCCTTGAGGTACTCCAGTACTTAGTGTTTGTATAGTTGAGCAGGAACTATTGATGTTAACGTACTGCCTGCGGTGAGATAAGAATAATTGCATAAGTGCTAATGCTTAGCCACGGATTCCATAAAAATCAAGTTTGTTTATGAGTAAGCTATGGTCTAGATCAGGGGTTCTCAAACTTTTTGGTCTCGGGGAACCCCAGCAACCTTTAAAGAATGCCGAGAAATGCTCTCTCCCTTTCCCGCTGTTTTGCTGCCTGGATACACTTTCAATAGAAGAGTTCACAAAATATTTATTGCAGAGATAAAACAATAAAAAGCGGAACACACATTAGACTGAAGGGTGGCATCACAATGAAAGACAGTATACATATTAGTGTGAAGGGTGGGGTTGCCTTGCTCGCAACAGCGAATTGATGCATGGCTCAGTCACGCTTGGGGCCAGCCTCATATCTGCTGCCGGGTTCAGTCAGTTCCTTTGCTTGTTTTCAGGTAGGCTAGTGATGAGAATGCCTGCTTGCAAGCATGTGCAGTTGCAAAAGGAAAAAGCATGTCCACTGTCCTGCCAAAGAGGTGTGGGAACAGTGAGGCAGTCTCCATCCAAAATGCAACCACATCTTGGCTGCTGAACTTCTTTTTGAGTGCGGTGCTTGCTCTGAGCTCAAGGAACTTGTTTTCAATCTCAACAGCCTCATTGTTGAATGCTGTTATGTCCACATGGAAAGGGGACACAAGCCACTGAGCACTGGCCACCTCCGGAAAGTAATTGGCTAAATGAGCTCTGAGCGTACTGAGGTGAGCCATGATTACCGCTCTGTCAGAAGCAGACAGAGCATGTTGAGCCTCACAGGTGCACAGCCTCTTGAAAGGGCTGTGGTCTCCCCTGCTCATGCGGCTCCTCCAGCCCTGCAGTTTACTGTAGAAGGCCATGATCTTGTCAGCAGCACTCACTAGGGTTACCTGTCTGCCCTGAAGGCTTTGGTTCAGTGTGTTAATGTGTTCAAACATGTCAGCCAGGTAGGCTAGCCTGACGAGAAAAGAGCTCTCCACAAAAAGCATAACAAGTGCTGGTTTTTCGCCGAGAAAAGTAGCTAACTCATCTTTTAAGTCGAAGACCCTGCTCAGCACGTTCCCACGTGACAACCAGCGCACTTCTGTGTGAAGCAGCAGGTGTTCATGTGCTGCTCCCATCTCTCTGCACAGTGCCTTGATAAGCCGAATGGCTTTGGGCTTGGACTTGACCGTAATGACGATTTTGACAACATGGTTCATTACAACCATCAACTCGCTGCTGAGCTCTTATGAAGCTAAGGCTTCCCTGTGGATCATGTGGTCTGTGAACAGAATGCTGCTGTTGATGTACCTGATCAACGCTCTCAGCCCCTTCACGTGCCCAGTCATCGCTTTTGTGCCATCAGTGCAAATGGCAATGCACTTGCTCCAACTGAGCCCTCCACTTACAAAAAAACTCATTCAGCACATCAAATATGTCTCTTCCCGTTGTGGTTGTCTTCAGTTCAATACTGCAGAGGAACTCTTGCACAATCGCGGCATCCAAAAGGTACCTCCCGAATGCCACCAGCTGCGGGTACCCCGAAATGTCACAGCTCTCGTCCACGGCGATAGCAAATTTCGGGGAGTCTTGCCTCTCCACATCAGAAGCCATTTCGCGGATCCGCCAACCAACAGTGTCATCTGAGCATGGTATTTGCTGCACATTCTTTAAGTGCTCTTCTCCGATTACAGTCTTGATCACATCCTGAACGTAAGGCATGATGAGATCCTCGCAAATTATGTGAGGTTTCAACTGCTTTTCGATTCGGTAGCTGAGCAGATATGTCACTTTCGTTTTGCTCAGACCCCGCAGGGGGCACCTTTGAAAGCAGGTGTTTGGAGAGTGGCGTCTCCACGGACCCCGAGCCATGCGGGTTCGCCCGCCCACGTCTGGCTGTGCGTGGCTTTCCCGTGTCTGGGGAAAAGGGCATCCTGGTGGTTGAGCCGAGCCCGGGGTAGGTTTGGACCCTTCGGGGCCCCCCGGGCGAGGCAATACACCACTTCGGCCCCTGCTTCTCATAGACGGGAGTCCTGGTAAGGCCCGGCCAGGATGATTCAGTCTAGTCGCCACTCCTTCTGCTATCCCCTCCCTTCTTTCACCTTTGTCTTCTCCTTCTTTTCACTCTTCTCATTTCTCTTCTTTCCTTTTCAACTCCTTTGGCGGCAAGGGCTAACCTTGGGTGGCAATAGATTCTCTTGTCTTGAACCACACTTGGTTATAGAGACTGGGCAGCACTAATAGAGTAACGTCTTCAGCCAAGCCCTTCTTGTTATGGAGCGTTACCTATTCCCTTGTTGGGCTCGGTGGTGGGCGGTGCGCCACAGTTTCCGAAAACCCTCCCCCCTCATATGGGTTCCAAGCTTAAACCTTCTGATCGGGCCCCCAAAAGGGTCCGCACCGATGCATATCTACCACCTTTGGACAAGAACAACACTGACTACGTCACAAAGTTTTTCATTATACATTCCGAAGTCGAGACGAAACCGATGTCGAAACTCTCCCCTTTCCTTGTGGCTAAGGTCTTAAAAGACTTGGTAGGGGAAAAGTTTAATGCAAAAAAGACTTTTTCTGGAGACCTTTTGGTAGAAGTATTTGAGAAAAATCAGGCAGCAGCGTTGCTCTGCCTCAACCATATCCTTGACACGAAAGTAAGCGTCTCTGCACACCGTACGCTCAACACCATTCGTGGTGTTATATCTGAGGATGACCTGATGGAGAGTCAGGAGGAAGAGATTCTTGAAGGCATGCGCAGCCAGGGTGTTGTTGCTGTAAAGCGCATCACCATCCGTAGGGATGACAAAGAACTTCCTACGCGACACTTGGTCCTTACCTTTGAGCTCAACAGCCTGCCTTCTTCCGTGAAAGCGGGGTACTTGAATTGTAGGGTCCGGCCTTACATACCTAACCCTGTCCGTTGTTTCCGTTGTCAGCGCTTTGGGCACGGCTCGCGGTCATGCCGTGGCCGTGAGACATGTGCCAGGTGTGGTAGCTCCGAGCACAACGCTGACGACTGTCATGAAGACATGAAATGTGTAAATTGTAAAGGCAAGCACCCTGCGTATTCTAGGTCATGTGAACATTTCAAAAAGGAAAAGGAAATTCTGACGCTGAAGGTAAAAGAAAACATCTCTTATCCCGAAGCAAAACGTCGCCTCTTGGGTTTTCAGAGAGGCTCTTTTGCCGAGGTGGTGCGCCGGGGACCTGCACCACCTATGGCGTCTGTGGGAACGCAAGTGTCTTATGGGGACCTTGCTCAACCACTTAAGTCCTCTGGTCCCAAACTGAAGGTGCAACTCCCAGGGCGCGCTATCTCAGCTGCCCGGGCAGGTGCCCTCCCCAGCCGTGCGAAAGGTTCGGATTTATTATCCGAGCAGACGGAGACCACCCCGTCGCAGAAGAAAGGCACCTCTGGAGCAGTGCACACTGCTCTACCTCGAGATAACAGGGTGGATGCCGGTCCGTCGGGATCCACCCGAGCACAGGGGTCTGCGTTCCCTGCACAGGGTTCTGCACCCCCTGCTTCTCCGTTCCAGCCACCACGAGGTCGGGGACTTGGTCCCTCTGCCCCTGGTGGATCTCGGAAACCGGGGGAGCCGTCGAGGTTACAGGCCTCCAAGGAGGAGCCCCTTTTGGCTCCAGCTGAGCCAATGGACGAGAGTGGGTCAAGGTCTGACGAGGACAGACCCCACTCGAGCTCCGAATCTCTACTTCCGGCCTCCGGTGGCACCACGGGCAGGCCGAATGACACCTCCAAAAAGAAAAATGCTCCGCGTGTAAAGATTGATTTAAGTCGTAAAAAAATTTGTTTACTCTTGAGTTAATTTTAATTTTATTTTTTATTATAAACGTTACAATGGTCCACAATTTTAGCATTATGCAGTGGAATTGTCGCGGCCTTTTTCGCAACATTGATGACATACATTTTTTTCTTGATGAGCTCCGTCCTGTGGCCTTATGCCTACAGGAGACTTATCTGAGTGACACCCACACAAAAGTGTTACGTCGTCATCAGGTTTTCCGAAAGGACCGCATTTCATCAAACCCTTCGGGTGGTGTAGCAGTGGTAGTGCAGAGTGGAGTTGCCTGTGCTCCAGTCCCTCTACAGACTCCCCTTGAGGCGGTTGCAGTTCGAATTCTTCTGGACCGCCTCATTACCCTTGTTTCACTCTACTTGCCTCCCAACACTCCGCTGCATTTGCAAGAACTTCAGGGACTCGTCGCCCAGCTACCCGAGCCCTTTTTAATTCTTGGCGATTTTAATTCCCACCACCCCTTGTGGGGTAGTCCTCGACAGGACTCTCGTGGTGGAGTCATTGAGCGACTTTTATTATCATCCGGGTTATGTCTTTTAAACCAAAAAGAAGCAACGTTTTTTAGTGCCGCCCATAACACTTACAGCTATTGATTTGTCCCTGTCATCACCATCGTTACTCCCATGTTTTTCATGGAAGGTTTTAAACAACCCTTTTGGCAGCAATCATTTTCCCATTATTTTAGAGAGCGTTAAGCCAATTCTATTGATTCCTACTCGCCTTCCCAGGTGGAAGTTAGAGAATGCCGATTGGTCTATTTTTGAATTAGAGGCTGTGATTGATCCATCTTTGCTTCGTACTATGAGCCCCGACAATGCGACAGTTTATGTCACTGAATGTATAATTAGTGCAGCTTCGAATTCTATTCCTCAAACATCTGGACATCTTCCTAAGAGATGCAAACCGTGGTGGACTAAGGAGTGCACAACCACTCCCAAGGACCAGAATAAAGCCTGGGGAGTTTTTCGTCGGTACCCTACCAATCAAAACCTAATTGCATTCAAGAAAAGTTGGGCTAAGGCGAATTGGACACGAAACCAGGCTAAGAAGGTTTCATGGACCAAATATGCCTCTTCTATAAATAGCCTTGTTCCACCGAAGGAAGTGTGGGACCGCCTGCGAAAAGTCCGAGGCGACTATCAACCTTTCCGAATCCCTCTTTTTCCCTTGCCTACCGTATCTCTCAAAGACCAGGCAAATGTTCTTGGTATGCACTTCCAACATATATCTAGTTCTTTCCACTTTAGTGTAAAGTTTCAGAAGTTTCAGTCTACTGCTGAAAAGCAATCAATCTCGATGTCGGGATATGACCGGGCAGCTTACAATAGACCGTTCAGTATGTGCGAACTGGAAGTGGCGCTGGGTGTAAAAAAGCAGTCTGCCCCAGGCCCAGACAGGATTCATTACGAAATGCTGAGGCACTTGTCCCCAACATCATTAAGTCATTTGCTTATGTTTTTTAATCATCTATGGAAAGTAGCTGCTTTCCCTCGATGCTGGAAAAGCGCCCACATCATTCCTCTTCTGAAGCCTGGTAAAGACCCCTCTCTTCCAGCGAGTTACCGTCCCATTGCGCTCACTAGTTGTCTTGGGAAGACTTACGAAAGGCTCATCAACCGGCGTCTGGTGTATTTTCTGGAGGAAGAAAATATTTTGGACATTAATCAGTGTGGGTTTTGGGAGGGACGATCAGCCACAGACCATTTGGTTCGTTTGGAGACTTTTATCCGTGAGGCATTTGTACATCGGCAGCATTGTGTCTCGGTATTCTTCGACCTGCAAAAGGCCTATGATACCACATGGAGGTATGGAATTCTTCGGGATCTACACAACTATGGGGTACGAGGCCGCATGCTCCAGTGTATACAGAATTTTTTAAGCGACCGGACTTTTCAGGTCCGCTTGGGTTCTACACTGTCCGATGTGTTCCCCCAGGAAAATGGAGTTCCTCAGGGAGGAGTTTTAAGTGTTACTCTGTTTGCTGTAAAAATTAACAGTCTTGCAAGTGTGATTCCACCTTCTGTGTTTTACTCATTGTATGTGGATGATGTGCAGATCTCCGTTTCTTCTTGCAACCTCTCTAGCTGTGAACGACAACTACAACTTACTGTCAATAGGATGAGCAAATGGGCAAATGAAAACGGTTTCACTTTTTCTCCCGAAAAAACTGTCTGCGTTCCCTTTTCGCTTCGCCGGGGATTGTCCGTTGATCCTTCTTTGCATTTAAACCACATTGACATACCTGTTCGCCAGGAACACAAATTTCTGGGCATAATCCTTGACAAGAAGCTCACTTTTGTACCTCATTTGAAAGAATTGAAGCGCAAATGCTTAAAATCATCAAACATTCTCAAGGTGTTGTCCCACAACTCGTGGGGGTCCGACAGGCGCTGCCTCCTGCGACTCTACAATTCCTTAGTTCGGTCTCGCCTCGACTATGGTGCAATTGTGTATGGATCTGCATGTCCATCTACACTAAAGATGCTGGATCCGGTTCATCACCTGGGGCTCCGACTGGCTACAGGTGCTTTTCGCACATCACCTGTGTTGAGTTTATATGCAGAAACCTTTCAGATGTCTCTCGAGAAGCGTAGACAGTACCTTAGCCTTTCTTATGCTTGCAGGGTCTATTCTGACCCGCAACATCCATCCTACACTAGTATTCGTACCTGTCGATTCTCTCAACTTTTTGAAAACAAGCCACGTATCGTGCGTCCTATTAACTTCCGCATTCAAAGCCTTTGTGCCTCCCTCCAGTTTCCACTGAATGATGCTGTCATACTAAAGCACAAAGAAAAAGTTTCTCCATGGGACGAATTGCCGATTTTTTGCGACTGGTCGCTCACAAAGTATGATAAACGGGCTATTTCCCCTCAAGTCCTGCAGCAGGAGTTTCAGTCGATGCAGGAGACATATAGAGATTATACTGAATTCTATACTGATGGGTCGAAATCTTCATCTTTTGTTGGTTGTGCCGTATATTCTAGTTCCTTTGAGAAAGCTTTACGAATGGATGGTATGGCAAGCATTTTCTCTGCAGAGCTTTATGGTGTCTCTCTAGCCATTGAACATATCACGAGTAACAAAATATTAAAGGCTATCCTTTTTGTCGATTCACAAAGCGTGATGCAAGCTGTCTCTTCTAGACTTCCCACAAAGAATCTTCTTGTACTACATATACGGTCCAAAATAAACCGGGCTCTCAAACTCGGACACACCATAATATTCTGCTGGGTGCCCAGTCATGTTGGAATTCCAGGGAATGAGCAAGCAGATAAACTGACTGCAGGTGCAAAGGACTCGGCAACATCTCTTGGGTTACCCTATCAGGACCTTAGGCCCCTTTGGAAGAAATCACTTTTGAAGGCATGGCAGTCGGAGTGGGACGCGGAGAGTAACAATAAACTTCATGTCATTAAGCCCATCTTGGCTCTGTGGGAGAGCTCATTCCTTAAGGAACGTCGACTGGAGGTTCTATTATGCCGCCTGAGGATTGGCCATTCACGTCTGACTCATCTACATCTTCTTTGTGGCGAAGACGAAAAGCTCTGTCCTCATTGTGGAGAAGTACTGACAGTTTTGCACATTTTATGGCATTGTAGATTTCATCACCAACATCGCCGACAAAGTTTTCCTGAACTTTTTAGAGGTCACCTTCCATTTCATCCTATGTTTTTGCTTGGTGATCATCCTTTAGTGCCACTTAACCGTGTTATTGACTATCTTAAAAAGACCGGATATATACATCAGCTGTAACTTTTACCATGAAAACCTTAATATCTCTTTTCTAGTATAGCCGTTTTAAGTAATTTTGTCTGGCGCAATATAGCCAAAGTCGCTCTTGCGCCATTAAAGGGGCCCTCCGGAGCGTTCTGCGATGGTCTATATATGGCGGTAACTCAATCTATGGGTCCTAAGGATCCTAAAAATCGTAAAATTACAGTCATGCGCGGCGGATTTCCCTACTAAAATTGCTATCAAAGTCCCCGGCACGCCCCCCTTTCTGAGATGACCCCGGAAAACGGGAGGGGCATCTCTTTACGCATCAGCCAATGGCAATCGAAGGATTCCAGTGTCACTGCGCGTCACCGACCGCCGACCCGCGGAGGAATCTCTCCAACGCGCGGACCGTCGTCAAGGGGCCCGGACCAAAGTTGCCCGGACTTTGTGCTCAGCATTCGTCGTTCGTCGCATCCCACGTTCGCGCTATGGACCTTTCGGACCTAACGTCTCTAGAGCTCGAAATCCTGGAACGGACAGCTGACATGGGTGCCATATCCTACGATTCGACCCCGATGCGCGACGTCGACGAACGCAGCGCCGCGGGCACCGACTGTGGCAACGACGAACGGCCGCGCTGCGGTGAAGCGAGTCCGCAAGAGCTGGAAGACGCACCCGACGATGGAACCGGGCGGCTTGGGAACACGGACTGGTACGTGGTGCGCTCCATTATACCCCGCTTTAATGGGTAATTGATGCGTGTTTTCTGCGAAGGTGTCTATGTGGTTCCTGCGCGCTGATGGAGACCGTCGTCGAGTGCGTCTGCTGCCGCGAATACCCGGCCGTCGCACGGAAGCAGCAGGGCCGGCAGGGCTGTGTAACGGGCCACCCGGACTTCGAGGCCCTGTGCCTCAACCCTGAGGTGTTGAGGTTGGCCTACCTCAACATGCGGCACTACGGGCAGCAAGGGATGGGCGCAAGTGCCAGCGAGTGAGTACGATGTCATGCTTTGCGCGTGAGCAAACTCACCATGTCTCGGTGAGGACCGTGCCCTCGGCAACTACGTTCACTGTCCGATTCACAGCGTACATACGTACTTGTAATAACTTGTTGTTAGGCTAGATGAACGTTTAGCACCATCCTGGGAAGCGGTCGATGAATTGTTTGTGTTGCCGATAGTGAAATTAATCATAACCCCCACTGTCCAGGCGCAATATAGCGCTCCAGGGAGGCTTTCAAGAGACTAAATGAGAAGCAGCCTGCCTAGTTACCACCCAGTCATTTGTTCAATACAGAAACACTGACACTTCCAACTGCTGTCCCACTATAAACTACACATATTCTTATATGTTCTAAACGAACTGTTCTGACGAGACCGCCCTTTTCGAGCGTTACACTTCTTCCCGTTAGGCCAGATCATGGAGAGCTATTTTTCCTTGCATTTACGGTTATCAGTTTAGATATGTCATTTTCTTGCTCTGTTTAGATGCAATGTTATGCAACAATAGCACTATGAAATATATGACAGTCACATGGCCTCGTCTCGTCGAGAGCAATAGAAGGCGACACCTTGGATGTACATATGCTTTGGCGTTGTCCCCATGCCCAATGCTCCCTTACCTCCCTCTTTTTCACCCTTCTCGACCCTCTGACTAGGCAGGCTGGCTCACCCCCCCCCCCCCCCCCCCCCCAGCTTCAACTCGTTGATACACTACTGCTCCTACTGGTACAGCATGTCCATGCTGTACCGGGTGAGCACTGGTGGCCCCAATCAAGCACCGGACTATGGTGTAACTAATAAAGGTTCCCTCTCTCTCTCTTTCTCTGTCTCTCAAGAGAGCAGTGGATATCCCACACGTTTGGCTTTGGCGCAAACGACAAAGATAACGCAGTCCGTGTCAGAAACCCAAGTCTGGCTTGCAGCTTGCTCAAATGGTGTCTCTGAACAGAGCCGAATTAGCGCCTGAAGCCCCTCTACAAGCTCGCAGAGAGCAGGTGGCCGCAAAGGCTTGAAAGTCCTACTTTGTCAATGAGAGGCGAAGATTAACTCACTCCCGAGATTGTATTCGTCTCATGCAGTTTCCTTGCTTTTCTGTCTTAGCATAACTCAACAAAGGGTGAAAGCTACTGCCCTTGTGGGCCAGTCTGAGCGACGGAGCTAAGCACGTGCCAAAATTCCACAGGAGGAGTACTTGAAGACATTACGTTGTCACATGCATTGTTCTTACACGCCCCGATTGGCTTGCTGATGCCGTAGCTTTTGCATTTTCCCAAGTTCGGAAAAACGAAGAATTACTGTTTCCAGATTCTTTCCTGCTAGCTTCATGGACTGGACCAGCACTATGCTACAGAACAACACTTTTGAAGCAACAAATAAATAAGCACGAAGTTATCATATTGACACAGTAATTCGCAACCGTGTTGGGGAAGGATGCTCCAGTCACTTTGTTTCTCAGAGCTAAGAGTTCAGAAAACTGCATACACCTACTTTATCTTGCATGCACCAATGCCTTGTTGCTATCTTAAAAATGAGCTTAGCTATGCCAGCTAAGTTGATGCTGGGCAATCTTTTTGAGAAGAAACAAACACCAACTGCTTCAAGTGCACTGTCAACGTCGACAGTACAGTTGGCACCTTCAGCTCAGACATCCTCGTTTTTTTACCTGGTCTAGTCTCTGCGTGTGACCTTCAAGCCCATCAAAACAGGGGCCGATATCAAAATGACGAAAATCAAAATGTAAAGGCCAAACATTGAAACGTCGAAAAATAAAATGCCGAACAGCAAAACGCCGAAAGGTGAGAATGCGTACATATCTGATCGCCATATTTGGTACGGTATTGGCAGATGCTAGCTGCACCAGTGTGTTGGAATCATGGAAGTGTCTTCTGCAAAATTAGGAGCATGAAAAATGTGCAAGCTGCGCTCGAAGACGATATCGAGGCAGAAATCAGATTAGAACCTCGCCATCTACCACACAAGAAGCAAAGCATGCGAGAAGAGAGCCTGACAGCCGCTTTGGGCAACTGGGACAAGCTCAACATCCTTAGCTTTCTTTGGGAAATACACACAAACTATTAGATCATAGTCAACAAACAAAGAATTCCTCTGGCAGAACAAATGTTTCTTCCACTTTCTCAATCTAGAACCCTGTAGGTTCGTGTTGAACATAATATTTTGGAATTGTTTGGTCTCTGGTACCGGGTGATTCGGCTAATAGAGATTTCGGCGGTTTGTTCTTTCAGCATTTCGATAATGCATCCTTTCAATTTTTGGGTGTCCCAAGCGAGTGCAATGTTCTCTGGTCAAAACAATCAAAAACTTGAGAACGATGACATAGGCACAGATTGCTGTTGAGTCCATGGATGCCACTATGTCTTTCCTCTAGAAGGCAAGTGGAGACTTATATTCCAACCCTATTGGCAAAAGTCATATACTCCAGTATCCAAATTGTCAGAAGGGGCTTTAGACGGTGTTTGTATGCTTTTTGGTCAAGAAACTACACAAAAAGGCAGTCATTGAAGGCTCATTGCTCTGGTTCGTGCACCGTTTACAATGCAATGGCAATGCGAACTAGAAACCTTCCATTCGCCCAGCGATGCAAAGTTTCCCCCCTCCCCCCCCCCACACACACACACCAGCAATGTAAAACACCCCCCTGAAACAAATTTCTGGCTATGCCACTGCAGGCCATGCACTCAAAAAAAAAAAAAAATTTCCTCCTTCCCATACTATAATTGTCAAGGCAGTGCAGCCATATGGGGGGCGTACCATACTGATTTACGATTTATTTTTCCGCAGATATTGTCCACTTAGGGGTCGGTAGGTGTGTCGACCTCCTCAACGTAGTCCCCCTGGAGACGAACGCACTGGTTCTAGTAGTGTGGCAGCCTTTCCGTTCCGAGACCACTCTTTGGGAGTGCTTCGCACCCACGCCTGGACAGCCGCTTCGAGTTCACCAGTGTCCATGAAATAGGGTCCTCATAGGTGGTTTTTTTCATGGTGCTGAATGGCTGATGGTCACTGCGGGCTAGGTTGAGGGAGTACGGTGAATGTAGGGATGGGCATTGTCATGCTGCAAGAGCGTACCTGCCGCCCCTTTCCCTGGCAGCTTCTCGTGAATCGCGCAATCACCTGAGGGTAGCCACATACGGGGCGATGTTGATGGTGGTGGCCGGTTACATGCAGTCAATGAGCATAATGCCCTCCGTATTCAGAAAGCCACGTGAGGATGTCTTTGCGGACATTGATGACTCGGAGGCATCTGTCCAGGCGTGGCTGAGACACACTTATAAACAGTGCAGGAATGTGATTGCTGCGCCAATTGCGCCAAACTGCACCAAGGGGCTAACTTTGCTACATCCTGCTACATTTCACCGAAATATGGCTAATCCGTGCCAAGCCTGCGCCAAAGAAGCAATTTTGGTCGCCTTTCATAAACGAAACGAAACTGAGAACCGTAATTGAGCATGCGTAAGCTAGGTCGCACAAGACGCCACCCGACACAAAGTACCCTGTATTAATCGTCTATTTGGTCTTGCATGATTTTTCCCCACGTCTCGCGTTTCGTGCACTCGTCGTCTCAGGAATCTCGTCTCGCGTCTTTTTTTTTTTTTTAGCGGTAGACACGGGCGTGTGCGGACTCTCAGACGTTAGTGTATCGGGTGCCAAACATGCCGTCATGCTGTGAGACAAAACCACGTTTTTGCGCGGCGGGAGTTACTTTTTGAGCTGAAGCGCTCGCGCGACGTCGTGTGTTGCCGTCCCCACGTCGCTGCAGATATGGCGCTTACTAAACTGAAACGCATCGACATTCCTGCTCTTGTTTAAATCATACGCTGCTATAAAAATCCCTCTCTAACTCAATGACTGCTTGGCAAAGTTTTGATTACTTAGGTTTTTCCTGGTGGGCTTTCTTTCGAGAGGGACCCCGGTACGTGAAAAATCTGCCGCAAAAGAAAGTTGGTGAAGAGAAGTGAGCTAAAGCAAAGAAGGCAATGTCTGCACGCTGAACCCGCACAGCGTGCTTGTTTGTCTCGAGTTCAGTCGTTGCACGAAGCGCTCCAAGAACTTTTTTGACCTTGATTCGCAGTGTCTTGCATCGATACGCTCAGGTTCTTTTTTTCTGTGTGTTTAGCCTGTACCTCGCCTGCCGGCCTGGCAAGCACAAGTCGCTGGACTGTTTATTGTCGTATGCTGGACAGTTACATTTTGCATACTATTTTGGGAACCATGCAGTTGGCGACGGAGCGCGGAGTGGCATGGTTTCGGTTTCGGTCGAACAGCCGTTGTCTCCGCCCGCGCGACGAAGCACGTGTAACTGCAAGCCTGCCGAAGTTGCCCTTACGTGCATGTGAACATCATTGCAACAAAGGCACCAGCCGGGACGCTTGCAATGCGTTGTTTTACGTTTGCTTACTTTTTTTATAAAAATCTGCCACGTCAAGAATTTTGGCGGTGCCAGAAGAGTCCATGTGCGTATGGCAGCTGCCTAATTTGCTGTGCCAAGAGCTGCACAATAGTTTGTGCTCACTTGATTGTCACAAGGGGGGACGCCACAACAGCCACACTTGCATCTGCTCGTTTTCTCTGTCGTAACTTTGCCGGCATCTGACAGCATGACACTTTGGCTCCCGTAACATATTTTGTTGCCACTTTGGGACGGCTTTTGGTCCATGGGAGGTATATAGGGCAGTAAACACCCCAGTCAGAGACATGTCAAGGCGTCCTGCCCTCCAATCCTTCCTAGCTTCGATCCCTTAATCCCCTGATCTAGTTGAAAAGCCAAAATCTCAAGGTGGGGTGATAATTATTGGGTGTCTGGGTCTTGATTTACACTATTTTTGGATGCAGATACCAGACACCCTGAAGCCGGTGGATGATCATCTCGACATGTTCCTTGTGGTGCCAGCAACACTTGCACTGCTGGTGTGGCATTCTTTGCACGCTATGCTGGGATAGTTTTTTAGGAGTGCCATGTCTGGACAGCTTATTCAGAAGCAGGCTGTCGTCGTCGAGATCCATGCTTTTTTTTTAACGGATGATGTTGCAGTGCCCACATGGGTGAGTATGACAGAAAGGATTCGAGATTGGAATAGGTCACCAAACAGTATCGCATCATTTTTCGTTAAAATATTTTTCTAACAACACTATTCATTGAAATAAACACTGAAATTCAAAGTTTCTCGTGCAAGAATGGGGAGGCCTGGGGGTGCTCATATGTATCCCCACTACTCTGATGATAGTAGTGTCACCTCTAAATCAACACAGCATAATGGAAGACATATCGCAGTCTAAAACGGGAAAAAATGTTGATATATGTGTCTTGCAGATGCGTATATGACCAAATAGCAAATGATTGCGGTGCCCTGAGCCCTAAGGTATTCAGGACCAATAAACACATGGGGGTGGTAGCAGCTGTCATGGCAAATGGAAGCTGTCAGAATGACATGTCGGATATTGACACGGATTGTGTCGGAGAGACATGAAATCACAACTGCTGGAGCCACTCCAGTATTGCATGAGCACTTCAGCTCGTATGTTTACACCAAAACTGTTCTGTGCGAGCTTCATAGAACACTCATGGCCAGGCTGCTATTCTCAAATCCCTAATCACCAGTACCAATGCCAAGCTTCGGCAGTGCCAGCAGCACTTTAGACAATGTTAAATTGGGACGTTCTCTGATGAGTTCACATTCCCTGGCACTTGTGTGCAGGAAACCTTTGCAGTAGGTGTGTGCGAATATTGGTTCAAATTGAATAGTATGTTTGCCATAACCTTTGCGCTGCAAAGGGAAGCCGATGCAACCGGCTCTTTTTGCGCTGTTGATGCTAGAAACGACAGTGCACTATTTGATTCAAACCAATATTTGCACACCACTGCTTTACAGGCTTACGAACTGCACTGTTTTGTCCCAAATTAAACAACATCATATGGGGAGCTTTCCACTGTTCTGGATGAATGGCTCCCATTCCCTCTGGCCAGTGCACATAATTTTCATGTGTCCTTCCCAATCCGCTGGGTAGGGTTGAATTCCGAGTCTTCCGGATTTATACAAAAGCCGCAATTCAAAAGGTCCTGGACGAACCGGGCCGTAGTTTGTCGTAGGTAGGTGGGGTCGCTGTGCGCAAAAAGTAAGTTGTCTACATGGGACCAGGCCCATAGCCCTCTGGCCCTGGCCTCTCGAGTGAGCGCTGTGGCGAGGTGCTGCATCAGAAAGGGGGCTATACGTATACCGAAGGGTAAAACTATAGCGGTAGTAGACGTCGTCGAGTCTGAAGCAGGTGATGGGTCGGGTTTGTTCATGGAGAGTGAAGTGGTAAAATGCATCTTTGAGGTCCACCTTGGTAAAGCAAGGCAGGGGGCAGGGGTCAATGGTCTTGAACCCAAGACCATTGACAAAGATCCTGAAGTTGAAACATTTACAAAGTTTTTCGTTGTTCATTCGCTCTTTGAACAAAAACCTGTTGCAAAGATGTCGCCTTTTGTTGCAAAGGTACTGGAAAACCTTGTCGGGTTCTCCTACAAGTCTAAAAAGCAGCACTCCGGAGACCTTTTAGTGGAGATAACCACCGAAAAACAAAGTGAAGCAATCCTGAAGCTGACCAGTTTTCTCCATGTCAAAGTGTCGGTTAGCCCTCACCGCACGCTCAACACCATTCGTAGGGTCCTCTCCGAGGACGACTCCTTGCACACTAGTGAGGAAGAACTCCTCGAGGGACTCCAAGGTGTGGGTGTTGTTGCCATTAAGCGTATTATATTCCGGAAAAATGGTGAGGAAATCCCTTCCAAACACGTCACTCTTACATTTGAACAACACACACTGCCAGAAACCATCAAGGCAGGATACCTTAATTGCCGCATCCGCCCCTATGCTCCCAACCCCCAGCGGTGCTTCCGTTGCCAACGCTTTGGCCACGGATCGCGCAGCTGTCGAGATATGAGCCACGACACAAATGGCATCATCAAGCAATAAAACTAAAATCGGAGCAAACTCTGATTCAATATAGAAAATAGGATAGAAAAAAAATGTGAAGCAAATAATATTCACTTTAGAAAAAAAAAAAGAATTGCAAGTTGCACTGTGTCTTGTCTTTCTTCAAATTTCACCAAAACTTGTACCATTAAACTCGTGCTCATACATTGACCACGACACCACTCATTCTGAGTAACAAAAGATGTCTAACTGAGTAACGAAAGATGTATAATTTTGACGATTTTGAATTCTTATAGTCAATGCAGTTGGCAAGAGAACGTGTGGAAATGTTTTTTTTTTTTTTTTTTAAATGCTGGAGAAAGAACGTCTAGGAAAATTATGTGTGTGGAGAGAAGGTCCCGAGCAGAGCTGCGGGGCCTTCCCACTCAGAAAGGCTACCTTATTTTACTGGGGCAAAACACTATTTTACAAGGCTATGAACAAATGTGCGAATAAAAATTGCCAATTGCCAAACAATCTCCAAAAATAATGAAGACTGGTTGGGTTTTTACAACTGGAAGTACCCGAATTTCAAGTTTCAAATATCCCTGAATCAGCAATATTTTTACAGGCTCATATTCATCAAATTTTTACGACATCCATTTTAGAACACAAAACCATGTGAATAACTGATCGTAAATGCACAAGCCAGTATCTTAGTTCACCTTTTGAAGGGGAACTTTGTAACACTCTTAAGGAGTTGAAGATTTAATATGGTCTTGGAGGTGAAATTGGGTAGTACAAGGGGAAGGAGCGTTGTCATGCAGCTGTATATAGCTCTGTCTTCTCCCCCCCAAGATCATTAATATTATGATTTAAACAGCCTCAAATATGTATGTCTGATCAACACAACATAAAAACAGACTTCCTTCGACTTTAAGGGCAACATACTTCTTGGCTGAGAATGCATTTACCTTCACAACACGATTGGTCATTTGCACGCAAGAAAAGTTTCTGGTCATCATAGGGAAATTTATAAGCACCGATGGACATCTGAACTCCTGAACATAAAATAATACAGAGCTTTCAGATTGATCAGGTGCGTGACAGTCCTGCGTTCTCGAAAAAATAAACAATTCTTCCCAAAACATGGCTTTTATCATCACACACTGCCTCTACGTAAGAGTTCAGCCAACGAGACTTGTCCAGCCGCTCAACACAAAACAGGACTCCGTTCATTCTAACCTTACTGACGGAGATGCTTTCAGGAGATACGTCAGATTTGCCATAAAAGACACAGCCAGACAGGCATGCATACCTAGGCAAACCTCACTCATGACGGCCCTCACTCATCCTCATCTTCACAGGTGAAGTGAGGATGAGTGAGTTTCTGAACCTGGAAAATTCATGAGTGTGAGGGTTAGTGAGGGCCGTGAGGGCTGTGAGGACCGTGAGGGCTGTGAGGACCGTGAGGACCGTGAGTTTGTGAGGGGTGTGAGGGCCATGAGGGCGGTGAGTGGCGTGAGGGCCATGAGTGTGTGAGGGGTGTGAGGACGGTGAGTGTGTGAGGTGTGTGAGGGCCGAGAGGGCGGTGAGTGCATGAGTGGTGTGAGGGCCTTGAGTGCGTGAGGGGCGGTGAGTGCGTGAGGCCCCATTCAATTGGAGCAACTTTCTCAGCAATTTTGGTGTTGATGGCGGGTTGTTCCCCGGCTTCTCCTAGATCGACATGAATTGCTGAGATCGGGTCCGGCTTCAAATAAGCGAACAACTCTGAGCAATTCGAACATGTTTGAAGTGGCTGCATCCAATGAGGGACGCAATATTTTCACGTGACACCTCGTGCCGGTGATGATGATAACAAAAGACTTGGTTCTGGATTGAAATTGATCATTTTTGGAAGCAGGGCGGTGAGGGCCATGAGTGTGTGAGGGCCGTGAGGGCGGTGAGGTTCAGTGAGGGTGAGTGAAGGGCTGAAGGTTAAGTGTGACTGTGAGGGTGAGTGAGGGGCTGAAGGTGAGTGGGGCTGTGAGGGTGAGTGAGGGTGACCTAAAGTGCCGACCTCTGCTTTCATGTAGCGAATTTCTTCAACTTATAGTGTTTGATCAATGTTGTCATTAAATGACCAGCAGGCGGTTGAGAAAAAAGAAGTATTACGGCTACATTGCTTTGGCAGAGCTGACATATAATAAGGTACTTCCCTACAATCTGCCAGTGTGCATACTGCATACCATTGACAAGCATGACAATGGAACCGTTCATGTTTTCAAATGGATAGGCTGAATAGTTCCACAATGGTCCCCATTCTCTTGCAGAGTCAACAAGATGCTAAAGAAGGTGTGCATTGTATGAGATGTTTTTTTGCCATAGTTTTTCATATTCCTTTAGAAAAAAAGTTTCATTTGTTTTGGAACACTTCAAAGCTCATCTATAGGTATGGATTCCTTCAAAAGAAAATGCATCAAATAAACAAACCACCCAGTTCTTGTTGTGCACAGGCGGAAGAAGTCCCCTAAGAGCAACTGGAAAAAAATACAGCAACTGATTGCGCCATTCCGAGGACTTCCAGTACCGCTTGTGCACCAAAGAATGAGGGAGACTTGACATCTCATGAATTAGTTGAAGGCTCAGCAACCTACTGTCAACGAGAAAGAGAGATCTTACCTTCTGTGCTAAATGGGAATGCTCTCTTGCATTCAAACCACGTGCGTGTCGTGTGCTTTACAAATTCCGAACACGCAGCATCCATGTAGTCGACTACGACGCCTGTAGGAAACTTAAAAAAAGCTAGGAGCAGGAGAACAGACACGCCTTCAATGCCACTACATGGTGTGGCATTGCACTCTGCTTTCTCGGCGTTCATCTGAAAAGATGGATGCATTCTCGTAGTCTCATTAATTGAGACTGGGTACACGTGGCAATGGCCTTTTCCTTTCACAACAACCTCCCCTTTGTGTTCGCACCATGCACACCTATATGCTCCGTTAAACTGTGTCATGTTCATAACCATGGATCTGGTTACAATATATCCATTGAACACGGCCCAGGAAACAGATGGGTGTTACCACTTGGAACAGTCCATGTGAACCCATCCGAGGTAAGGCGGTTCATCTCAACAAAGTGCTTCAGAAAACAATTCATGTCAGGTTTTTGGGCTCTTAACAATAACCCAGCTAGCATAACAGGGTTGGTTCGTTCCTTCTGTGGCATTTGGTTCACCTGCAGCTGGAGGGGCCAGACACTGAACTTCAATGACTTATACAGAGGTACACAGTCAGTGTTCCATGTGACACTGATGTCGCTTGATGTCAGGGGCAACTCATTGTAGGCCTTGCTAAATATTATGTCCCCAGCATCAAGCGACACCTTTGGTTTTAGTGACACAGGTTTTTGGATCCTCTAGGATGTCACAGCACTGACTTTCAATGTCAAGTGCAATAAAAAATGTGCCGTTTTTTTGTCAAGTTCGAAATTGTGTGCCTGCTTTCACAATCAGAACAGAGGATGTCATTGTCCTCATCATTGGGAGCTCCAAGATGCAGCATATAGTCTCTGGGCAGTAGAAATGAAGATTAGCTAGCTTTTTGCACCCTGAAAACTGCTTATAAAACATACTTTGACATTAGAAACAATGTTCCTTCCGGCAGATGTGCTTGAATCACCTGAAGCAGGTTTTCAGTCGTTTCTTTTGTACCATGGTGGCACAGGCCTATTACCAGCAGAAGGCTTTCACCTTGGCTGATTCGACGGCCAGGATAGAGCTTGTCATCCTTAAAAAGGGAAAAAAGCTTTACTATATATTACAACATTTCTACAATTACTGCTGAGATCCTTGCACTCCATCGCGATATCCTTTCTTGTTTGAGCATCACGATTTAGGACACGTTGAAGCTTTCTAGGCTACTTCCTAGAAATGTGTCGAGCTTTTCTTATGTATTCACAATATCTTTACATGCAAGTACTTTTCAAAACTTGTCAGTTTTATCCGAGAAGGAAGAACCATACTTATAACGCAGTTCCTTAATCTCCCCTATTGAAAATTGATGGGTTCGAATTGGAAACCGATGAGAAGTTCAGAAATCTAACTTGTTCCTAATGTGTTTTTGTGCAGAGCGTAGCTGGCACCGATAGGAATTTTCAGCTGGAAACTCATCAGGTCAAAAACATGAATGGTTCAATTGAACCGTAACGAGGTTTTTGTCCAAACACCTAAGACTAAGGCTATACGCACGACGTCCTGCACCTTGACCAGAAATGGCTATATGCACGACGTGGAGAGCTCATGCCGGACAGTGCGTGTATCACTGGAAGCTTGTTAACCCCCCCCCCTGCCCCGGCCTGCGTTCACTCCGCTTTGCGGCGAAGTATGCGGCTGGTAATTTGCGGCGCCCAGCCGGCAACCCAAGCCTCACTCCCTCATGCGCCTTTGAAAAGGGAGTCCTATACCATTTGGTTAAGTGAAGTTTCGTCAAAAAGGTTAGTTTTTTTTCAGTGTTAATCATAAAAAAGATATATAAATATCGCTAAATGCCTCAAGAAACCAAAATGTTAGAGAAAGAAAAAAAAAAAAGTCAGCCCACAGTTGGGATTGAACTTGGGTCCGCTGCAAATGAAGCAGACGCGTTGCCTCTGTGTTGCTCTACAGTTTCGAAAATCTTGTTTTGACACTCAGTTTCATTCGAGAACCAAAACGTTTCGCGTCGTGCATAAAGCCACTTCCGGTCGACGTGCACAACATTGTGCGTACAGCCTTAGTCAACACCTAACTGGTACCTATGGAATTTTTCAGCTGGTTCGCATAGAGCACTAGTGGTGTAAATATATGTGGCCCAAGCCCTGCTGTTCCCAATCGTAGCCCCCCAACTTTTTTTCTGTGAAAATTTAAAAAAAAGAAATGTCGTAAATATCGGCAAATGCTGTAAAAAAAAACACGTTATCAAAAACAAAAAAAGTAAACCCGTACTGTGGATTGAACTTGTGACCTGCTGCGTACAAAGTAAACACCTTTCCACTATGCTACACTACAGTTTCAATAAACACAACTTGACAGTTCGTTTTATACGAGACCGAGCGAGTTTTGCATAGTGCATATAGCAACTTCTGGTGCAGCTGCACTACGTAGTGCATATATCATTACTCTTGTGTAAAATTGAGCGATTATTACCAGTTCGCTGATTTCTGCCGGTACTGAGCCAGTTTCACTAGCTGCAGTAAAGACAGTTTCGTCGCTGCTCGATGAGTCTGCACCGTCATCGCTGTTCGGTGGTGTGGCACCGCGTTAGTACCGGCAGGTAAAATCCCCTCCCATGATTATTTGGTTATTATGGAAATTGGTCATCAGAACATTCAGTTTTACCAGATAATTTATTATTGATGCCATAGGAGAAATGAAAACGCAAGCTACAATTACTACTGAAATGGTAGGAAAAGTTCATTCTAAAATTATTAAATCTGATTCAAGTTTAATAACAAAAGTTGAGCAATTTTGATCTTTGTCTATGATGGCACATTACGCTTGAATTAATATGAAGTTGGCATTGATTTCATTATATGTTTGCTCTAAATTATTGGTCGCAGCTGTGATCCGCCTAGGTTTAATTGTAAGATCTCAAGTTTACTTTCCATTTGTGTTATGTCTGAAGTTCAAAAGCCGATTCCAATTATACTCATTTACTGAGGATAATCTGTCTGGGCTCAAATCCGAGCAACTTGGAATTTAAGAGTGGCACATTCACTAGTTCCGAACGGATGGTTTGCGTTTACGTCTGTTTCAACAAGTTCTGCATTTTCCTTGGTCATAATGTGTGACCTGGCACTCGCTAGCTGGTTAATTTCCTGCACAGATAGTGCAGAACACTATCTGTGAATTACACCGTGCTTTGGTGTTCCCATACTGGCAACATTTCATACATCTTGGATGTATGAAATGCACAGGATGTCCAGCCGAGATGAAGTTTATTCTTGGATTTAATCCTGTCATGGGCACTGGCCTTAACCTCAGATATGTGTGTTGTATTTCCAGATTTTTTTTTTGAAGGCAGTGCGGTGGGTAAAATCTTCCCGCTCTATGTGCAATCCCTCGTTCTTGCTGTTTAGGGTGGTTAATGATTCCGCGGGCAGTATATCTGGGTCCACACCTGACACCCTGAACTGGGGTTTGCGCTTGTTCGGCTTGCGCGTGACAAATATGTCACGCGTGCTTGGATGTTGTTCAGTAGCTCGAAACAAGACCTCCAGTTGCTGTGCCGAGTTGGACTGTACTGCCAGTCTATCCCGAATCTCTTTCAGAGAAACCTAGCTCAGAGAGACCCAAGGTGTGCGGGTTAAAGTAATTCTTGAGAAGCACTTTAATATCGTTAAAAGCGGTAGCACTTTATTTCCTAAGATAGAAGTAACGCGTGCTTCGGCCGCGAGGATACACCAACATCCTCAGATCGCTGTGCATCCTGGTGTGGAGCCGGCACGAGTGACGGTCCGGGAACCACAGGTCTTCCCACATGGGCCCTCAAAGCATCAGCATCCGTGTATAATTTCTCTCTTTCATCGAGTTTTGCCTTCATCATCTCTCTTCCAGTGTTGTGGCAGCATACAATTTTCATTAGTTGTGCGAAATGTTGCAAGATTTGTCTCCCCGTTTTCTTGTTTATTTATTTATTTATTTAAAATACCCTCAAGGCCATTGGCATTACAGAGGGGAGTGGGGGTTAGTGGCAGTAGTACACTTCGCAGCTCAATCTGAGCAGTATAGATTATTCATGGCAGTCCTAAATAAATGGTCAGGAACAATTGTTGCGATAGATGCGGGAAGGTGGTTCCAATCCACTGAAGTTTTTGGAATGAATGACTCTTGGAATGCATTAGTGTTGCATTTTAGAATGTCTACTTTATACATATGATCAATGCGAGGTGAAATATAAGAAGGTTGATTCAGCAGTCGGTTGTGAAGTAATGAGTTAGTATGGTATATCTTATGAAAAAGACATAAGCGAGCTATTTTACGACGTAAATTGAGGTTAGGCAACAATAGGCTAGTTTTCATTGAGCTCACGCTTGCGGTGCGATGAAAGTTATTAAGAATAAAACGAGCAGAGCAGTTCTGAACTAATTCCAGGGCGTTAGTTAGTTTGGAATGACCGGGGTCCCAGATAGAAGAAGCATATTGTAATTTAGAGCGTACAAGCGTTTTGTACAGAGTTAGTTTCAAAGATGAAGGGGCAAGTGAAAAGTTTCGTTTTAGATAACCCAGCATTCGATTAGCGTTATTAATAACATACTCAACATGCATTTGCCAGGAAATATCTGAGGTTATATACACGCCTAGGTATTTATAAGAAGAGACAGAATGTAAGGGGACATCTTCGAGAAAATAAGAAGAAGGAAAATTACATTTACGCGATACTGTCATGGCCTTGCATTTAGTCGTGTTAAGTTCCATCCCCCATAATTCACACCACTTTGAAACATGGTTGATGTCAGTTTGTAAATTCAGAACATCCGAGGCGTTAGTAACTTCTCTGTAAATAACACAATCATCAGCGAATAAACTAATTGAAGAAGAAATCGAATTCGGCAAATCGTTAATATAGATAAGGAACAATAGCGGACCTAATACAGAACCTTGCGGTACTCCAGAATGGACGGAGGCGAGCGGGGACGTTTCATCGTTAGCGGTTACAAACTGGGAACGATTAGTGAGAAAACAAGTTATCCAGGACAGAACATTTGCGTCAATGTTAAGACTGTTAAGTTTTAATAGCAGCAGCTTGTGTGAAACTTTATCGAATGCTTTGGAAAAGTCCAAAAAAATGCAGTCTACCTGGGACCCTCGGTCAAGCGCTAGGTGCAAATCATGGGTGAATGACAAAAGTTGCGTTTCGCAAGAGAAGGATTTACGAAAACCATGCTGAGCGGTGCTAAAGAAAAGGTTAGATTCTAAAAATTGAACTAGTTGTGAGTAGATGATATGTTCTAGTATCTTGCATGGAATGCTAGTAAGCGAAATTGGTCGATAGTTATTCGGGCAATGTTTGTCACCTCCTTTGTGGATTGGCACCACCCTCCCTATCTTCCAATCAGCAGGCAACTCTCCAAGTGAAAGCGACTGGGAAAAAATTTGAGATAATATCAAAGAGCAATACATTTTTGTGTTCTTGAGGAACTTTGAGTTAATGCTGTCGGTGCCAGCAGAGGAAGAAAGTTTTAAGTTATCGATTATTTTAACAATACCAAATGGGTCGACAAGAACGGGTCCCATAGGCAAAAAATCACTCGCGTCAAATCTACAAATAGGCGTGTTAATAACAGACTGAAAGGACTTAATAAAAACATCATTCAAAACGCGAGCACATTCATCGCTATTAATTACGTCTCCATCCGCGTCCTTGAGTGAAATTACGAATTTTTCTTTTTTACTAACAACATTCCAAAACTGCTTTGGGTTAGTGGCTAACATAGACGGTAGCTTAACGTTAAAATACTAGTTTTTTGCATCTTCAATAGCACTTTTGTAAACTGCATTGGCGTTGTGGTAAGATTCCCAACGGTTACAGGTACTGGAAGATTTCGCGGCACGAAACAATCTCTTTTTCTTGTTCGATAGCCTCCTCAGTGATGGGTTATACCATGGTGATTGATGGTGAGACGTTACAGATCGCAGTGGAATGTACTTGTCGGTGAGAACAGCGACTTGACCCTTAAACATATTCCAGTTCTGCTCAACAGAACACTTGGAGCAGTTAACAAAATAGTGATCAACAAACTGACTCAGGGCATCGTTTATAGCGTCGAAATTAGCTTTTCGGTAGTCACGAATAAGTTTTATCTGCTTTCTACTATTACACTTTGGTATGCTTAGAGAGATGAGTAACGAGCAGTGATCACTTAGTCCTGGTAGGTGAGATATTAGGGATACAAGGTCAGGTGTGGAGGTCAGAACAAGGTCAAGAATATTTGCTGACGTGGCTGCAATTCTTGTGGGTTCTGTAACTAGCTGCGACAAGTTAAAATCGGAACACATGTTCAAGAAATCGAAACACTCCGACGAAAATGGGTTAGGAAACGGGCTCTCATGTGACCAACAGATGTTTGGGTAGTTAAAATCACCTAGAAGAAATATTGGACTGTTTGGAAACCTTGTTACAACTATATTGATAGCATCATGAAGTTCGTTTACAAAACTAGAGGTACACTTCGGCGGACGATAGCAAACACAAAGGATAACTTTTTTATAATTCACTTCAAAACAAACGCAGAGAAACTCAATATTTAACGCCAAGTTTACACAATAGGAAACAATACAGTCGGCTACTGCAATTAGTACACCACCTCCAGATCCAAACTGCCTATCGGAACGATACACGTTAAACCGCTTTTGACAATCAAATATTTCACTATTCCGTACTGTAGCGGAAAGCCACGTCTTGGTGAGTACGACAACGTCAGCCGATGACGAGTCAAGCACAGCGCATAACTCATCTCGCTTTTTTAGCACGCTCCTTATGTTAGTAAAAAAGATAGACATATTTTCGGAAGAATGACCATGATCGTTTCTCGGTTGCTATGACGAAGGGGATTCATTCGCTGACTCAGCAAGGACGCCAGCGGCTGTATCGGCGAGACTCAACTCGGAGGGAGCCCCGAGCTCGCGCACACTATGTTTCGGAGCAGTAAACATAAATTTTTTTGTCAAAATGAAGCTTGTTGTACCGTAATCTAAAGTTAATATTAGGATTTAATGCCTTCGCAAATTCGATTAATTTCTTTCTAGCCTGACGTGTAGCTGGTGAAAAATCCTCATTAATAGAAATGCCACTGCCTTTTGCCTTCGTTCTTAACGACAAGATGCTCTCTCTAGATTTCGAATTCGCAAATTTTACAATAATCGGTCGGCACTTGTTCCCGAGAAACAGGCCTATCCTGTGTGCTCGAGCTATGGCGTCATCTGTGACCTCCATATTCATTACCCGCAGAAGCACCGCTCTAACCTTCTCCTCAGACTGACTCATCGTTTCTGACGGAACGTCCTCGATTCCGTGAAAAATTAAATTATCACGTCTTGACCGGTCCTCTATCTCGTCCATGCGCTCACGCAGGAGAGAATTCTCTTTCCTGGCGTCATCAGCAATGCACTGTGCAGCATGTAGTTGCTTCTGCCATTCGTTAAACTTTGCAGACTCTTTCTCTACTCTTGTGAGCCTACTGTCGACTGAGGTGAGTCTATTTTCCATCAGTTGTTGGTTTTTCTTAATTTCATTTACGGAACTCATTAGCGTTTCCTGCCCAGATTCAAAGCGTACAGTCCGCTCGTTGACATCCTGCAGAAGCTTCAACATTTCATTAAACTGTTTGATCTGTGCATCTGACATAGGTCCCGGATTAAGTTCTATATCGCCGCTCAGAATTAGTACTAACGTACACAATGCATCTAAACAGTCAGAAACACAGCAACACACTGCACCTGGGCGAGGCAGCACTACCAGGCAGCGATAATCGCTTTTAATTTCAGAGTAAGAATGCCGTTTACCAACCTGTAGTAGGAAGAGCACAGGATTAGATGGCTGCCACATCGTTGCGTAGCTGCCTCGCCCACTGACGAAACACGCGCCAAACAGGGGGGCGTCTTGCGAAGATTTGAGTGTTGCCGATGACGATTCGGTGCCGCCGAAAACAGGAGAGCACTCAGGCGAAAAGTTTTGATAATCGAGAGGCCAACAATCCTGGCAACCGCGACTGGCATTCCTGATGACCGGGAAAGGCGCTTTCAGGAGGGTCTGGTATCTTGGTAGCACTGTAGAGTCGTCGTAGTCCACAGGTCCCAAGCAACCACGTATGTCCGTCGGACGTCCGAACAAGAGCCGAATATCCATTGCCAGGGAAGGACGTCCGTCGGACGTACACTGGACATCCGTTTCCGTACGTCCAAATTCGGACTAATAGTGGACGTCCTGTGGATATACAGAAATGGATGTCCGAGGGCTGTCCATTTGTGGATGTTCGAACATATCCCAATAGGTATTGGGAAACCATTCAAAAACAGTTACTTAAAAGTGGTCCCATTCTGCACTAAACGATTATCATAACAGAACCTTTTTGTGCAGAGGATATACCTTTCCCTAATGAAGATAGGTTTGAGGCCCCCCCCCCCCCCCCCCCCAAGATTCTTTGACAGATTTGATGGCCCCTTCAAGATTTCCTGAGGTCTTAAGAGGTCCCATCACAGTATTTCCTGAAGTTCCATAGGGGCCCATCACAATTTTCTGCAAAGTCTGATGGGCCCTCTAGGATTTGCTAAGGGTTTGAGGGGTGCAATAGATGCTTTCTGGGGTCTCCAAGATCATTCAATAGGTATGACGGGGAAAAAAAGAGGTGGACACATCGGTAATTCGTTTTTTTTTTTCAAGTGTTGTCCGAAGGTCCATTAATAGAGGCCTAGAACCTTAGAATTGTAAGCTCCTTTCAAGCTGATACTGTGTGCGGTAAAAAGAAAAACAGTATTGTATGTTCTCGACTACAAGTAATCAAATGAATTGTGATGCATGTGTACTACTTTTTAAAGTAATTTTGCAATCATTTGATTACATTTTACGTATTGATGTCGCAGTGCCAGTTGGCCTTATGTTTCGTAAGCTAGAAGGAAACAAGGATGTTAGACAGCAAAATAGTTTTTTATTTGCAATCAGAACCAGGGCAGAGGCACCTTTCTCACACTTGAAGGTAGATGCCTACTCTCCCTTAGAAGTGGTGCACCTCTCCTTTGCGCGGCGAAGCCACTCCTTGACTTCCGTTTCCACCTCTTTTTTCGTAGACTCTTTGCAGTGCTTTGTCCGCTTTATAGCAGCTGAAAGCAATAGATGACCCTTATAGTACAACTTAAAAAGGCAGGGAATTGCGTTGCAAACTTCTACTTACCAAAGATCAATTTGTACAGCTTAAGGCTACGGAAAACCTTCTTCCCTTTGCGCCCATCCATGCTGAACTTGGCTGCAGCTTCGTCACTAATCAGGTGTGCAAGCATAGACCTTACAGTTGTTTTGATAGACAGGTCCCCAAGGGAGGTCAGCTCCACAACCTGGAAGGAACGTACAGAGCACGACACAGTTAATACGAACAAGACATAGCCAGTTTTCGCTGTTTTACTCTGACCAGTGAAACGCTATCCCCAAAGCTACTTATATCATGGAAAGGGTTCATCTTGGGGCAATAACCTTGGTTATAAGAAAATGCAATCCTCAATTCACTGTCCATGCAAAATGCCAATGCCGTGTTTGAGCACATAAAACGTGGGGCTGGTGCCTGGGGAACGTAAGACATGACATAAGGAGCATTACGATACCCAGAAAGCAAGTATAGCCAAAAATGTTTGGCATTCAAGGTTAGCTGGATAGAAAGAACCTGAGCATGAATGGGTTTACAGCTTGTATTAACTGGGCTAGGCTTTACAATTAGCCAATTCACACCCCCTCTTTATCTCCGAGGCCAGTATGAGTGAACTGGTGATACCTTGAGAAAGATTGAATGAATGTGAGGGCCCAAATTTTATTTTATTTGGGCAGTTGTTTACACCTCCTAGTCATTGTTCTATCTCATTAGTCATTTCCCATGCTCTAAGATCTGGAACTGTGGGACAGAGTTGCCATTTGAAGAAATACGGAAGTAGTCAGAGCTTGCTCTACACTCATGAAATAATGCTAAAGTATAGCACCATTACAAACACCTTTGTTGCTTACCAGAGAACAGGCAGTCTCACCCCTTTGATGCATCTCGATTTAAAATCACAGCTTGCTCCTAGCTTATTTGTTATCTGCATGTCTTAACCTTAGCTGCACACTAGGGATAAGACATAACAGCAAAGCCTAGAGAATGCAAACACCAATACTTGCCTCAGTAAGTGACAAAAACTAGAGTATGGGCAGGCATTGATAACAGCAATTGCTTACCAAAGCCTCACTCGTGGCATCTGTAAGAGCGCCATCAAACACCTCAATTGCTTCAGGAGTGTCGAGGGGATCAACGAGGATCGGCTGGCTGGGCTCTACAACGAAACTCTCACGCGCTCGTAGCAATGTCGAAATCATGTCCATTATCTCCGTCTGCTGGCTCCTCATGACGCTCATCCCATTCAGCACCCGTCGCTGAAACTCTGCATGCAAAGAAAAGGCTTGAAATAAATATTGGCAAATAAAATTAGTGCAGGCAGGAGACAACATCCTACTTACCAGCAGCACTCAAGATCCTAGCAGTGGCCCGCAGATCAGCTAAAAAGAAAAAAAAAAGATGGCAAAAAGTCAAGAGCTTAGCCATTTCAAAACTATTCAAAGTTGTGCAACCATGCTGTGAAAGAAAAACAATTGAAATCAAATTAGCTTACCGCAGGTCGAAGCACTGGTGCTAGGCGTCATGTGTTGCATAGCCTGCAGTGCTGAAAAAATTTAATGAAGGACACACAAAATATCTTAATACGCAGCTGCAACACAATTCTGCAGTAAAGTACCTTGATCTAATCGACTGGGAGCCGACATCCTTGTCAATGTTTGAGATGCGGTTGAAAAACCACTGGCATCTACGAAGATAAAGACAACTGCAGGCGCTAGATGCAATAAGGGTACAAGGTGACTTGGATTGCTTCTCATATTTATTTATGTTATTTATTTATTTGGTACTTCTGAACTGCCCTTCAAGAGCCCGTGGGCCTACAGGAGGGTGCACCATGCATACATGCAAGAGCTCAAATGACACAGAATACAAAATTAAAAAACATGCCTAAAAAGTAGGAAAAAAATTTACATATGTAATATCAACAGAATGTGACCTCCGACAGTGGAAAACATACAGCGCAGAAACCTGTTGCCCCCATATCTGTTGTTTAAAAAACAGAAAGGAAAACATACAATCAATGTATACCTTGAGCAGGGCTCGCACGCTAAAACTTCCAGGCAAAAAAATATCCACCTCTGGAGAGTTCACTTTATTTAATATGCTAAAAGCCTACCGAAAAGTTTCCAGATGTGAAAAAGTCACTTCGTTTTTGGCGGTATGGTGCTCCATACATTTGCTTGCTCAAATTTGATTAAATATAAAACTTCACCCAGAAAGATATGAAAGAGATGGCGATTGTTTTTGCAAGCTTTGCATTTGAATTTGCACTGCTAGTATGCGTAGCTCTTTATTTGTAAAACGATCATGCAATGTACCTTTATTTCGTGAACTGGGAGCCGGTGTCCTTGTTGACGTTTTAGGTGTCTGGAACGAACCACAGGCACCTGCGAAGATAAAGACAGTTGAAGGGGCTACATGCAAGAAGGGTACATGGTGACATGGATTTTTCTCATATTTAGGTTCCTAGATGTGAAGAAAGCCACCTTGTTTTTGGTGGCATGGTGCTCCATATATTTGCTTGCCCAAATTTGATTAAATATAAAACTTCAGCGCTCACACGGAAATGAAATTAAAGTTAATTGGTTCTGCAAGCTTTGCACCTCAACTTGCAGCAATATGTGCATAGCCCCTCATTTGTAAAATGGCCATACATTATAGGTTGTTCGCACATAACGTCAATTTGGCATTTTGTTGTTAGCTTGTTTTTTCACACAAATTTACTACATTGAAGGATTACATCGTAACCGGTTGAGATGATGTCAGCGGTGCTCTACGCATTTGAGGGGGCGTGTCAATCCTTGGAATGCTCGAGTTTGGCACACGCCAGACAGCTCACAACAACAAAATGGTGGACGAAATTACGTCAGTGAAAACACCCTATAGCTACCTTTATCTTGTGGACTGGGAGCCAGCGTGTTTATCGAAGTGCTAGACGACTGGGACGAACCACTAGCACCTGTTTGGAGATGTCTGATTAAGTTGGGAATTGGTAACATTAGAATACAAAAAGCGAAAAACAATATAAGTGGTTTTCAGGAGAAACTGTACCTCGCATTAGTGCAGCTTGCGACATTTCACTGTGTATTGATCTTGCCGGGCTCGCACTCTGTGATTCCAGTCTCTGGCTACTGGCTGTGAAAAGCGACCAGAAAACCTCAAATTGTAAGATGAAAAAAGTACAAATTGATCTCCCAAAATATAAAAAATGCAGTTGTGCCCCAACCCCCTATATAAGCACATTGTTTACGTAAAACGACAGATCAAGTACGTCTGACGACACACCCTAGACTTATCAAGTGCCAGGTTCGAATTCTAAGCTAAAGGTTAAGAAACAGTTGCAACGGTCAACAAGGCTGTCAGCTGCAGAACAAAATAAAAATCAAATAGCGTTACGCGAGTTCTGCCGTGCGCAGAGCGGCATCGGGGCTTCCGGGAATTCATCCGAGCTTGAGTCGGACTCGCTCCAGCGTGTGGGGCGAAATCTCCTACGCTTTGGGCGTATCTCCTCGTCCGAGAGATCAGATGTGAACCGCGACCGCTCCAACTTAGATCGCCCTTCTTCGTAGGAATCTGTAGTTACATAAGAAAAAAATACTTACAATTAATGAACACTGCTGCACGCATGAAGAGATGCAATATACTCACTGAATAGTCCTTTCACAGTCACCTCGAACTCAGAAAACCCTGGTCCTGGTGGCCCCCCCTTTCGCACTAGCTTGACAGCCTTATCGGTGGACACCTTCGGCCATAAACAGTTGTTTCCCGTGACCCACGTGTAAGGCACGATCTCCACCTCTTGGGTTAGCCTAAATTCCACAATTGCATACATCCCTGAAAATGAACAGAAAAACTGATGTGAGAAAGTCATCAACACTAACCGGATCTAAAAAGTTATGCAAAAGCTAAACATTTACCTTGAGCTGCTGAAATGGCGGCGGTTTCACGGTACCGTCGCTTTCACCGACAGTAAAACGTAAAACCCGGTCGTGGTAACACCAGAGTCCAAACCACGCGCTCCTAGAGCCGACAATGCACAAATATCGATGGATTTCGTTGGCTATGGATTTTAACGGATATGTGACACTAGCGGCACCTAGAAAAGTTGAAAACTACATGACGTCGGGGTTAAACATCAATAAATAAATAAATTGGTAGCGTTTGTTTTATTCATACATTAGTTTGGTGACTTATCAATTTAAACAAATCTCCACAGACAAATTATAACAGCACAGTCGTACCGTCGGTGTCATCCTTGGTGTTATCCTACGTTGATTTCATGAATTGCAGTTTACACCAACACGCTCGGCAACAAGCAGTAAAATAATTATGCCTAATTTTTAACAACAAACAAGAAAAGTAGCGAGAAGTATATTCTTATTGAATCATATACCGACTAACCACTGATCGGTATAGCCAGCTTCGCGACCTCACCTGTCTCGGCTGGCAACCCGATTTTCGAGTTTTGTTCTTTTTCTTTGTTTCTTCCGTGTCCACGTTGTTGCTGTCGCGTGTCAACGGTTATACAACGGTGTTACTAAAATATTTTTATTTCTGTTTTAAGTAGTATGGTGCGTGTGTGGCAGTACTCACGTTGGACAATGTTCCAGAAGAACTTTTCGTCTAGTTGAACTATCTGCTTGAGTTGTCCATTTCGGGTTAGTACTTGCTTTCCATACCACGTCCTTTTTTTCCATCCCCCTCTCTTTTTGTGTTACTCGAAATTCATTCCGTTCGTGTTTTCGTAAGTAGCGTCCTAAAGGACTAGTACAGATGTTGGCTAGCGTTTCACAACTTTCGTTCACCTATAGTTGAACGGCCTACTTGTTTCTATTTTTGGGAAAGTTAGTTTAGTCTCATTCGATCTGAACCGCTTCGTTATTTCGCGCATATCATCCGTACCACGCTTTGTTTTTTCCGTCTTCGCCCGTTCCTGTCTGGCTGGAAGCACATCCAGTCTGCGACTGTGAGCTACAGGTACGTTGACGGTGTACGTGAAAATTGCACGCACTCATGCCTTTGTCAACTTGTTTTCTTAGGTCTGCACGGTGGAGAGGGGCTTCCCCACGCCTGGGTCAAGCACATCCAGTCTGCCGCTGTGAGCTACAGGTACGTTGACAGTGTACGTGACAATTGCCTTCACTTATGCCTTTGTCAACACAGGGGTTTCCCCACGCCTGGGTCAAGCACATCCAGTCTGCCGCTGTGAGCTACAGGTACGTTGAAGGTGTACGTGAAAATTGCCCTCACTTATGCCTTTGTCAACTTGTTTTCTTAAGTCTGCACGGTGGAGAGGGGCTTCCCCACGCCTGGGTCAAGCACATCCAGTCTGCCGCTGTGAGCTACAGGTACGTTGACGGTGTACGTGAAAATTGCCCTCACTTATGCCTTTCTCAACTTGTTTTCTTAGGGCTGCGCGGTGGAGAGGGGTTTCCCCACACCTGGGTCAAGCACATCCAGTCTGCCGCTGTGAGCTACAGGTACGTTGACGGTGTACGTGAAAATTGCCCTCACTTATGCCTTTGTCAACTTGTTTTCTTAGGTCTGCACGGTGGAGAGGGGCTTCCCCACGCCTGGGTCAAGCACATCCAGTCTGCCGCTGTGAGCTACAGGTACCTTGACGGTGTATGTGATAATTGCCCTCACTTATGCCTTTGTCAACTTGTTTTCTTAGGGCTGCACGGTGGAGAGGGGTTTCCCCACACCTGGGTCAAGCACATCCAGTCTGCCGCTGTGAGCTACAGGTACGTTGACAGTGTATGTGATAATTGCCCTCACTTATGCCTTTGTCAACTTGTTTTCTTAAGTCTGCACGGTGGAGAGGGGCTTCCCCACGCCTGGGTCAAGCACATCCAGTCTGCCGCTGTGAGCTACAGGTACGTTGACGGTGTATGTGATAATTGCCCTCACTTATGCCTTTGTCAACTTGTTTTCTTAGGGCTGCACGGTGGAGAGGGGTTTCCCCACACCTGGGTCAAGCACATCCAGTCTGCCGCTGTGAGCTACAGGTACGTTGACAGTGTATGTGATAATTGCCCTCACTTATGCCTTTGTCAACTTGTTTTCTTACGGCTGCATGGTGCAGAGGGACCTCCCCATGCCTGGATTTTGCACCATATGTTCATAACACACTTAAACTTCCCTTTAGATGACAGGGAATAGCTTTTCCCCGTCATCTACAGGTAGGTTTCAGTGTGTTGTGAATATGCACTCATACCTTCGTCAATTTGTTTGCTTGGCGGGGGAGAGGGGGAGCCGTAGCGGCCTCCCTCCACCGAGGACTAGCACTTCGTCACTCGTCCGGTTAATTTGCGATAGTTACCGGCACTGGTATCTTAAGCTTTTCTCGCTAGGCATGAGATTGCTTTTCCACGACACAGCCAATCTGGTAGATAACATAGGCTAAAAATACTGAAAAAGTCTCTAGGCACAAGTGCCATTCATATATATAGTCCAATTAATATAATTAAAGCATATTTCTTTCATTTGTTTACAGACGGACACTTCCTCCAAGGTCTGACTAGGACATGGGTCAGACAACAGCAAGACAGCTGCTAAATATATGGCAGAAGAGCTTTCCAGGGCAGAAAGGTATTGCACAGTTGACAAAAAGGGCGACTGTCGAGGAGTGGAGCCACCAGAAGATCTGGAGAAAATGCATACTATTAAAATTATCATCTTATTTCAATATAGATTTGGCTCATGGTCTTTCATTGGCACAGCATGCGGGCTAGGGTACGACATTTTGAACATTCATAGCTGTCCAAGTAAAGGGTAAAGCATAAAGCGCCGTTCACACTCTTGCGACCGAGAGACCAGACCGGTTTTTAAGCCTTTTGCGACTTCTTAGGACCGGATGCGCTGCAGCGGAGCTGGTCCTAAGAGATCGCAAGAGGCTTAAAAACCGGTGTGGTCTCTCTCGGTTTTACTCGGTCGCAAGAGTGTGAACGGGCCTTTAGACGTAATGCCCTAATCCCTAGGGATTTTGAGGCGCGATATTCAAAGTATGTCCGCTGAGGATCCCTGTTCGGATGTCCTCCGGATGTACAAAACTTACCTTTGTACGTCCGTCGGACGTCCACGGGACGTCCTTCGGATTTTCGCGGATGGCCCTCGGATGTACGATATATCCGAAAAGGATATCCATCGGATGTCCGATGGATGTCCAGTGGTTGCTTGGGGTAGGGCATGCCAAGCGACAATCTGTAGTAGGAAGAGCACAGGATTAGATGGCTGCCACATCGTTGCGTAGCTGCCTCGCCCACTGACGAAACACGCGCCAAACAGGGGGGCGTCTTGCGAAGATTTGAGTGTTGCCGATGACGATTCGGTGCCGCCGAAAACAGGAGAGCACTCAGGCGAAAAGTTTTGATAATCGAGAGGCCGACAATCCTGGCAACCGCGACTGGCATTCCTGATGACCGGGAAAGGCGCTTTCAGGAGGGTCTGGTATCTTGGTAGCACTGTAGAGTCGTCGTAGTCCACAGGTAGGGCATGCCAAGCGACAATCTGTAGTAGGAAGAGCACAGGATTAGATGGCTGCCACATCGTTGCGTAGCTGCCTCGCCCACTGACGAAACACGCGCCAAACAGGGAGGCGTCTTGCGAAGATTTGAGTGTTGCCGATGACGATTCGGTGCCGCCGAAAACAGGAGAGCACTCAGGCGAAAAGTTTTGATAATCGAGAGGCCAACAATCCTGGCAACCGCGACTGGCATTCCTGATGACCGGGAAAGGCGCTTTCAGGAGGGTCTGGTATCTTGGTAGCACTGTAGAGTCGTCGTAGTCCACAGGTAGAGCATGCCAAGCGACAATCTGTAGTAGGAAGAGCACAGGATTAGATGGCTGCCACATCGTTGCGTAGCTGCCTCGCCCACTCATTTCAGGATAAAATAGAACTGCTCCCTGCAATTTATTCTTAGATGATCTTAGATTTTTCGTCGGTTATAAGGTTGATCACATTCTGATGGATGTCTTCTATCTTCTTGAGGACATCAACATCAGTCGCACCTTCCTCCTGTCCGCTGTTTACTGTATCTTGAGTGTTTATGGTGGTCAGGGTCAGTCGGATAACTTCTCAACTATATGCTAATTTTAAGTCAATTCCACGTCAAAGAAACCGGATTAATTAACTAAATCGAGGAATAAACGCTCTGTTCTCACAAGAACACCGGTTTTAACGGTGTTTCAAACTAGTTTGGAAAAAATCACAATTTGAGAAGAATGGACCCGCTGGTGTCTTTCAAAGGAAGCCCAAGCTTGTATGTCGACTGTTTAACAACTACCGGAGGTATTTTAATTATCTCAGTGGTGAAGTGATCGCTACACCGTAGTGATCACAGGTTTAGTAATAAATTGCAGGGATCAGTTCTATTTTATCCTGAAATGAGCGCCTGAAATCGGGCACCTCGGCCAAAATGGCCGCAATGTCAACAAGGATTCCAAACGCTAATTTCATGAAAACCAAATGAGCTATTTTGAAAATGAGGGTATCAAAATGATCACTATAATCTTATTGGTCTAACCGCCAAGTTATTTGAGCTATATAGATGGTAAAAAAGGCAATAATAAACTGGAACGGTATAGGCTTACTCGGAGCTGATCTCGTAGGATCCTCGTCTTCCTCCAACACCAATGACTAGTTCGACTTACTTCATACATGTAAGTCACTGGATCAGTAAGGAACAGATGAATTCTTGAATACCACTCAACTTCACCAGTACTCCATGCCAAGAACAACCATGTTCCGGGAAAGAAGGACATATGTCGTTGCAAACGTTGATCTGATGGAGGAAGATAGCTTTCTGACATTCTTTCTGGTGTCACATCAAATATTGCATTTGAAAGAAGGTACACGATGGCGATACAAACAGGTCTGATCATCAATGAGTGACCAGAATGTATTCTAAGAATTCCTGACACCTCGTTTGCATAGCCAGGACTCATCCCTAATATCATGAGGAGGGTAGTAATCTCCATCAATGGTGATGGCATCAACTCCCTTGATATTTTCTGAATAAGTGATTTTGGGGAGATTTGACATGGTGTCTTAAGTTCTTGCTTGAGAGTGTGATTGGCACAGCATTCTGCTAGGGCTTTGCATACTGAGGCCGATGTTGCATATTGTCCTTCCAAACGTTTTACTAGTGGATGGTTCTACACTAGGTAGAGCTCAGATGTAAATGAGCTGGAGAGTTCAGTCCAGGCCAGATCGACATGTTTACACATTGAACCAACATCAGAGATGCCCCGTCCTTGAGTCTCTTTGATGTCTGTTCCGAACATTTTGCAAATAAATCTACCAGCGGGAGAGTGAAGTCTGGGAACGAATTCCATTATAAGTCATTCAATGGCTCTCATAGATCCAAAATCTTCTCAAAGTCGAAAACTATTAGATCTACATTTAGTCTGAATAGTTCAACCAGCCATATGAAGTGTTCCCATGTACGAGGATCTCGATCTGAGGGGTCGTCCCAGCATTGTGCCCAGTTTACATGTCTGTACCAAATCCATGGATCCATACAAGCAGTAGCAGATGGCGGTCTTGGTGTGGTTCCACGGAACCACACCAAGACCGCCATCTGCTTTCCAGTTATCTAGAAAGTCGTTCATTTCGTCTAAAGCTGGGTACCACCTTCTCTCGAGATTTTTTACAAGAGAATGGAGTTCCCCAGGGGGGTGTACTTAGCGTCACTCTTTTTATTATAAAAATGAACTCCATTGCCCATGTAATACCTCGTTCAGTTCAGTATTCTATCTACGTTGATGACCTTCAGGTTTCAGTGTCATCATGCAATCTTTCCATCTGTGAGAGGAGGGTTCAAGTGGCAATCAATAATTTAACAAGCTGGGCTAATACAAATGGTTTTAGGTTTTCTACAGAAAAAACTGTCTGTGTATGCTTTTCTCGCCGGCGAGGATTTTTTCTAGAACCCTCCTTAACCATCTATGGACTTCCTATCAAGGTGAAAAGTGAACACAAGTTTCTAGGTCTCCTCTTAGATTCAAAGTTAACGTTTGTTCAGCACATTAAGCAATTAAAGTCAAAATGCATCAAATCACTCGGCATTCTCAAAGTGTTGTCCCATCAATCTTGGGGTTCTGATCGACTCTGTCTCCTGCGCATTTATCGTGCAGTAATTCGCTCCCGACTCGATTATGGCAGTTTTGTGTATGGTTCAGCCAAAGCTTCAGCATTGAAGATGTTGGACCCCATTCATAATCAGGGGCTGCGGCTGGCCACCGGTGCTTTCCGCACTTCTCCGATCGCCAGCCTCTATGCAGAGGCCAATGAATATTCTCTAGAGAAAAGACGTTTCGCTTTGGGGTTCATGTATTCACTCCGAGTAAGATCAGTCCCTCCCTCTCCATCCAGCTCTTGAATCGGTTGAAAAAATCAAGTTTGAGAGGACTTTTCAAAATAAGCCAAGTATCGTCCCTCCCTTTGCTCTGAGGCACGCTAAGGCAGCAGAGTACTTTGACCTTGACCCAAAGCCCCCTGTGACAAAGTACAGAAGCTCTGCAGCTCCTTGGGAGTATTCGTTCATTAACTGTAATTTCACCTTGACAAATCACAGAAAGAAAGATACTCCCGATGAAGTGCTGAGGCAAGAATTTTCTGAAATACAAAGCAAGTACCAACATCACTTCAGCATTTACACAGATGGCACTAAAACAGATTCTTTTGGCTGTGCAATGGTTGGACCATCTGTTTGCCATGTAAAAAAACTTAACCCTTCTGCTACAATTTTAACAGCAGAGTTGCAGGGTTTATTTATTACTTGCTGTGGAGTATACACTTAAGAAAAGGCTTCGTCGCTCTGTAGTCTACACGGACTCTCTAAGTGCATTAAAAGTCCTTGTTTCACTAAATTTAGTCAAAAATCCTTTGGTTGCTCAGCTGCATGATAAGATAATATCAGCCACCAAAACTGGGTACGAAATTATTTTTTGCGGGGTGCCAAGTCACGTTGGCATCCCGGGTAACGAGGAGGCAGATCAGGCCGCTCGCTCTGCCGTCACACACTTTGTGGATACAAGAGAAATCCCTCCAAAAGATTACTGTAAGAAGGTGAAACGTTCCATAATGCAGAAATGGCAACATGAATGGAACCGCAAAGTAAACAACAAGTTACATGCGGTGAAGCACATACTGAAGGAATGGGAGAGTGCCCGACATCGCGAACGTTTCTACGAGGTGGTTCTCTGCCGTCTAAGGATTGGCCATGCACGACTAACGCACAGGCATCTTCTGCGTGGCGAAGATTCCCCGGAGTGTGAGCATTGCCATAGCCATCTAACCATACATCATATTTTACTTGAATGTAATGCGTATGACCCAGAACGCCTTGACCATTTTTCGCAGCTATACAAAGAGCATACCCCATTACATCTTATGATTTTACTTGGCGATGAACCTCTTATTCCACACTCTTGTGTTTTTAATTTCCTTAATGCAATCGGCCTTCTACACCGACTGATTTTTTTTAAGTCCCTAAAGTCAGTTTCATACCTTTTACACTTATACACACCTCATGTTCATAGTTTTATCCCATCATCTGCTACTAGAGCTCTTTCTTCTCCCTAACCCTTTTCGGCAATAGTTTATGTACCTGGCGCATTATAGCCTTAGACGCTTTTGCGCCACAAAAACCCAATCCAATCCAATCCAATCTCAATCCACTCATTAAAGGATCTAACATTCTTGGAACAAGAGCAGAGCTAGGAATAAAAGTCTCAAGAGTTTGAGAAACCAATACTGGTGCTGTGAGAGTATCCCACATACTTGAGAAACCACCCTATTGGAAAGACCAGTTCAAGCTGGTACCAGTTTCAAACTTGGTTATTGCTCCAGTATGACCAGTTGTACTGGTCATACTGGTTGAACTGGTCATGGTGGTAGAACTGGTCACACTGGTTCGACAAAAAAATATTTTCATTTGTTCACGCCACCACTGCGCTTCGGAAATCTTTGACACAATACGCCTAATACAAGCATCAGCTGAACATACATTAAGCGCATACACATACACGGCAGATACAGACATCAATGCAACAGCACACTAACCTGATCACTACTACCGAGCTCTGCGTTTCCGTCTTTTATACTGGTCGTTTTGAACGTACGGAATTTCTCGGTGACCTCCCAAGCAATAAAACATATTCCCAGCATGTTGATTTTTTTCCAGCAATGTCATACCTCTGAGAGTATTTTAAACGGCTCAGGGGATTAATCTCTTAGTAAAAAGTAAACGCTCGACCATGCCGTATTTATTTTAAAGCCAATAAATCAAAGTGAGAAAGCCAATAAATAAAGTGAGAAAGAGGAGTCAAACTGGTAACCAGTTTGGTCAATCTGGTTACCAGTTCGACCAGTTCGGCCAGTCTGGTGACCAGTTCGGCCAGTCTGGTGACCAGTTCGGCGTCTGGTGACCAGTTCGGCCAATCTGGTGACCAGTTCGGCCAATCTGGTGACCAGTTCGGCCAATCTGGTGACCAGTTCGGCCAATCTGGTGACCAGTTAGGCGAATATGGTGACCAGTCAGGCCAATCTGGTGACCAGTTAGAAGGCAATCTGGTGACCAGTTAGATCAATATGGTTGCCAGTTAGACCAGTCTGGCTACCAGTTGCACCAGTTTGATTTTCTGTTAGACCAGTATGACCAGTCCAAATACCAGTTTGACCAGTACAAATACCAGTCTGACCAGTTACACTTTCAAACTTGTCTTTTCAATAGGGCAATACTGGTGCTGTGAGAGTATCCCACATACTCCGGTCCCCAATTCTGGTTGACCTCGACTGGTGGTTCTAGTAGGATTCCGACAGGTGGAGTTGACAACCCCGTTCTAGCAGCGTGTCGAACCTCTTGTTTGCACCAAACAACATTATTGCACAATCTGTTCCACAGGTCAACTTCAGGTTCTGGTAAGTAATTCTCTTCAGACGGATTGAGGAGTTTCCAAAAGCAGTAATAGGATATGAGATTAGTGAGTTCATTCAGCTCGATCCGTAGATTACCTTCTACTTGAGACTCGCGAAAAAGTTGGTAAAGTCTGTGAGTACTGATAGACAATGCTGTTAACCGAGGAGTCTTGGAATCAGCGAAAATCCAGAGATTTTCGGATATCGATTTGAACTTGGGCTCTCGCAGGGTCCGAAACACAACGTGATGTGTGAAGTATGTTTTGATGAAAGGGGAGATGTCATCTTTAGATGGTGGGTAAGTTGGGGGATTCTGTGTGCAAGAGATTTTATTTTATCCATCATTCGGGTTGAGTTACTATGGTTGTGAACCCGGAATGTCTTGACAAATGGTGGATGAGCTTGCATGAGTATGGAGCCCTCCAATGGATCTCTTGGTCTCTTCAGCTGATGTGATGAGCGATGATACGTAATGTTATAACTTGATGCAAGATACAGGCCGCATAGTATTTCCACCATGTAGGAATTCGTCATCAAGTTGGGTCCAACCAGTAGTCCAATACCCTCCACATATTGCCCCATGGGACTACAGCAACATTCACTGCGAATTCACACTAACGAAACATAGTAAAAAAGATGTTCCAAAGGAAGTCAGGAAGCAGGAATTTTTGGAACTTCAATGTAAATATCAAGAGTATACAAGTTTTTATACGGACGGGACAAAAGACGACTCCACTGTGGGATGCGCTATGATTGGACCATCCATTAAGCGAGTAAGGAGAATGAACTCAAACGCCACCATATTCACTGCAGAGCTCTATGGTCTGCTATTGGCAGTCGACTACATAACCAAGAAAAGGTTTCCTCGCTCAGTAGTATTCACTGACTCTTTGAGTTCTTTAAAAGCAGTTTTATCGCTGGAACGGGTCACAAACCCACTTGTTTCTGAATTGCAGAGTAAGATTATTCTAGCCGCAAACAGCAACATTCGCATAACTTTATGCTGGGTGCCTAGCCATGTTGGCATCCCGGGAAATGAAGCGGCTGATTCTGCAGCACGTTCTGCTAGCAAGAAACAAATAGACTTGCGTGAAATACCTTATAAAGACTATCACACGTCTCTAAAACGGTACATTCGGTTAAAGTGGCAACTTCAGTGGAATACTGAAATGTACAACAAATTACATGCAGTAAAACCTTACATAAGTGAATGGGAGAGTGCCCGGCATCGGGAGCGCTTCTACGAAGTAATCCTGTGTCGGTTACGAATTGGTCATACACGTCTCGCACATGGGCACCTTTTGAGTGGGGAGGATGCTCCAGTATGTGAATACTGTAACATAACCTTAAGCGTTTTACACATTTTAATTGAATGTCGCACATATGATCAATACCGTCAGAAACACTTCTCACAACTATATAGAGAACATGTCCCACTACACCTAGCCCTGCTGCTAGGTGATGAACCACTTATTTCTCATGTTTGCTTATTTAAGTTTCTTACTGATATCGGCCTTATACACCGACTGTGATTTTATTTTCCACCCCTAACTCATGACCATACCTTTTACACTTATACAAATGCATGTCCATATTTTTATCACATCACCTGCTACTATAGCTCTTTCCTCTCTCTAACCCTCTACTGCAATAGTTCAGACTCTTGGCGCATTATGGCCTTAGATGCTGATGTGCCAAAAACCCCCAATCAATCAATCAATCAATGGGTCCAACTACATAGGGAAATAGAGAACCTTCGGTTGCATCAGGGCTCTGATCAACTGTTAAAAGACTGAACATTAGCCCTTGAGCGCTCAAGCTCAAGGGCTAATGTTCAAATCAAATCAATCAATTTGATTTGAACATTAGCTCTTGAGCGGTCCCGATATGAAAGCTCTTCGGGTGAGCAGTGACTGCATCCCAATTCCCCTCTTGAGGCTGGATTCCCGATTACGGTTCCAAAAGGCAGGCATCCCACAGATACTTCTAATGATGTCTGATTGGTCTGGGGGATGATAGGTGTAAGCACTGGTCAGTTTGACATCATAGATTGATCGGATACAGGTGTTGCATCCAATGTGAAAATGATGTGAGAAGTTCTGAATTTCCAAACGGCGATTCCTTTCTACACTGGGAGTTTCAGCATAAATCAATGACGATTGATACATGAAATCATAATTTCCCCATGATAATTGTTTCATAGTATCGGCTGTCACAATCAAGTGTGTAAAAAGGTGTCGGACTCATGGAAACGAATCCCCCGTTACTCTGCCTGGTGCAGTAGAAGTGGTGAAGGGCTGATCCTGTTCTTGAAAACCTTGTAATCTCTTCTGACCAATCTTCCCCGGTTAGGGCACTGAGGTTATTCAGAATGCTTTTTGCGATGCCATCTTCGGGTTTGACGAACCAGTTGATCGCAGTTTTTTATCTTGCCGCTCTGTCATCGAGGGGTACCACGGGTTCTTTCTCCCAGGGGTGGAATAAAGTCGTACTCTCAGTGGTGCGGGATCCAAGGTAAACAGGTAATGGTCCACGGATCTCAATGTCATCAGTGAACCCGCGAGGGTAACAGACTGTCACATAGTCCTGGAGTTTCCCCATCGACGAACATCCGTGACAACTTGAGGTACCAGAAGTTACAACATTCAGGTACTCAATGGGTGTAGGAACAGTTGTTCCTACGACAGGCACACCCCATGATCTTTCTCTTAGGTTGTCTGCATTACTTGACGAGCAGGCCCACATTTCTCGACCTGCAAGTGACATGCATTCTCCGAGTAAAGCATTCACCGACACTTCACTTAACCAGAGCAGAACGGTGACTCTTGATGTGAATTGGTAGAAGTTATTCCTTATTGTTTTAGCGTTATGGAAAAGTACAACGAGAGATTCAGTTAGGCCCAGAAAAGTTCCTGCCTTAAATTCACGAATGAATCTTGGGAAAAGTGGAGTAATTGCGTTGAGGAAAGCAACCAGTTCATGTTCACTGAAGTATCGAATAGTGTGAGCAAATGTGGTATTCAGAACTTTGTTGACATTCGCTTCTATACTCTGTTTCACCTTATGATGTACCGCAAAAAAGGCTACAAGCGCGAGCTCCTTGCTCTAGGGCACATCTCGGTGGCGCAAGCTCTCGTGCATTAAGATCAGCTGTCAACGGTATGAGCTCGCGCTTCTAGCCTTCTCTGCGGTGCAACATAAGGTGAAGCGGAGTATAGACTCTTCCTGATCTCATTCTACAACAAGGTAATGGCACTGAGCCCCTTGAAAATGTTTAGTGATGTCAGTCTCTCCAGAAGCTTGACCCAGTTATATCGGGGATGTCCTGCCTCAAGTGCCACAGACTGGATAACTCTGTTGCTTGTCCCTTGATGCAAGATTTTCCAGTATGATAAGGATTCAGTCACTGGATTGGGGAATTGTCTGATGAGGAACCTTGTTAAGGAGGTCCCTGATGCTCCTGCCACTGATGGATCAAGAAACAGAGCACGCATTTAAAACATTCCTCTCTGATGTTCTGTACTGTTAGCCAAATCACGATCAATTTGTCGAAGTAATGTGTCATGGTATTCAACAATTGAGATAGCCATCAGGCCAAAGAACACATAATCCATTGTTGGATCAAGTAGGGACTGGCTATGTTTGAGAGATGGTTATGGTGTTTGTCGCGATGGTTGACATGACATTTGCCAATGAGGGAATTTGATCATTGGTCGCACAAGTGGCTTGCAACCATCTCTTGGCTTCCAGTGGTAGAATATTCCCTCGGTAAACAGGGACTTTACCATAGGACAAGAAATCAGAGCTCCTCATGGTCTCATCTTGATTTATAATCAGCCCCAATTTTTCTGTCCTTCGAGAGACCGCTTCCATGATTATGGTGTTATTAGTCATGACCTCATCAATTCTGGCTTTGAGTTCAGACTCGTCATTTGTCTCAGGCAGTTTATACGAGTTACATATGACTTGATTGTCTCCTTGTGCGAGTGTTTTGACCAATTTATTCCGGGTCTTGGCCTCTATGAAGCAAAACGAGGAGATTGACAATACTCCAACCCTTCTGTCTCAGTCCTTCCAATCCGCCAAGCTGTCCTTCCCAACACACCGGAAAAGAGCCTTTGTTGTGCAGTGAATTTCCCGCAATTTCCATCAGATCTGGTTGGGAACCGTATACACAAGATGTTTTTGGAAGAACTCGTGAGTGCTTGCAAAGACATTGGGAAGACCAAGAAACTTCCCCATGATGGTGAAAACAAGGTTATTTGCTTCCGCTTTTTGATGATTGTTCCATTTCTCGTAGTCAACAAGGTTGGCTAGAGAAATAGAATGGGAATTAACCTGGCCCTGGTTGATCGAGTTGTCGAGGAGTTTTTTGGTCACTTTTGTGAGATCATCGGCCATTGTCAACCCCAAGAATAGGGAAACGTAAAACCCCTTGATCAAGTGTTTTGTTGTAACAAAGTACACTTTCATCCAAGGAGAAGAACCATCTTTCTTTTTTGATCTCATGTTATTCGCCTTTGAGACCGATGATGAGATCATCTCGGCTCAGTTTGAATCATTAATTTCTTGAAGAAATTCTCTAATGTTGACTTGAGGAATTTCGAGGGCAGTCATCAGAACTTTCCTCGAAGGGATTTCCTTGTTTGGATGAGTTTGAACATGTTGCAGTACTTCGGTTCGACTCATAGAGTGACTTCGGTCACTGTGCAGTACCGCAGGATCTGTGGTTTGTGGTACGGTGTAACATGGGATCAAGGGTAACTTAGGCCACTTCTCTTCATAGTCCCGGATTTCTAAGGGCGTCGGCCATGTATTGTGCATCGCTTGTGGACGAAATGGATCCAGGGGACCCATTTCATCTAGGTCGGCAAACCACTTCCTCTGGCCAAAGAACTCTTTCTCGAGGATTAAGTGAGTCAGGTCACTTGCCAAAGCTGATGCATATTCAATGTCAATGGTTTTAGTTATCTGGACTTTGTGATGAAGTCATCTGAGCCCATCCTCATAGTCCAGGAAGGGGTGTCCTTAATGCCTAAATGACCCGTAATACAACAAGGTCTGTCGGTGCAAAGTCTCCAATTTGATGATATCGAAGAAAGGGGATGGGTCAATGTCAAGAAGAGTGGTTGTTTGGGCGAGTTGGTTTGACATCTTATACAATCTTGTGCGCAACAAAGACAAGGACAGAAGCAGAGGAGAGGACACAACAAGGTGCAACTTTCAACTGAATTTTATCGAAAACATGTTCCGGCATATATAATCTCAACCATCGTTACAATGACAACAAAAAGACAAAAGTCATAATCTTCGGACAGTGACATGAGCGAACTTGAAAGGTGATATTTGAACGCAGAGTAAATAGGAATCGAGGGTCTGTTGTGAGCGATTACACTCACCTGGAAAGTGCAATGCGGCTTCGCCATCTTGATTGTGTCGAAAACATTGTTTGCCATCTTTTTGATCAGCTGGTCTCCTTGAGCATAGAAGTTGGTTAGTTTGTAGAAAGCTTCCGGCCCATCTTGTTTGTCTGATCTGCAAACTAGACTTATTTTCAATGCATATCTGGCGATCAGAGTGTCTTTAATCATGAGAACCATATTTCTGTTGAGAAGTCGATTGGTTTGCAAAGAAGACGTAACCCGGAACAACTGAGATTGATCCATACTGAGTTGTTGACTGTGCCAGGAACCCCTCTTCTCCCTTTGTCACCGACCAGATGAGGTCTCCTTGTTCACTCTTTTCCAAGTTTTTTCGTTCTTCTTTGGTTGACATGTTCATTATCATTGTCAAACAATGCATTAGCCAAAACCATTCTCCATCCATTTCCAACCGGTTTTGGGATGGGTGGTCCATTCGTCCCTCTACCCATCGAATCTTGAGAGGATCCACTGGTAGCAGATTCTTGTCATCAGTCAGATTAGTCCAGAAGACCTCTAAGATCTTGACGGAGTCTCCACTCTTGGCCAGCAATGATGAAAACCGTTGCGAGAATTGATGAGACTTCAGATCTCCTTCAAAGATTTCCTTGGCGACCCATTTGTGAAACCCCTCAGAGGAGGCTGCAAAGTCCCAGTTGATAGAGAGACTCTTAAGGGCATCAGCAGCGCATTTGACTTCTGGAATAATGGACAATCGTTCGTCCCGGAAGACCCTGGAGAAGTCGCAAGACAGCTTGGGGGCATTCATCTAGTAGCGGCGAGTTGATGTTATAATCCACGTTGATCAAAGGTCCTGCGTGTTTGAGGGAAATTCTCTGGATGGCCTCTTGGACCTCTTCTAAGTACATAGAATTGAAGAGATCTTCATAGGTGGATTCTTCTGTCGCAGAGATGCCTGGATCATCCTCTCCCCACAAGCAATCCATGTTGAAGGTCTGGATGACTTGAGTTGAGTTGGGGATTTCTGGGTGCTTGATTTGTGGTGCGTGTAGTTTTTGATGCTGTTCCCTGCAGTGTCCCGCGCTCGTGCGGGGTATATTCCTTAATCTCCAGTTTTTTTTCATGTACATTTAAGTTATGGTTTCAATTATGGAGTCATGGACTTGTCGTCATGGCTCATGCTTAGATCATGTACATTGCAGGATCTAGTATATTTTGGCCCTTCAGGTCATCTGCCACTGTGCTGCCTCTGAGGGAGGAGGGGAGTGCCAGTAACCCGTGTTCTAGACAGTCCTAGTTTCAAATTGATGATGTATCTGATTCCTTCATAAGGCCAAGTAAATTGGTCTCTATATATCAGGCGATGTTCTGGAATCTGAGATTCATACTCTGGATTGATTTGGATCACTTCATTAAACTCCCCTTCCAGGATGAGGGAGTTTTCATTTTCTGATGAATGGTGTTGCACAAAGCTGCCAAGAATACGAAGAGCACAAACGGTTTCCAAGGCAGGGTTTGCTGTAGTCGTCCAAAATGTTCAATCTAACAGCATGTAAAAATGCTAGGGAGCTCACAGGAATGGTTGATGCAATGTTGATGGGACAAAGAGCATTTATATTTCACATATTTTACTTATTTCTTCTGATCAGAACCCTTGGAGAAAAACTGATGTTGATGAGTTTTTCTTCTTGGTCTGTTGCCCGGCTTGGGTCTGCGGCTTTGTTGACTTGATCGTGGTGGGATTGATTTAGTTTCATCGACCTCCTCTGGTGTTGGCAGGTTTCTCTTCTCAACATAGTGCTTTAGCACTCGGTCCTTGTACTTTTTGTAGTTCTGTGCCAACCACATGGCTAGTTTTTCCCCGGTCAGTGCTTTGAACTTTGAATACGTTCACTGCTGGTGCTGTTTAGACAATTAAATGCCTCATTTGTTGTGTAACAATAAACCAAACTTTAGCATGAAAAATTTACAGTAGTAACTTCTAGACACTTCACCAACATTTCAAATCCTAAATAGAGAAATAATTATACTGGTAATTGTGCACTGCACGTCCGGTCCCGACACAGCAGAGTATTTGAATATTTCTGCAAACTAACTGGTTCATCCTGGGTGTGCTTTTCCCAGAAAATACAGGTTTACAGCATATAAGCAGTTTGTATGGTGGATTTGAGGGAAGCTGGGCCGCTCCCACCGTGTCAGGCTCCCATGCTGCGTAGTAATTGGAAAGATCCGAGAAAAAATTCCATCACTAGCTTATACGGAGTTTCATTACTGCTGATTCTGATACCGGGTCTCGTGAGCCAGTACAGCAGCCTCCTTGCCAAACCTTTGCGAGACGCTGCACAAGGGCCGGCTCCGAGACGGGGGAACATGGTGGCGGCAGCCTCCATGTACGTGCGGACTGCTTTTGTCATTCCCAAGCAGCATCTGAGCAGTTTGTGGACGTAGCCTGAGCAAAGGATGGTGATGATCAAGCCACAGTCATTGTGTGAATAAATGTGTTTACACTTGCCATATGATGCAGGCTCCATGATACGGCTGACGACACACTCACCTTTCCTTGCCTTTGGCAGTTGGAAGGCACACCGTTCCACATTATTTTTTGTCTTGGCCTGCTTGCGATTAGAATTTTCGTTGTAGTGCAGTACAGCAATAGCTGTCCTGTGAAGGCTGCATAAAATGAGCAAGGAAGACAATATACACATTTGTCTAGCACATTCCATGAGTGCATATATACAAATACAGAAGAACAACATCGCTGTAGCAAATTTTACAATTAAAGCCCACCGTTCCACCATGCTCTACAAGCTGAAATGCGTCGACCGGGGCGTTAACTGAATGAGCAAACTATGAAAAGTCTCCAGACGGTATGTCTGACCCTCTCCGGATAGCCTCGGAATGTCTTTCAGGAGCTGACGTGGCATCGCAATCTTCTCAAGCACAACATATGGCTCAGTTCCTGCATTTAGAAACGTCAGATGAATTAGTAAGAACGCTGCACATTGTCAATTCTCTCGTACAGTCTTGCTGAAAAGGAATATGAACACAGGGTCTGACACTACACTGGGGCTCGGGGCCAGTGAAGTGAGGGTCTAACATATCCTACTCCGATGTATTATACTTGGGTTCCAAGCCCCAGCGTAGTGCTGGCGGTGCGCTCAGAACTATCGACCGTCTGTTTGTATTACTTTTCAACAAGACTGCACATGTCAACAGCTCCTCTTCCTAGACTTGCAATTTGGGTCTCTTATTCGGTGTGTCTTTGTGACTTCAAAATATATTAACTGTCTGCCCAAGAAAACAATGTTTGAAAAAAATCAAATTTCTGTATGTGTACAACTTCTGTTATGTGTGCAACTTGGGCGGTACCACAATTCGACTACTGGGTCATGTTTCTAAGTTTCAAAGAGTCTCTCCTCATGCAAATGCAGGGTGGCTAGGAGAGCCTGGCCATTCTGCACAAATAAGTGCTACAATGCAACGTACACGGAATGTAAACACGGCCGGCAAGGAATATTATTATTTGTATCCAGCATCAGCAAAAAGAACTTAATTTCTTAAATATTTCGATAAAATTCCCTGACAAATAGCCATTGCGCTTCCTTTCCTTGCTAGGAGTTACAGCTCCTCTTCCCATTTAATTAGGCGGTGGCTTGCGCTGCATTCCTGCAACATTATTCAGCATAGCTGTGTCGATCCGCATTTGTCGGGCTTCGTTCCACACTGCCGTGCCACTTTCAGTTCATTTTTAGGAGGTAGCCAAACTGTTTTTACTGTTTCCCCTGATAATTCTCAGACTTGACCAGGTGAATAAAAATTTCCTCGCAATCACAAGTTTTTCAGGTTGACATGCATGCCAAGAATAAGTGAAAGGGCAGCCGGCATTGCCAGCCAATATGCTGAATGAAAGCCAATGTGCTGGCACCACAACATCACCGTGTCGGTCGTCCCTGGCATGTCATCGGCTAATCTAATGAAGCACAGAAAGTGTTTCATGACTGTTCTTCGGCTTTGTCTATCTGTATGTGCTTCTTTAACCGGCAGCTTTTGATTGTGCTCTGACTGAATATTTTTTGAAAAATTTGTTTTAGCATACAAAGCAAGCTACAGCCTACAGTTGGCTTTTCTATATGTGATTACACCCCGCAGGGGGCACCTGTGAAAGCAGGTGTTTGGAGAGTGGCGTCTCCACGGACCCCGAGCTCCGCAGGGGGCGCCTGCACCTTTGGTGCTAGGTGCTTGGTGAGTAGTGTCACCACGGACCCCAGCCGCGTGGGCCACCATACCCGCATGCAGGGGGCACCTACTTTAGTAGGTGCTTGGTGAGTGGCGTCACTACGAACCCCGAGCCATGTGGGTTCGCCCACCCACGTCTGGCTGTGCGTGGCTTAACCCGTGTCCGGGGAAAAGGGGACCCTGGTGGTTGAGCTGAGCCCGGGGTATGTTTGGACCCTTCGGGGCCCCCCGGACGAGGCAATACACCGCTTCGACCCCTGCTTCTCGTAGACGGGTGTCCTGGCTTGGCCCGACCAGGATGATTCAGCCAGTCGCCTCTTCTACCCTCTTCTTCCTTCTTTCACTTTTCCTCCCGTTCCTTTCTCTTTTCTTCTACACTCTCTTCCTTCCTTTTTCACCTTCTTAGGCGGCAAGGGCCAACCTTGAGTGGAAACAGGACCTATCCCTGCAACCACACTAGGGTATAGTGCCCGGGCAGCACTGGTAGCGTAATTGTGTCAGCCAAGCCCTCTTGCTATGGCACATTACCTACCCCCTTGTTGGGCTCCGTGGTGGGCGGTGCACCCGGGCACTGAATTTTCTTCCCCATCTCTATGGGTCTGCACAAAAAATCCTTTCTTGATCGGCCCCCGAAGAGGGGTCGCACCGAAGCTTCTACCTCGCACGAGACACATTCTACTCCACCTAGATTCCCGAAATTCTTAGTACTCCACTCTGAAAGTGACAAACCGCTCTCGAAAATGTCACCATTTCTCGTTGCAAAAGTCCTGGAGAGTGTGGTTGGGAAGAATTTCAAGGCTAAAAAGCTGGCATCAGGCGATTTACTTGTTGAAATTGAGACCAGCCACCAGAGTTCTGTGCTCCTTGCACTCAACTCTGTGTCGGACTACAAGGTTACCGTGACACCCCACAAGACATTGAACACCATCCAAGGAGTCATCTCGGAGGACGACCTTCTGGACGCGTCTGAGAGCGAAGTAGTGGAGGGCCTTTCTGACCAGGGGGTTGTAGCTGCAAGGCGCATCTCCTTGCGTCGTGACGACCAAGAGCTGAAGACGAGGCACATTGTGCTTACCTTTGGGACCACCACACTTCCCGAGTCTGTTAAAGCTGGATACCTTTTCTGCAGAGTTCGTCCGTACGTTCCAAACCCCAGAAGGTGTTTCAACTGTCAAAGATTTGGACATGGCTCACAGAACTGCCGCGGCAAAGCCACATGTGCTAAGTGTGGCAAAACTGACCATGCAGCAGACTCTTGCTCCAACGACGCAGTCTGTGTAAATTGCAAAGAACCCCACCCCGCTTACTCCAGATCCTGTAAGACGTGGAAAGATGAGAAGGAAATTCTTACCCTTAAAGTGAAAGAAAACCTCTCATACCCAGAGGCGCGTCGCCGCTTCGCGTTTTTGCGCAAGGGTGGCTTTGCACAGGTGGTGCAGCGGGGACCTGCACCACTGAAGGTTGCGGTGGCAACTCAGACATCCTTCCCGGATGCTAGGAAGCCACTGCAGTCCCCAACACCCCAGCTGAAGCTTCAGCTTCCTGGGCGTTCACTCTCGGCTGGTAGGCCTACATCCTCCTCCAGCGAGAGTTGTTCCTCTTCCACGGGGCAGCAGCCTGTCCCCTCTCATGTAGAGGGCTCACAGGCTGTTCCTCTTACCCAAGATGGGTCGGCTGTGTCCGCACCTGTCAGTGCCTCGCGGTCTCCTTCCAAGGAGAGGGGACCACGCTCCCGACCGAATTCTTCGGAGGGAGCGTCCTCATCCAAGGAGCGGCACGATTCTTGTGCCACTGCTCCAACACGCAAGGGGCAGGAGCAGGTGGACTTGGGCGATTGCCTGCCCAGTACCTCTGCTCCTCCGGTTGGTGGAGGTCGGGGCCGGGGTTTTCCACCTCGTGCCCAGAGCCACCCTAAACCGGCTAGAAAGCCTCCGCCCAGGAGGCAGAACCAATGGAGGAGGGTACTGACCCATCCACTCCTGCGTCTGACCCAGACGACATGGAGTGGCAGGTCCCCAAGGGCAAGCACAAGAGCAAAAAACCAATTGTACCACCGAAGTGACAATTATACTTTGCAAGGCTGATATGCTTTTTCAACAGAAATATCATCCTGCATCTTCAGTCACTACACTAACCTCACATCACCAAGTTATCTTGCTCATTCCCATTGCTCCACCTACTCCTAGGGACCAGCCGGGACAGAGGAGTAACGGCGACTCCCTCGCCAGTGGCCTCGGCCCAAAGTCTCGACGCCCTTGGAGGTCGGAGGGGGCAGTTCCATATAGACCAACCAGAGGACCACTGGCGACTCCCTCGCCTGGGGCTTTATTTTTAATTGTTTTTCCCCAAAGGTTCGGTCGGAGCTGCCTTCTTGCAGACTCATTAAATCATCATTCATGTCCATTTCCACTTTTACTAAATTTACCTCCTGTCACTGGCTTAGTTTTACTCTAGCTACCATTACACAAAGCTTGTGACTTTCTGGTAAAAAGCTAACTGCCTAATATTAATAATGTCTGTTTTTTTACAATGGAACTGTCGTGGGCTTTTTTCCAATTATGACGACATCACCTTTTTAATAAGTGAACACCACCCTGCTGCCTTTTGTTTGCAGGAGACACACCTTAAAGAAAGTCACTCAAATGTTCTCAGACAATTCAAAGTGTTCAGAAAAGATAGGTTAAACGCATCTGTAGCTTCCGGTGGTGTTGCAGTGGTTGTCCAACGCATGGTCCCGTCCACTGAAGTGGCTTTGCAAACCTCTCTCGAGGCTGTAGCTGTCCGTTTGCTGCTTGACCGTGTGATTACTGTCTGCTCAGTGTATATCTCCCCGGGGTATCAGCTGCAATTTGAGGAGCTAGATAATCTAATTAGGCAGCTTCCGGTGCCTTACATCATTTTAGGTGATTTCAATGCACACAATCCTTTGTGGGGAAGCTCTAGAAGAGATTCTCGAGGGGCACTCATTGAACGGTTTCTTCTTTCGACAGGATTGTGTCTGCTCAACACAAAAGAAGCCACTTATTTTAGTTCAGCAACTTGTAGTTTTACTTCCATTGATCTTTCGTTTTGTCATCCTTCATTGTACCCCCTGTTTTTATGGAAGGTCATCCAAAATCCATATGGGAGTGACCACTTTCCACTCATTTTAGAGTTTAACCATCCTCCTGCTGGTCTTTTAACACGTACCCCTCGTTGGAAGCTTGAAAAGGCTGACTGGTCAATCTTTACAGAAGCCTCACTTATAGCATGTTCATCCCTTGATGATCTTTCCATCGACGACGTCACCGAGCACATTACTCAACACATCTTGCAGGCCGCTATGCTTGCCATTCCCATGACGTCCTCACATCTTCCAAAAAGGCCAAAGCCGTGGTGGAACGAAGACTGCCGCCAGGCAAAGAAAGAACAGAATCGTGCGTGGGGTATTCCCAGGCGTTATCCCACAGCAACTAACCTGATCGGCTTTAAGAAAAAAAGAGCGCAAGCAAGGTATATCTGACGGCAAGCCAAGCGGCAAAGCTTTAGAGGGTATGCTTCCTCAATTAATAGCAGTGCGTCCTCGAAGGAAGTTTGGGACCGTGTGCATAAAATTGAAGGCTCTTACCGGGTATTTTCTGCCCCACTCCTGAACCAAAACGGAGTATGCCCTGCCAGCCTCGAAGAACAGGCGAATGTCCTTGGTGAGCATTTCGAATTTGTTTCAAGTTCTCAGCATTATACTCGGTCATTTCAGCGACACAAGCTACAGGCGGAGAAAAAGGCAGTTCCTTTGTCAGGTGGCTTGCAGGAGCCCTATAATTTACTATTTACACTTTTTGAACTACAGTTGGTACTTCGTTCGTCCAAACAGACGGCTCCTGGGCCAGACGGCATTCATTACAAAATGCTTCAGCACCTCCATCCATCAACTCTTGAGCTTGTCTTATATTTGTTCAACCGCATTTGGCTTGAAGGTTGCTTCCCCTCATCTTGGAAGGTGGCTATCATAATCCCCCTGCTGAAGCCAGGAAAGGATCCTACCTGTGCATCTAGCTTTAGGCCGATAGCTCTCACGAGTTGTTTTTCAAGACATTAGAAAGGATGATAAATAAAAGGCTTATATTTTTTTTAGAAAGAAACAAGTTGCTTAGACATTAGAAAGGATGATAAATAAAAGGCTTATATTTTTTTTAGAAAGAAACAAGTTGCTTGACCGTTACCAGTGTGGATTTCGCTCAGCTCGATCTACGGTTGACCATCTGGTCCGCTTTGAGACTGCTGTGCGAGAGGCCTCTGTAAATAGACAACATTGCTTCTCTGTCTTTTTTGACTTGGAAAAAGCATTTGATACAACTTGGCGCTACGGCATATTGCAGGATTTGTTCAACATTGGTCTTCGGGGCAGAGTGCTAGGTGCCATCCATAGTTACCTTCGGGATTGCACTTTTCGTGTGAAGCTTGGGGCAACTCTTTCTAAAGAATTCTCGCAAGAAAATGGAGTCCCACAAGGCGGTGTGCTTAGCGTCACACTTTTTATCGTAAAAATGAATTCAATTTCTCATATTATACCGCCATTTGTTCAGTACTCGCTTTATGTTGATGATGTACAAATTTCAGTCTCATCTTGTAATCCGTCCATCTGTGAACGGCGACTTCAACTTGCAATAAATAATTTGGTCAAATGGGCGGATTTAAATGGTTTTAGGTTTTCTCCTGAGAAAACGGTTTGTGTGTGCTTCTCTCGTCGCCGCGGAATTTTACTTGAGCCTTCCTTAACTATGTATGAAGTCCCTATTGCAGTAAAAAAGGAACACAAGTTTTTAGGTCTTATATTTGACTCAGAAATGACATTCATTCCACATGTTAAGAGCCTCAAAATGAAATGTATAAAATCACTTAATATACTAAAGGTCTTGTCGCACGTAACCTGGGGGGCTGATCGGTGTTGTTTATTGCGCATCTATCGCTCAGTCGTGCGGTCTCGACTTGATTATGGCTGTATTGTGTACGGCTCCGCACGGGCATCGGTTCTCAAGATGCTGGACCCAATTCATCATCAGGGGCTCCGACTTTCCACTGGTGCTTTTCGCACATCTCCAATACTCAGCCTATATGTAGAGGCAAATGAGCCCTCACTGGAGAAAAGGAGGTTTGAATTAGGCTTCATGTATTCTCTGCGAATTAGGTCTGTTCCTGGTCACCCGACCCTGGACTGCATAGAACAAGTACACTATGAGCAGACTTTCATAAACAAGCCTTCATTTGTTCCACCTCTCGCCATGAGAATTCATTCTTCTGCTGAGTCCGTAGGGCTGGATGTGCTACCCTCAGTTGTGCAGCGCTTGAACTCAGTAGCTCCTTGGGACCTCATGCCCCTCCACTGTGAGTTGAAATTAACAAAATGCAACAAGAAAGAGACCCCTAATGAAGTTCTGAGACAAGAATGTTTCGAACTCCAGGACCAGTACCGAGACTTCACAAGTTTCTACACTGATGGGAGCAAAACTGATTCCTATGTAGGCTGCTCAGTGGTAGGGCCTTCCGTGAAGTGTGTCAAAAGAATTAACAATAATGCCTGTATTCTTTCCGCAGAGCTTTACGGCTTAATCCTTGCCATAGACCACATTCTTAAAAAGAACCCCGCAGGGGGCACCTGTGAAAGCAGGTGTTTGGAGAGTGGCGTCTCCACGGACCCCGAGCCATGCGGGTTCGCCCGCCCACGTATGGCTGTGCGTGGCTTTCCCGTGTCTGGGGAAAAGGGCATCCTGGTGGTTGAGCCAAGCCCGGGGTAGGTTTGGACCCTTCGGGGCCCCCCGGGCGAGGCAATACACCACTTCGGCCCCCGCTTCTCATAGACGGGAGTCCTGGTAAGGCCCGGCCAGGATGATTCAGTCTAGTTGCCACTTCTACTATCCCCTCCCTTCCATTCACCCTTGTCTTCTCCTTCTTTTCACTCTTCTCATTTCTCTTCTTTCCTTTTTCAACTCTTTTGGCGGCAAGGGCTAACCCTGGGTGGCGACAGACACCTTGTCTAGAACCACACTTGGTTATAGAAACTGGGCAGCACTAATAGAGTAACGTCTTCAGCCAAGCCATTCTTGTTATGGAGCGTTACCTATTCCCTTGTTGGGCTCGGTGGTGGGCGGTGCACCACAGTTTCCGAAAACCCTCCCCCTTCATATGGGTTCCAAACTTAAACCTTTTGATCGGCCCCCCAAAAGGGGCCGCACCGAAGCACTGAACATGATGAAAGAATCTTTCGTACTGCAGAAATTCCCGAAATTCCTTGTAATGCACTCGGAAGGTGACAAGCCACTTGGCAAACTTTCTCCCTTTCTGGTCTCCAAAGTTCTTGAAGGTGTTATTGGCTCCAATTACAGTGCAAAAAAGATGGCTTCTGATGATCTCCTTGTCGAGGTCAACACAAAGCAGCAGAGTGATGCCCTTCTCAAACTCAACCTTGTCTCCGACTACAAGGTAAGCGTCAGTCCTCACCGCAAACTGAACAGTGTTCAAGGAGTCATTTCTGAGGATGACTTGCTTGACTCACCTGAGCCAGAGATAATTGAGGGCCTCTCTAGTCAAGGAGTTACAGATGCACGACGAATCACTATCCGCCGTGATGGTGTGGAACGGAAGACAAAACACATCATTTTGACTTTCGATTCAACCACTCTGCCACAGACTGTAAAAGCAGGTTACCTTCAGTGCCGTGTCCGACCTTATGTGCCGAACCCTCAACGGTGCTTTAAGTGCCAGAGGTTCGGCCATGGGTCACGGAACTGTCGGGGAAGGGACACCTGTGCAAAGTGCTCCAGCAAGGAGCACGTCACAGATGCGTGCAATAATGAGCCCCATTGCGCAAACTGTGGTGGCAACCACCCGGCATACTCCCGCTCTTGCCCTGTGTGGAAAGACGAGAAAGAAGTTACATTAAAAGTCACTGAAAACATCACGTATACTGAGGCAAAGAAGCGTTTTGCCTTTGTTTCAAAAGGCACTTATGCCGAGGCCGTGCGGAGGGGACCAGCTCGGCCAATGGTTTCGATGGGAACGCAGACGTCTCCGGACGACCTGCATCTCCCATCACGGTCCCCCTCGAAACCCCCGGGAGCGGCGCCGGTGGCACCGCCTCCGAACCGCAAGGTGAATGCTGCCTTGCCAGCATCCACCCCAGAACAGGAGATGACGTCTCCTGCTCAACCAGCTGCTTCGACCTCTCGGGGTCGGGGCCTACCTCCCCACACCTCTGCTCCCCAGAGGAAGCCTGGGGAAGTGCCAAAGCAGTCGACCTCCAAGGGCCAGCTGCCAGCAACTGCAGACGAGCCCATGGATGAGGGTGGGTCGAGATCTGATGAGGAGGCTCTCCTCTCAAGATCAGAGTCCACCCCCTCTGCCTCCGGTGACTCTAATCGGAGGCAGAATAACCCCCCCAAAAAACAAAGTGCACCGCGTGTAAAAATAGATTTTAAACCGTAAGGAATATAGCTTTTTAGTAGAATTTGTATGTTATACTTATTTTGTTTTAAATGGTTAAAAATATAGGTATAATGCAGTGGAACTGCCGCGGTCTTTTACGAAATATTGATGATGTCAACTTTTTTCTCGATGAGCTCCAGCCTGTTGCCATCTGTTTACAGGAGACTCATCTTAATGAAACACATACACAGGTATTACGGCGACATCAGGTTTTTAGAAAGGACCGTGTTTCTTGCAACAGCTCTTCTGGTGGAGTAGCTGTGGTTGTGCAGAGTGGTATTGCCTGTGCTCCTGTCCCTCTTGCGACCCACTTAGAGGCAGTAGCAGTTCGTGTTCTGCTTGACCGCCTAATTACAATTGTCTCGCTTTACCTTCCACCAAACCTTCCAGTGCATGTACATGACCTGCAAGGACTTGTGGGCCAACTCCCGCAACCTTTTTTAATCTTAGGAGATTTTAATGCACACCACCCCATGTGGGGCAGTGGTCGTCAAGACTCCCGTGGTGGTGTCATAGAACGTTTTTTACTGTCATCTGGCCTTTGCCTTTTAAACAAGAGACAACCGACTTTTTTTAGTGTACCTCATAATACTTTTACTTCCATTGATCTTTCCATATCATCACCTGCTTTACTTCCTTGTTTTTCTTGGAAGGTTTTAGAAAATCCTTTTGGTAGTGACCATTTTCCTGTAATTTTAGAAAGTTCAGTATCCCTTCCTTCTCTTCGAGCTTGTGCTCCCAAGTGGAAATTAGATAAAGCCGACTGGTCTTTATTTTCTCTGGAGGCAGCCGTCGATCCCGCTGTTTTTTTAGCTATGTCTCCTGAGGAAGCGACTCTTTACCTTACTGAAAAAATTATAAATGCTGCTTCTCTGTCAGTTCCCCGAACTTCTGGAAATATTCCCAAGAAATGCAGGCCTTGGTGGAACAAGGACTGTACGACCACCATAAAAGCTCAGAATAAGGCTTGGGGAAGGTTTCGGCGGTACCCGACTGTTCAGAACAAGATTAAATTCAAACAGTGCAAAGCAAAAGCTCGTTGGACACGAAAACAAGCCAAGAGGACCTCATGGGTAAAATATGTATCCTCTCTGAACAGTTTTGTTCCTGCAAAAGAGGTATGGGATCGTGTTCGGAAAATTCGGGGTACTTACCACTCCTTCAGTATTCCCCTTTTTCCTTCATCATCCCCATCACTAAAAGATCAGGCTGACATTCTTGCTGATCATTTTCGAGAGGTCTCCAGTTCTTCAAATTACAGTACTAAATTTAAAAAGTTCAGGTCTTTGGCAGAAAAACAGCCAATTGATTTCTCTGGAAGTGATACTGGTTACAACCGGCCGTTCACAATGTATGAACTTGAAATAGCCCTTGCAGTAAGGAAGCAGTCAGCACCTGGCCCAGATATGATTCATTATGAACTGCTGAGGCACTTGTCGGCTGAATCCTTGATGAATTTGTTGTCTTTCTTTAATCATTTATGGACAGCTTCTTGTTTTCCACAGTGCTGGAAGCAAGCACACATCATTCCCATCTTGAAGCCTGGCAAAGACCCTTCCCTACCAGCAAGTTATCGGCCTATCGCTTTGACTAGTTGTCTAGGAAAAACTTATGAACGGCTTATAAACAGAAGGCTAGTATACATTCTAGAACAAAAGAAAATTTTCGATAAAAACCAGTGTGGTTTTAGAAGAGGTCGCTCAACCTTGGATCACCTTGTCCGGTTAGAGACTTTTGTTCGTGAGGCTTTTGTGAACCGGCAGCATTGCCTTTCTGTCTTTTTTGATTTACAGAAAGCTTATGATACGGCATGGCGGTACGGAATACTTCAGGACCTGTATAGGTGCGGTGTTCGAGGTCGCATGCTGCGTTGCATAAAGGACTTCTTGACAGACCGTTGTTTTCAGGTCCGCCTGGGATCCACGCTCTCGGATGTTTTTACACAGGAAAACGGCGTCCCACAGGGAGGTGTCTTGAGTGTTACCTTGTTCGCAATTAAGATCAACAGCCTCGCTGCAGTTATACCATCATCAGTTTTTTATTCATTGTACGTAGACGATGTCCAGATTGCTTTCTCCTCATGCAACTTGTCAATTTGTGAGCGCCAATTGCAGATAGCAATAAATAGGATGAGTAAGTGGGCTGATGAAAATGGTTTTCGGTTTGCACCAGAAAAAACAGTGTGCGTGCCTTTTTCATTACGTCGGGGGTTGTCGCTAGATCCCAGCTTGCAGATGAATGGCACTGACATAACCGTTAGGCATGAACACAAGTTTTTGGGTGTTATTTTTGATAAGAAGCTCACTTTTCAGCCCCATCTAAAGGAACTAAAGCGAAAGTGTCTTAAATCTGCCAATGTTCTCAAGGTACTTGCACACGTCTCCTGGGGTTCTGACAGGAGATGCCTCCTGCGACTCTACAACTCGCTGGTTCGTTCCCGTCTCGATTATGGTGCAGTTGTATATGGCTCGGCACGACCGTCATCTTTAAAATGCTGGATCCTGTGCATCACCTTGGGCTTCGACTTGCCACGGGGGCCTTCCGAACGTCGCCTGTTCCGAGTTTGTATGCAGAGACGCACCAAATGCCACTAGAAAAGCGAAGACAGTTCCTCAGCCTATGCTATAGTTATAAAGTCAAATCTATCCTGAACACCCATCCTATCGTTGCTTGCAGGTATCTCCTTTTTCACGTCTTTTTGAGAACAAGCCAAGTATAGTACGGCCTTTATGCCTCCGCATTCAATGCATGTCTACATCCCTGCAACTTGCGCTCCCTGAGCGTAGCTTGATGACGAGAGTTCGAAGCATTGCTCCTTGGAAGGCGGTTCACTATACCTGTGACTGGTCGCTAGCGAAATACAATAAGCGATCTGTTGCACCACTAGTTCTTCAGCAAGAGTTTATGGCCTTGCAAGCTAAGTATAAGGACTATGCACAATTCTTCACTGATGGTGCAAAAACTCCACACTTTGTCGGTTCAGCTGTATATTCAGAACACTTTGTAAAAGCTCGACGGCTTCACTCTGTTGCCAGCATTTTTACTGCAGAATTTATGGTGTGCTCATGGTTATTGAATATATATTAGGCAACAACATCAGGAAAGCTATCTTGTTTGTGGACTCCCAAAGTGTTATCCTCTCTCTCTGTTCCCTCAATGATTCTAAGAATCGGCTCGTGCAACAAGTACAGGCAGAGTTAAACCTGGCTTTCCAAATGGGATACAATATCAAGCTGTGCTGGGTACCAAGCCATGTGGGAATTTCAGGTAATGAAAAGGCGGATAGGCTAGCAGCCTCCGTTAAGGATGCTCTGGAAACACCTGTTCAGCTGCCTCAAGAAGATTTTAAACTGGTTCTCAAAAAAGCAGTTTATTATGCCTGGCAGCAAGACTGGGACAAAGAAATAAATAATAAGCTACATGTTATCAAACCACGTTTGGAGTTATGGGAGAGTTCGCACCATAGAGACCGTCGCCATGAAGTCTTAATGTGTCGCTTGAGAATTGGACATTCACGTATCACCCATCGACATCTTCTTTGTGGTGAGGACACCCCAGTCTGTGAGCATTGCGGTGAATCGCTAACTATACTGCATATTCTATGGCACTGCAAATTCTTTGATCAGGAACGCCGGACGAGTTTTCCTTTACTTTCTGGATATCTTCCATTTCATCCAGTCTTCCTACTGGGAGATGAACCTTTAGTTCCTTTTGATCACATTTTAGATTTTCTTAAAAAAACTGGCTACCTGCACCAGTTATAGATCCTCTGCATAGTGCATTGCATAGTAATTCCTTCCTTCTACTATAGAGTCTTTTAATTATCTCTTTGGCGCAGCATGGCCTATGTTGCTTTTTGCGCCATTAAACACCTAATAATCAATCTTAAAAAGAAGATCCGTAAGTCAATTGTTTACACTGACTCACTTAGTGCTTTACGAGCTCTGGACACAACCGGGGATGTTCAAAATCCACTTGTTCTAGAAATAAGGAACCGGTTACATTCAGCATCAAAAAGAAAGAAAGAAATAACATTGTGCTGGGTACCTTCCCATGTAGGAATTCCTGGGAATGAGGATGCTGACCGTGCAGCGAGCACTTCTAAGGATCGGCAAGTGGATCTGCACAAGATACCCTACAGAGATTATAGACATGCCCTGAAAAAATGTACAAAGTGCAAGTGGCAAGAGGAGTGGAACCAAGAAATGAACAATAAGTTGCATGCCGTAAAACCTTTAATTCAAGAATGGGAGAGTGCACGTCATCGTGAGCGATTTTATGAGGTGGTATTATGTCGACTCCGAATCGGTCATACACGTCTTACCCATGGGCACCTTTTGCGAGGGGAGGATGCTCCAGAATGTGAACACTGTCACGTACCATTAAGCATCCTGCACATTTTACTTGTATGCCCTTTGTATGACCAAGAACGCCACAGACACTTTGCTAAGGTTTACCAAGAGCATACACCATTACATCTTGCCATTTTACTCAGCGATGAGCCATTGATTCCACACAAGTGTGTTTTTAACTTTCTTAAGGATGTAAGACTCCTAGACCAGCTATAATTTTAATAGTTTGTCGTATTCATTGCCACATCTTATGCGCTTGTACTTTCATGATCATTGTTTTATTAAATTACAAGCTACTATAGCTCTTTCTTCTCTTTAACCTTGATTTCAGCAATAGTCCTAGTTTTTGGCGCATTATAGCCTTGGTCGCTGCTGCGCCATTAAACCCCAATCAATCAATCAATCAATATGTGATTACAGTGCGGCATGAGACAAGGCGAGCGCAAATTTTCATTACTGATGCCTAGCTCGCTACTATTTTTTAAAGAATTACATATATTTCCGACAGCATCCACTATTACATTCATGAAGCCACCATCGGTCTGCGATTGGGGCGTGCATACATTCAGGATACAGAGGGTCCGGGTGCTGGTGTACGTCGATTACATGTCTCATCATTGACGTCCACTTGGCAAGTACTAATGCGCCGTCGTCACCACTGGTTTGGGCACACCAATACACGTGCGCGCGAACAGTCTTGACCTATCCGTTGGGAATGCTGGTTTGTGTCGTCTTCCCTGCTACGGACATCTTTCTCCCAATGCCTAGAAATTGGAAAACATACATGCATGGGAAGCTGAGTAACCACACATTTGACATGACGATTTAGTAATGTATTTTCAGTATGTGAAGTCTGCAACACGATGGGTGCACTACGTAGGAAAGCTCTTTGATGGGAAGACGAGACCATTGTGTATGCTTCACGCTGAACACAGATGCCAAAAATGAACTGCTGCATTGTAAACTGTGCGAATAATTATAAGGATTGTCCAGTGTTATATAAGCTTCTGTTTTTCATGATACCCAATCCTCCAAGCAGGCCTGTAGCCAGGGGGGTGACCTGGGGGGCCTGTGACCCCCCGAAATTCTTAGTCTTTCTGGGACCTCCCCTCCTCCATTTAAGGTCTGTTGTCATAGGCGGGCCCCTCCCCAAAACAATACCCTGGCTATGGACCTGCCTACAAGACCACAGATGGAAAATGATGATATGGGGGTTTATATGCACAAGCAACGAAGTGCCTCCGGCATGCCCCGATGCAGGTCTGAGGATTAATTTCAAACACATGTGCAACACATGATGGAACCCTAAGTTAAATCTAAGTTCGAAGTTGCCTTCTTTGCAATACGCCTCTTTCATATTGCAAGCACTTCGGCTGGTATTTGGACCCACTGACTGCGGATTTGTAGACCAGCACTTTGTCTTGACGACACTGAGGCAACACCAGAGATAGCGCTGATGTCAACAATGAGAGCATTGCTAATTAATTCTTGGTGGGAATTTTGCGGATAGCACAGCGGAGCGTCGCAATCCCTTTAGGAGCTGCATACTTCCTATAGTAAAATGTGGTGGCATTCGTTTAGCTCCGCCTCTTGGTAAACATCTGAAACCTTTTGCAGATCTACTCTAAAACATCCCCAAAATCTGCTCAGTCTGCCTATGCTGGTCAAACCTATAAACAAACTTCACCGTGACATACCCACAGGTAAGGGTCTTAACTTCACAAGCCGCCAACCTCACCAACCTCATTGAGAGACGGTCGAGCCGCGACATCACCACTTGCGGCACTTGTTAAGTTTTAACTTCATAGTTTCTGGGGAGCCAGAAAGGCTCTACAGGGAATTTTAGGGAGATGCGTGCAATGCCTACTGTGGTTTTATTTATTGAAGAAAAGCACCGGTACATCCTAAATACTAAACAATTTACATCAATTATTAGCCTATCAAATTTTTCATCTGAAGTATTTGGCATTTTTTTGTAGGTGTTGGCAGGAACAGAGTTCACGTTAAAAATTCTGAAAACATTTTTCAATGTTTGAGGGATTTATATGTGCACGTGGGATCTTCTGGCAGACGTGTAAGTATGCAGGCTGCTCCAGGTGCTCAACACATAGCTTATCATAGTATACCTAACGAACGCGCTCACCATTAAAATACAAAACTTTTTCTGCATACAAGCGGTTTCGCACACATTTCATAAAAAAATGAGGCATAAAGATAAAAACTATACTCTTGTCATTAACAGGGTTATGTAGGGCTCCACGGTCACTCTGAACTCTTTCTACATTAAATGGTTTGTCGCTGCCCCATCACACACCACACCATCGACTAATGCACAAGCTTCTTCAAGCAGAAAAATCACCTTCAAAACAAACTGTGCAATTACTTTGCCTTTTGTGGGGCCTTTGCTTGCAAACACTGCAATAGGCTGGGATTGATGGTCACCGAACGCGAAAAAGGTGATAAACAGTCCATGGTCTGCCAGGTCATCAGTGGCCACTACATCATGTCTGAAATCAATGAAACTACTTGAGGTCATTGACTTTGAGTGAACCGGCATTTCCTTCCTCATCTGCATCTCATCGAAACCAGTATTTCGCGGCGCTCGAACTCGTCCTCGGTGGCCATCTTCTTTTTGAACTCTAGAAAAAATCTTTTGTCAAGCCCACATTTCACTCTCACCACGCTTAGTTACTTTCGCGCTGTTGTAACACAGAGGAGAGGAAGTACATCATTGTCCTGAAGGAAACAGTACGCTGAGGGGCTGCGTATAGGCACCCATCGGTACTGAAGATGGCTGGTTGCTAGATGGAACTGGAGGTTAATGACTTGATGGTTGTGAGGACTGGCGAGACGACAACGTGAAGGGTCGTTGCTGCGGAGTGCCAGCCGGCCCTACATTCTGAGGGAGATCTGGTCTACTTTTAGCTGCATCCACATAGGAACAGTCGTACTCAGCCCCAAATAAGGCCATGCTCAACTCGCGCATTGCGTCGGTTCCAAGCAATGACCGTCCCTTACGCGTCCCATAAAATTCCAGTGGCACGTATTGATCCTTAAAAACCACTTGTCCAATTAAACATCCCAGTATGGGGATGGGCTGTTGTAGATGACGCACTAACGTTCTTGGTGGACGATGAAGCTTAATCTTACGTGTTTTGCTTACATGATTAAATGTTAGTTCATTTAAAATCGACACGTAAGATCCGGTATCATTAAGAAGCTTGAGAGGAGTGCCATTTACCTGGACATCTGCCAAGAGCACGTTGCGGGGACCAGAGTCGCGTGCAAGGCGATCCGGGTCTCAGATCAGGAAGTCCTGCCGAGAAGCGCTCGACAGGACTTTCTGATGGAAAGTTCCCACATGGGTCGATCTGTCTCGTCGATAAAAACGGCCGCTGTGGTAACGTCCGGCAGGTTGTCCACGGCACCAGGGTTGTCCTCAACCCCGCACTGGAAATGATGCTTGCTATTCATTAATAAATGCTGCTGACTGTGCTTGACAACTGCAGCAATCCAGCGCGAAATGCCCCTGCTTCCCACGCAGATGGCACGTCGCGTTTTGTGCCGGGCGGAATTCGCGGGCATAGTCGCACCGGCCACAAAACCAGCACGCGGAGAGGGACCCTCCGCGTGCTGGCATGATGATGATCACGAAACATTTTGATATGGAGGTAGAAATGTTGTGTCGCTACTATACACGATCATCATCATAACGTCCTGCTATTGAAAGGTGAAGAGCGCGTGATTAGAGGCAGTTTGAGAATTAACGTTGCATGTGTCCAGATGCAATTCTTTACTTGCCGATACAACATAATTTTGGCGACGAGGATTTTGCGATCTCGAGCATAGCCGTTGTTGGTTTGTTCGTCCTACGATCTGCACTACGATGAACACCAGCAGCCTTCCGCCGTTACCTTCGTTTCAAGAGAAACCAGGCAAGCCTTCCATACCTTAGAGTCAGTGGCGCTGGATGTTCGAGAATTACCTGATGGTCGTGGACGCTGGTAGGTTCAGCTCCGAACAAAAAAAGGCGTTGATGATCCACGCGTTAGGCACGGAGGGGCAGCGCATTTTCTACACATGGCAGCCAAGTATGCCCGTTTCCATTTCTATGTCTACTACGAGCAGAGCGGACAAAGATGGAAACCAAGGCGAGTCACCATCTACACCGGATGCTTACATTTCTGCAATTTCTACGTTGGAGAAGAGATGTGTCGAGACATACAACCTCGTAGCCGAGAGAAAAAAATTTCGACAGCGAGCCCAAATGCTCGACAAGAGCGTCGAGGAGTTCGTCACAGCCTTAAGAGGTCTTGCCACCACATGCGACTTCGGGACGACTCTGGATGAGGCTCTACGCGAACAACTGGTTGAAAAGGTTCTTCTACCTAAGGTACGAGAACGTCTTCTGCTCGAGGGCTCTGCGCTCAGCTTGAACAGAGCTGTGCTACTGGCTCATCAGGTGGAGCAGAAGAGAAAGGAAAGGCAGCTCATGGATACCAACTAGGCAACTTCTACTCCAGTTCAAGTTGTGCACGCAACCAAGCCAAAGTTGACTGGAAAAACTAGCCAAGCATGTTTAAGCATTTCCAACCAAAGGTCCACCGAACAAAGGGACATGCTACAGATGCGGTCAACACAGCATTGGGCCAATTCATCAAAATGCAAGGCACGGCAGAGAATGCCGAAAATGTCATAAACGCGGACACTTCGAGTCAGTCTGCCGACAAGAAAGAAGTTCACCAAGCAGCACACGCGAGGTGATGATTGACCATGCCGGTGCTGAAGAAAATGCAGCCCAAAGACCACATGTACGGACACCAGTGAAGCATGCTGCGGTGTATGTCACCGTAGATTTTGAGGGGACAGACGTTCCTTTTCTGGTTGACACCGGTTCATCAGTCTCCATCATGTCGTGGTACGTGTGCAAGGCAACTTTTCTGACGAACAAGTCACTGTGAGTTCCAGAACTCAAGTTGCTCGACGATTCCAGGAAATAAATTCCAATTTACGGCTGTATTACGGCTACAGTCTCCTACCGAGAAAGATGCGCACCAATACTTCTGGGTTGCTAAACTCGTGGAACACAAACTTCTTTGCGTTCTGTCTGTCTATGCTAGATCGCAAACTCAACGATGAAGTTTACTCAATCGGTTGCTGATTGGCTGCCTTTTTGGTCACGGGATGTGACGTTGCGATTGAGTTTTTCCCTACGGATTCCGATGGAGTTCGAGCTATGCTGGTGAAATAATGAAGTTCGCGGTGACGTCAAAATGTCGTCACGATTGAGTTTGGCGATGGAGATAACTTTGTAGTGGTCGGAAAGCAAAAGTTGCCAAAGTCAATGAAGATGGCGACGTTCAAGCTCGCGGACGGGGCGGACCGAAGCGAGCTTTCACGGACTATCGCTACGTTTTTTGTGTTCGCCGTTCAAGGTTCGTCAGGGACGTAATCGGGGAATACTGCCTGACGCTCGCTGGTGCTGACATTTGCCGTGGAAGCTTTGGCGGCGTCGCGAGGGGCCCCATATGGTGACCGCCGAGCAGCAAGTGCTCTCCTTGAGCGTTGCTGGCGGCACATTTTGCTGCGACGAAGACGTCACTGTGCGTCGGTGTGCTGCGAGTCGCATTCTTTGGATGCTACAGGAGCGATAATCGATAACCCGGGGCTGACGGTGGGTGGGCTTCGCGCGCCAAGTGAAGACGGAAAGACGACGACCAAGAAGTTCAGCGATGCGAATTCAGCGGTGTTGTCGGTAAGTGCTCAATACGCATTTTCTCAATGCGCTTGCACGAGAGCTCTCGATAGAAAACGGGTGCCTCGTTCACCGCGATGAGTGTCGTGTGAGATAGTCGCGCGGATTCAAGCTTACTTGTGATTGCATGTGTATCATGCAAATGTCTCGGGCCTCAACATATGGAAATTGTTCTGCTGCAGCACGTTGTGTACGTTTTCATTTTATGATTGCAGGTTCAAACTGGTACAGTATCTTGTTCTTTGCTTGTGTTGTCTGAAACGTTTCTGCTGTTTTTGTGCCACACCGGGTAGTTCGCCTCGTCAAGCTGCAAGCCATGCAGCTTGATGTTTTACAGTATATGCCCCATCCCCCACTTTTGTATATAAAGGAAAATAAAGAGATTATAAACTCAATTGACACCTCTTTGCTCTGAAGGCATAATTTTGGGTATTGTGCAAGACAAGTAGAATATCTTCACTTTTTTTTCAACTTTTTTATTATTACATTTTCAGCCTTTTTGGGATGCTATGCAACTACTATCTCCAGAGGCTGCATTAGCATATGAAATTTCTATCTAGTCTTGATGTACTTTTGGACAACCGAGAAGGTTATGAAACATTCATGTCAGATACCGCCTCACTGTTGTGTGCAGGTGACAGCGACAAAACCCTGAAGCCATGCTTGCACACCAATTCCTCGCAACACCAATGGATGCTCTGCTGTTTTGAGGCCAAGCTTAACAAAAAGCATTGCTTAGGATTCTGTCATAGAGCAGTGAATAGGATGCTGAAAAGCAGGTTCCGGTGGTTCCAAAGGTGCTATACACAGCAACATCATTTGACTTTCTGCACAATGCGGGCTTGTATAGCTCTATTTTGGGGCCTCTCCCTTGAGCCCCAAGAGCCCGACCCCGAGGACGGTGTAAGCTTTGACAGCAGAGGACACGCTGTGCAGTGCTGAAAATCTGAGAGGTGGCCGCCTCTGCAGGTATGTGCTGCCTACCAGGGTCTCCCTGCTCAAACTTGAACCCTGGCAGCTGTTGAGGCTACTACAAGCTTTGTCTCTCGTCACATCTGCGAAATATACTTGTGTGTATCCGCTTGCAATGTTTTGTCGTACTTTGTAAATTGCTGATGTTTCTGAAAAAGCTTTTTAACACAATGTTTTTGGCTGGGTAACCTTGCAAAAATGCAAACCGCATAAGCGAAACGTCGAGGCATTACAATAGAGAATAAAAGAGGGCCTCCTCATGGGTGGCATCTTGTTTCCCATTGACTGCATAAGCATTCTGGCTCTAACAGTATATTGTTCCAAGCATAGAGGAAGAAAAGGTGAAGAAATAACTGTGGTTGCTGGTATCTGGACGATCGAACTTGCACCGCCGTGTCACCGTTAATTGTGAAATTTCTGGTTCCCTGTATATGAAATATACATCGACACCTGAAGTCGAGATACTAGTCCCGGCACATAAACAATTGCACCGAGATTTCCCGACCCAAAATTTGTATTCGATGTATGACAATTTTGTCGGGTATGACCAAGGTAGTGCTGCAAACCTTTTTTCCATGCTATACTGAAATCATGACAGACGCAAAATGGTGCCTAGGGAGCATGTTTTATTGTGCATGGAAATTCTGCACCCCCATGAGGGGCAGCCTGAGTGTGGTCAGTGAAGATGACTGCTGGGTATCTGCAGCTGCTTGTCCCTCCACAGCCTGCAAACAAAGTACACGAAAAGGGTGAATGTTGATAAAAACAAGCATTTTTAAAGACTATGTTACAGAAATTGCATAGAACAAGAGAATCCCAGGGGTGAGTGAGCACTAGTGTATGGCATACCACTGCTTTTATCTTTTAGAACTCATATGCAGTGCTGGAAATATCAAGAATGCGAGACTCCTGAAAGACAATTTGTTTATGCGGGCACCTTCCTAACCAAGGAACTGCTCACACCAGCACACTCATGCTGTGGGTCTTCCAGTACAACACACAACCTATGAAGCAAGCAGCCTTGAGCAATGTGAACCTAGCATGATCCAATTACTTTGCAGCAGACAGGCCTGCTCTGTCCATCACATGAAAAATGGAAAGCGGAAAGTTAGAAATCACTCACTTCGAAACACAACACAAGGTCCAAAAATGAGGAGCGAAAACAGAAGAGTCCTGCATTCACTTTCCTTTATGCTATAACTGTCTGTCATAACTGATTCCCAATGACAAGTTAACTGTTGTTCCCGTCAATGTTTTTGGTGCTGTGGAAGTCCAGCTCTTCCGCATTGCATTGAGCAAACAACAAAGACTGTGAGCCCAAGCTGCTGGGTGATTTCAGATAAGATCGACCAAAGGATGGCTAGTCGACATTTTCAAATCAACTGATGTTTTTATATGTTATTGTCTAGTGTCTGGTATGAACGAATCCAAACTTAGTTTTGACTAGAAAAAATACTTGGGGACAGGAAAAATCGTAAGGCATGAGGTGGTGGACAGTTGCATTAACGCGCACTGATGGAGGGGGCCCGTTTGAGAGTGAATAACTGAAGCGATAACATTAGGAGAACTCTAATACGTTTTAGGCACAAACTATGGGTATAGCTTGCTTGTAATATAAAGTAATCATATTTATTTAAAATTTATTTATTTCTCTAAAAATTGACAAACATGCCTGCTGGAACGACAAATGGCAAACTTTGGAGGTCTGTATCTCATGAAATAATTTAATCATTATGATATAATTTGCAGATATTATTCTACTAATATATAGCTAATATTTAAAAAATAACTAAGGTATCTGTGTGATACAATAGTTAGGATATATTTAGTCAAACATGGAAAAAAAATTAAACAGAAAAATTCCGATGCGAATAAAAAAAAACACCACCCTCGATTTTTTTTAAATTTAGGTAACCTGTTATACTCTATTTCGGCATTCATTTCCATTAAAAACATGTTGCATCATTTTATTGAGAAAGAAGATACAACTCCCCAAAGTAGGGTCCTTTTTCAAAGCCAAAACTTAGCAGTGTTTTATACAAGAACTGACTCTGAGTTCCAGTTTCATGAAACCAACACGCATCTTTCATATATTTTTATTCAGATGAGGCCAATGATAACTAAAGAAATCGTTCACACACTTAAATTAAGGAGAAACTACTGTGTACAAAGAGGTATCATATTACGGACTAGTGATCAGAGAAAAGATCATGCAGCCATCGGCCACTAGGAACTTTGTTTACTTTATTCTCCTGCAACACTATATGCTATTCCCTCTTCCGCTCTACCTTCATCTCTCTCTCTCTCTCTCTCTCATATATCCCTGATATATATCCAGAACAAAAACATGTTCAAGCATTCCCTTTCTGCGTGGTAGTGTTCTGTGGCCAGCAAAAATCATTTCCTCGCTAAGCTCACGATTATGGCAAAATAGTTGCCGGAAACCGCAGACGACACTCGTCGCTAGTTCTGGCAAAACGGCCGATACAATCTTTTTTTCGCATTTCCCTGCTCGCTGTCAAGGACAAGGGGGTTCGCTTCAACCAGCAAAACATGGCCGCGGACGCCTGTTTACTGAGCAGTCATGCCTGTCGCCATCTCACTCGCTGGCGTCACGGGCGATAATATCAGGCACAAAGGGGCACACCAACCGGCAGCATTATCCCCAAATACTCGAGCCTCGCGTAAATACATAGAGTGTAAACGCTGTCGCCATGTTATCGTAGTAAGATTGCCCCCCCCCCCTCCCCCAACGGGGGACTGCAGTACGCGACGGCGTACTAACAACGGCGACGATATCGACATCGCGGGCTCCGAATTTTCCCATAGTTCTACTCCACGGGCATTTCTCGAAACGCTTGATATCGTGTACGCCCGCCTGGAAGGATTTCAGGCGCGTAGTTAAGATAAGGCGGTTCTCCGCGGCAAAAGAGAGCAATTTCACAAAAGCTTAAAAGCGGCGGCGACGCATGTGCGGTGAACGCTTGTAGTTTTGGTGTAGACAGGGTGTGTGTGTTCTCGTTGTTGACACCAGCCGGCGATAAGGCATTGCAGGCGGTAGCTCAGTACAGCAAGGGCTAATCCGAGTGACCATCAACGTAACCCCATCGCCAACCCCTCGCGAACCGGTCGCCGACATGGCTCAGGCTGTGTCATGAACCACGTGGTAGAAGCTCGGGTGTTTTCATATCAGCGCGTGGAGGGACGACAGTGCGATTCCGGAAAGTCTTTTTCGAAGACCGCTGACCACAATTTTTTGTCTGGAGACTTCCCCTCTTTCTTCCTTTGACGTGGATCAAGCTTTGCCGACAGCCTCAGTTGTGACCTCTCTTTTCAAATGTATGTTTGCAGTGAGTGAGCTCCTCAGCCTCGGACTTGTCACTTGTGCACCCAGTAGTTCTTTCACTTGGCAATTATATGCCATCAGTTGGGGTTTAATTTCTATTATTTATGTATACGTTATGAAGACGTCCTGGATCTCCGAACGAGTGTTTTGTGCAGATTACTTTTGCAAACACAAAAAGACTATACCAAAGCAGCGGAATTTTCGAAGTGTTGGCAAGTTGGACCTAAACTCGTTGAAGCAAATTCTTCCGCCTGACTGTTCCACCAAAGTGAGTGCGACGGACTACCTGTGCTACCATTGCTTCATGCACATCACTAAGGAGATCTCGATGCGAAGCTCAGAGCAGTGCCCTGACATATTTGTGCCAGCTGAAGAAGCAATTGAAGATCTAAATCGCAGCATACTACCTACAGATGTGTCGCCGCTGAGACAACCAAGCGTCGTAAGAAGTCGGGACAGCCCTGCCTATGTCAAGAGAAAGCAGACAGAACTGGAGCAGGTTGCTGTCAAGAATATACGCTCAAGGCTATGTATTGCGTACGACAGGGACGCACCATCGGGGTCATCCGAACCAACATGCTCCACATGCACTGAGTGGGTGGACAACTTTCGGCAGGCCTTTGAAACCGCCACCTCTCTCCGGGAACGTTGTCAACTGCTTACACTCCTGCCGTCAACACTGACGAAGAATGAGGTTCAAAAGATGATTCCACAGGCCTCAATGTACCTCATCAGTAAATCCCGAAAACTCAAGGAAAAGCATGGCGTGTGGTATGAGCCGGATCCTTACACGAGGTGCAAGGTGAGCCCTGAGAACCTGTCTGCTGCCCTAGAGTACTTCACGAAAGACGAGCTACAATGTTTGCGCCAATGTCCCAACCAGAAGGACGTCATCTCTGTCATGCTCAACGGAGAGAAAACGTTCGTGCCAAAGCGCTTCATGACACGCTCAATATGAGAGGCCTTCCGTATATACAAAGACAAGCATCCCGATTCCGGCATTGGGCTAACGAAATTTTATTCGTTGCGCCCTAGATGGGTCCAATGTATTCCACACCAGGAAGTGTGCGTTTGTGTGCGCTGCGCCAATTATTATCTTTGTATTGCCGCTCTAGAGAACGTTACAAGCTCAACATTCAACACTGGTGAAATGAACTCGGCATTTCTGTGCGACACAGCAACAGAACTGTGCCTTCAAGGAGACTGTGATCACTGCCCAAAAGGCCAGTTTCTTACACTCTAGGAACTTGATATCCCAGAGGATGAAGATATTGTGCTTGCAACATGGGAGTCCGGCGACCTTGTGAAAAAAACTTTGGAACCTGAGACTTTCCTAAAAGTCATCCAAGTGACGGTTGGAAGTTGGGTACTTCACAACCATATCCGGCAAACGCAAGGTAAAGCGATCTACGATGAAAAACAGTGCATGCAACGCGGGAGCATTGTCTTTCATTTTGACTTTGCTGAAAACTGGACCATCGTGCTTCCTGACGAAGCGCAAGCATATCACTGGAAAAAAAAACAAGTTTCGATATTTACATGTGTAGTGACGACAAGAAGATCTACAAACAGCTTTGCCATCATCAGTGAGGACCTGTGTCACGACGCCGCTCACGCTTGCTTGGCTCTAGAAAAAGTGAAGGAGTGGGTTGAAGACAATGTTGCGGTATACTCGTACGTGACGTACGTAAGTGACGGCGCCGCCAGTCATTTCAAGAATCGCTACCAGCTTCACCAATTTGCAAAGGACGATTGCCCACAAGCCCAGTGGTTATTTTCTGCATCTGGACATGCGAAAAATGCATGTGACGGAGTTGGCGGACTCGTGAAGCACCAGGCCACGCTGAACAACCTGAGAGAACGTTCAGTAAGCGCAATTCAGACGGCCAGGACAATGCTGAGCGTTCTATCAAAGAAACTGAAAGGCGTGCATCTTGTATATCTGGACAAAAATGAGGTTGTTCGGTATCGTGAACAAAAAAAAAAAGAGGAGTGGCTGACGGTGCGCGCCTTCCCTGGCATTCAGTCTTGGCACGCGTGGCGGCTCAGCAAGTCATCAACAGAAGGGACCTGTGACGTATATGTAGCACGGACAGTCGGATCTGCTTGGAAGCAACTTTATTAAATGGGTACAGCGAGGAAAACCTTAGCGTAAAGTGCCGAATTTGATTTCCCAAGGACTGCTCATTTTGAATGCAGGGACATCTTATTTATCACATTTTTCTTCACGGGGTATTTAACCTACTGTTTTTGTTGGTGGTTACTAATAATTTTTATCTGATCACTATAAAAAAAATCCCAAAATGTTATCCTCGAGCAGGATAAAATATATCGGCTTGCCACGATTCATTCATACACCGAGAGCATCGAAGCTGCTCCAGTTAGGCACTATGGCATCCGTCACCTGAAATTGTTTGTAATCGTAAATACACAGCCAACCTAAATATCTTACTATTATATCTTTGTTTTTGTGTGTGGAAGTAAAGTTATTTATTTTACTCTAGATGTAAAATATACCGGAAGGTACAACTTCACACTGCATCATCTTTTCTCAAATCATTAGTCTCTAATATGATACCACTTTGTACGCTTATGTAAAATGCTGTATATAGTTTCTCCTCCCTTTTACTGTGTGACCGATCGCTCTTTTTATCAATGACCTCATCTGAATAAATGTATATAAAAGATTTGTGCAAGTTTCATGAAACTGGAACTCAGAGTCACTTCTTGTATAGGACACTGCTAAGTGTAGGCTTTGAAAAAGGACCCTACTTTGGGGAGTTGTTTCTTCTTTCACAGTGCAATGATGCAACATGTTTTTAACAGAAATGAATGCCGAAATAGAGTATAACAGGGTACCCAAATTTAAAAAAAATCGAAGGTGTTTTTTTATTTGCATTGGAATTTTTCTTTGATTTTTTTCCCATGTTTGCCTAAATATATTGTAACTATTGTGTCACTCAGATACCTTATTTATTTTTTCAATAATAGCCATATATTAGTAAAATAATGTCTGCAAGTTATGTAATAATGATTAAATTATTTCATGAGATACAGATTTCCAAAGTTTGCCATTTGTCGTTCGAGCAGGCATGTTTGGCAATTTTTGAAAACTAAATAAATTTTTAATAAATATTATTACTTTATATTACAAGCAAGTTGTACCCATAGTTTGTTTGTAAAAAGTTTTAAAATTCTCCTAATTTTATTGTTTTAATTATTCACTTTCAAACTTGCCCCCTCCATCAGTGCGCGTTATTGCAACTGTCCACCTCTCCCTGCCTTACGATTTTTCTTGTCTCCAAATTTTTTTTCTGGTCAAAACTAAGTGTGGATTCGTTTATACCAGACACCAGACAATGTCATATAAAAACATCAGTTGATTTAAAAATGTCGACCAGCCACCCTTTGGTCGATCTTATCTGAAATCACCCTGCTCTGGATGTAACTGAATAAAGCAAGGACGAAGAAACTTGGCCTGGAATAATTCATTAGTGCCATATGACACAGGTTTTCTTTCCACGGTTCTCCAAATAATGCTTGCCAGCCAATTTTAGACCTTGACTGCACTTCTCTACATCTAGGGCACTCATGCTGTAATGTTGGGTGCCCAGCAGCATGTGCAATGCAACAAGCTGCTGCCACTGAGTGGGCGAGAAATCCTAAACAGTGCAGCTGGGGGCAGTTCAGGCCCTCACCATCCAGGGTGGCAGTGTACAGCTGCAGCTGAAAAAGATTAGCACAAGTGACCGATGACCGGAGTAGCAAAATTGCGACAGGCAGCGCTATTCCCGAGCGCGCCGATAGCAAGTGCCAGTCATGTTCCATGTCTCAACATTGGTGGCTGCCAGAAAATTGAGGGACAAGATAGCTTTCGGAATGCAAGCTTTAGGATGGGCTGCTTTGTGCCGGCCACCACCGTGTGTCGCGATTTTGCTGCTCCGGTCGTTGGTCGCTTGTGCTTTTCTTTTTCCGCTGCAGCTCTGCCTGATGACTGGTGCACAGCTGACATGACACAGTTTCAGTAGCATGCATACATGGTTTGCAGGTAATGTCATGTCAGTATAAAAGACAAGACCTTTGACCCCGCAGGGGGCACCTGTGAAAGCAGGTGTTTGGAGAGTGGCGTCTCCACGGACCCCGAGCCATGCGGGTTCGCCCGCCCACTCTGACTGTGCGTGGCTTTCCGGTGTCTGGGGAAAAGGGCATCCTGGTGGTTGAGCCAAGCCCGGGGTAGGTTCGGACCCTTCGGGGCCCCCCGGGCGAGGCAATACACCACTTCGGCCCCCGCTTCTCATAGACGGGGGTCCTGGTAAGACCCGGCCAGGATGATTCAGTCTAGTCGCCACTTCTACTATCCCCTCTCTACTTTCACCCTTGTCTGCTCCTCCTTTTTACTCTTCTTATTCCTCTTCTTTCCTTTTTCAACTCCTTTGGCGGCAAGGGCTAACCTTGGGTGGCGAAAGACCTCTTGTCCAAAACCACACTTGGTTATAGAGACTGGGCAGCACTAATAGAGTAACGTCTTCAGCCAAGCCCATCTTGTTATGAAGCGTTACCTATTCCCTTCTTGGGCTCGGTGGTGGGCGGTGCACCACAGTTTCCGAACACCATTCCCCTCTTATGGGTTCCAAGCTGATACAACCTGATCGGCCTCCGAAAAGAGGCCGGACCGAAGCACTTTCAACATTTCTAAAACAAGACAACTCAGAAGACCACTTTACAAGATTTTTCGTCTTACACTCTGACGACACTTCTAAGCCGCTGTCAAAACTATCTCCATTCTTTGTCGCCAAAACTCTCCAAAACACGCTCGGGGCAAAATATGAAGCAAAGAAGCTTTTTTCCGGTGACCTTCTTGTCGAGATTCATGAAAGATATCAGGCAACTGCTTTGCTTAATCTGAAAATGATACATGACCTCAAAGTCACTGCATCTGCACACCGTACGTTGAACACCATTCGCGGTGTGATATCAGAGGATGGTCTTATAACCAGTTCTGAAGAGTAAATCGTGGAGGGTCTAAGCACTCAAGGTGTCGTGGCCGCAAAACAAATTAAAATTCGTAAGGATGGTGAGGAACGACCCACCAAACACGTGATACTAACATTCGAGAAAAACTCGCTGCCCCCTATTGTAAAGGCGGGTTACATCAACTGCAAAGTGCGGCCATATGTCCCGAACCCGCTGCGCTGCTTTCGCTGCCAGCGGTACGGTCATGGTTCACGAGCGTGCCGTGGTCGTGAGACCTGTGCCAGGTGCAGCGGAACTGACCATACCGCTGATGACTGCAACCTTGACTATAAATGTGCAAACTGCAACGCCGACCATCCTGCCTACTCTCGATCATGTAACCACTTTAAAAAGGAAAAAGAAATACTTGCTCTCAAGGTGAAAGAAAACATTTCGTACCAGGATGCAAAGCGCCGCCTCTCTGCTTTCCAGAGAGGCTCTTTTGCCGAGGCGGTGTCCAGCAGAGGACCTGCACCGTCTAAGGTATCGGTGGCGACCCAGGTGTCTTTTTCAGACCACGGGAAGCCACTGCAGTCCTCTACGCCCAGGCTGAAGCTTGCGCTTCCTGGGCATTCTATCTCAGCTGCGAAAGCAGCAGATCCAACTAGTCGCACCAAGGACATAGGTGCCGCAGCAGCAACGGAGGTCGCGTCTTCGTCCCTGCCTCCTGGTCCCTCCCCTCAGGCAACGGAGCGAGTGTCTCGCTCCTCCTCCCCGGGGAGAACTTCCCCGTCTAGGAGGCAGCACGTGCCACGTGCAACCGACGATACCGGCGGGACTGCGAGCCGACCTAGCACGTCGACCGCTGCCCCATCAGGTCAATGCAGGGGCCGTGGGTTGCCCTTACGATCCGTAGACAGCTCCAAGGCCTCCGGTAGGCCTGCCAAGAAGTCCCTAGAAGCAGAAAAAACTGTAGAGGCAGGCGACCTTTCTGCCCCAGAGCCAGAACCAGAGGATATGGAGTGGCAGACCCAGAAACCAAAACATAAAGGGAAAACTCCAGTTTTCCCTCCTAAATGAAGCATCACATACATCACCCCTTTTTTCTATCACTCCTCTGATAGTTAAATTTCTATAAAGAATGACGGCGATCATCCAGTGGAATTGCCGAGGTCTACTGAGGAACTTCAATGATATTGAGTTCCTCCTGGAGCAACACCGCCCACAAGCTTTATGTTTACAAGAAACACATCTCAGTTCAAAGCATACTAACTTTCTAAGACGCTACCATATTTTTAGAAAAGACCGAGAGGATGCGTGTATTTCTGCAGGAGGAGTTGCAGTGGTTGTCCCAAAGCACCTTCCCTGTTCCGAAATCGCTCTTAATACTGCGCTAGAGGCAGTAGCGGTGCGTCTCCTCCTTCACAAAGTAGTGACTGTTTGTTCCTTGTACATTCCTCCCCCGCAGGGGGCACCTGTGAAAGCAGGTGTTTGGAGAGTGGCGTCTCCACGGACCCCGAGCCCCGCAGGGGGCACCTGCACCTTAGGTGCTAGGTGCTTGGTGAGTAGCGTCACCACGGACCCCAGCCACATAGGCGACACCACAGACCCTGAGTAAAAAGTGGCTAAGACCCACCCACGTCTGGCTGTGCGTGGCGAGCCCGTGTCCGAGGAAAAGGGCATCCTGGTGGTTGAGCCGAGCCCGGGGTAGGTTTGGACCCTTCGGGGCCCCCCGGGTGAGGCAATACACCACTTCGGCCCCCGCTTCTCGTAGACGGGAGTCCTGGTAAGGCCCGGCCAGGATGATTCAGTCTAGTCGCCTTTTCTTCTACTATCCCCTCCGATCTTTCACTTTTACCTATCCTGTTTCCTTCATTTCTTTCTCATTTCTCTTGCTCCTTTTTCTCCCTTCTTTGGCGGCAAGGGCTAACCTTGGGTGGCGACAGATACCTTTCTTGAACCACACCTGGTTATAGTTACTGGGTAGCACTGGTAGTGTAGCATACCCAGCCAAGCCATACTTGCTATGGGGTGCTACCTACCCCCTTGTTGGGCTCGGTGGTGGGCGGTGCGCCACAGTTTCTGAAAACCTCCCCACTTTTATGGGTTCCAAGTCAAACCAACCTGATCGGCCTCTGAAAAGAGGCCGCACCGAAGTTATCATCCCAGACAAGACTCCATGTTTTCGTTCCAATTACCCAAAGTTTTTGGTTATGCACTCCGAAAGTGACAAACAGCTCTCAAAATTATCACCCTTCCTTGTTGCAAAAGTACTGGAAAGTGTTGTGGGAAAGAGCTTCAAAGCCAAAAAAATGTCTTCTGGTGACCTTCTGGTGGAAATTGAAACCAGCATGCAGAGTGCGGCCCTCCTTGCACTGAGTACAATGTCCGACCATAAGGTGTCAGTCACGCCACATCGCACACTAAATACGATCCAAGGAGTAATCTCTGAGGAGGACCTTCTAGAGACAACAGACACTGAAATTGCTGAAGGTCTTTCTGACCAAGGAGTCGTGGCCGCAAGACGTATTTGCATGCGACGTGACGGGCAGGAAATAAGAACAAAACACATCGTTCTAACATTTGAAGCCGCCACACTTCCTGAAGCTGTCAAGGCCGGATACCTCCACTGCAGGGTTCGGCCGTATATCCCTAACCCCCGAAGATGCTTTCAGTGTCACAGGTACGGACATGGCTCCCAGAACTGTCGCGGGAAAGCCACATGTGCGAAATGCAGTAAAACTGATCATAAGACAGACTCTTGCACAAACAGCGCACACTGCGCAAACTGCAACGAGGCCCACCCGGCATACTCCAGATCATGTAGAGTATGGAAAGATGAGAAAGAAATACTGACTCTAAAAGTAAAAGAAAACTTGTCATACCTGGAGGCACGCCGTCGTTTTGCTTGCTTGCGAAAGGGCGGCTACGCGCAGGTGGTGCAGCGGGGACATGCACCACTGAAGGTTGCAGTGGCTACCCAGACGTCCTTTCTGGACTACTGGAAGCCACTGCAGTCCCCCACGCCCAAGCTTAAAATCGCGCTGCCCGGGCGTGCAGTATCGGCTGGGGGGTCTACTGCCTCCTCCAGCCAGACGACCACTCCTCCCGCTCTCACGGGACAGCAGTCTGTCCCAGTTAGTGGGGAGGGAGCACAGACGGCATCCCCTTCACAGGTTGGGTCGGCAACAACCAAGCCTGTCCGTAGCCCGCGATCCCCTTCAAGGGAGAGGGGCCCACGCTCTCACGAGAAGACATCCTCATCCAAGGACCGGCACAGTTCCTGTGCCACTCCAACACCCAAAGGGCAGGAACAGGAGGTTTCTGGCACCTCCCTGCCTGGCACCTCCACCGCCTCTTTGGCTGGAGGTGGACGTGGTCGACGGCTGGCTCCTCGTGGCCAGAGCCTTTCCATACCATCTGGGAAGGTCTCGCCACAGGACCCAGAACCTATGGATGAAAGTACCCAAGCCTCCTCTCATGCGTCTGACACAGACGACATAGAGTGGCAGACTCCCAAGGCCCGCCATAAAAGTAAAAAACAAGTAACACCCCCGAAGTAAGAATCTCCAACACATGGGTGCAACATTTCTCCAATGGAATTGCAGGGGACTACCTACTAACCTCGACGATGTTGAATATCTTATGCAGGAACACAAACCTGCAGCCCTGTGTTTACAAGAAACACATTTAAATGCCACACATACCAACTTCCTCCGAATTTTTACTGTCTTTCGGAAGGACCGCCTGAATGCTACCATTTCATCTGGAGGAGTAGCGATAGTAGTTCCAAGGCTGGCTGCTTGTATGGCCATACCCTTGCACACTCCTTTAGAAGCAGTGGCAGTGCGTGTTCTAGTACATAAAGCCATTTCTGTTTGTTCAATATATTTATCACCCTCACAAGCTGTAACAAGTGCAGAACTTCACTCTCTTTTAGATCAACTTCCAAAGCCCTTTCTTTTGATGGGGGATTTTAATGCCCACAATATACCCTTTGGGGTGGGAATCTATCTGATGTTCGCGGTAAAATAATCGAATTGGTTTTAACTTCTCGAAGCCTTTGCCTTTTTAATACTGGTACTTCAACTTACTTTAGCGCCTCATCCTTATCATCGACTTCCATCGACCTCTCCATTGGTAGTGCCTCGTTGCTGCCTGACTTCTCATGGAGTGTAGATCAGAATCCCTATGGTAGCGATCACTTTCCCATTGTTTTAAAAAGCACAGTCTCTTTTAAGTCATTACAAACTCGAACTCTGCGTTGGAAGTTGGAAAAGGCTGACTGGGCCACTTTTAAAAAGGAGTCAGAGTTGCATCCAGATACATTAGCTAGCTTAGATGTTAATGAAGCCTGTGAAGTTGTGACTAATGTAATTGTCCAAGCAGCACAGTGCTCTATTCCCAAAACGTCAGGACGCTTACCATCAAAACCAAAGCCTTGGTGGAATGAGGAGTGTAGCCTAGCTCGTAAGCGGCAAAACTGTGCATGGACAATAGTGCGCCGTTACCCAACAGTTGAAAATGTCATTAAGTTTAAAAAGCTACGTGCTAAGGCCCGCAATGTAAGACGCCAATCTAAAAAAACCACGTGGATGTTGTATGCTTCTTCAGTCAACAGTTCCACAGGCATAAAAGTCGTATGGGACAGGGTTCATAGAATTAGAGGGGATTACCGTGCATTTACTATCCCTCTCTTCACATTGGATGGCAGCAGTGTTCCCACACTAAAACAGCAGGCAAATATTCTAGGTGAACACTTCAAGTCTGTCTCGGGATCTGAGCATTATTCAGACACCTTTCTAAAATACAAGGCTGCCAAAGAGAAAGTACCAATAAAATGTACCGGTGGTTCTAACGAGGCTTATAATCAACCATTTACCCTTGTGGAACTGATGATTGCCCTTGACAAGGGAAAGAACTCGTCCCCGGGACCAGACCTTATTCATTACAGTATGCTTCAGCATTTACATCCTGCAACATTAGATACCATCCTATTTTTTTTTAACTCTGTATGGAAAAGTGGAACTTATCCCAATTTCTGGAAAAGGGCAATTGTGATTCCTTTGCTAAAGCCTGGAAAGGATCCATCATTACCCTCCAGTCGACCAATCGCACTCACCAGTTCCCTGGGAAAAACGTTTGAACGAATGGTGACCTCTAGATTGGTGTATTTGTTAGAGCAGGAAAACTTCTTCGACAAATTTCAATGTGGGTATAGGACAGGGCGATCAACTGTTGATCACCTTGTTCGCCTAGAAAAAACGGTCAGGGATGCCTTTGTTAACAGACAACATTGTCTATCTGTGTTTTTCGATATTGAGAAGGCATATGATACCACATGGCGGTACGGAATTTTAAGTGATTTAGTTTCAGCTGGAATTCGTGGGAAAATGCTAGCTCTTATCAAGAGCTTCCTCGATGAGCGCTCGTTCCAGGTGAGGTTGGGCACGACACTTTCTGAAACGTTTGTCCAGGAGAATGGTGTTCCCCAAGGGTCAGTGCTGAGTGTTATTTTGTTTCTGATCAAAATGAACTCTCTTAGACAGGTTCTTCCCCGATCTCTCTCCTATGCACTTTATGTTGATGATGTGCAAATATCCTGCTCTTCGTGTAATTCAGCTATCTGTGAACGCCAAGTTCAACTAGGTATTAATGGAATGACACGTTGGGCAGATGAGAATGGTTTCCGTTTTTCAGCAGAAAAGACAGTCTGTGTTCTGTTTTCTCTTCGAAGGGGTATCATCACAGAACCCACTCTAACTTTAAGAGGTCAGACCCTAAACGTACATCCTGAGCATAAATTTTTAGGGGTTATTTTTGATAAGAAACTTAGCTTCCGTAGTCACATCTTGCAACTAAAAAAGAAATGCCTGCTAGCATTGAATATTTTAAAAGTTCTTTCGCACAAGTCCTGGGGTAGTGACAGAAGGTGCCTGCTCCGTTTGTATCAGTGCCTTGTTCGATCGAAATTAGATTACGGTTGCATGGTGTACGGCTCGGCACGGCCGTCTCTTCTTCGGATCTTGGATCCTGTCCACCACCTGGGACTACGACTTGCAACGGGGGCTTTCCGGACCTCTCCAGTTCCCAGTCTCTACGCTGAATCTAATGAATACTCTCTCGGAAAAAGACGTCTGTTCTTGGGCTTTCAATATCATTTAAGAGTTCGCTCTATACCTCAACATCCTGCACTCGAAGTGTTTCTGGACACGCGGTATGAAAGGACGTACCAGAACAAACCTTCTGTTATACCTCCTTTTCCTCTGCGCCTTAAATCCGAGGCCAAGAATTTTGCAATAGACTTATCGAGCCCGGTAGCAGTGTTGCCCAGCCCAGTTGCACCCTGGAACATCACACCTATTCCAATTAATTTTTCTCTTTCCAAGTATGACAAGAAGAATGTACCAGCAGAAGATCTTAGGCAAGAGTTCTTCCAAATCTCTGAAAACTACAAAAACTTTGTACAGTTTTACACGGATGGAACGAAGGGGAGCAACAGTGTAGGAAGTGCTGTAGTCGGGCCGTCATGCAGTATTGTAACGCGGCTCAGCAACCAAGCCATCTTTTCTGCAGAGTCATATGCCCTACTGGTAGCTGTGGACACTATCATCAAAAGAAATATCAAGGCTGCCATAATTTTCTCAGATTCCCTCAGTGCACTCCGTGCACTTGCATCCCTAGATAGATCAAAAGATGCTTTTATTCTGCAAATAAGTAACAAGATTGTAGCTGCCACAAACTCCAACATCACCATTAATTTCTGTTGGGTCCCTAGCCACGTCGGTATAGTTGGAAATGAGGAGGCCGATAAAGCCGCTAGAACATGTCGGGACATAGACACAGAGGTTACCTGCATCCCATACCTAGATTACAGGGCATCATTGAAAAAGTCGATTAAAAAGAAGTGGCAGGAGGAATGGGACACTGAAGTCCACAATAAGCTCCATTCTGTGAAACCTCTTCTTTCTGAGTGGGCCAGTTGCTGACATAACGAGCGCTTTTATGAAGTTGTTCTCTGTCGCCTGAGAATTGGTCACACTCAACTCACACATGGCTTCCTTCTGCGAGCAGAGAATGCTCCAATGTGTGAAGAATGTGATGAAACACTCCGTCTTGCACATTCTCATTCAATGTCCGAAATATCATGAGGAGCGTCGCACCAACTTTTCACGGTTTTTTAAAGAACAGATCCCATTCCACCCAGCCCTTTTGCTGGGAGAGGAGCCTCTTGTTCCTCACAACCAAGTTTTTAACTTCCTAAACAGTATTGGCCTATTACAGCGCATTTAAGTTAGTGAATTTTCTTTGTATTGTCTGCATTTCATGAAAGATTTTAAATTCTCATATTATGCCTCACCTTTAACTAAATAGCACCGCAGTGTTTTCTTCTATCATTGTTCTGGCGCACTATGGCCTTAGCAGCCGCTGCGCCATTAAAACCCAAAATCAATCAATCAATCAATGTACATTCCTCCTTCTTTTACTTTTTCGACAAACGATTTTAATGATCTTTTACTCCAACTCCCGGAGCCCTTTCTTTTACTTGGAGATTTTAATGCCCACAACTGTCTATGGGGTAGCGACCACGTTGACGCCCGTGGTCGAATGATTGAGTCAATTTTAATGTCGCATGCACTTTGCCTTTTTAACACTGGAGAACCGACCTATTTTAGCCCATCATCATTATCGTCCTCATGTATTGATCTTTCCATCGGTAGTGCATCCATTTTTACTTCTTTTACGTGGGCAGCAGGCACTAACCCATATGGAAGCGATCATTTTCCTATTTTCTTAAAGAACACCATTCCTCCAAAATGCATGCCAACGCGAACTGTCCGTTGGAAGTCTGAGAAAGCGAATTGGTCTCTTTTCACTGAAGTGACACAACTTGCATGCACGTCACTTGATGAACTTTCTGTCGACCAAGTTACAGAGTTGCTAAGTAATTTTATTCTTCAAGCTGCAGGGCTTGCTATTTCTAGGACTTCTACGCATCTCCCGCGGCGGCCCAAGCCGTGGTGGAATGAAGAGTGTACTGAGTCACGGAAAAAACAAAACAGAGCCTGGGGTATCTTTCGACGTTACCCCACGCAAAGCAACCTCCGCTGCTTTAAGCAAATGAAAGCTCGGGCAAGGTACATCCGACAACAATCAAAGCGTAAAAACTTCCAGGAGTATGCCTCTTCCATTAATAGTAGTGCAACAGTCAAAGAAGTCTGGGACAAAGTTCATCGCATTAAAGGGAGATATCATGCCTTCTCAGTCCCACTCCTCTCCTGCAATGGCGTTTTTCCGGAAAGTCTAAAGGAGCAAGCGGATCTTCTCGGTGAGCATTTTGCTCTTGTATCGAGCTCCGAACATTATTCATCTACATTTCTCGCATACAAAGCACGTGCAGAATCACATGCTGTGAAGACTGCAGGTGCCGCCCATGAAGACTACAATCTACCTCTTACGATGCGTGAACTCGAAATGGTCCTTCACTTAACTAAGCCTTCAGCTGCAGGACCTGATGGCATACACTACCAGATGTTAACACACCTTCATCCTTCTACATTATTTCTTATTCTGTACCTTTTTAATCGCATATGGCACGAGGGCAAATTTCCTTCGGCATGGAAAGTAGCCACGGTTGTTCCTCTTTTAAAACCTGGTAAGGACCCTTCCTCTGCGTCAAGCTATCGCCCTATCTCCCTTACTAGCTGTTTGAGCAAGACTTTTGAGCGTATTGTGAACAAAAGACTTATGTACTATTTAGAAAAAGAGAACATATTGGATAGGAATCAATGTGGGTTTCGTTCCTATCGTTCTACAGTTGACCATTTGGTTCGTCTTGAGACCGTAATTCGTGAAGCTTACGTGAACAGACAGTTGTGTGTGTCAGTGTTTTTTGATATGGAGAAAGCATATGACACAGCATGGCGCCATGGAATCCTCCGTGATTTGCATGAAGTTGGGATAGGAGGTAGGATGCTTGCTACCATCAATAGCTACCTTTCTAATCGAACCTTTTTGGTGAAGCTAGGAGCATCTTTCTCTAAAGAATTCGTCCAGGAGACTGGGGTCCCTCAAGGGGGAGTCCTCAGCGTTACTCTCTTTTTGGTAAAGATGAACTCAATAGCCCGTTCCCTACCTTCCTCTGTGCAATACTCACTCTATGTTGATGACCTTCAGATCTCTGTTTCATCGTGCAATCTTTCTATTTGTGAACGGAGGCTTCAAGTTACCATCAACAATCTCCTAAAGTGGGCGGATGAAAACGGCTTCAGTTTCTCTCCGGAAAAGACGGTTACTGTCTGTTACTCCCGTATACGGGGAGTCCCTGCGGTTCCTTCTCTATATATGCGACAGACCCCTATCCCGGTGAAAGTAGATCACAAGTTTCTGGGCCTCACTTTCGACCGTAAGCTTTCGTTTGTGCCTCATATAAAAAGTCTGAAGTTAAAATGCCAGAAATCACTGAACCTCCTTAAAGTCTTGTCCCACAAAACACGGGGCTCTGACCGTCTATGTCTTTTGCGAATCTATCGCTCGGTAATCCGCTCACGCCTGGACTATGGCAGCTTTGTGTACAGATCTGCTAGGCCATCAGCTCTTAAGGCACTTGATCCCATCCATCATCAGGGACTTCGCTTGGCAATAGGTGCCTTCAGAACGTCGCCTGTGCTCAGTCTCTACGCTGAGGGAAATGAGATGTCCCTCGACAGACGGCGATTCTCCTTAGGATTTATGTATTCATTAAGGATACGATCGGTCGCTCAGCATCCAGCCCGGGAGGCAGTGGAGGGCACGAAATATCAAAGGACATTCGAAAACAAGCCTAGCATTATCCCTCCATTCGCGATGAGAAATAGGAATGTGGCAGAGTCAGTTGGGATAGACAGTAAGCTTCCAGTTGCCACAGTTCCAAAAACGGTGGCACCATGGGATTTCAGCTGCATACGTTGCGATTTGTCACTAGCAAAGTTTAATAAAAAGGATACACCATCCGATGTCATGCGACAAGAATTTTACGAACTCCAGAAGCAGCATGATTCTCATTCACGCTATTACACAGACGGCACAAAAACGGAATCATTTGTTGGCTGTGCCATGATCGGCCCATCAGTAAAAAGTGCTCGTAGGCTAAATTCGTTCGCGACAGTTTTCACTGCTGAACTGTGCGGCCTTCTGCTTGCAATAGATCACATCATCCAAACACGTAACTCCCGGTCAGTTGTATATGCAGATTCGTTGAGTGCGTTACGGACTCTGATTTCACTTGAAACCCCAAAGAGTGCACTCATTGTTTTATTACAAAGCAAAATAGTAGCTACTACCAGGAAGGGATGTGATGTTCTATTCTGCTGGGTGCCGAGCCATGTCAGAATCCCAGGGAATGAAGAGGTAGATTGTGCTGCGGGCACTTGTGGCACTCGTACTGTGGACATTAGTGGTATCCCATTTAGAGATTACTGTGCCCTAGTCAAATGTCATCTTAAAGCTCAATGGCAAACAGAATGGAGCCTACAGGTGTCCAACAAGCTGCACATGGTTAAGCCTTTTCTTGGTGAATGGGAGAGTGCTAGGCACAGAGACAGGTTCTATGAGGTAGTCCTCTGTCGCCTACGCATTGGGCACACGCGGCTGACGCATGGACACCTTTTGCGTGGGGAGGACCCTCCGGAATGTGAGCATTGCCAACAACCTTTGAGTGTCTTGCATATCCTTCTCGAATGCCCTGCGCATGATGATAAACGCCGCCATTACTTCTCCCAGCTCTACAAAGAGCATATTCCTCTACACCTATGTGTGCTGCTTGGAAATGAGCCACTACTCCCACCCACCCAGTTTTTTAAGTTTTTAAAAAGTATTGATCTTTTACACAAATTGTAGCATTATATATAATATAAGGTCCTAGTCCTATTTTATACATTTTTGAAATTACCAGCTACTAAAGCTCTTTTTTCTTCAAAACCCTCTTCTGCAATAGTACCATTTCTTGGCGCATCATAGCCTTAGTTGCTTTTGCGCCACAAAACCCCAATCTACTACTACTACTACTACTACTACTACTATTACTACAAGACCTTTGAGTACTCCCAAGGGCACCGTGTTGGTGACCACCACTTGGTACATGTCAGATGTGGTTAATGGCAGAGGCTGCTCATATTGCCATGCACGTCTCCGAGCAAGCTTGCCCGTGGCCGAATGGTTATTGTGCTTAGCTTGCACACAAAGGGCTGAGGTATGATGCCTGGCCGCACATGCACCTTTTTGTTATTTCTGTAATGTTGCATTCTGGTTTAATTCAAGAATCCCATGGCTTGTTCAAAGTCAGAATGTTCTACGCACCAAACTTTCTATGCCGATTGTTCCAGAAGTCCACGCATGTACATGAGGGGCTCTGCGTGGCGATACAGAAAGAGTCTCGCTCTTGCGCTCGATCTTGCAACTCCGCCGACCTTCGATACCTGTGATGCTACCTCTTTGTATTTTTGTTTTCGGCACAAGTTTGCCAAATTAAACGTTTAGTTTCTGTTCATTCGTCACCTGACCATCTGTCATTCGCGAAATTTTGGTGGATGTGCGGGACATTAACAAAAAGGTGCATGCGCGGCCAGAAATCGAACCTTGGCCCTTTGTGTGGGAACCAATTACGAGAACCATTCGGCCACGGGTGCGCTTGCTCAGAGACGTGCGGGGAAATATGTGCTAGTGCAGGCACTTGGGCTGAGCCTATGCAGAAGTTTAAACCGTCAAGTGATGATGACAAAGTTTGTCCGTGTTTGTCCAGTTCAGTACGCAGAAAATATTGCTCTGTGCGCTGGCGAGAACTATCTGCTACTTACTCTCAACTGTGACAGATAGTGATATCTAGCCAAAGGTGGAGGACGTGAATACCTGAGTGCAAAAAATTAAGAGAAGTATACAAAACTGCACGCCGATGATTTTGCCGAGTTCGACAGGCAATGCCCCGCCAGGTGCGTCCTGCTTCCACAGCCCTTTGCAGCAAATATTTTTAGAAGTGGACCTTTTATATAAATAGCAGACACCGGTTTTGGAATTGGTGAGCTAGTTTTGTCTTAGTGTCATTCCCTTGTCAATTTCAGGGCAGTGGGTAGATGTGGTGCTGCCGGGAATGTTCGGTGGAAGCAGGTTGCTGTTGGGAAACAGGACCGGAGGCACTGTCTTTTTCCTGACACAGTCTCATTAATTGGATCTGTGTCTTGTCCGACACAAAACTCAAGTAACCATATGTGTGGATTGTCTCTGCACCATGTGTACACTTAAGTTTTTGTAAGTCTTACTGAGGTGTCACCTTGCTAGAAACATCGACACGGTTGGACCTACAGTCACCTTGGGAGCTACCGACCAGGCACAATATGTTAATGACAGCATCTTCTACATAGTAATGCACAGTGCAGGTCATGTTCACATTTTTGTGGAATTGCTGAGATGGGTACAAAAGCTGTAACTTTGGGCCACTGGAGCCAGTGTAGTTCACCATGATCACAGTGTAGCAAAGCTGCAACCCCACAACATCATGGCCACCAGCATGAGGCTACCGACGACACTCATGCATAATACATGTCCTGACACAGGCGCAAACCACGTATTATGGAGATGCATCCAGACTGTTTTTTATACCTACCATTGGGTGGTGGAGGAGCTGCCATCTGTGCTGGGTCCTCACTAGCACCTTTGGCCACAGCAGATGAGTCCTGCATCATCCAATCAAACACTAGTTAACGCACAACAAATTGGTAGCCTTTCTGGTTCCGCGTTGATGTAATGCCCATTGCCTACACTTTAAAATTCAGGTATCGGAGTGCCTCATGCACAGCTGTAGAGAAATTAACTCGTCAGCTTGAGCGCTACGATCCGAGCTTTCAAAGAAACATCACGAGGCAGCACACTCGTGCAAAGTCAATAAGACCAAAAACAACACAGTGTCTGTTTACTACAAGTAGCAAGTTTTAGGAGACCGTTACCGTGTCCTGCGGTTTCCACGGTACGGCTGGTAAGGCTTGAAGCGCGCTGAAAAGCATGCTTCAAAGTTACAGCGCGAGCTCCCAGTAGCAATTTCGCTGCGCACGGCAACAGTCCGCTAAAACCGCCCATTGAGATGCCATGCACTTACCGACACTGCAGCCGAGATGCCGTGTGGCGACGGACGAGGCGCGTCCGCCCTCGAAATCATGCGCCTTCTTCCGTGTCTTAGCGAGGAACCTTTCTCATATGGGCCAAGATTCTGTCCTACTCCTCGAGTTCACCGAGGACACTTGGTTCACGTACCCCACCAGACTGCCGAGTGGTAATCGCGACGTGAAAAAGCCCGACTTGACAGCGAAAATTCCAAAAGTGAGGCAAATCTTCGTACAGACACACGAGCACTTTACGTGCGACATCCACCGTCGGCCATGACGATTCATCACGATCGCGCTGCAGCTCACACATTGCGATCATCTAAATTGTTTCACTTACGTAAAAATACATGATTCATGCGACCTAGACTTGACACCGGTAATTATATTTAGATTGTACCGCATTATACATTTTCAGAAGTTAAAAATGTTGCTTTTACAAGGCTCTTCGATGCGGCGCGTTGCGCATTTCCCTCTAGGGACATATTTTGGGGACAAATCCCGATGAAGTTTCAACTCAATCGCCACTCTCTGTCGACGTCATCAACGCGCCGCGATGAAGTTCCCTGCCAGTTGAGTTCGCCGCCGATTGAGATTAGGCTCCTCCCACCGGTTTCTTCATCGCATTTTCCAGCATAGACAGACAGACCACCGTGGTTCTGACGTAGGGGGGGGGGGGGGTGACCGAAAGAACGTCACGAAGTTTCATCCTCCCTCATATTCGAAGGTGCACACAACTTCGCTACTTTTGACGTTGGAGGGACGAAAAATCCCCCGCGATCCCTAGGCGGTGCACGAGAGCACGAAACAGCGCGAGGAGACGAGCGTTCACGCCGCTCGCTCTACGTTGTCTTTGAGCTCTGTAGCATCATCAATCCCGTCATGCCTCACCCAGGCGAGGAGCGAGAGCAGACGACGGGAGTTTGTCTGCTACGATGTGGCATTCGCACAGCGGAACTGAAAGAAAAAGTAGATTTTCTGCTAGAAATCGCGTCCCGTGGGCCACAAACTCAAACCTGTCTGTCTATGCTGGAAAAAGCGATGAAGAAACTTCATCGTGACGTCGCCAGTGGGAGGAGCCTAATCTCAATCGGCGGCGAACTCAACTGGCAGGGAACTTCATCGCGGCGCATTGATGACGTCGACGGAGAGTGGCGATTGAGTTGAAACTTTATCAGGATTTGTCCCCAAAATATGTCCCTAGAGGGAAATGCGCAACGCCGCATCGAAGGGTCTTGTAAAAGCAACATTTTTAACTTCTGAAAATGTATAATGCGGTACAATCTAAATATAATTACCGGTGTCAAGTCTAGGTCGCATGAATCATGTCTTTTTACGTAAGTGAAACAATTTAGATGATCGCAATGCGTGAGCTGCATCGCGATCGTGATGAATCGTCATGGCCGACGGTGGATGTCGCACGTAAAGTGCTCGTGTGTCTGTACGAAGATTTGCCTCACTTTTGAAAATTTCGCTGTCAAGTCGGGGTTTTTCACGTCGCGATTACCACTCGGCAGTCTGGTGGGGGACATGAACCAAGTGTCCTCGCTGAACTCGAGGAGCAGGACAGAATCTTGGCCCATTTGAGAAAGGTTCCTCGCTAAGACACGGAACAAGGCGCATGATTTCGAGGGCGGACGCGCCTCGTCCATCGCCATACGGCATCTCGGCTGCAGTGTCGGTAAGTAAGTGCATGGCATCTCAATGGGCGGTTTTAACGTAACGTTGCCGTGCGCAGCGAAATTGCTACTGGGAGCTCGCGCTGTAACTTTGAAGCATGCTTTTCAGCGCGCTTAAAGCCTTACCAGGCGTACCGTGGCCACCGCAGAACACGCTAACGGTCTCCTAAAACTTGCTACTTCTAGTAAACAGACGCTGTGTTGTTTTTGGTCTTATTGACTTTGCACGAGTGTGCTGCCTCGTGATGTTTCTTTGAAAGCTGGGATCGTAGCGCTCAAGCTGACGAGTTAATTTCTCTAGGGCTGTGCATGAGGCACTCCGATACCTGAATTCTAAAGTGTAGGCAATGGGCATTACATCAACGCGGAACCAGAAAGGCTGCCAATTTGTTGTGTGTTAACTTGTGTTTGATTGGATGATGCAGGACTCATCTGCTGTGGCCATAGGTGCTAATGAGGACCCAGCACAGATGGCAGCTCCACCACCACCAAATGGTAGGTATAAAAAACAGTCTGGATTCATCTCCATAATACGTGGTTTGCGCCTGTGTTAGGACATGTATTATGCATGAGTGCCGTCGGTAGCCTCATGCTGGTGGCCATTGATGTTGCGGGGTTGCAGCTTTGCTACACTGTGATCATGGTGAACTGCACTGGCTCCAGTGGCCCAATGTGACAGCTTTTGTACCCATCTCAGCAATTACACAAAAATGTGAACATGACCTGCACTGTGCATAACTATGTAGAAGATGCTGTCATTAACCTATTGTGCCTGGTCGGTAGCTTTTAAGGTGACTGTAGGTCCAACCGTGTTGATGTTTCTAGCAAGGTGACACCTCAGCAACACTTACAAAAACTTAAGTGTACACATGGTGCAGAGACAATCCACACATGGTTACTTGAGTTTTGTGTCGGACAAGACACAGATCCAATTAATGAGACTGTGTCAGGAAAAAGACGGTGCCTCCGGTCCTGTTTCCCAACAGCAACCTGCATCCACCAAACATTCCCGGCAGCACCACATCTACCCACTGCCCTGAAATTGACAAGGGAATGACACTAAGACAAACCTGGCTCACCAATTCCAAAACCAGTGTCTGCTATTTATATTGTGAGGGTACGGATGACAGAGGCAGAGTTAAACGTTACTTAAAGGGTTTAATAACGATGGCAAATTCATACGGCGGTTATGGCGGGAACATCGCATGGCGGGAGCGTCGTCTAGAGTTCCCTGGTTGGGCCAGGCTTGGCTTTGTGAACAACAAGATGTCGGCAGGTGGCGCTAGTAATGAGCCTGCTCACATCCGACTCCCTCTTAATAGGACCAAGGCCCTTTGGTCCCGAAGCTTTCATTCAGAAAGGTCGTAATCTGTCAAATAGTTGGGCAGGCGCCGCACTCGTTGGGTCCTCGAGCTTGGACCGGGGGTTGCAAGTTCTGTGTTGACACTAGGCGTTGGTCCGGTTGTTACGGGTTCTGCTTCGGCACTGGCTGTCGGTCCGGTTGTCACAGGGTCTGGTTCGGCACAGGCTGTCGGTGCGGGTCGCAGATGGGCAAGGAGGGTAGGGTCAACGTATGGAGGACGGAATACTTTGAGCTGGCTGGAGTGCGCAACTCTCTCGTCTCTTGATGAATTGTCGGCTGAATTAGTTATACGGCGAATCTCATAGGTGACTGGAGTCTTCTGTGCGATGATTTGATAAGGTCCCTTGTAGGTTGGAGCAAGTTTTGTAGTGCCATCTGTGATTGGTTCTTGACGTCGAAGCCATACATACTGGCCTGGTGTAAAGGTGACATGGCGATGGCTCTCGTCATAGCGACGTTTCCGTCGTTGCTGAGCTTGCTCAGAATTCTGTTGCGATTCACTGCGGTGTTCTGAAAGGTCTAGGAGTCTTGCTTCTAGGGTGGTGGTTCCAAGGCGTCGGAACTTCTCCATGGGCAGTTTGGGCACATATCCGTGCAGCAACTCAAAAGGGGAAAACTGTAAAGTTGCATTGACGGCTGTGTTCACAGCGAAGGCTGCGGCGCTTAGTTTCTCTTCCCAACGTGATGGCTCTGCGTTGCACATCTTTCTCAGCACCGAGACGAGCGTTCCGTTACTTCTCTCGACAAGCCCATTGCTTGCCACACGGGATCGAAGCTGCTCGAAGAGTGCTTGCATGGCTTTTTGAAATTTAGCGGGGGCACTTTTGAGTCTAAGAGGCATTCTTGTCCACTGGAACATGCCGCGATGCGTAATGAAAGACGTCTTGAGCTGGTCTTCCGGGCGCACTCTTATTTGCCAGTAGGCAAACCTCAGGTCAAGGCGGGCGAACAGCGAGCAACCTGCTATGTCGTCCATAATGTCCTCGGCACGGGGAAGCGGCTGAGCGACACTGACTGTCTGCTTGTTAAGTGGGATGTAGTTTACAGACAGTCGTTTCTTGCTTCCACGAGAAACAATGACAATGGGGAAGGCCCAAGGGCTAGAAGACGGCACTATGATGCCCTTCCTCAGGAGCTCATCAGTTTGCTGCTCAATAAACTGTCGGTCATCAGCAGCATACCGATACGGTTGCCGACTGTAGGGTACAGCGTCTGGAACGAGGTCAATGGCGTGCTGTGCTCCTTCATAGAGTCCCAAGTCGTTGTCGTCTGTAGCAAAGAGAGCAATGTGTCGCTGCAGGACATTTTGAATCGCAGCAGACTCTTCTGGCTGTAGCTCTGCCCAGTTGAAAATTCCCATTAGATTCCAATTGGAATTTCCAATTGGTACCAGCTAGGTTTTGGGACAACCAATTGGTCGCTGCAATGGGAACCAATTGGAACCCATTAAGATTCCAACTGGAAATTCTTTTCCAATTGGTGAGACCCATTGGCCAGTGTGCTTCCAATTGGAACCCACTAAAACCAATTGGTTCCAATTAAAACCAGTTAGAATTCCAACTGGATCAAATGGGAATTTTCAGCTGGGTGTGCCAATTTGGGCTTCGTTTAGAATAGAACTTGTCTTGTTTCTCTCGAAACTGTTCGGGCTACATGTTTTTAGAGAATCACGCTCTGGCTGGGGCGACTTTTCATGGCATGCCAGAGCCAGCCACAAGGGCTGGTTGTCATCTGGGAGAGGCTCGAGTTGGAGACCACCTGTCGAAGGGATAGTCGGTGCAAACGGGGAAGAAGTCAGGGTGTGGAGAAGGACAGCGTTCGACATCCTCGGCAACACCTTCTCCTGGCACAACAAGACGGCACCTGAGCTGGGGTGGCGAATTTCAGTTGGATTAGGCGGCCTCACAACAAGTTCTGCATGTGCTGCTTCGAACCAGTCCTCTCCGAGGATCAGAGGCAGGGGGTTGCGCGCAAGTACCATCACCTCCACGACGGCAGAGATGGGACCAACGGAGATGCGAGTGCACAGAGTACCAGTTGGTACAACTGTGCTGCCACCAACGACAGCAATGGGTGGCTTTGTCCATGGTAGCAAGCTCAAGGTTCCGATAAGCTCTTGCGACAGTATGGTCAACTTAGACCCACTGTCAGGGAAAGCGTCAACCTTGCCGATTGTTGGGACATCGGCTTGGACTACAGCACACTGGACCATTGAGCCCTCAAGTGGCTCAGAGTTTTGGAGGCAGGACATGGCAGGGGCATTGGTCTTGAAGCTGGCTGGCTGCTGATTACGTGGGGTCCTTGCAGCGGTGCACTTGGCGGAGAGGTGACCCAGCTGCCGGCAGTTGTAGCACACAGCCTTGCTCAAATCTTGGCCGGGGCGATGGGCGGGAGCTCCGTGTTTTGATGTGATGGCAAGGTATCGTGCCTCCTGCTGTTCTTGTGAAAGAGACGAAATGCGCTGTGGTATGGCAGACACAAGTTCAGCTCGATTTGAAGATTGAGTAGAGGAAGGCGTTGCGTGTGGTTTGGCAACTGGTGGCCTTGCACTTTCAGCCTCCGTGCGGTTTGACCTTAGACGAGAATGGCTTAAAGTCTGGTCGAGTCGTGTTACAATGTCCATGTATGCAGGGACCGTCGCAGGACACTGCGCTGTGATGGATGTCGCTAGATGTTCGTCATTGATGCCTTGAACAGCATACTCTATGCGCTGAGCATCAGTCAGCACAACGGGGCATTTCGAGATGAGTTTTAGTTTTGCCAGGGAATAGTTGACGAGGCTCTCTGCAGGCGACTGCACCAGAGCGGTGACCTTGTGCTGCCACTGCAGAAGCGTAAGGCGATCACCGAACTGCGCCTGGAAGGCGGCCTTAAAGCTGTCCCAAGTTAGGCACTGGCGTCCAGAAACAGCTTTCCAGTTAGCGGCTGGGCCTCGAAGCTTGCCGAGAGCGACTGCGAGAAGTGTCGAGGGCTCCCAGGAAGCCAGTCCTTGTGTTCGCTCCAGCTCCTCGATCCAATGGCGGGCCGAAATACCTCCATCGCCGCTAAAAGTTGGAAGCGACGCGGACAAGTCCGGCAGGGTAGTCACCTGCACAGGGGTTGGTGCACGTTGAGACACGGTCAGGAACTGCTGCAGCAAGCTTGTCAGTAGCTGCGTGGACTGCGCCGGGTCAAGGGTCGGGAGAGGCGATGACTCTTGCGGGCCTTCTGCGGAGGCCGCCGAGTCGGGAAGAGGCAGGGTCGATGGCGGTGGCGGGGGGCTTCGGGCGATGTCGTCCAGGAGGCGGTGGATGATTTCCTCTTTGGATCCGGCGACGTCAAGTTTGCGACGAGACAACTCGTCGCAAAGGTATTCCGCCGTAAAACCGGCGAGGTCGCTTGGCGTGGCTTCGGCCCAATTGACAAGAGGCATGGCGGGCGGGCGGGCGAGCGGGCGAAACAAAAGATGCGACTCGTTCTTCAGGCGAGTTAGGCAGGCGGTGCGGGCGGGCGAGTGGCATCCAGGCTCCTTGACATGTCGACTGCGCCAAATGTGAGGGTACGGATGACAGAGGCAGAGTTAAACGTTACTTAAAGGGTTTAATAACGATGGCAAATTCATACGGCGGTTATGGCGGGAACATCGCATGGCGGGAGCGTCGTCTAGAGTTCCCTGGTTGGGCCAGGCTTGGCTTTGTGAACAACAAGATGTCGGCAGGTGGCGCTAGTAATGAGCCTGCTCACAATATAAAAGGTCCACTTCTAAAAATATTTGCTGCAAAGGGCTGTGGAAGCAGGACGCGCCTAGCTGGGCATTGCCTGTCGAACTCGGCAAAATCATCGGCGTGCAGTTTTGTATACTTCTCTTCATTTTTTGCACTTAGGTATTCATGTCTTCCACCTTTGGCTAGATATCACAATCAGTCACAGTTGAGAGTAAGTAGCAGATAGTTCTCGCCACCACACAGAGCAATATTTTCTGCGTACTGAACTGGACAAACACGGACAAACTTTGTCATCATCACTTGACAGTTTAAGCTTCTGCCTAGGCTTAGCCCAAGTGCCTGCACTGGCACATATCTCCCCGCACGTCTCCGAGCAAGCGCGCCCGTGGCCGAATGGTTCTCGTACTTGGTCTACACAAAGGGCCAAGGTTCGATTTCTGGCCGCGCATGCACCTTTTTGTTAATGTCCCGCACATCCACCAAAATTTCGCGAATGACAGATGGTCAGTTGACGAATGAACAGAAACTAAACGTTTAATTTGGCAAACTTGTGCCGAAAACAAAAATACAAAGAGGTAGCATCACAGGCATCGAAGGTCGGCGGAGTAGTACCGATCGAGCGCAAGAGCGAGACACTCTCTTTATCGCCACACAGAGTCCCTCATGTATATGCGTGGACTTCTGGAACAATCGGCATAGAAAGTTCGGTGCGTAGAACATTCTGACTTTGAACAAGCAATGGGATTCTTGAATTAAACCAGAATGCAACATTTACAGAAATAACAAAAAGGTGCATGTGCGGCCAGGCATCATACCTCAGCCCTTTGTGTGCAAGCTAAGCACAATAACCATTCGGCCACGGGCAAGCTTGCTCGGAGACGTGCATGGCAATATGAGCAGCCTCTGCCATTAACCACATCTGACATGTACCAAGTGGTGGTCACCAACACGGTGCCCTTGGGAGTACTCAAAGGTCTTGTCTTTTATACTGACATGACATTACCTGCAAACCATGTATGCATGCTACTGAAACTGTGTCATGTCAGCTGTGCACCAGTCATCAGGTAGAGCTGCAGCGGAAAAAGATAAGCACAAGCGACCAACGACCGGAGCAGCAAAATCGCGACACACGGTGGTGGCCGGCACAAAGCAGGCCATCCTAAAGCTTGCATTCCGAAAGCTATCTTATCCCTCAATTTTCTGGCAGCCACCAACGTTGAGACATGGAACATGACTCGCAGTTGCTATCGGCGCGCTCGGGTACAATAGCGCTGCCTGTCGCAATTTTGCTACTCCGGTCATCGGTCACTTGTGCTAATCTTTTTCAGCTGCAGCTGTACACTGCCACCCTGGATGGTGAGGGCCTGAACTGCCCCCAGCTGCACTGTTTAGGACCTCTCGCCCCCTAAGCGGGAGCAGCTGGTTGCATTGCACATGCTGCTGGGCACCCAACATTACAGCATGAGTGCCCTAGATGGGGAGAAGTGCAGTCAAGGTCTAAAATTGGCTGGCAAGCATTGTTTGGAGAACCGTCGAAAGAAAACCTGTCATATGGCACTAATGAATTATTCCAGGCCAAGTTCCTTCGTCCTTGCTTTATTGAGTTACACCCAGAGCAGCTTGGGCTCACAGTCTTTGTTGTTTGCTCAATGCAATGCGGAAGAGCTGGACTTCCACAGCACCAAAAACATTGACGGGAACAACATTTAACTTGTCATTGGGAATCAGTTATGACAGACAGTTATAGCATAAAGGAAAGTGAATGCAGGACTCTTGTTTTCGCTCCTTTTCATTTTCGAACCTTGTGTTGTGTTTCGAAGTGAGTGATTTCCAACTTTTTGATTTCCATTTTCCATGTGATGGACAGAGCAGGCCTGTCTGCTGCAAAGTAATTGGATCATGCTAGGTGCACATTGCTCAAGGCTGCTTGCTTCATAGGTTGCGTGTTGTACTGGAAGACCCACAGCATGAGCTTGCTGGTCTGAGCAGTTCCTTGGTTAGGAAGGTGCCCCCATAAACAAAATGTCTTTCAGGAGTCTCGCATTCTTGATATTTCCAGCACTGCATAAGAGCTCTAAAAGAAGATAAAAGCAGTGGTATGCCATACACTACTGCTCACCACACCCCTGGGATTCTCTTGTTCTATGCAATTTCTGTAACATAGTCTTTAAAAATGCTTGTTTTTATAAACATTCACCCTTTTCGTGTACTTTGTTTGCAGGCTGTGGAGGGACAAGCAGCTGCAGATAGCCAGCAGTCGTCTTCACTGACCACACTCGTGCTGCCCCTCATGGGGGTGCAGAATTTCCATGCACAATAAAACATGCTCCCTAGGCACCATTTTGCGTCTGTCATGATTTCAGTATAGCATGGAAAAAAGGTTTGCAGCACTACCTTGGTCATACCCGACAAAATTGTCATACATCGAATACAAATTTTGGGTCGGGAAATCTCGGTGCAATTGTTTATGTGCCGGGACTCGTATCTCGACTTCAGATGTCCATGTATATTTCATATACAGGGAACCAGAAATTTCCCAATTAACGGTGACACGGCGGTGCAAGTTCAATCATCCAGATACCAGCAACCACAGTTAATTCTTCACCTTTTCTTCCTCTATGCTTGGAACAATGTACTGTTAGAGCCAGAATGCTTATGCTGTCAATGGGAAACAAGATGCCACCCATGACGAGGCCCTCTTTTATTCTCTATTCTAATGCCTCAACGTTTCACTTATGCGGTTTGCATTTTTGCAAGGTTAACCTGCCAAAAACATTGTGTTAAAAAGCTTTTTCAGACACATCACCTTATTACAAACTTCAATTTTTAGGTGCCATACCAAAACTCCGCTTGAACTGTCTTTTAGGTAGACCACTCTGCAGCCAAAGGGACTTACCGTGTCTACTTGATTTGGCAAGTTACAAAGTATGACAAAACATTGCAGGCGGATACACACAAGTATATTTAGCAGATGTGACGAGAGACAAAGCTCGTAGTAGCCTCAACAGCTGCCAGGCTTCAAGTTTGAGCAGGGAGACCCTGGTAGGCAGCACATACTTGCAGAGGTGGCCACCTCTCAGATTTTCAGCACTGCACAGCGTGTCCTCTGCTGTCAAAGCTTACACCGTCCTCGGTGTCGAATCTTGGGGCTCAAGGGAGAGGCCCCAAAATAGAGCTATACAAGCCCGCATTGTGCAGAAAGTCAAGTGATGTTGCTGTGCCTAGCACCTTTGCAACCACCGGAACCTGCTTTTCAGCATCCTATTCACTGCTCTACGACAGAATCCTAAGCAATGCTTTTTGTTAAGCTTGGCCTCAAAACAGCAGAGCATCCATTGGGGTTGCGAGGAATTGGTGTGCAAGCATGGCTTCAGGGTTTTGTCGCTGTCACCTGCACACAACAGTGAGGCGGTATCTGACATGAATGTTTCATAACCTTTTCAGTTGTCCAAAAGCACATCAAGACTAGATAGAAATTATAGGGTGATTTCACCCCGCAGGGGGCACCTGTGAAAGCAGGTGTTTGGAGAGTGGCGGCTCCACGGACCCCGAGCCCCGCAGGGGGCGCCTGCACCTTAGGTGCTAGGTGCTTGGTGAGTTGCGTCACCACGGACCCCAGCTACGTGGGCCACCATACCCGCACGCAGGGGGCACCTACTTTGGTAGGTGCCTGGTGAGTGGCGTCACTACGAACCCCGAGCCATGTGGGTTCGCCCACCCACATCTGGCTGTGCGTGGCGTACCCGTGTCCGGGGAAAAGGGGACCCTGGTGGTTGAGCTGAGCCCGGGGTATGTTTGGACCCTTCGGGGCCCCCCGGGCGAGGCAATACACCGCTTCGACCCCTGCTTCTCGTAGACGGGTGTCCTGGCTTGGCCCGACCAGGATGATTCAGTCAGTCGCCTCTTCTACCCTCTTCTTCCTTCTTTCACTTTTCCTTCCACCTCTTTCTCTTTTCTTCTGCACTCTCTTCCTTTTTCACCTTCTTAGGCGGCAAGGGCTAACCTTGAGTGGAAACAGGTCCTGTCCCTGCATCCACACTCGGTTATAGTGCCCGGGCAGCACTGGTAATGTAATTGTGTCAGCCAAGCCTTTCTTGCTATGGCACATTACCTACCCCCTTGTTGGGCTCCGTGGTGGGCGGTGCACCCGGGCACTGAACTTTCTTTCCCATCTTTATGGGTTCTCGCACTAAAACCATCCTCGATCGGCCCCTGAAAAGGGTCCGCACCGAAGTCCAAATTCCAAAAAAGACACCACCAACACCGTCCAGATTTCCAAAGTTTTTGATTCTTCACTCCGAAAATGAGAAACAGCTCTCGAAATTATCTCCTTTCCTTGTCGCAAAAACACTCGAGGGTGTTGTCGGTAAGGAATTCAAAGCCAAGAAAATGCCATCCGGTGACCTACTTGTTGAGATTGAGTCAAGCGAGCAGAGTACTGCACTACTAGGTTTAACGTCCATTTCTGGATGTGACATCTCTGTCTCTCCCCACCGAACGCTAAACAGCATCCAAGGAGTTATTTCCGAGGATGACCTCCTTGACAGCTCTGAAAGTGAAATCGTTGAAGGCCTCTCTGACCAAGGTGTCACAGCTGCAAGACGTATCACCATACGTCGTGATGGGAACGAGCTCAAGACAAAACATATTGTACTCACCTTCCAATCAACCGTCCTTCCTGAAGCTGTGAAAGCTGGCTACCTGCACTGCAGAGTTCGGCCTTATGTGCCAAACCCCCGTAGATGTTTTAAGTGCCAGAGATTTGGCCATGGCTCTCAGAGCTGCCGTGGAAAGGCCACCTGTGCGAAGTGTAGCAAGACCGACCACGAAGCTGATACATGTACTAACAACCCACGCTGCGTAAACTGCTCAGAAGCTCACCCAGCATATTCCAGATCATGCAAGACATGGAAAAACGAGAAAGAGATCCTCACTTTGAAAGTTAAGGAAAACCTCTCTTTTCCTGAAGCACGCCGTCGCTTTGCATTCATGCAGAAAGGCGGCTACGCCCAAGTGGTGCAGCGGGGACCTGCACCACTGAAGGTTGCAGTGGCAACCCAGACGTCCTTTCTGGACTATGGGAAGCCACGGCAGTCCCCCACGCCCCAGCTGAAGATTCAGCTTCCGGGGCGTGCAATCTCGGCTGGGCGGTCTTCGGACCCCCCAAGCCAGAGTGCGAATCCTCGCGCTCAAACAGGGCAACAGCCTGTGTCTTCTCAGGCTGTTTCCCAAACTCAGGATGGGCCGGTGGCTGCCGCAACCGTCCCTTCTCCGCGATCTCCTTCCAGGGAGAAGGGTCGACATTCTCGCCCACACTCCCTGGAGAGACCATCATCGAAGGAGCGGCATGGCTCTCGTGCCGCACCTACAGTGCCTAAGAGACAGGAACGGGGGGACTTGAGCGACGCTTCGCCCAGCACCTCCTCTGCCTCTTCGGCTGGGGCTGGGCGCGGGCGGGGCATGGCGCCCCGTTCCCCGAACCTGAACAAAAATGTGGAAAAAACCTCGCCTCAGGAATTTGAGGCCATGGATGAGTGTAGAGAAGTCTCCACTCATACGTCTGACCAAGACGATATGGAGTGGCAGACTTCTAAAAATAAACACAAAAGCAAAAAACCTGTGATCCCTCCAACGTGAGATTGTAAATTAATTTATGCCACATGCAGCAGCTTTAGAACTTTCATTTATTCGCCCAGTGTTCCTTCTTTATTCATATTTTAATCTCATTTTTTAAACAATGACCAATTTCCATTTTATGCAGTGGAACTGCCGTGGCCTTATCAGAAATATAGATGATGTAAATTATTTTATGGACGAGTTGAGACCAATCGCCCTCAGCCTGCAAGAAACACATTTAAATGACACTCATACACAAATTTTACGTCGGCACCAAGTTTTTAGGAAAGATAGACTCTCCCCAAATACGTCGGGAGGAGTGGCACTGGTGGTGCAGAGTGGTGTTGCTTGCTCGGAGGTACCCCTTTCTACGCCCTTAGAGGCTGTAGCGGTACGCCTTCTTGTTGACCGCTTGATCACAGTTGTTTCTCTATTTGCCACCTAACTCTGCACTGCATATGTGTGAACTTGAATCACTTGTAAAACAATTACCTCAACCTTTTTTAATTTTAGGCGATTTTAATGCCCACGACCCTTTGTGGGGTAGTGCTCGCCAGGATTCACGTGGGGGTGTCGTAGAACGGTTTTTATTATCATCTGGGTTATGTCTTTTTAATGGGGGGGAGCCTACATTTTTTAGTGCAGCACATCAATCATTTACATCTATTGACCTTTCTATTGCATCACCAATTTTACTTCCATGCTTTTCATGGACTGTTTTAAATAACCCTTTTGGGAGTGATCATTTCCCTATTATTTTAGAAAGCACGATGCCAATTCCTTCCATTCCGACACGTCTTCCAAGGTGGAAATTGGAAAAGGCTGATTGGTCTCTTTTTCGTTTGGAGGCTTTTATTGATTCATCTGTTCTCGTAAATATGAGCCCTGAAGATGCCACGCTGTATGTTACTGAAGCGATTATAAATGCCGCATCACACAGTATCCCCCAGACCTCTGGACGACTTCCCAAGAGGTGCAAGCCGTGGTGGAACGATGACTGCACCACAACACGCAAGTCGCAAAACAAGGCATGGTGCATCTTCAGACGTTATCCCACTTCTAGGAATTTACTTGAATTCAAGAAAAGAAGAGCCGAAGCTCGCTGGACGCGAAGGCAAGCGAAAGGCAGGTCTTGGAAAAAGTATGTCACCTCTTTGAGCAGCTTTGTTTCTTCAAAGGAAGTGTGGGATCGTCTCAGGAAGATTAGGGGAGAATATCGGTCTTTCAGGATACCTCTCTTTTCCTCAGCAACATCCCTGAGGGAACAAGCAAATATTCTTGGTGAACACTTCCAGGAAATCTCTAATTCAGCCAACCATAGTGAATCCTTTAAGAAATTTAGATCAGCAGCAGAAAAACAAACTATTTCTTTGTCTGGTGGTCAAGGTGCTCCTTATAACAAACCATTTACACGGTGTGAGCTTGAGTTGGCTCTCGGCGTCAAAAAGAAATCTGCGGCTGGGCCGGATAGGATTCAGTACGAGATGCTAAGAAGACTGTCGCCTGAATCCCTAAGCAGTTTGCTCACTTTTTTTAATTTATTGTGGGATGCTGCTTGTTTTCCGGACTGTTGGAAAATGGCACACATAATCCCTCTACTGAAACCCAGCAAAGACCCCTCCTTACCGACGAGTTATCGCCCAATTGCTCTGACAAGCTGCCTGGGCAAAACCTATGAGAGACTCGTTAATCGCCGTCTTGTACACTTTTTAGAGGCAGAGGGTGTTTTTGATAGAAATCAGTGTGGCTTTCGAGCAGGCCGCTCCACAGTCGACCACCTTGTCCGCCTGGAAACCTTTATTCGGGAAGCATTTGTCCATCGCCAGCATTGTGTGTCTGTCTTTTTTGACCTACAAAAGGCTTACGACACGACTTGGAGATATGGGATACTTCGAGACTTGTACTCATATGGTGTCCGAGGTCGCATGCTTCGTTGTATTCAAAGCTTCTTGACGGGTTGGACCTTCCAAGTGCGTTTGGGCTCCATTCTGTCGGATGTTTTTCTCCAGGAGAATGGCGTCCCTCAGGGTGGAGTATTAAGCGTTACACTTTTTGCTGTAAAGATTAATAGCCTGGGAAAGGTTATACCACCATCTGTATCCTATTCAATGTATGTGGACGATGTGCAGATATTGTTTTCCTCTTGTAACTTGTCCAGCTGTGAACGGCAACTGCAGCTCACAATCAATAAGATGAGCAAGTGGGCTGATCAAAATGGCTTTAGGTTCTCCCCCGAAAAGACAATCTGTGTTCCCTTTTCACTCTGCCGTGGCCTGTTTCCAGATCCAGTGTTGCACTTGAATGATGTTGCTATATCTGTAAAGGAGGCCAAGTTTTAGAGCGCAGCTCTTAGGGGCCCGTTCCCGGCTTGAGCGGCGTCGCCGTCGCCGTCGGCGTAACCAAGGTCATCTCAAGGTCACGCGACCCCTCCCAAGGTCACGTGACCCCTCGAGGTCACGTGACCCCTCCCAAGGTCATCTCAAGGTCACGTGACCCCAAGACCCCACGTGACCCTTTGAAGGTCACGTGACCCCCAAGTCACGTGACCCCTCTGAGGTCACGTGACCCCCGAGGTCACGTGGTCTCCTCCCCAAGGTCACGTGACCCCCAAGGTCACGTGACCCCTCCCAAGGTTATCTCAAGGTCACGTGACCCCAAGGTGACCCCCACGTGACCCCCAGGTCACGTGACCCCCAAGGTCACGTGACCCCTCGAGGTCACGTGACCCCTCCCAAGGTCATCTCAAGGTCACGTGACCCCACGTGACCCTTTGAAGGTCACGTGACCCCCAAGTCACGTGACCCCTCTGAGGTCACGTGACCCCCGAGGTCACGTGGTCTCCTCCCCAAGGTCACGTGACCCCTCCCAAGGTTATCTCAAGGTCACGTGACCCCAAGGTGACCCCCACGTGACCCCCAGGTCACGTGACCCCTCTGAGGTCACGTGACCCCTCTGAGGCCACGTGACCCTTCTGAGGTCACGTGACCCCTGTGGGGTCACGTGACCCCCCGAGGTCACGTGACCCCCCTCTCCGAAGTCACGTGACACCCCCCCCCCCGAGGTCACGTGACCGCCCCCCCGGAGCATATTAAAGAATGAGGGGAGGAGGAGGGGTCTACCCTCCCCTCAGTACCCTTCACTCCTCCTCCTCAAGAGCTGCGCTCCAATTCGGCGTTACAGGGATTTGTAAACGGCTTTCACTTTTTTAGGAATAATATTTGATAAAAAGCTCACTTTTATACCACACTTGAAGGAGTTGAAACATAAATGCCTACGTTCTTCAAACATTCTCAAAGTGCTGTCGCATACAACCTGGGGGTCTGACAGACGGTGCCTGTTGCGACTGTACAACTCTTTGGTACGGTCCCGCTTGGACTATGGCGCGATTGTTTATGGGTCGGCGCGTCCGTCTGCCCTAAAGATGTTGGACCCCGTCCATCATCTGGGGCTCCGACTTGCCACGGGGGCATTTCGAACATCACCTGTGCCTAGCTTGTATGCTGATACACATCAAATGTCTCTGGAAAGACGAAGACAATATTTGACTCTTTGTTATGCTCACAAGGTATACAGTTTTCCTCAACATCCCTCTTTTGATGCCCTCCAATCTGCTACATCCCTCCGACTCTTTGAAAACAAGCCAAGTATTGTTCGGCCTCTGAGTTTCAGAGTTCAAAGCATGGCAACATCACTCCAGCTTCCCGTTAGTGAAGCTGCTTTGCTGAAGAGCTATGAAAGAATTGCACCTTGGGACCTTCTGCCAATCTATTGTGACTGGTCACTGTCCAAGTACAAAAAGAGAGATATTTCTTCACTCGTTCTTCAGCAGGAGTTTGCGGAACTGGAACAGAAATACAAGGACTACTCACACTTTTACACTGATGGATCAAAAACATCAACTTTCGTGGGGTGTGCGGTTTACTCCACTGCCTTCAAAAAAGTTAGACAACTCCATACTCTTGCAAATATTTTTACTGCTGAATTGTATGCCATTTCAATGGCTGTTGAGTACTTACTGGAGAACAATATTATGAAAGCAATTCTGTTTGTCGACTCCCAGAGCGTTCTTCTAGCCATTTCGTCCTTAACAGACAGTAAGAACCTTCTCGTACAATATCTTCGGGTACGGTTAAACCGAGCACTTCAACTAGGACACTTGATAAAATTCTGTTGGGTTCCTAGCCACGTAGGTATTTCCGGCAATGAGAAAGCAGACTTGCTTGCTGGCTCTGCAAAAGAGTTCCCAAAACTGCCTCTTGGCTTGCCACACCAAGACCTGAAACCAATCATCCAGAAATCAATTATGAAGTCATGGCAGTTGGATTGGGATATGGAAAAAGAGAACAAGCTTCATGTTATCAAGCCCCAACTGGGAGTGTGGGAGAGTTCCTCCCATAAAGACCGTCAGGTTGAAGTTCTCCTTTGCCGCTTACGAATCGGTCATACCCGTTTGACTCATTTGCACCTGCTCTGTGGTGAGGACGTTAAACTCTGCGACAACTGTGGGAAAGCTATGACTGTTTTGCACATCCTGTGGCGTTGCAAATCTTTAAACCAAGAGCGGCGAACATGTTTTCCAGAACTGTTTCGAGGTCACCTTCCCTTTCACCCATATTTTCTGCTTGGCGATCAACCATTGGTACCATTCAATCGAGTTTTAAATTTCCTTCATAAAACTGGCTTTTTACACCAGCTGTAGCTTCCAGTTCTTATAGATTATACTTTTAAGCCTCTTGGAAAAACCTTTGTTTGGCGCAATATGGCCTAAGTTGCTCTTGCGCCAAAAAACCCCAATCATCATCATCATAGGGTGATTTCAGATAAGATCGACCAAAGGGTGGCTGGTCGACATTTTTAAATCAACTGATGTTTTTATATGACATTGTCTAGTGTCCGGTATAAACAAATCCACACTTAGTTTTGACCAGAAAAAAAAATTTGGAGACAAGAAAGATCGTAAGGCAGGGAGAGGTGGACAGTTGCAATAACGCGCACTGATGGAGGGGGCAAGTTTGAAAGTGAATAATTAAAAGAATAAAATTAGGACAATTTTAAAACTTTTTACAAACAAACTATGGGTACAACTTGCTTGTAATATAAAGTAATAATATTTATTAAAAATTTATTTAGTTTTCTAAAAATTGCCAAACATGCCTGCTCGAACGACAAATGGCAAACTTTGGAAATCTGTATCTCATGAAATAGTTTAATCATTATTACATAACTTGCAGACATTATTTTACTAATATATGGCTATTATTGAAAAAATAAATAAGGTATCTGAGTGACACAATAGTTACAATATATTTAGGCAAACATGGGAAAAAAATCAAACAAAGAAAAATTCCAATGCGAATAAAAAAAAACACCACCTTCGATTTTTTTAAAATTTGGGTACCCTGTTATACTCTATTTCGGCATTCATTTCTATTAAAAACATGTTGCATCTAAAAACATGTTGCATCATTGCACTGTGAAAGAAGAAACAACTCCCCAAAGTAGGGTCCTTTTTCAAAGCCTACACTTAGCAGTGTCCTATACAAGAAGTGACTCTGAGTTCCAGTTTCATGAAACTTGCACAAATCTTTTATATACATTTATTCAGATGAGGTCATTGATAAAAAGAGTGATCGGTCACACAGTAAAAGGGAGGAGAAACTATATACAGCATTTTACATAAGCGTACAAAGTGGTCCTCCCCTTATGTGTTAATTTCGACCCCCACATAGCGCCATGAACCTGAGCAATCAATCACTCGATGTGGTTCTCCATTTACTTTGAAAGCCACTGGGCAGATTTTTGCCTTCTTGTTTTTCCCATCTCCTACGAGGCTTAGGGTCGAAGACTTCTTTACGTTTACTGTGAGACCCCTAGTGCTTAAAAATTCCTGGAACTTGTCGAGGAGAAATTGTAGGCCAGCCGCCGTCTCCGCCAAAATCACGAGGTCATCAGCAAAAGCCAACGACGCGCACCGCCCCTCACCCAGTCTCACACCAAAGCCCGGGGGGATGCTGTCGATGAACTCATCGATGACCGCGTTAAACAACAGCGGAGACAATGGGTCACCTTGTCTGACTCCCCAGGGCGCACTGTCCTTTCCACCCCTCTGTGTTGCAAGGTTGTAGTAGAATTTGTGTAGAACCAATGCAGGTAGTCAATCATGGACTTCCCCACCATTTGGTGGCGTGCAAGTCCATTCAGTATTGCGGTGTGTGTGGCGCTGTCAAATGCCTTTGACAGGTCTATTTTAGCCATGTAAAGGCTTCGCCCCGCGGCATGACTTGTCTCAAGTAGCGTACTCGGAATCATGATGTTCTCAAAGCATCCATCAGTGCTTTTAGATGCACGTTGCTCGTCACGTAGGTGAACAATCTGTCTCAACCTTTTGTCTAGGATCTTGTGAAAGGTGCGCAGGAGCACCGAGCCAATCGAGATCGGCCTATACTCCCCTGGCTGAGAAGCTGCCTCCACTTCAGGGATAAAGATGGTTCGAGCATTCCCCAGCTTCATGGAGGCACGACCCCAGTACAAGAACAAGTTGTAGAGCTTCACTACAAAAGTTCTCGGAATTGCCTTAAACTCTTTGACCGTCAGTCCGTCAGGGCTTGGTGCACTGAAGTGCTTTGGCATGTTTTCCTGTACTTCCTGCTCTGTTACTGGCAGTACTGTCACGTCACGTGCATCTAATAGATCCTCCGAGGGACAGGGCTCCTCCGTGGGTGTCTCACTCATAACCCAAAACGAGTAGTTAACGAGTTCGTCTGGAGCCACCTGATCCTCCTTCACACCATCCAAGACTCGTCGAGCACACACTTTACGGTTCTTGTTGTATAGGTTTTGGACGATGCGGTATTCCTTCTTCCTAGCATTTCTTTTACTTAAGTGCTCCTCCGGGGCAGGTTGACGACCGTTCTCCGCAGGATGCTCGTATCTACTCAAAACTCGGTCAAGATCAACTGCAAACGGTTCCCCCCGAAGAGCCGTCCTGATCACCTGGTTCAAGCTCTTTTCCTCCGCCGTGCCTCCGAGTTACAGTGCTCTTCCAGCCACTGCGCAAGCTTAGTCTTTCCCAAGAACAACTCGGAATCTTCAGTTGCGCTACTCGAGCAGGCATCAGCATGTAGGTCCCCCGGGGGCGGGACATATTCTGTGGATGGTTGGATGGATGGTAATGGCTATACCCTTTGTATCGGGCGGCAGCTTGCGCCACCTAGCCTAACATTTCGTTATCCCTTCTACTATTTTTTTGTATGTATTTTGTTATAGCAGTTCCCCCTCTCTTTTAAATTGAATTTATTGCCTATTTTTATATGTTTTTTTTATCCTTCCCTAGATATCTTCCACCAATCTTCCAATCTCCTCTTAGTAATCGCAATTCTTTCCCTATCAATTCGTCCATTCATGTCCGGAAAACCCAGCGCCCCCTCCAAATCCGTAGTCATCCCCCCCAAGAGGGTGGGACGAAGCCCCGTGCACCTTAAAATTAGATGTTCTATAGTTTCCCTTTCGCGGTTGCATACGTCACACAGAGTGTCTACTTCCTGGAATTTAGCCCTATACGTTTTCGTTCGCAGCACCCCCGTTCTAGCCTCAAAAAGCAAAGAGCTCCCCACTGAATTATCATACAGCTGTTCCTTCTTTATTTCTTGTTTTTGTGCCCTGTATATTGCTAAAGCTGATTTCCCCTGCATTCTCTCTTCCCACAATTTCCTCTCTGTTTCCTTTACTCCCTTTTCCACTGTTATGCTCTGATCGGCTCCATCTCGTTGAATGTATTTAAATCTCAGCTTGCGGGTTCGGTTTGTCCACCTAGTGTTAAGACTTTTCATATATAGATACTTGTACACTTTCGCTGCCCACCGTGTATCCTTAATTTCAGCTAGTCTTTGTTCAAATTTTACTGATCGCTTCTCTACTCTCGAAAGATGCCCAACCCATATCCCCCTGTACTCCCTCATTTGGTGTATTCCCATGTGCCCCCAATGCCAACCTACCCACACTCCTTTGCTGTATCTCTAAACCTGCCTGAATTTCTGACCTCATACACAATACCGCATTCCCAAATGACAGTCCTGGCACCATGACTCCCTTCCATACACCCCTAACAACTTCATATCTATTATAGTTCCATAGTGCCCTGTGTTTCATGATAGCCGAATCTCGTTTCCCCTTCTTTATTACAATATCTTCATGGTCTTTTAGATACCGTCTTCCTTCACTTAACCATACTCCCAGATATTTGTACTTTTCTACGTGTTCTATTAATGTGTCCTGTATCTCCAGGGGCTCCCCCTTCTCGTCGTTGAAAACTATTATACCAGACTTGTCCCTCCAAAATTTTAGTCCTAAATTGTCCCCTTCCCTGCTGCAAATTTTAATCAGTTCCTGTATTGTCTCACGACTTTCTGATATGAGTACAATGTCGTCTGCATACATTAACCCTGGCAATACTTGATTTACTTCATGTCCTTCCTCCATGTAAGTCAGGTCAAAACCTAGGTTGCACCGTTCTAAACTTTTTTCCATTTCACTGAGGTATATCATAAAGAGTAAGGGAGACAATGGGCAACCCTGTCTAAGACCTCTTTTTATTGCTGCTGGTCTTGTAGTTTCGGCTTCCCATGTTATAACCACCCTATTCTCCGTATAAACCCGTTCTAGAAACTTAACCATGGTTCCCTCTAGCCCATATCCCTTCAGTTGGTTCCAGAGTTTTTCCTGATTCACATTGTCATATGCCCCTTTGATGTCTAAAAATGCTACCCATAATGGCCTTTGACTTGTCACTGCTATCTCTATGCACTGAGTGATTACGAATAAATTATCATCTAGTCGTCTATCTTTCCTGAAACCGTTTTGAAGCTCCCCTAGGATCTGCTTTCTCTCTGCCCATTCTTCCATTCTTCTTTTTACAATTTGCATAGCTAGCCTGTATATTACTGAAGTTACTGTGATTGGTCGGTATGATTTGATACTGTCTTTGTCTCCCCTGCCCTTATATAATAATCTCATCCTGCTCAATTTCCAGTCACTGGGTACCTCCCCTCCCATAAGTATCTGGTCAATCACCTGCCTTAGTTTCAATTTGCTTGTTTTGCCTAGCACTTTTATCAATCTCATTGGTATGCCGTCTGGACCTGTCGCAGTTCCAGCCGGAACCCTTCCTTCTGCTTTTTCCCACTCCCCAGTGGTCATTTCCACTTCTTCGCTATGATCCTCCTCTTGTGTTGTGTAGACGCTATTATTCCCTACTGCCTGATCTGGTTCTAACTCTGAAAATGCTGCTTCGATTGTATGTCTAATGTATTCTCTTGCCTCTTCCCCCTCTACCTTTGTCCCTTCCTGTGTGGTTAGTGTCTGCTGGTACCCCTCGGTCTTTTTTCCCTGCGCACTGATGTGTTCCCAGAACCTTTTTGCCGCATTCCTATCCTTCTGGTTTATCTCCATCATCCACTGGACCCCTGCCCTCCCAATTTTGGCCTGTATTAATGCTGATGCCTCCCGCTTTCTTTCCTGAAATTCGTCCCATTTTGATGCTACTTCGTCTAGTGTGGCCCCCTTTTTCTTTGCCCATCTGTGTTCTTTAGATGCCGCCTGGCGTCTCGATATTGCTGCCTAACCTCTTTATCCCACCAGCTTTTCAGCTTACGTTTTAGTTTTCTACCTCCTTGTTTGATTCGATATTTCTCCAACTCTCTTTTGAAAACACTAATTAAGTCTTCATATGTCCATTCTCTTACCGGTTGCTTGGATACTATGATCTCGATTTGCTTAGATACCTCCTGTAGTTGTTTATCATTTAAGTTATTCCTTCCTTCTTGTTTTTGATTTTGCGTTTCTAATTTTACTGTGCCGAATCTGATCTTGATTCTCTTATGGTCGCTCCCCAGACTTCTTGTGCCTTCTTCATCTATTTCCATGCCTCCTAATCTGTTGTATATCTTACGCGACATTAAACAGTAGTCAATAGTCGAGTGAGAGTTCTTTCTTTCCCATGTTATTTTTCCATCACATTTTACCTGAGCATTAACCAATACTAGATCTAGAGCTTCGCAGAACTCCTCCAACAACCTCCCCGTTGTATCTGTATGTCCATCAAAGTCTTCCAAATGTGCATTCATGTCCCCCAAGATAATTATTTCCTTGTTAGTGCCGATTTCCCTAATGTCTCCTGATATACATGTCAAGCGTTCTGCATTTTCCTCCGCTGCATCACTCCCTGTTTTTAGATAAACAAAACCCAAGATTGTGTCCAGACCCCCAATATTGCCTTTGACCCACATGTGTTCCCTGCAGTCCTCTTGTTCCCTTTCCCATTCCTGACCCTTAACTAACACCCCTAATCCCCCTTCCTTGCGTTCCCCATTGGCCCGGTTGCATCCCATCCAATGATATCCTGGTATGTATGGCGGTTCTTCCATATCCCTCAGATGTGTTTCTGCTAATCCATACACTGCAAAGTTTTCGCTCTCTAATTGCTCCTGAATCTCCTCCCACTTTATTCTGTTCCTGCCCCCCTGCATGTTTATGAACCCTATGTTAAGCTGTTTCTTTGTCTTAGTCCTGCGAGGCTTCCTCCCACCCACCGAAACCCTCCCCTGTGTATCTACATTTTGGCCCTCATTCACACCGGCACCCTCAGGGCTCCGGGACCCCCCAAAAAATGTACGATGTGACGTCCAATCCTATCACCTACCGTGCTCCCAGTGATTCCACTGTAGTGGATGCCCCATGTAAAAGGGTCGGAGCGAGCCTCGTACACCACCCTGTTGACTTCCATTACTCCGTACCCAAATTGTCGGCTCAACCCCCTTATCACCCGGTTTGCTTCCACCACCAGCCTCTTTATCTGCAAAGACTGTCCCCAGACCTCTGGGACGGTGCATATTTGCACATGCACAGTCTCAGAGACCTCCCTCAGCTTACGTAACCCCAACTCTATCTGCCTGGCAAGGTTCTGGCTCCGTCCCTTTAACACATCATTTAGTCCCGCGTGTATTACAACTAGGTTCTCTCCCTCCCTGTTTTCCCACACCTCATCCTTCGCTTTGGCCATAGCGTCGACCATGCACTTTCCTGACTGAGCCACTACATTTACCCTCCCATCCCCTTTCACCCTGCCCAGCAGCCCCTCCTTAACCCTTGTTATGTTTGAGTCTCCTACCACCAGCACCCTCTTAACCCCCGACTGCCTGTCTTCATCACCTCCAGCTATATGTGCTTTCTCTGCCTCAACTTCTGCTGCCTTCCTCGAACCCTGCTGTACTGCAGCACTATACAGCTGTGCAGGCTCCTTTCCTGCACAGTCCAACACCCCGTCACACCTGTCTGCCGCCCCCACCGCCGTCTTCTCTGCCACCTCCTCCTTTCTCTTATTAACTACTCCTGTCAGTTGCTGCACCATCTCCTCACACTTCTTGTGCTCCTTCAACTCCACCTTCCACTCCTCCACCTGTCGCTCAAGTTCGGCTCGCTGTTCCCGTTCTCGCCTCAGCTCTCCCGCCACGCTATCTACCTTACTTTCCCATTCCCTGGTCATCTCCTCCACATCCGCTTCGGCCCTCTTAATCAAATCTCCCACCTGCGCCTCGAGCTGTACCCGCTTCTCCCGCTCTACCCCTATCTCCCGCTTCAACTCCTGAACCGTATCCGCCCATTCCCTTCCTATTCTCCCAAAACCAAGTTCTACCTTCTCGCAACTCCGGCAGGTAAAGCTGCTCTCCTCGGCTTCTGCTACAGTTTTGAACTCCGTCTCCATCATGCAGCACCAACGGCCACACCCCTCACACTCCACATCGGGTCCTTCTTTTACTTTAGGCTGCGCATCCTTCTTCTTTCGCGTATTCACCATTGTCTACCGACACACAGCGCGACCCCACGACGAATATCCCACCAAAACTCAAACCAAGAAAGCCTGTTGTACGCCTCTTCCCTCACAACCAACTAGCCCGCCAAAAAAATTCCAAACGTGCAGGTGGTTCGGTCTTGTAACCCTACCTAAAAAGCCTGCTGAACCCCCCTATCGCTACTCTAAACACTTTTTTTTTTCTACTTATAAAACCACTAGCATAATCAAAAAATGCTTCGCAGTAGGGCTGTAAACCTGGAGGATCAACCCCAACGCGGTGTGCCTCTTGCCTTTAGCGCGCAACACCACCAACAACGCCGCCAACCATTCAAACAAAGCACGTGGCCCAGTCACGTGGCACCGTTGATAATACTCCCGTGCCTACAAGAATCTAAACTAAACTATAAACTATCCTATCCCCCTGTCCCTACTACTACAAAAAACTACCGTCCCTATTCCATGCACAGCTAAATAGGAAACGAAAACAAAAAAAGTACTTAGCTTCGGGAGCTTCCGAAAACACGTCCGCCGCGGTCAGAAGCTCAGCGAAAACGTCTCCAGAGCAATGCCAGTGTTGCTCTCTGCGTCATCCCGTCTCTCTTCTGGTTCGCTTCCCCCGGTCTGCGGGGTCGGCGACTCCCGCTGCTCTCCTCTGGCCTGCCGCCCCTTTCTTCCCTGTTTATACTTCGGAGATTTCTGTCCCTCTTTCACAAATTTACGGACAAATGCCTTATACTCTGCTTTTCTGCGCTGTCCCTTTACAGACTCTGACGTTCGCCCTTTCCCGCCCCTCCGCTTCCCACAAAACTTCTTGAAAAGGACATTGTTAATACCCAGCGGCTTCACTCCCTGCAGTAGCGCTTCTGCTTCTGCTTTAGCTAGAAAATATGTTTCCTCCTCCGTCCATCTAGCCTTCACTTTTTCTATCACAATCTCCTCATTCAGATTAACATTGTCACATTTCCTCCTATGGCTCGCAAGTCCCCTCGTCTTAAACACTTTCCCACACTTCGGACACGCCACAGTGTTCATGTCAGGGGCACTCATGTTGACTCAACACAAGTTGCAAGAAGTATTTTTGCTAATCCAACCCCTGGTAACCAACATATCATATATTAGAGACTAATGATTTGAGAAAAGATGATGCAGTGTGAAGTTGTACCTTCCGGTATATTTTACATCTAGAGTAAAATAAATAACTTTACTTCCACACACAAAAACAAAGATATAATAGTAAGATATTTAGGTTGGCTGTGTATTTACGATTACAAACAATTTCAGGTGACGGATGCCATAGTGCCTAACTGGAGCAGCTTCGATGCTCTCGGTGTATGAATGAATCGTGGCAAGCCGATATATTTTATCCTGCTCGAGGATAACATTTTAGGATTTTTTTTATAGTGATCAGATAAAAATTATTAGTAACCACCAACAAAAACAGTAGGTTAAATACCCCGTGAAGAAAAATGTGATAAATAAGATGTCCCTGCATTCAAAATGAGCAGTCCTTGGGAAATCAAATTCGGCACTTTACGCTAAGGTTTTCCTCGCTGTACCCATTTAATAAAGTTGCTTCCAAGCAGATCCGACTGTCCGTGTTACATATACGTCCCAGGTCCCTTCTGTTGATGACTTGCTGAGCCGCCACGCGTGCCAAGACTGAATGCCAGGGAAGGCGCGCACCGTCAGCCACTCTTCTTTTTTTCGTTCACGATACCGAACAACCTCATTTTCGTCCAGATATACAAGATGCACGCCTTTCAGTTTCTTTGATAGAACGCTCGCCATTGTCCTGGCCGTCTGAATTGCGCTTACTGAACGTTCTCTCAGGTTGTTCAGCGTGGCCTGGTGCTTCACGAGTCCGCCAACTCCGTCACATGCATTTTTCCCATGTCCAGATGCAGAAAATAACCACTGGGCTTGTGGGCAATCGTCCTTTGCAAATTGGTGAAGCTGGTAGCGATTCTTGAAATGACTGGCGGCGCCGTTACTTACGTACGTCACGTACGAGTATACCGCAACGTTGTCTTCAACCCACTCCTTCACTTTTTCTAGAGCCAAGCAAGCGTGAGCGGCGTCGTGACACAGGTCCTCACTGATGATGGCAAAGCTGTTTGTAGATCTTCTTGTCGTCACTACACATGTAAATATCGAAACTTGTTTTTTTTTTTCCAGTGATATGCTTGCACTTCGTCAGGAAGCACGATGGTCCAGTTTTCAGCAAAGTCAAAATGAAAGACAATGCTCCCGCGTTGCATGCACTGTTTTTCATCGTAGATCGCTTTACCTTGCGTTTGCCGGATATGGTTGTGAGGTACCCAACTTCCAACCGTCACTTGGATGACTTTTAGGAAAGTCTCAGGTTCCAAAGTTTTTTTCACAAGGTCGCCGGACTCCCATGTTGCAAGCACAATCTCTTCATCCTCCGGGATATCAAGTTCCTGGAGTGTAAGAAACTGGCCTTTTGGGCAGTGATCACAGTCTCCTTGAAGGCACAGTTCTGTTGCTGTGTTCAGAACTGTGCCGAGTTCATTTCACCAGTGTTGAATGTTGAGCCTGTAACGTTCTCTAGAGCGGCAATACGAAGATAATAATTGGCGCAGCGCACACAAATGCACACTTCCTGGTGTGGAATACATTGGACCCATCTAGGGCGCAACGAATAAAATTTCGTTAGCCCAACGCCGGAATCGGGATGCTTGTCTTTGTATATTCGGAAGGCCTCTCGTATTGAGCGTGTCATGAAGCGCTTTGGCACGAACGTTTTCTCTCCGTTGAGCATGACAGAGATGACGTCCTTCTGGTTGGGACTTTGGCGCGAACATTGTAGCTCGTCTTTCGTGAAGTACTCTAGGGCAGCAGACAGGTTCTCAGGGCTCACCTTGCACCTCGTGTAAGGATCCGGCTCATACCACACGCCATGCTTTTCCTTGAGTTTTCGGGATTTACTGATGAGGTACATTGAGGCCTGTGGAATCATCTTTTGAACCTCATTCTTCGTCAGTGTTGACGGCAGGAGTGTAAGCAGTTGACAACGTTCCCGGAGAGAGGTGGCGGTTTCAAAGGCCTGCCGAAAGTTGTCCACCCACTCAGTGCATGTGGAGCATGTTGGTTCGGACGACCCCGATAGTGCGTCCCTGTCGTACGCAATACATAGCCTTGAGCGTATATTCTTGACAGCAACCTGCTCCAGTTCTGTCTGCTTTCTCTTGACATAGGCAGGCCTGTCCCGACTTCTTACGACGCTTGGTTGTCTCAGCGGCGACACATCTGTAGGTAGTATGCTGCGATTTAGATCTTCAATTGCTTCTTCAGCTGGCACAAATATGTCAGGGCACTGCTCTGAGCTTCGCATCGAGATCTCCTTAGTGATGTGCATGAAGCAATGGTAGCACAGGTAGTCCGTCGCACTCACTTTGGTGGAACAGTCAGGCGGAAGAATTTGCTTCAACGAGTTTAGGTCCAACTCGCCAACACTTCGAAAATTCCGCTGCTTTGGTATAGTCTTTTTGTGTTTGCAAAAGTAATCTGCACAAAACACTCGTTCGGAGCTCCAGGACGTCTTCATAATGTATACATAAATAATAGAAATTAAACCCCAACTGATGGCATATAATTGCCAAGTGAAAGAACTACTGGGTGCACAAGTGACAAGTCCGAGGCTGAGGAGCTCACTCACTGCAAACGTACATTTGAAAAGAGAGGTCACAACTGAGGCTGTCGGCAAAGCTTGATCCACGTCAAAGGAAGAAAGAGGGAAAGTCTCCAGACAAAAAATTGTGGTCAGCGGTCTTCGAAAAAGACTTTCCGGAATCGCACTGTCGTCCCTCCACGCGCTGATATGAAAGCACCCGAGCTTCTACCACGTGGTTCATGACACAGCCTGAGCCATATCGGCGACCGGTTCGCGAGGGGTTGGCGGTGGGGTTACGTTGATGGTCACTCGGATTAGCCCTTGCTGTACTGAGCTACCACCTGCAGTGCCTTATCGCCGGCTGGTGTCAACAACGAGAACACACACATCCTGTCTACACCAAAACTACAAGCGTTCACCGCACACGCGTCGCCGCCGCTTTTAAGCTTTTGTGAAATTGCTTTCTTTTGCCGCGGAGAACCGCCTTATCTTAACTACGCGCCTGAAATCCTTCCAGGCGGGCGTACACAATATCAAGCGTTTCGAGAAATGCCCGTGGAGTCAGGGACGGCGCCAAGGGAAGGCGAGGGGTGGCGGGTGCCTCCCCAAAAATTTCTTCTGCCACCCCAAGATGAAGCAGCTTTGTACACAATAATTGCCTACGATGTCGCCTTGAAAACCCAATGTAACGAGTGTCCAGACTTTAGAGCCCTTCATGCCTTTTATTTTTTTTTTCTATTAACTTCCAGCCACTGGACGTCGTACCGCGGGCGAGTTAGCTATCAAGCGCTTTAGAAAAAGCAACTCCCCTTTGTGACGCCTGCTGGCTTTTCTCTCCGCATTCCGCTCTGTGGCGCTTATCTTCAGCGGAGACCGGAGACGTGAACGAAGGGGAGCTTAGTTGAAGTCGAGGTCATGGGGAATTCCGGACTGTCTCAGAAAGGGAAGCAAAACCTGGTTGTGAGTCATGAGCACAGGAAGCAGAGGCCACTGCTGTGATAACCCCCCCCCCCCCCTTCCTTCTCGTGTCTCCTCATTTCCCCTTTTCAATGAGCACACCGCATAAGCTATCTTGGATAAGCCCGTGGGCGACGGCACCTAAAAGGAACCCCCCCCCCCCCCCCCCCCCAATTTGGTTGGCCTCCCCATTATGAAGATCCTGGCGCCGTCCCTGCGTGGAGTAGAACTATGGGAAAATTCGGAGCCCGCGATGTCGATATCGCCGCCGTTGTGTTAGTACGCCGTCGCGTACTGCAGTCCCCCGTTGGGGGAGGGGGGGGGCGGTCTTACTACGATAACATGGCGACAGCGTTTACACTCTATGTATTTACGCGAGGCTCGAGTATTTGGGGATAATGCTGCCGGTTGGTGTGCCCCTTTGTGCCTGACATTATCGCCCGTGACGCCAGCGAGTGAGATGGCGACAGGCATGACTGCTCAGTAAACAGGCGTCGGCGGCCATGTTTTGCTGGTTGAAGCGAACCCCCTTGTCCTTGACAGCGAGCGGGGAAATGCGAAAAAAAGATTATATCGGCCGTTTTGCCAGAACTAGCGACGAGTGTCGTCTGCGGTTTCCGGCAACTATTTTGCCATAATCGTGAGCTTAGCGAGGAAATGATTTTTGCTAGCCACAGAACACTACCACGCAGAAAGGGAATGCTTGAACATGTTTTTGTTCTGGATATATATCAGGGATATATATGAGAGAGAGAGAGAGAGAGAGAGATGAAGGTAGAGCGGAAGAGGGAATAGCATATAGTGTCGCAGGAGAATAAAGTAAACAAAGTTCCTAGTGGCCGATGGCTGCATGATCTTTTCTCGGATCCCTAGTCTGTAATATGATACCTCTTTGTACACAGTAGTTTCTCCTTAATTTAAGTGTGTGAACGATTTCTTTAGTTATCATTGGCCTCATCTGAATAAAAATATATAAAAGATGCGTGTTGGTTTCATGAAACTGGAACTCGGAGTCAGTTCTTGTATAAAACACTGCTAAGTGTAGGCTTTGAAAAAGGACCCTACTTTGGGGAGTTGTATATTCTTTCCCAATAAAATGATGCAACATGTTTTTAATGGAAATGAATGCCGAAATTGAGTATAACAGGTTACCTAAATTTAAAAAAAAATCGAGGGTGGTGTTTTTTTTTTATTCGCATCGGAATTTTTCTTTGTTTGATTTTTTTTCCATGTTTGACTAAATATATCCTAACTATTGTATCACACAGATACCTTAGTTATTTTTTAAATATTAGCTATATATTAGTAGAATAATATCTGCAAATTATATCATAATGATTAAATTATTTCATGAGATACAGACCTCCAAAGTTTGCCATTTGTCGTTCGAGCATGCATGTTTGTCAATTTTTAGAAAAATAAATAAATTTTAAATAAATATGATTACTTTATATTACAAGCAAGCTATACCCATAGTTTGCGCCTAAAACGTATTAGAGTTCTCCTAATGTTATCGCTTTAGTTATTCACTCTCAAACGGGCCCCCTCCATCAGTGCGCGTTAATGCAACTGTCCACCACCTCATGCCTTACGATTTTTCCTGTCCCCAAGTATTTTTTCTAGTCAAAACTAAGTTTGGATTCGTTCATACCAGACACTAGACAATAACATATAAAAACATCAGTTGATTTGAAAATGTCGACTAGCCATCCTTTGGTCGATCTTATCTGAAATCACCCTATATATGCTAATGCAGCCTCTACTTGGAGATAGTAGTTGCATAGCATCCCAAAAAGGCTGAAAATGTAATAATAAACAAGTTGAAAAAAAAAGTGGAGATATTCCACTTGTCTTGCACAATACCCAAAATTATGCCTTCAGAGCAAAGAGGTGTCAATTGAGTTTATAATCTCTTTATTTTCCTTTATATACAAAGGTGGGAGATGGGGCATATAATGTCAAACGTCAAGCTGCATGGTTTGCAGCTTGACGAGGCGCCCTACCCGGTGAGGCAGAAAAGCAGCAGAAACGTTTCAGACAACACAAGCAAAGAACAAGATACTGTACCAGTTTGAACCTGCAATCGTAAAATGAAAACGTACACAACGTGCTGCAGCAGAACAATTTCCAGATGTTGAGGCCCGAGACATTTGGATGATACACATGCAATCACGAGTAAGCTTGAATCCGTGCGACTATCTCACACGTGACACGACACTCATCACGGTGAACGAGGCACCCGTTTTCTACTGAGAGCTCTCGTGCAAGCGCATTGAGAAAATGTGTATTAAGTACTTACCGACAACACCGCTGAATTCGCATCGCTGAACTTCTTGGTCGTCGTCTTTCCGTCTTCACTTGGCGCGCGAAGCCCACCCACCTTCAGCCCCGGGTTATCGATTATCGCCTCTGTAGCATCCAAAGAATACGACTCGCAGCACACCGACGCACGGTGACGTCTTCATCGCAGCAAAATGCCGCCAGCAACGTTCAAAGAGAGCACTTGCTGCTCGGCGGTCACCATATGGGGCCCCTCGCGACGCCGCCTAAGCTTCCACGGCAAATGTCAGCACCAGCGAGTGTCGGACAGTATTCCCCGATTACGTTCCTGACGAACATTGAATGGCGAACACATAAAAACGTAGCGATAGTCCGCTTTTGTCCGCCCCGTCCGCGAGCTTGAACGTCGCCATCTTCATTGACTTTGGCAACTTTTGCTGCCCGACTACTACAAAGTTATCTCCATCGCCAAACTCAATCGTGACGACATTTTGACGTCACCGCGAACTTCATTATTTCAACAGCATAAGGTAAAGAGCGGACACTACCAGAGGCCTCAGCGGCCCAGATAGACCAGTGACAGGTAGCGCTCATAGCGGGCGGTATTAAGTATAATCTAATTCCGTTTCCGGTCAAGTTAGTTTCGGTTTCGGTTTGGGCGTTTCTGCTCCGGTTCTTCGGTACCCTTCTCTCTCTCTTTCCTCCCCGCCTCGCTCGGCTCTCGGGAGCTTCTTGACTCTCGAAACCGCTGTTTCTTTTTTTTTTTTTAATACTGACGCACTTTTGCTTTATTTCTTACGATATAGTCCGTGCAAAATGTGTCAAACTGTATTTCAACTTACTTCACAAAGCAGAAGTATATATATTTATTGTTCTTTTTCTATTGTAAAGCATTGAAGTTACACAATTGCCGCATTGACTGCTGCCTGGTCGAGCATTTTGGGGTCAACAACAGTAAGTGGTTCGAACACATTTTATTGGAGCATATTCATGTATACTCTGCATGTTTTATACGAAAGAGATTGATACTCACAAAAATAAATGAATATAAAGGGCTTCGGCATTTCGTACACTTCGTAATAGATTCTTAGCGGAACCAACCCTACTGAAAAAAACCATTTGAAATTCAAACGGGTGGCAAACTGGTCGCCCGTTTGAAATCAAACCTGTCGATCCGTTTGGATCAAACGTGATTATGGGATACGGGTACCCGTTTCGAAACGGTACCCGTTTGATACAGGTGCCCGTTTGATACGGGTGCCGTATGGTACGAGTACCCGTTCGACATGGCACGTGACCACACGTTTGAACGTGCCCTTCGAAATGGCAAATTATGCGCTAGCCCTAAATGGGTATCGTCTGGGAGGTTGGTTATCTTAAACATATTTAAGACGTCCCAAAACTCATAAACGTATTTATAACATGGAGAAAACACGTAGAACAATTGCACTCGCGTAGGTGCTTGTAAGTGGACAGGAAAACCGACACAAAAGATTGTTTTCAATTCTCCTCGAAGTTTATTACCTCTTCTGTAGACAAGTACAAACGTGCAAGCGATCTGTGAACACTATACAGGTAGACTTTCGGGGAAATTATTCTCCTGGCTGCCGCGCGAATAGGCGCTGCATAATTCTTTAGATAATTTAGAAGAGTGCGCGTAGAAGAACGGTCAATCGTTGCCAACACGTAGGTTGCAGTGCACTTACCATAACAATAGCGGACGTGAAAGAGGTAATCCGTGATATTTGTCGACACGGTCAAAGCAGGACAACCACACAAACACAAACGAGAGGGAACGGCTCCTTGGAAGTTTCAACACGATGCGGCGCACAAGCTGTCATTTGCCGAACCCAACCAAACCGCGAGAATTTGCGACTTCTTTGAAGAATCGCTCGTTGCCGACATACACGTGGGTCTTTTCGAACACTGATAGCTTTGGTGCACATCCAATACGTTGTCGAGAGACATCCCAATAGGACCGCAGGGTTAGGCGACAGATTGAAGCAGGTAGGACGAGCGAACTTCGAGCAGCAACTGACAACAAGCAGACAAAGAAAAAAGCGGCTGCAAGGCGCGCCCTTCCGGATCTCTAATTCTCTATGCTTATCAGCGTGTAGCTCGCGCGCTGCTGTGGGTCACGTGACAGGGGTGACAAGAGAGGATGGAGAAGGCGAAGTCAAGGCGCTGGGACCACCGGGACAGCCCCTCTCCCTCTCCCCAGGCATTCCAGGGAGATGCGTTTTTGTAGTCCCGAAGAACAAACGCGCGCGCGCGCGCGCGCTCGAACTTTGGAAATGGCGGCGGGGCTGCCAGAAGATCGGCTTGCGCCCGAGCGAAGAAAGAACTCAGCGCAAGCTCGTAGTTTGAGTGCTGCAACGGCGGGCCTGCTCTCGCAATGCTTGATGTTCTTGCAGCCGCGTGTACGCGTGCTACCTTCGCTGCGTCTTGAATTAAAGTGAAACGGAGTCTAGACGTACATTCTTTCACGCGGTCGCGTCTTCTGCGAGAGAGATTCGAGCTGAATAAGTAAATTGAGGCAACAAAGATGGACAAAGTATTAAAGGTCTGTCAAAAATATCGGCTCACCAACGTCGCGCGTTTACGTAAAACAAAAAAAAAAGGTGTTAGTTTTAGTTGCAGTATAATCGAAAATCAGCGCAATTGAAATATAAATATAATTACTTGCATTACGCGGACAATCTGAAATCGATGAACCGGCGCTCCCAGCCTTCCGGAAAACATTGGCTGCCACGGCTGAAACGCTAGGCGTGCCCACGCCGCCGATCTGTACGTTCAATATCAAACGGGCTCCGGAGAGCCGTTTGATTAAACCGGTGCAGTTTGCAACATGGTCGCCGGTTTGAGCAAACGTGCGACAACTTTGCCCAAACGAGTCGCCCGTTTGCCCAGACGAGCGACTCGCTTGCCAAATAGGTGACCGTTATGGCTCATACGGGGGACCCCTTTGAGCCATACGGGCGACCCCTTTGACAAACTGGTGACCAGTATGGTTAAACGGTTACCGGTATGGACCCGTTTATTTTCATATGGGCGCCAAATGGTTTTTTTCAGTAGGGAAGTTAAGAAAACCTTTCCGTGGAGAACATGCTGTATGATACATTCACTTTCACGCCGACTCGGGTGCGGGAAGTAAGTGCAAAAATAAATAAGACATCGCTATCATTACCAGTCATAAGAGTATAATAACAGTGCGAAGCATAGGCCGGATAGTACAAATTCCCAATTTCCGGCAAATATAAAAAAACACCAATTTGCATAGCCTCAAGCTCACTGGGGGCGAGCCATTACCAAAAAATGAAAACTCTATTCGAAATCTGGAAAGATTGAACGTCCCTAAACATTCCCCGAAATCGTTCATAAAAGAAATATGGCTTCAGAAAAAAGCGGCTAAAAAACTATGGACAGTGGATACAAAAGTAAATCAATTTTCTTTCAAATATTTTTAGCCTCTATACACAATTTTCTATCGAAATTTTGTAGAGAATGGGCAAATATGTTTGTTAGGGAGCCGTGATACACATTCGCTGGAAAAAGGGGAAACAAATATTTGGAGAGCAAGCTGCACCGCCCACTTAATAAGCACTTTTTGTTTTTGGTTTGGCAACCACTTCTGTTAATACACTATTAACAGTTAAACCTGCCTCGTTCTTACTAGCCACTGAAGAGTGCAAGCGAACTTTGTCCAAACTCCGGTTAAGAAATCAAACATATCAACACAAGCGTATTCTGCAAAACAATTTTAAATACCCTTTGTGGTACTCCTCTGGGCAAAGGCTAAAACCACCCAGACCTCCAAGTGTGGTATACAAGGCGGAACACACTCTTCGAACATGTGTCGCACTCTCTATTATGGGAAGAAATTGATTTTCTAGTTGCTGAATGAAATAAAAGGCAGCCTGTGATGGTTCTACTAAGTTCCCGAAGAATTTTCCATGCACTTGGTATGCTTTAGGAACAAGACAGTACTGGTGAGGCCTGGTCAAGTCATTAGACTCATCCGATAGTAGCTGAGAACAGCCACAGCTGTAAGTTGTCTGTTCAAGCAAAAGCTTGATAAAATAGCCCCAAGTGTAATAAAAAAAGTGGACGAGTCATCATTTATGTTAGACCTGATGTCTGATGCCAGCTCAGAAATATCCTCTAGTGGAGGGAAGTTATCAATTGGAAGACGTTATAAAATGTCTGATATTAAACTTTCATGGTGCGAAGATATTTGCAACTCCTTTAGGAGGTCAGCCTTGTCATCCTCTACGTTTTCATTGTCCGACAGTTTGAACAGTTTCTTTATCCAGAGGTGTTTTAGTCATGAGGTGAACTGATGCACATTTTCAGTTTGTGTTGCAGCCCAGCATTTGTCGTATATAGCTCCAAAAACGTTCTCAAGTGTGTCTTGCTGCAGGCGTCGTGTAAGTAAGAACTTAAGGTCATGGCTGCTTGAAAGCTCATCCCGGAGCATGAGGACACTTTTTATAGTAACTTGCCACCCAATGATGGCTTATGGCTGCCTCCTACTTTGGAACTGCCATGCTGAAATCCGTCCGAGTTACTGGTGGAGAAAATCAAGTATTTCAGATTCTCCCTTCAGAATGGCATGACGCAACTTCTGCCCTGTCTTCTTGAATTTTTTTAGCTATTTAGGCAATCAAAACGTATGCACATCCTATCATAGAAATAGGCTGTAGCCATGGCTGCCTCAGGAAGTTCCTTGGCATAAACAAGGGATATGATTGCAAGAAAGAGTGAGACACTCAGTACGTGTGGGGCACAATTTTCTTCCATGTTACAGAAAGGTTCTTGAAAAAAATGTGTCTCTCAGTAAGTTTCGGAGCCAATTGCAAGCTCATCTCATGGATAGAACAATAAAGTTCAACAACAGAAGACCACTCAGTGACCTCATTTCCAATGCAAAGTTTGTGGGCTTGGAGTTTGCTCATGGTTGTTTTAGGAACGTGCGGAACATCAAAGACAAAGTAAACGTGCTCGTTGTCAACTTCAAAAAGTGGCTTATCACCACACACACACCAAGTTTACGTTTGAAGCCCCCTAACCACAGACCACAGCCTTTACTGTGAAGCCAACAGTCTTAAGCTCCCGAATGAGAGAAATGGGGAGACTGCGTTAAACAGAAGACGTTGTTGGAGTGTGCACAACAGTGTATGCACGGGGCTAATCGCATCTCCTGGAAATTTCAGACAGCATAACAAGCAATGCTCTATCTGCAGTGTTAGAGGTTCGTTAAGCGCCGTCATCTGTAAACCTATGGACAATGTCGTGTGCAGGGTCGAAAGTTAAATTCTTTTTTTAAAACAATCTCATCGAAAATCAACATGCACACACGTTCAAGTGCAGCCAGACAGCCCGGCAGAAACAGCGCGAGAAGCTCGAACCGATCGGCTTTACGAATTCACGTCGAGCATGCGAGCACGCGGGCGGTCATGCGTCACCTTGATTGATGCAAAGTCGACCGAACATGATGCAGCAGAAAGCACAGACGGACGGCACGCACGGCACAGACGAACGACGCAGGGACGAGCAGAGGCCATGCAGAATGATGCAGAGGCGATGGCGTGCAGGCAGGCAGGCCATGGCAGGCGCCATTCATCACGTGGTTTTTGTGACGTATTTGATTTAAACTATTTAGTTGTTTCAAGTACTTTAAACAATTTTAAACCATTGCCATTTAAAAAATAAATACTTTTCTCAGAAAGAGTTTTAATTAATTTTAACCAAATTGCAGAAAAGCGCCACGTAGCGGGGGGTATGAAACGCACTATCTGGGCCGCGAATCGGCTCCTGTGTCCTCTCTTTACGTTTACTATATTACTCTGTGAGCATAGCTCGAACTTCATCGGAATCCGTAGGGAAAAACTCAATCGCAACGTCACATCACGTGACCAAAAGGGCAGCCAATCAGCGACCGATTGAGTTAACTTCATCGTTGAGTTTGCGATCTAGCATAGACAGACTGAGCTTGAATAGTAAGCTTCCGATATTTCACAAAGGGAGGAATCGACGACCCATTCTTTATTTGCAAAATTTGAGCCGCTACGTTGCTCTACAGACACTGAGACCTACCAGTCTGCAATGAAAGGCGCGCTCAGGACAAACACATCAGAGGCCGCGTTATCTCACATAATCCGACTGCAGGTGAAAAGTGAAACATTTGTCGACAAAGCTCCCACAGCAGGAACCTGTGGCGCATTCACTCAGTGTCCGGAAAAGCTAAACATGGATACCCGAGGCTTGAGCAAAATCATAATGAAACGCCAACTATCTTGCCCCGTCGTATTTTGTTTAAGAAAGCTCTCGTTCTCAACGCCCTCACCAGGGAAATAAAAAGACTTACGAAACAGATTGCTAAATATTTCAACCGACTAGAATTAAGCCGTATTCTTTCAGTGGTTCACTCATAATACCATGCTTAAAAGGGAGCAAGCTTTTGTGCGTACAGTGTCATCAATTTTCTCTAGTGTATGCTGTTCTGTAGTCAGCTGCTTTCGAAAAATTTTGCCGTCTGTAATCTTCTCTGACAGCCGAGTTGCTTAATTGGAAGTCATCGCAAATACAAGTTACACGTTGCAGCAACCAACGTTTATATATAAACGTTGACAGCGACTACACTCTCGCATTTTCATCCATCACCTCGTACAGAAATTCGCTAATTTCGGTTCAAGGTCGGTACACTTCTACATTTATGGCGACAGCATCAGACTGCACTCGGTACATTTGGCGAGTTCTTTATGGGCCGGTTCTCCGTGCAGCACTCTGCGGGTGCGATGCATTGGAACTCTTACAGTGCAAGTCTGGATCGCGGATCGGGAACCCGTCGGTGGCATCACCGGCGGCCATTGCTTGACAACAGGCAATACACGCAAGTCTAAGGGAGAAACACTTAAAAGTAGGAATATTGAAGCTTGTACGTGGTGCTCGAAGGCAAGTATTTTATGATGTGCTGCGATCATTATATCGGGTGCTTGGAGATCAAATCGACATTCGCGAAACATTCGAATGTTAATTTAAAAAAAAATGGGCCGGAGCACCACCGACTTTTTCGACGTCGCTTGCTTCGGTTGCTAAATAAATGACACAATCAACGACTGAATGGCACGCTCCGAGTTTTACTTTGTCACGGAAGCCCTCACAGTAGTTCAAAGAAAAAGCTTTCACCAGAGGTACTATGTACAAGCGGTTAAAACGATGCGAATGTCCCCAGTAAAGGTCTTCTAACTTATCGTATGCTAAGCTCTGATAACTTCGAGATCATGAATGACTCTACAATAACTCTCGGTAACCCTTGTCTTATTAAACACATCACAGTTTGCGCCCAACAAAGTAGCCCTCGATCCTCAACCACACCACATTTATTAAAAAAAAACGATTGGTATTCTAACACGTTTGATATTCTTGCCCACAATATTTACTGTTATTTGCAGAGGACACGATACAAGTTTCATGGTCGAGAACAACCTTCTTAGGTAATAAAATTAAGTTTTCTCGTTTCTCCCATAGCATGCATTAGCTCGTGTCAAGCGATGACTGCTGGTGGTGCCGCTCGACCCGAGCAATACAGGCCTCTATCCATGATACAGCCTACTAAAAGATCAGTGGTGCCAGTGCTAGGTAATCACATGCTTACCCACCAGTACATTAAAATTTGCAAAGGTTTACACTCTAGCTGTCCTTAGTGTGTTTGCACAATTTCTTCATTTTTTTTTTGCCGACGATATGGATTGCAAAGTTAATAAATTGTCCGGGATGTCATTAAAATTTGGGAACATAATACTTCCGTTGTCGCAATCCATAATTCGTATATACTCTTGGAATATGGAGTCTTTCTGTGTGTCTCAGTTGTTTTTGCTTGTTCGACTTCAGCTTGAAATCATGTGTGAAGTAATGTTTTGTAAGGATGACAAACTTCCGCAGGTTATCCATTGACAATAAATCCAGATGATCTAGCTGCTCTTCGAGCGTAAGGTCTTCATACCGTGTGCCGTATGTTATGTTCTTTAGCATTCTTTTCAGTATATTATTTATTTTTTTCCTCTTAAAGCTTGAGCAGGATCCATAGGTTGTTATTCCATACCGAATTTTCGATTCCCCTAGCATCTGGTAAACAGTCCTTCTTAGGTTGATATCCGCGCTGCTTCGTAGTTTATATAGGTATCCCGATACTGTTCGTAGTTTTTTTAACAAGTAGTCTATGTGGGAGTCCCATGATCAATGTTCGTCGAAGTAGACCTAAATATTTCGTATCTCTGGCATAAGGTAGCGGTAGGGAAGAGCAGTGTACGCATTCAGATGAATGCAGGAAGGCTTATCAGGGTTAATTCGCTTTTGGTGAGTGCGGAAGCACATTAAACATGTTTTCTTTTTATTTACAAAAATCTTATTTTTAGAGAACCATGTCATAACGTCTTTTAAGTCTTCCTGGAAAATGTTGAGAGCACTGTCGTAATATTTATCTGCGAGAACAAGAGCGGTGTCATCTGCGTACTGGTAAAGTTTGGATTTCAGAGGTAGGGCACCTAAGTCAGTCACGTAGATGTTGAATAGCATTGGTTCTAAAACCGAACCCTGAGGAATGCCACATGTGGGATATGCTGCGACACTCACATTAATCCCGATCTTGACTCTTTGTGCCCTGTTGTAAAAGTAGTCTTTGAAGAATTTTTGGAACGGTCCCCGGAAACCCAGTTTTTCTAATTTGTTTAGTAATATTTCGTAATCTATTGTGTCATAGGCTTTTGCCAGATCTAAGAAGAGTCCAAGTACTATTTCATTATTATCTAGTTTACCATTAATAAACTCTGTTATGTCCTCAAGCAGCAGTGTCGTACTTTTCCCGTGCCGGAAGCCGTACTGGCAATTATTTATCAACGAAAACTTCTCACAGAACGATGTCATATGTTTAAAGACAAACTTTTCCATTATTTGTGAAATCCCAGATAACAAAGCAATTGGTCGATAATCGGTTACTTCTTTTTTTTTTTCCTTTTTTGTGTATTGGTCTAATGATGGAAACTTTGATTTCATTAGGAATAGTTCCTGTATCGAAAATTCCATTTAATATTGCAAGCAAAACTTTTTTTAAGCTGTCATAGTTAAGTCGTATGTCCCGAATTCTTATTTGATCATAACCCGCCGGTTTCGTCGTCGACATTTTCTCAAGTATATCTTTTAGATCTGATTCTGACATTTGAGGCAAAAACGCCGAGTTCTGTTGGCGTCTCCTTAGTTTAGGGCCTTCTGCAGCGTTCTTTGATTGGTCACGTAAGTCTTGAACCTCTTTAACGAATGCCCTATTAAATTCATTGCTTAATTTATTAATGTTGTGTTCACCAAAGTTTTTCTGTATGAAATCACCTACGCTGTCTTTTGGAGGCTTTCCAATTATTTGATTCACAACGTCCCAAGTTTTCCTGAGATTTTGTCCGCACTGTTTTAATTGCATTGAATGGAATTTCTTTTTTGCCAACCGAATTTTTGCCGTCAACCTTAACTCTTCTTTTAATATCCTATCATCTGGATTTTGTTTACATCTATTCCGCAGCGTACATTTTTCGGAGCTTAGTTCTAGTATTTCTTGGTTCATTCAGTTGTTCCCCGGCTTTCTCTGTTCAAGTTTAACTCTTTTCATAGACCCGTCATATATGTTCCTGAACTTTTTGACTACTGCTTTGTATAGAGAGATGTGGTCTAGGTTTAACAGATCGTCCCAGTTTAATTTTTTTATATTGTGGTCTACCTTCCAGTTGTCCAGTATATGTTTATATTCCTGCCGCTTCCTATCGAAATTTTGATTGCCCACCATTTTTAGAGTGACGAAAAAGTGATCGGCTACTTTTTGTTTAATGATTCCTGCAAGAAACTTGAAATTGCTCGTTCGCACTATTATGTGATCAATGCACGTTTTTGTAATTTTTTCTGCCAGGTATTCTTCTCTAGTGTAAGCATCAATGAGGTTTTGTAATCCATAACTGTACAGTATGTCGAGGTATTCCGTGACTCCGCTTCTACTAGGACACATAACGTCAATGTTGAAGTCTCCTGCTAATATAATATGGTCATTTTTGTTAAACATGGTTAAAAGTTTCACCAATTCGACGTTAAATGCACTTATATTACCACTCGGTGGCCTGTATACCGCGCATAAAGTAAACGATAGGTCGCTTTTGTTCATATTTATCACCATAACCTCTGCCTGATGCAGGGACACTTCAATGCGTTCGTACAGCCAAGTGTTTCTAATGAATATAAGTATTCTTCCCCCTCTTCTTCCATTTCGGCGTACACATATCGCATTAAACCCATGTAAGCTAAATGGTAAGGGCTCATTTGCTTCGACGTTTATTTCCGTGAGGATTATTATATCGGTATGCTCTAGTGAATCCTTTATGTGAACATTCAATTCATCCCAGTGTTTTTTTAGGCTTTGGACATTAATATGAATAACTTGAAGGATTCTACTTCCATTTCCTTCATCCGCTATCATATATTGCGTTTGTGTCTCCCAGTCGTTAAAGGTATCAAAAGAGGCCATCATGTTATCGTAGTCTATTTAAATCACTCTCACTGTCAACACGGATTGCAGCCGCCCCTTCCCTTTGCCTGACCAATATTTTTCCGTTTTTCGTCCAGACGTATGTGTACCCTCTTTCTCTCGCACATTCTTTCGTTTTCCAAAACAGCCATCGTTGCAGTTTCGTGAGGTTTTCATTAATATAGACCCGCTCATTCTTTAGTGCAGTGCGCTTCGTCATCCATTGGTCTCTTTCTGACCTGTCATTGAATCTTACGATAATAGGAGGTATCTTACCCTCTCTGGCCCTCAGTCTGTGCATTGACTAAATCTTTTCAGGCTGCGGTATATATAAGGAGAGCTTTGCTGCTATATTTTTTACGATTATTGAAATATCTTCTTGATTACTCTGAGCGATTCCGTGAATTTCTATGTTATTTCGTCGTGAGTACAGTTCTGCCTTTTCCACAGCCCATTCTAGCTCTTGTATTCTTGCGTCCCTTTCGTCAGCAAGTTTTTCGTTCTGGCCTGTTCTTTTTTTTTAGGTCGTTGGTGACGTGTCAAGGAATCTATCTTTTTTATTAATTCATCATACTGGCTTGAGAGCATGATGGTAGTGCTCTCTATCGTTTCGGTAGTCTTTTCTTGCTTATCCAGTTTTTGGATCATTGTGTCATGTTTTACAGATTGTAGATTTAGTTTTCTTTCAATGTTTTCGACTCTAGCTAATACTTCCGTCAGCTTCTGGTTTTTTTCTGCTAACTGTATTGCTATAGCTGCTTCATTTCGTTCCACAGTTCTTTGAGGTGATACTGCTGCCTGACCGCCATTTTGCGCGGATTGTCGTTGTTTATGTCTTGTACAAGTTAAGCACTGCCAAGACAACAGCTCTGCGTGTTCCATGCTTTTGAGTTTCGTTTTGTTTACCCCTGCGCAATTACCCACGTGGTAAGAATTTTTACACTCGTAACATTGCAATGATTGGCTCTTTGGTGCAATTTGTTTCAAGCAGGCTAAACATTCCTTAGGCTCCTCTGCGGCAGACATGTTTCAGCGCAGTACAAAAACCGTACAAGTCATTAGGCAGTCCAGCGGAACGTAGGCCAAGAACAAAAAAAAAAAAGAAGCTTTTGGACCCACCTGAGGACCAAGACAGTAACGTTAGATACGTCTGGCGCCCTTCGCTGGACTGCGCTTGTTCCCCGCTTGTTGCTGGCTTATATGGGCCGTTGCCGCCCTACGATGGCGTGTTGCTCTGTTGTTGATGATAGCTTGTCATCGTCCCTTGTGGAATTCTGGTGCGGCTGCGATGACAGCGCAGCTCGTATGAGATGATCCCAGCTTGATTTGCCTGAGGACCAAGACAGTAACGTTAGATACGTCTGGCGCCCTTCGCTGGACTGCGCTTGTTCCCCGTTTGTTGCTGGCTTATATGGGCCGTTGCCGCCCTACGATGGCGTGTTGCTCTGTTGTTGATGATAGCTTGTCATCGTCCCTTGTGGAATTCTGGTGCGGCTGCGATGACAGCGCAGCTCGGATGAGATGATTCCAGCTTGATTTGCCCGAGGACCAAGACAGTAACGTTAGATACGTCTGGCGCCCTTCGCTGGACTGCCTGCCTCAAATACTATGGAAGCCGGCTGAGGACTTGCAAGAGAAAGACACTCTTCCATGATTACAAGAGAACGTCGACACTGAGAACATCCCGGAACAGTAAGACGTTTCGGCCACTTCACCACCAGAAGAGTGTTGGAGTGTTTCATGTGTTGAGTAAATACTTAGTGTAAATATCTTCACAAAGGGGAAAATGTTGTGTCGCTACTGTTCACAGTCACCATCATGATGTGGACATCTTATTGAAAGACGAAGAGCGCGTCATTAAAGGCAGTTCGAGTTGGAACGTTGCCGTGTCCGGATGCATTTCTTTACTTGCCGATACAACAATGTGGTTGCGAACAGGCTAAGTTTGTCCTCAACATTTTCGGCTCGTCGTTTCCTCCGGGGAAAGCGCTTGGGAACCGGACGATCCGCGGACGTGTCGTTACGTGATCAGTTAGTCTGCAGACGAGCCCTTCGTGGGAGTAAGCCATTAGCCGTAAAGTTTGATGCCCACATATATTTTTTTATTAAGATGCCAATCATTGCAGACGACGTGTCTGCGCTACAAGAGTCGCGTAGTGTACATCAATCACGAAATATCTTAGTATCAAGGTAGAAACCTAAAGTCAGTCGTGCTGGAGGACAGTGGCAGGAGAGCTAATTTGGTTGTTTTTTGAAATAAAGACTCCTAAGGAAACGGAGGCGGTGCTGCGTCATAATGTGATCAAAAAGTGTTCCTGGATACACTGGGTGTAAGTTGTTCTTCCGTCGCAAGAATTCATCGGCTGGGGAGGCCTGCTAAAGATCGGCCGGCCATACTTCATTTCCAAAACTATCATGAAAAACAAGCAGTTCTGCGGAATAGTGGGAAACTGAAGGGAACACGTATCTATATTCAGAATGACTATTCTCCAGAAACACTCCGAAAACGTAAAGAACTTTGGCGGACCGCTAAAGCCGATAAAGGTCACGGTAGGAAGGCTTGTCTGGTAAACGATAAACTTCGCATTAACGATGCGTACTACGTATGGGACGACGCTTCTAACGCACGCATTCCAGTACAGGCGGCGAGTGGGAATGACACTCATGATAAAGACAACTCAGTAGAAGTGACATGCAGGGACGACACTTTTAATGAACACATCCCAGTGCAGGCGGGGAGTAGCACACCGTCTACCACCTGGCAGTTACAGTCCCCGTCGCATCAATTACGTGTGCTTTTATTGAATGCCAGAAGCATTGTAAATAAAGCTGATAGTCTTGAACTGTTGCTTCCCTCATATGATCCCCACTAAGTTGTTTTAACAGAAACTTGGCTCCACGACGGAATCCGTGACGATGAAATAATTCCACCGGGTTTTCGACTATTTAGGCGTGATCGTGGTTCGCGCGGTGGAGGCGTAACAGTTATCGCAAAGTCCCATATCACTGTAACCTTACTTGATCAGATTGACGACCATGAAAGTTTGTTTTTGAATATATCATTGGTGAGGTTTCACTGTTTTACTTTGTACTGTTTATAAGCCTCCAAATGCGGCCGACTTGTTTCTTGATAACTTATACGATCATCTGATAGCCCAGCATGCGCACAATGTTATTGTAACAGGCGATTTTAATTTGTCCGCTCTCGATTCGAATCAACTGGCCTGTGGAATGTCCAATTGGAATGATAGAATCTTAGACATTATGCTGGTTTTAAACCTTGATCAAATCGTTTGTGAGCACACTCGTGAAAATGCTCTTTTGGATCTCTTTTTGTCAGTCAAATGTTTCTCACTGGAGTGCTCAGTGTTGAACTTGATATCTGAGATCACCGAGTGTTGTCTTTTTGTTGGACTGCTAGACACGTGGGAAGTACGCGGAATCGTTCTGCAGTGAATGTTAAAGACTATGAACGAGCTAACGATGTCGACATAATTGATTACCTCGATGATAAGTTAAATATTAACTCCGAGGAAAGCGTTTCGGGCCTGTGGAAACATTCTAAGGAAAAGCTATAAAGTTTTCCATCGAACACTTTGTCCCTTCGAGGAAAGTACGTAATAAATGCCAAAACCTGTGGATAAGCCGAGAGATTATTCAGATTAAGCGTAAATTAAAACGGCGTAGAAGGCAACATAACACTGCATCAGACTACTTCGAGGAACTTAAACGACAAGTCGTGGCTAAGATAAATTTATCAAAAACACGTTATTTTAATATTACGCTTTCTGAGTTCATTCAAAGCAACCCACAGAAATTTTGGCGGTATCTGGGATCAAATAAGGAAGTGTTAACAAAAATTAAAGTGGATGGGAACTTTTTGACCGGGGGTATGGAAATAGGGAAAATTTTTAACCAATATTTCCAAAGTGTATTTATTCCAAAAGATGACAACGGGAAACCAGCCCCTCCTATAAATTCTCTTGAGATTCCTGTAATTTCAGTCAAAGCTATCTTGTCAATGTTGCGTAAACTGAAATTTAAAAAAAAAAGAGTTCTGGTCCAGACGGTCTACCCAATGCCTTTTTAAAACGTTATGCACTGCAATTAGTTGAAATTTCGACGAAGATTTTTCAAGTTTCCTTACTTACCGGAGTAGTTCCAGATGACTGGAATAGAGCTCCGGTTGTACCGATTCACAAGAAAGGGGATAAGTAATTGGTGTCAATTATAGGCCAATATCAATCATTTGTAGTTGCCGCAACTTATTGGAACACGTCGTGGCCGGTTATATTAGACGCTTCCTATCTGAAAAGGGTATCTTATCGCCTAAGCAGCATGGATTCAGGAAGGGAACGTCCACCGTCACGCAACTCGTTACGTCTGTTCATGAATTTCTCGGGATACTCGATGATTCAGGGCAATTGGATGCTCTTTTTTAGACTTCTGTAAGGTCTTTGATAAGGTGCCGCATGTAAAACTGCTTTATAAGCTCGAACGCATAGGACTTCCCTCTTACATTATTTTTGGATAAGTGCCTACTTAGGAAATATATCCCAATTCGTTGATGTTAACGGCCATGTTTCAAATGTTCTATCTGTCACTTCCAGCGTGCCCCAAGGAAGTGTGTTGGGACCATTACTATTTCTTATTTATATAAATGATCTAACCGAAGTGGTTTCTCCGTCTGTTTTCATAAGATTGTTTGCGGATGATTGTATTGTTTTTAAAGATATCAACACTGCTGACGACCATCTTGCACTTCAAGAATCTATTATCGAAATAGAGCACTGCTGTGAAGCTTGGGATATGGATATGAATATTGAAAAAACTGTACTTCTAAAAATTACATGAAAAAAAAACATAAAAGCTCATTTAAGTATCGCCTTCACAACATTGCCGTTCCTGAGGTCACTAGCTATAGATGTTTAAGTGCTACCATTACTGATCGTTTAATTTGGTCTACACACATCTCAAATATTTGCTCTAAAGCTTTCGCTAAACAGTGTTTTCAAATTTGGTGTTTTCTAAGGCGAAAGTTCAAACACGTCCCCAGTAGCGTTAAGCTCCTTGCATACAATATGTTCATCAGGTCAAAACTCGAATATGCATCAGTCGTTTGGGATCCCCACAATAAAAAAGATATCCACCAGCTTGAACTTGTACAAAGAAAGGCAGTTAGGTTTATATTTAGTAAATACAATAGACTGGACTCGCCCACTGAACTTATGAGGGATAACCAAATACCACCTCTCGATACACGTCGGAAAATGAGTCGTATTTTATTTCTTTGCAACATCCTGACATCCGTAGTAAGCTTAAATACACTCCAATAGTTCGATCAATTAAGTTTAAGAAAAGCACGACACACTAGGGATCACGCACTACAGCCCATCTTCGCAAAACCAAATGCCTTTAAGCACAGTTTTTTTCGTCGCACTATTTCGGACTGGAACTTGCTACCAGAAACCATTATTCAGCCAGCCAATTTCATTCAGGCATTGGAACGGTACTTAATTCGATAATGCATTCCGCAGCAGTGGTTTTGTCTTCTTTTATATTATTGCGTTTGTCATTTTTTCATGTGCACCCATATGTTGTATTTTTCGCCCCACCTGCTTGGGCCAGAGAACTGCTCTGCAGTATTGTAAAATAAAATAAATAATAAAACGGTTAGTTAAAGGGGCTGTGCAACGAACATTGGGTAGGAATATTTCTTAATTAAACCAGCTTCCTGGCACTAGTGGAACCCAAGAATACTCGAAGGCAACACCACTGAACAAGAAGCGTCTTCGTCGCGGCGGAATTCAAAGGATGAAAGCGGAGCTTTCCTTTCAGTCTCTCCTTCGCGAAATTTGATGACGGAGCTGTGGGGACAATGGCAACAGTACCGTTCCCGGGAATTCGTCATCGAGCTTTGGGATCACAGCTGTGATGATATTCAAATGCTGCTCACACAGTGGACGCATTCGATCTGGGCTCGTGACAATCGATGCATCGTCATGCATTCGAGCAGTGGCCCGTGTCCAGTCACTGCAACGACGACAACAGCCAAGCCATAACAATGTCTGGAACTCAGCGCGTGTCCTGCGCTTTGCCAACCCCAGCGCGTGGCTTTGATCAACATTGGCGGCATATAATTGGCTCCAGATCACGTGGCCGCTTGTTCTGGCTGCGAGTTGAGGGGGTGAACGGTGCTCGTGTTTCTCTAATTTATTTCTGGAACTTCTATTCCGTGGCGTGAAGAACGAACGCTTATTTCATATGTCATTAAAGGAGCGGTGCAACGGCATTGAATTGGAATGTTTCCCACTTGACACGAGCTTACTGGCACACCTGGGACTCAATGATACTCACACGCAACGCCACTGGCCAAGAAACTCCTTTGTTGCGGTGTAATTTCAAGGACAAAAGCGATCATTTTCATTCAATCTCCCCTTTGCAAAATTTGATGACGTAACGTGGGGATCGCAGTACACCCAAGTGACGATATTTGAATGCGGTTCATAGATTGGACCCGAGCATTGCGTGGGCACTCGACTTGGGCTCGTGATAATTGCTAGCTCGAGAAGTATTCGGGTAGTGACCCGTGTCCAATCGCTGCAACGACGGCAACAGCCGAGCCATAACAATGTCTGGAACTCAGCGCGTGTCCTGCGCTTTGCCAAACCCAGCGCGTGGCTATGATCAACACTGGCGGCATATAATCGGCTCCAGATCACGTGGCAGCTTGTTCTGGCTGCGAGTTGAGGGGGTGAACGCTGCTGGTTTTTCTTTAATTTTTTTCTGGGACTTCTATTGCGTGGGGTGAAAAACGAACGCGTGTTTCATAGGTCATTAACTTTAGGGATCCGTTTTAAGCGGTATTTGCGCAAAGTACAAAAATTGTTTGCATCGCCCCTTTTTAAAGGGACCATGAAATTAATTTTGGACTGGGATAAATGATTTTAAACTGCGATTTTACAAATCCCATATCGGTTAGTGGGCCAAAAGGAAACTGACAAACGAAGGTATAAAACCAAAAGCCTGCATTTCGGTACGAAATTTCGAAAATAGAGAGTCCATTTCTAACCTCTTTTTTTTTTCTAAAGTTCTCCGAATTTTCACTGCGATGCAAACACAGTGCTCAAGCACGTAAGGTGAACCTAGCTTATGCATTGGACACGAGCACTCCATCGCTCGGAAGCCTGCGCTCGTCAACAATCCATCGGTCGACGAATATCTGTATTGGTGTTCGTGGCCAATGAGAGCCATGACGGCACTTATCAGCACTCGCAAAAGACAAGTTCCACTGTGTGCTTAAGAAAGCACGGTGGAAGCATGGGGCGATGCTTCCACCGTGCTTCCCCCTAATGTAATGCGTCTTCGGATGCCTTTGATGTGAATAGAACGAAATGAAATTAATGCCTCTGCATCATTTATCTGATTGTTACTGTAGTTCATTACTACTTCGAGTATTACCATTTCATAGGGATTTTTTTTTTATACTACTCCCATGTCGTTCAGAGATAATCACACCACCCAGTTTATCGCTTAAAAAAATAACACATCTGTTTCCAGATATCACATTCTTGTATTTCACTACAATAGTTTGTAGGTTATAATAATTTTCCTGCGTTCTAATATTTGTTCTTTAAATCTTTCGGCGTTCACAGCTCTCAGGTTAGCTCATAAAAAATGAATAGAGCGAAAACCCGCGTTTCTACGACGTAAAAGCTGCGCACGTCAGCCTGCTGGCGTGGCGTCATTGGAGGCGTGTTCTGGCCTTTCCTGTAGGTGGTGTTGCTCCGCTCCAAAACGTGTCTCCGCGACCCGAAGCGAGGAGGTGAGGAGCGGGAGAGAAGGGCTCCGGCGTACCGGGAAACCGTTTTTTCTGCCTGCGTGCCGTGCTGCCTATCGCTTCGAGCAGGCGACGGTGCCCCGGCGGTGCCACAACCGAAACTTCCTGACAAAGACACCAAACTCAGTTGTTTTGACCGTTGTACGATTACCTTTTCGAAGTTCGAAAGGTCTTCGGGCACCTAAAAAGACCACTTCGTTCGGCTCTCCTACTCACCGATCACCCTCCGCTACATGTGGTAAGCGCCGTCATGTTTTCCGAGGGAAGAAGAAAATCCAGGAGGCGACATCAGAACGAACTCCGATTTTTGGTATTTGAAAAAGGACCGTAATGCATTCATACTTGCGTTAAAAAAAAAAAATTACGATTACCGTTATTAAATGCTACAGAAATGTCGCCTATAAAGCTTCTAAATTTCATGAGGTGAGGAGCTGGAGAGAAAAACGCCAAAAATAAAAAAGCGCGTGCGCGCGTGAGGATTTCCTTTTTTTTTTTTTTGCGTGTCTATGACTACAACTTCCACCTTTTCAGGCAATAAAGAAAATACGACCTTTGGGGTGTCAGTGCCCCTCTAACTTGACCTTTCTATGGCTATCATTTCCACTTTGAAGAGTTCCCATTCTTCGGAAGCGCTGCGATGTTTCCTTTCCTTTACTTTTGTTAGTAGTTCCTTCAGTAGTCTAGTGTTAAACTTCCTCAGGTTCCAGTTAAAACTGCTTTTCCTTCTCGTTTTGCCGCCAAGCGTGACTGCTACCAAACAATGATCGCTGAAGGAAACAGACTTGACACTAAAAAACGAACACTCTTCTCTCATAACGTTGAACACGTAAATCCGATTAAGTCGTGTACGTGACAATGACTGAAAATGCGTATAGCGCATCTCGTTTAAGTTTACGACATATCTCTCCTTCGTCAGTTAGGTTTTAATGCTCAATTATTGCTTGGAGAAGATGGACGCTCCTATCGTTACGTGAGCTTAAAGGCATCCTGTCCTGAGCCTCGCCCATGCAGTTAAAGTCGCCCATTAAAACATTGACCCTGCGGATATCCAAAAATCTCCCCAGACCTCGGGAAAAAATCAGCCTTCTCGCAGGTCTTACAGGGAGCGTACTCGCAAATTAAACGCCATTGCAAGGTATCCAGTACAAAAGCACAACGAATAAAACGTCCTTCCTCGTCTGTTATAACGGCTAATTCGGACAATTTCACAAACTTTCTCAAAAACATGAAACAGCCCCCCCCCCCCCCCCCCCCCCCCCTGTGTACCGACCGCGCGGGTAGCACACACCTCATAATTTACGAGGAAAGGTTTTAATGGCCGAGACATTTGTTCCTATTCGCTAACTTTTGTCTCCTGCACCGCTAGAATGTCAAGCGTTTCCTCTGACAAAAGACGTTGCACTTGGAAACGCTTTTCCGTTGAACTAAGCCCCTGACACTAAAGAGCCTATATTCAGTGGCTCTAGCAAACTGTGAGTCATTACATGGTGCGTTATGCTGCCAGAAAACACTTAATAGTGAACACTCGCCGGTGTATTCCCCCTTGGACGCCATCCTTCGATTCCGTACTGTCCACACAGCACCTCGGTGTGAAACACAACGCATGAAAGCGAAAATTCAAACGCTCAAACACAGTTCTAGCGAGTTTCTCTGGGGTCCGCCTGTCCCTGGATGTCTGGTGCGATGCGGCGCATCTGGACGTATTGTACTCGCTTGATGACCTGTGGAAGCGGTTGTTGTCGCGTCGGACAACGGTCCTCGACGCCCGGCGTTTCGTCAATACCCCGCTTGGTAGATTGACTCGCGGCATCCATGTCTTCGCCGTCGTTCTGGTTAGGGCCCTTTTGGTGGTTGCGTTCACCGTTCTTGGCGTCAGCCGGTCCTACTGCCGCCTCGTTAGACGCCTTGGGTATACAGGCGGGCTCACAAACAGGCTCCTCAAGCTGCCCCTTTTCGCTGTTGCTTGTCGCCGCTGTCGCAGGGGCAACGTCACCCTCTTTAGTCGCCGTTGAAATGGTGCCTTCAGTGCTGCGCTCCGCCTCGTCAGCGTCCATGCCGAAGATGTTCGCGATTTCTAATGCAGCCGGTTCGACCGCGCTCGCATACGTTTTCACGCAGTCGTTCGCCTGATGCCCGAAGCGGCGGCACTTTGTGCACTTGGGAACGCGGCACTCTCGTCGTATGTGTCCGGTGCAACGGCATCGCAAGCATAGCGGGGCGCGGCCAGGAATGACGCAGAGGGCTTTTAGGCCACGCGGACACTGCTAGGGCACGGGTTTATATTAATGTATCGCCTTCCACTCTTAAAGGTGAAGCCTAGGTGTCCTCCTGTAATTTTCTATTCCAACAAGGTTGCCTGGTACTTGGTACTTGGGTCGTCATACCGCCTCCTTTCCGGTCTTTCATGCCCGACGAACAAAGGACACGCGGGAGTCGTCAGAGCCAAGGAGCTGGGAAGACGTTACGTATGGTGGCCGACCTTCGACCACCAGACGTTGGGAGGAGCAGAAGGGGAGGGGGGGGGGAGGAAAAGGAGAAGTACAGAGGACCCAGGCGAAAATTTTCAACCGGTTTATGGAACAATTCCCAGTTGCAACTGGTCCCAGTTGGAGTTGTCCAACTGGTCCCAGTTCGAGTCGGTCCCAGCTGGAATTGGTCCCAGTTACAACTGGTCCCAGTTGGAGTTGGTCCCTGTTACCGCTGGTACCAACTCCAGCAACAATGAAACACGGCACAAAAGGGAAGGTTGACAAGACTTTATTGTCAAAAACTTGGAGAATGAAACTAAATAATAGGTTCGGTGACGTACACGCTCCGGGTTTAGCCACTTGCTTGCGACGGTTGAATCGCTTTTTCAGAGGTAGTGTTCGTGAGGTGAAGGAAGATCGGCCGCTGGCGTCTGTTAGTGAAGACGTCCTCAGCTTCTCTCCCGATCGCGTGAAGAAAGGTGCTCACCCGTGATCCCGCGTTGCGCAGGTGAAGTCCTGATCGGATGCGGTAGCGCTCCCACCTTGCAATCTCTGTCACAACAGCCGAACATTTTCGAGGTAGACCTCCCGCCATTTTCGCCATTGTGCTCTCCGCGGCGTTTTCTCTTCCGTCCGGCCTCTGTGCGTCCGGTCTTTCCTGGGTGCCCTCCGATCGCTGAACTGCATCTTTCCATCCTCGAAGTTCACCGCCGCCACCTTGGTGTGTGTACAGTTAGGTCCAAAGATGCGCAGCTGTAGTTTTGACATTTTCATAACGACGCCAACGTGGGCGGTGGTGACCCTTCTCTACCGCGTCCGTCCTACTCCGGCGTCAGCATAGGCAGCGCCATCTTTCAACAGCGCGTACCACTATTCCGCACCCGCGTGCCACGGCGGCCGGCTAGCTCTGATTGGCCAAAAGATAAATTTATTTATTCAAAAAAAAAAAAGAAAAAAATACTGTAGGTGTGTAAATAAATGTTTTAATATTTTTAATGATGCACTAAATGTTCATTTAGGTGAATACATTTTGTCACTAATTATATTTTCCAATCAAAAAAATTATTTAGTTAATTAAAATTTTTATATTTTTATAAATCTATAAATGTACCCATAATTAAAAATGTTCCTATTTGTATAAATCTAAAAATTTAAGCGTTTTTAGTTTCCTTCATTAGCAAAGGTCAATACACCCCCAACTTGTCAAAATTGTTGCCCGTGTGAACTGGGAACGGGGAAGGCATTTGAAGTCCGACTGGGAATCGCTCCAACCAGTTACTTTCCTAACTGGTTCCAGTTCACTCCATTCCCAAGTGGGAGTCAAACCATTTCACTCCCAACTGGGGATGGTTCAAACCAGTTGACCTTGACCCCTCAGCTGGTCCCAGTTGGACTCCTATTGGTCCCAGTTCATTCCCAGTTGGTACCAGTTAGTCCCAGTTGAAACCAGTTGAGGTGCCAACTGGTCCCAGTTAGAAATTTTCGCCTGGGGACTCTCTGTACCCTCCCCTCTTCCTCAAGAGCTGCGCTCTAATTTGGCATTACAGGGAATCGTAAATATCTTTCGTTTTTTTTTTCCTTGTCAGTAAAGGGAATAAGCGCGCTTTTTAGTCCTCTTCTGTCTTTGTGTGGTAAATACCTCAATATGCCACGTAGACCCGTCACAAATCTAATCACTCCAGTTTCCACTGTAAAGTTACAGGGGAAATTCTTGCCACGTGGCGTCAAGTTCCCCGCTGAATTTAGCAGAGAAATTTACGCTTGAGAAATTAGTACAATTGAGAAATTGGGCTAATCTAATGTACGAGAGAGACGGTTACGGAATGACCGAACGCGTAAGTCACTGCTGAACTGAAGGCGGCTCGATTCCGAAGGTCTAAGAGGGACAGTTCCCGTAGCTTACCGCCCAGGGGCGAGTTGCGCCGAGGCACGGTTGAATAGGGTTCAATTAGACACGGCGCTGACCCAGGCAGGAGCTGGCGAGGGCCACAAAGGACCGAGCCGCGACGAAGTAAGGAGACGGCTGATTCGAACGAATTTCAAGGTAGAACAATCCCGTGCTAAGAGGGCGTTCCAACTTTTATTCTCAAATTTCATGATACGTGCATGCATTGCGTGCGCGGCCAGACAACAGCGCCATCTTCAAAACAATGTGCGAATTCATACTACCCTATCACGTGATGCAAATTTCCCCGACAAATTTGGTGTGAAAAGCCATGTCTCAGAGTTCAATTTCCCCACTCCACCTAATGGGCAAATTGACGTCACTTAACTACGTCATGTGACCCCCAAATAGCGTAATAAGAACTTCACCGATATATTTCGCGGGGAAATTGTTTCGTGTCACATCGGTTTCCCACCTAAATTTATCAGAGAAATTGACATCACATAATGTAATATTCTGAATTCGTCCATTGTTTTATTATTATTATTTAGTTATTTACTAATTATAATATTTATCATATAATATTTTTCGTTAAATTGTATAATATATATTTTTTAAAATATATTAGAAGTTTGATACTTTTATAATAATTATTGTATAACATTTAAAAATATGTATTTTAAAACGATAGTAAATTAAGCAATACAAATATTTAATTGGTTGGTTGGTTGGGGTTTTATGGCGCAAAAGCATCTTAGGTTATGATGCGCGAGGTACATACACTATTGCAGATAGGGTTTCGAAGAGGATAGAACTTTAGTAGTTGATGATAGGTTAAAACTATGTGTATGACTTGTAAGTAGTTATGGGCATGGAGTTGGGTGTAAAATCATAGTCGGTGTAAAAGGCCGATAGCTTTCAAGAAGCTAAAAACGCTGTCATGCGGAACTAATGGTTCGTTGCCAAGCAAAATAGGAAGGTTTAAAGGCGTATGTTCTTTATATAGCTGAGAAAAATGTTTCCGTCGGTCTAGGTCATAAGCAGGGCATTCTAATAATATGTGTGCGACAGTTAAAGGATTATTGCAGTGCTCGCACTCTGGGGCTTCTTTCCTGCGCAGAAGGTGGCCATGGGTGAGGTGCGTATGCCCTATCCTTAGCCGACACAGGACAACCTCATAAAAGCGTTCACGGTGTCTTGCACTCTCCCACTCACTAAGCAGTGGCTTTACAGTATGCAGCTTGTTATTTACTTCTTCATCCCATTCTTGCTGCCACTTCTCTCTTATACGATGCCTTAAAAGTCTGTGATAGTCTTTGTATGTAATATCATGCAGTTCGACTTCTTTGTCACCAGCAGAACTGGCTGCAAGGTCTGCTTCCTCATTACCCGGTATACCAACATGACTAGGGACCCAGCAAAATACTATTTTAATGTTCCTTTTGGAAGCATCGATGATTTTATTCTGCAACTCTATGATTACTGGGTGTTTAGAGGTATTTAGTGATGAGAGCGCTCTCAGTGAACTGAGTGAATCAGTATACACAACTGACTTCATGCTCTTCGTTTCTATAATATGATCAACTGCCAGGCGGATACCACATAGTTCAGCTGTTAAAATAGTGCCTGTATATGCAATTCGTTGAACATAGCGAACAGAGGGGCCAACCATAGCACATCCAACGAACGTTTCTGTATTGGTGCCATCTGTGTAATACAACCTGTGACCAGCGTATATACTTTGGATTTCACAAAAATTCCTGTTTAACGCATTCTGGTGGGGTGTCTTTCTTTCTGAACTTAGTGAAAAGTCACACAAAATGAGGCTATATTCCCACGGAGCTATTGCTTGAGGTACGGGGGTCACGGGCATTGTAATGCTCAGTCCAACCGAATCTGCTGCAGCTGCATTTCTCATACTAAAAGGCGGGATTACAGAGGGCTTGTTGTCAAAGGTGCGCTTATATCTTGTTTCTTCTACAACCTCGCGTGCAGGATGCAGGGTGAATGAACGTATTTGAAGGGAATACATAAACCCCAAAGCAAACCTTCGCTTTTCCAGAGACCATTCATTTGTCTCTGCATAAAGGCTGAGGATAGGCGACGTGCGAAATGCACCTGTAGACAGTCGCAATTCTTGGTGATGAATGGGGTCAAGCATTCGAAGAGCTGAGGGCCTTGCCGATCCATATACACAACTACCATAGTCGAGGCGTGAGCGAACCACCGAACTGTAAATTCGGAGAAGACAGAGACGATCAGAGCCCCATGAGGTATGAGAAAGGACTTTAAGAATGTTTAGTGCTTTCTGGCATTTTACTTTAAGATACTGTGGGCTCTGCGGCCCATCATGGGGCAAAAGAACCTGTGCTCCGCGCCCGGCGCGCAATGTGCGCGCGAGCCACGTTCGAGGCTCGGGGCTCGGCAGTCGGTTGGCTGCCACCAGAAAGTAAAGGTGTGTTTTTTCGGAGATCCGCCTCGTTGGTCCTTCTTGCGGGTGAGCAGTAGCACCGAACCCTACATTATTTGGCGCCCAACGTGGGGCCTACTGCTCCCCCGCGGGTTGGACCGCAGGCTTTTAGCCCGTTTAGGCGTGTTAGCCTGGTTTTTCTCGCGTTGTCATACCCGACAGGCCTACGTGGTCGTTCGACTAGGCTTCGGCCACCGGACGCCATCTTTGCCATTGGGGCTTGGCCGTTGTGAATAGTGTGCATATTGTAGTATATTGCGTGTTTTTCCGTTCTTTTGTGTTTCGTTTTGTTCTGTTTTTTTTCTGTTTGCCTGTTTTTCTGCGGTTGCTACTGCGATGCAGACCCGCCATAGAGCCGCCGCAGACCAAGGCGAGACCGGAGAGGGGCCTGACCCGACGTCCATGGACCTGATGGCTCGGGTGGCCAACCTGTGCGACACGGTCGCGCAACGCCTGGTCCCGGCTGACCACGGACCCCAAGGGCAAGGGCCACGACCCCAAGTGCCGGTTCCGTTGTACACGGGCTACGACGACCGGAAGTCCGTGGCCGACTTCCTGGCCGAGCTGGCGGCCTATAAGCTCGCCACGGGAGCCTCGGACGAGTACGTCCTTGCGCGTGTTCTGCCCGTGGCGTTCCAGGCGAGCGCCGCGCGCTGGTGGCGCATCGTGGCCCCCTTCCTCACCTGGGAAGACTTTCGGCGGACGTTTCAAGATGAATTTCTTCTACCTGGGTACCAGTCTCGAGTCCAGCGAGAACTGGAGCGTCGGACCCAGCACCCGGACGAGACTCTCGTTGAATATGTACGGGTGATGCAGGAGCTCTATGACAGAGCCTGCCCAACGACGTCGGAGTCGGAGAGGGGTGCTCGGGTGATGCAGCAGAGCCACCCAAGATTCCGGCCCTACCTGCATGGCCGCACGTATTCCACCCTGGAGCAACTGGCCCGGGACGCTCTCCGCATGCAAGAGACGCTCCTGGCCGAGCTGCACTATCGGCCCCCGCCACCGCCTGAAGAAGCTCTTGAGCCGTCCTGTGCCTGGCGAGCTCCCGGGCCCAGAAGTCCGACGCAGCGCCAAACCCTGGATGGCGCGGACTGTCCCCCCCCCCCCCGTGCGCTGGACTCCTATGCCTTCGGGCAATGGGAGCGCGGGAGACCACTCGATGGTTCGGACCCCCGGCTACGTGCCCGGCCGGCTGGATCGAGACTACGGCAGGGTGAAAGCCGTTTAAGGTCCTTCTCCCGCAATGCCAACCGGGGCGCCGATCGCTGGTCCAACGAGGGACACCAAGAAGGGCCGCAACGACAAGCGCAGGCAAGCCCGACGCACGGCCCTGACCGGCGCAACTCGGTGCGGTGCTTCGACTGTGGTCGCCATGGCCACTTCCGGCGTGACTGCCCCGACCTGCGGCACAACCGTCCCGCAGCCTCGAGAAATGAGTTGACCCCTGAACGCCTGTCGGCCGCGGTGACCATGGACAACTCGGCAAAACTTCCATCGGTATGTCGAATTCAGCCTGACCTTGAGCTAATTGAGCCTCGTATGACAGTTACAGTGCTCGGAGTAGCTGTGGCAGCGCTGATTGATACCGGTGCGAGTCTGTCGCTTATTGGGGACTACCTGATCGAACGCTGCAAAGAGCAGAAAGCTAACCTGCGTGAGACTAACGTGCGCTTACAGCTAGCGTCAGGACCAGAAATGCTCGCGAGTCAAGCCGTGAGGTTACAGATCGGGTTTAACGAGAAAAAACGCCGTCAGCGTTTCGTTTGCTTACCTGGTCTCACGGTACCGATTATTTTGGGGCGAGATTTCATTTTCGGGGAGAACCTGGTTCTGGACTTTCCGAACAAAGGCTACCGGTTGGGTAGTGACGCGCAACTGATCCCATTTACTAGACGAGAGGATTGCGTCGTCAGTGTCGATAACGTTGGCGTTAGAACGCCTGCTCTGCGGCTCCCATGTGCGGTAAGTGATTCTTTGCAGAAGTGTCCTGCTACGGACCAGCAAAAGCGGCGTCTCCAAAGACTCCTTGAGGAGTTTTCGCCGATGTTCACGGAGAACCCCGGCAGAACCGGTGTCTTAAAGCATTCAGTTGACACCGGGAATACACGGCCTCTACGCTGCAACCCTCGACCAATCAGCGTACACAAGCGAGTCCTGCTGGACAAGGCGCTCCAAGAGATGATCGACACGGGTGCAGTATGTGAGTCACAGAGCCCTTGGGCCTTCCCGATCGTCCTTGCCCCCAAGAAGGATGCAACGGCTCGGCTTTGCGTCGACTATCGACGCCTGAATGCGGTAACCGTTCGTGACGCGTACCCATACCTCTCGATTGAGTCGATCATGTACAACCTGGGAAACGCGAGTTTTTTCACGACTCTTGACTGCAGTCGCGGTTTCCTCCAGATAGAGGTCGAACCCGCTGACATTGAGAAAACAGCATTCACATGCTACAGAGGGTTGTACGAGTTTGTGCGCATGCCTTTCGGCTTGAGCAACTCTCCTGCCACATTCCAGCGTCTCATGGACATTGTGCTTGGAGACGCACGGCACAACTACGCCATGGCATATATGAATGACGTAGTAGTCTTTTCACGCACGTTTGAAGAACATCTTGTGCACCTTCGGACTATTCTCGAGCGTATGCGGAATGCTGGTTTGACAGTTCACCCGGGAAAAATGCAACTGGCAGCATCTAAGATTAACCTGCTCGGTTTTGTAATCGACGATGGATCGCTTCGCCCTAATGAGGACAAGCTGAGGGCCATTACTGAGTTTCCTCCCCCACATGATGCAAAGAGTTTGCAGAGATTTCTTGGCATGGTTGGATTTTATCGCCAGTTTATTCCCCACTGTGCAGAGATAACGCGGCCTCTGAACGAGCTGCTGCGCAAAGGCGTCAAATGGCGTTGGACGGAGGCACAGCAAAATGCTTTCCTTCAACTGTCCAGAGCTATTGCTGAGACAGCATCTTTGAAGCTCCCAGACCTCAACCGTCCGTTTGTGCTGCAAACCGATGCGAGCGGCTACGGTTTAGGTGCGGTGCTGCTTCAAGACTTTGATGGTGTCTTACGACCCGTTGCGTTTGCTAGCCATACGTTGACAGCAGCTCAACGAAATTACAATGTTTGCGAGCTCGAGTGCCTGGCCATCATATTCGCCCTGCAGAAATTCAACACGTATCTTGATGGCGCGCGCTTTGTGATCCAGTCAGATAATGCCGCCTTGTCTTGGCTTCAGCGGCTGGAAAATCCGGCAGGACGATTAGCACGCTGGGCACTTACGCTTCAGAAATATGACTATACCATTGTGCACAAGCCAGGCTCACAAAACAAAGTTGCAGACACTTTGTCGCGCGCTCCGCTCGGCGAAGAGCACGTGCCCGAGGATGCCGATGTTGTGGCTGCGATAGATGCTGGCTCGCGCTGGGGCACTTTGATTAACCGAGATGAGCTTCGTGCTGCACAGCAGAACGATGGACTTTGTCGCAGGGTCTCTGAGTGGTTATCTTCACGTGACTGACGTGGCAACAGAGACGCTGACATGGGTTTCGACTCGTACTTGCTGGCCGAAGATGGTCTGCTCCTCCGGTACATACCTCAGATCGACGACGAGGAGGGTGGCTCCACAGACACTCCATTTCGAGCCGTGATACCTCGCCGACTTCGCACGTCCTTCATTAGATACTACCATGACTCTGCTTTGGCTGGTCACAGTAGTGGCTGCAAGACTTTTGAAAAGTTAAGCCGTACTGCAACTTGGCCAGGAATTCGTCAGGACGTGCTGAGGTACGCTCGTTCATACCCGGTTTGTCAGAAAGCCAAACCACGTGGTGGTCAACCCCCTGGTCTCATGCAGCCAGTCGTGAGTCGGTCCCCATGGGAATGCGTTGCTGTCGAATTCACGGGCCCTTTCCCACGCAGTCTGCGTGGCAACCAGTACTTGTTGGTTTTCACGGATCACTTTAGCAAGAGGGTGGAGCTATTTGCAGTACGGTCGCTGACGTTCAAAAGAATCTGGTCGTGTCTGATGGAGACGTTCACACGCTTCGGATTTCCGGCGAAATTGATTAGCGACAACGCTACTTACTTTGCCAGCAAAGTGTTCCGAGACTCATGTGCCGCATTGGGCATACAACACAAACGGACGTCTCCCTATCACCCACAGGCAAATATCACAGAGCGGGTGAACCGAAACCTGAAATCGATGTTAATAGCTCACACCGAACGTCACCCTGACTGGGACGCAAAGCTCCCAGAGCTCGCGTTCGCAACCCGCACAACCGTTAACTGGTCTACAGGTTTTACGCCAGCCTGCCTTAATTTCGGAAAAGAGCTGACTTTCCCGCTGGAAAACACTTGCGCGACCAACAACCGTGGCGCTGCTCGCTCATACGGTCAGTTTGCAGGAAGCCTACGACGCAGACTCAGGGACATCGTTCGTGATGCGCGGGAGAGCTTGGACGCCGCACGGCTTCAGCAGGCTGAGCAGTACAATCGTGGCCACCGGGACGTGCAATTAGAAGTTGGAGACCTTGTACTCCGACGGACACACCCACTTAGTGACGCCTCCAGAGGTTTCACAGCTTCCTTGGCGAATCGGTGGGATGGTCCGTATCGAGTGCGAAACAAGGCCTCACGCCTTACGTACACGCTTGTTCATTGTGAGTCTGGTCGACACGCCGGACCTGTTCATGTCACCAACCTCAAACGGTATTATGAATCGGATGACAAACTTCTCTCGCAGGTGGAGAGTGATGCCGATCCGGGTTATACTTAATTCTGCGAGGACTATACCTGATGTTGGTGACGAAGACGAAGATCTAAGAAGATGCGCGTTGCAATAGACTTGAGCGAGAACTAGTGCTCTCCCGACTGAATTTCCGCGGGGTTTTGTGTGATGGACGCGCAGACGCGGATAGTGTCCTCGCAAATTTAAAGGAGCTGTGCAACGATATTCAATTGGAATGTTTTTCTCTCTACACGAGCTTACTGGCACACCTGGGACTCAAGGATACTCACACGCAACGCCACTGGCCAAGAAACTTCTTTGTTGCGGTGTAATTTCAAGGACAAAAGCGATCATCTTCATTCAATCTCTCCTTCGCAAAATTCGATGACGTAACTCGGGGATCGCAGTACACCCAAGTGACGATATTTGAATGCGGCTCATAGATTGGACCCGAGCATTGCGTGGGCACTCGACTTGGGCTCGTGACAATTGCTATCTCGAGGAGCATTCGGGTTGTAACCCGTGTCCAATCGCTGCAACGACGACAATAGCCGAGCCATAACAATGTCTGGAACTCAGCGCGTGTCCTGCGCTTTGCCAACCCCAGCGCGTGGCTGTGATCAACATTGGCGGCATATAATCGGCTCCAGATCACGTGGCCGCTTGTTCTGGCTGCGAGTTGAGGGGGTGAATGCTGCTCGTTTTTCTTAAATTTTTTTCTGGGACTTCTATTGCGTGAGGTGAAAAACGAACGCGTGTTTCATAGGTCATTAACGTTAGGGATCTGTTTTACGCGGTATTTGTGCAAAGTACAAAAATTGTTGCATTGCTCCTTTAACTTGTCTATAGACCCTTTCCGGAATTCAGTCTGGCCACTTTGATCACTATCATCATCATCTGAAAACGGCATATGTGCTATACTAATGGCGGCCTTCTGTTTACTGATGAAGGAAGAAGTTGAAGATGCTCCTAAGCAGATGATTCGAGGCCTATATCATTCTAGATGTTAGCGCGGCATGAAGCAGGATTTGGACGCAAGAGCTGCGTAAGCGTTCATTTCTAACTCCGTCCCAGTCAATGTGTTAGTAGCACACACTCGGCTTCAAAGCCCCTTGATGTATAGAACTCTATCAAGAAGCCTATGTGGGTTGGCGCTTCGTTCCGACTGGCTGCATTTGTTTCGCCATCGACACTAAAAGAGACTGAAAAATAATTGTAGTGAAGTGCACATTCCCGTTTACCGTTGACCTTTAAGTAACGGTGCCCCATTAAATACTAGACCACAGGTTCATTGCCGCCATTAGTATAGTAAAAGGTAAACTGCCATGATAACACACACCACAGCGCACTATAGCAAATAACACTCACACCTTACACACGAAAAATAAAGCAAAATTCAAACAAACCGCGCTGACTGACAACTCTTTTTATATAACTTTGTCTTCTTCAACCTCTAGCACCACCGAATTTCCCAATTCACGCGCTCCGATCTCCTAGATGCCTAAAAATGTTTTCTCTTTTTTTGTCAGGTGTAAAGATGGTGTACTTATACAGTTGTTATAGTTCCGGCGATATGTTCTGCTTCGATAATTTCTCGAGTTAATTGGTTTCTGTTCCTGCCTAAAATTGTACAGGATGGCAAGTGAACGTCGCACCCACAATCCCAGCAGTGTATGCCTAGATGCCCTGAGTTGGCTCTGGAGCTGTTGTTGTTGTGTTCCCGGCGCCTATCGTTAAGGCATCGTCCGGTCTGACCAATGTACACTTTCCCGCACGAAAGGGGAAATGAGTACACCACTTCATCGGCACACTCAACGAACCTGTTCTGATGGTTTTTGGTGCAGCATACTGTTCGGTGGAAATCAGGTGAGTTGACTTGTTTACACAAGTTGCCAAGCTTATTGGGAGCAGTAAAGACGACAGTGATGTTGAACTTGTTTGCAATTTTCTTGATTCCATGGGAGAACCTGTGGAAGTATGGAAGCACGACAGGTCTCGTAGATCTTTCTCTGGCTCTTGGTGTGATATATGATGTATTTTTTGTTTTCAAGATGCTCTCAGCAATCGATTTTAATAATGACGTGGGATATCCGGCGGATGTTAATCTGGAAATTTGGGCATCGAAGCTTATTGAAATAGAATGCTCGCAAGATTTTTGAAGAGAGTTACTTAGACATAATTTGACGATTCCTCTTTTTACTAGCTTAGAATGTGCCGAATTGTACGGAAGAATTGGTTTTTTTATTCCTTGGCTCATATTTCCAGCATATATGAGTGTGTTGTAAATTGAGCCTGAGATCGAGGAATCGGATTGATCTTTCTTCCGGAAGCTCGTAAGTAATTTCCAGTGGTTTCAGGCAGTTTTTAAAAGTAGATAGAACACCGGCAATAGTGGTTGGAACATTACTGTTCTCGGCGTCAAGAATGATCAAATAATCATCGACGTACCGAAATACTCTAGCAACTCTGGTGGAGTCAAGCCAATTGTTCAAGAGACTGTCTTGGTGGGCGAGATAGAGATCACTTAGCACTGGGGCAATGCACGACCCAATGCAAACACCTTTCTTCTGTAGATACGTTTTTTCTTTCCAGGTAATAAAGGTGGAGTGTAGATAAACCGAGAGTAGATGTAGAAAATTGTCTTCGGAAATACCCGCAGAATTTTGGAACGCTATGCCACCAAAGGAATCAATACTCTCTTCTACACATCGCAAAAGGACGATGCCTTAACGATAGGCTCCGGGAACACAACAACAACAGCTCCAGAGCCAACTCAGGGCATCTAGGCATACACTGCCGGGATTGTGGGTGCGACGTTCACTTGCCATCCTGTACAATTTTAGGCAGGAACAGAAACCAATTAACTCGAGAAATTATCGAAGCAGAACATATCGCATGGAACTATAACAACTGTATAAGTACACCATCTTTACACCTGACAGAAAAAGAGAAAACATTTTTAGGCATCTAGGAGATCGGAGCGCGTGAATTGGGAAATTCGGTGGTGCTAGAGGTTGAAGAAGACAAAGTTATATAAAAAGAGTTGTCAGTCAGCGCGGTTTGTTTGAATTTTGCTTTATTTTTCGTGTGTAAGGTGTGAGTGGTATTTGCTATAGTGCGCTGTGGTGTGTGTTATCATGTGCAACCAACTCGCCCAAGCTGCTACGTAAACTGCCATTTGAGTCACCAGATGGCACTGAATTCCGGAAAGGGTCTATTGCCGCGCCCAACGTTATGAACGCTTTCTCGTAGAAGAAACCCGGTAGAAGACCACTCACGGCCCCCCCCCCTTTTTTTTGTTTCTCTCTGCTCTCCAAGATGCCTCGCTACCACCGACGGAGACGCTCAGCTTCCCCCCCACCGCCACCACCACCCTGGGGACACCATGGCCGTCGCCCTCCGGCTCCGGGACAACATCGCCGCCGGCCCTTCTACCGACGCCGAGGCAACTCCGCAACCTGGACCGTGGTGGGCCCCCAGGGCCTAGCCATCTCATGGACCTCGAACCTGCCCTGGGAGGTCCAGCCCCGGCCCCTGACCACGGACCCCCCGGCCGAAGTCCCGGAGCCGTTTCGGGGAAACACTCTTACCGACCGCCATCCCAACGACCCGGTGCAGTTCTACGATGAGGAGGAGCGCCGGCTCCTGTGCCCCCTCTGTGGGGTGCCCGAGATCCACAGGGCCACCCATCAGGCCGGCGCTCTCCACCGGGCCCGGGAGTCGGCCGCCGCCGCCAGGGCAGCCGTCTTGCGCCTTGCGGCCATCGACGAACACAACGTCCAGCGGGCCCTGGCGGTCGTCCGGCGCCTAAGACCCGCCCTCCTCCGCCCCCCCTCGCCGGCCGACATCGCAATTAACATTGACGAAAACGAAGAACCCTTCTACCCACCCGGTCAACTCCAACGAACTCGGGGGGGGGGGGGGGGGGGGAGTTTGTGGGCTCTGCGGCCCATCATGGGGCAAAAGAACCTGTGCTCCGCGCCCGGCGCGCAACGTGCGCGCGAGCCACGTTCGAGGCTCGGGGCTCGGCAGTCGGTTGGCTGCCGCCAGAAAGTAAAGGTGTGTTTTTTCGGAGGTCCGCCTCGTTGGTCCTTCTTGCGGGTGAGCAGTAGCACCGAACCCTACAATACCTAATATGAGAAAGAAAGGACAGTTTACTATCAAAAATAAGCCCTAGGAACCTCTGCTCCGGTTCTGTTGGAATTGGAGTGGAGTGCATGGTCACCGATGGATCTACTGTAGCTCCCCGTAACCGAGAAAAGCAAACAGAAACTGTTTTTTCTGGTGAAAACCTGAAGCCATTTTGATCAGCCCACTTGAGCAGATTGTTTACTGCTAATTGGACCCTACGTTCACAGAAAGCAATGTTACAGGATGAGACGGATATCTGAAGATCATCAACATAAAGTGAATACTGTACGAATGATGGGATGGCCCGGGCTATCGAGTTTATTTTTATTATAAAAAGTGTGACACTCAATACGCCTCCTTGGGGAACGCCGTTTTCCTGGCAGAACTTTCGAGCGTAGGTGGTGCCTAATTTGACACGAAAGGTACGTATCGCCCAATAGCTCTTTACGAATGCTAGCATCCTGCCTCGAATGCCGTAGCTATACATATCTTGTAGGATTCCATGCCGCCAGGCAGTGTCGTAAGCCTTTTCTAAATCGAAAAAGACAGAGAGTCAGTACTGTTTATTTACGAAGGCCTCGCGGATGGTAGATTCCAAGCGGACAAGATGATCCAATGTAGATTGTGACGAACGGAAGCCACACTGATATTTATGAAGAATATTTTCTTTTTCTAAAAAGTACATGAGTCGCTTGTTAAGCATTCTCTCCAGAGTTTTGCTAAGACAGCTCGTTAGTGCTATTGGGCGGTAACTGGATGCACACGATGCATCCTTTCCAGGCTTTAGAAAAGGGATGACGGTTGCCACTCTCCAAGACGATGGAAATGTACTTTCCTGCCAAATGCGATTAAACAAAAACAAAATTATGTCGAGTGTGGAAGGGTGAAGGGGAGTAAGCATATGATAGTGAATTCCATCTGGTCCAGCAGATGTAGGTTTAGTTTCATGAAGTACCCGTTCCAGTTCATTCAGTGTGAGAGGCAAGTTGTATGCTTCTCGAGCTCCGCCGGATATCCGCACGGATTGGAGTTCTGCTTGTCTCTTGTGTTTCAGAAAAGCAGATGAACAATTCTGAGAGCTAGAAACACGTTCAAGGTGTTTCCCAAGGAGATCTGCCTGTTCTTCTAGGCTCTCAGGGCACAGTCCGTTTTCGGAAAGAAGCGGTACTGAGTAAGCCCGGTAATGCCCATTGACTTTATGCACTCTATCCCAAACTTCCTTAATGGTGGCAGTGCTGTTAATAGAGGAAGCATAACCTTGGAAACTTTGACGCTGTGAGACGCGGCGGATGTGTCTAGCATGAGCCTTCATCCGCTTGAAACTGATGAGATTAGTCACTGTTGGGTAACGTCTAAATATGCCCCATGCTCTGTTCTGCTTTTTTCTTGATTTTTCACAGTCGGCATTCCACTATGGTTTAGGGCGGCGGGGTAAGTCATAGGGATAGCTAAAATTGCAGCATTGAGGATGTGGGCGCTAAGTAAATTGGTGACTTCATCGATAGACAGTTTGTTAAGCGATGTACAAGCGAGCTGGGTTTCCTGGGTGAAGACAGACCTTTTAGGTAAACGGTCAGCTAGAACGAGAGGGACAAACACAGACAGGGAGAAACAGAGACATACACACCGCTGACTATCAACTAAGACTTTAGATTTCTTCTTCATCACTTCGACCCACAGATTCACACCTAAAGTAAATGAATGATCCTAAATCCTTACAGTACACTACTAAATCAAAATACTGATTAAATAATATGAAATTAAAATTGAAACTAAATAATTACATTAAATTATTAATTATTAATTTTGGTCCAACCCACAGACCACTGCCGAAACATATCCCTCCTAGTCCCTTTCACGGCGCCGTGCCACACTGCAAAAACTGCCTTTCTTTCTTGCTGACCGTGATGGAGGGCATGCTCACGCAGTCGTCGCCGGTTTGCTCAATGGCCAGGGCCTCGAGGATCTCGCGCGCAAAAGCATTCCTGTGTCTGTTAATAATGGAGACGCTACTAAACCGTGGCCTGCACCCGCACGTGCGGCAATGGGCAGCAAGTTGCCCAGCTCCCGTGCCTTGCACCGACGCCGCGTGCTCCCTGACTCGGTCGTTAACGCAGCGTCCCGTCTGCCCAATGTAGCAGCTCCCACATGACAGGAATCTTGTATACCACACCGGTCTGGCACATGGTGAAGTTATTCCTGTGTGCAGTATTGCAGGTTGGCTGGCAGTTCGAGGCCCGATTTACTTGGCGGCACATAGAGTTCCCTCTGTTCGGTGCCGAGCACACCACCCTGACGTTTTGTCGTGCAGCGATCTTTTTGAGCCGGTGGGTGACACCGTGGATGTAGGGGACTACTGCGAAGTTCGCTCGTGAAGTCTGTCTGTCTCGCTCGGTACTGGGTGATCCTCTTGAAAATTTCCTGCAAATTGCCTCACATACGGCTCCAAGGAGGACACCTGGGTACCCGGAGTCACGAAGCCGGGCCATCTGCTTCTGAAAGCTGGCGTCAGCTTGATGGTTGCATGACTTGCGCAGCGCTGACACGAGTGCCGTGTTGGCAACACTCCGTTTTACGGTTTTCGAATGGCAGGATGCAAACGGAAGAAAACCTTTACTGGAGCGAGGTTCGTACCTCCAGCATACATGTCCATTCTTAAACTCAAGTGCGAAGTCCAGGAACTTAATAGACTTGCCCACGGGTAGTTCATGAATGAAGAGCAGGTCGGGGCAACATTCGTGGAATGTTTTCATGATCGTGCTCCTGCATCCGTTTTCTTCACTTTCGATGTCTGTGCTGCACAGGATCAAGAAGTCGTCCACGTACCTGAAGATGGCTTTTACTCTAGCATCGTTCAGTGTGGATTGGATGTGCCTACCACACGCCGCCAAGAACAGATCGCATAGATGTGGCGCCACTCTAGACCCAATGCATATCCCACTCCTTTGGACGTAGTCTAGACCTTCATACGAGATCACGGTCGCCGTTAAATACACCCCGAGCAGTTCCAAGAAGGCGTCTATGCTAATCCCTGCTGCGGTTTGAAAAGGCGTTACGCCGTGTTCCTCGATGGTCTCTCGTAGAATTGGCATGAGGCTAGTGTGAGGAATAGAATAGTACATATCCTGGATGTCGATGGAAAATCCAGATACTACCTGGGATCCATGTACTTGAAGATAGGCAATGAGCTCTTCTGAGTTGGAAATTCTGTATGGGTCATCGCAATCCACCTGGGACAGGTGCTTTGCAAGATACGTTGACACATGGGCTTGCCAGGTTTTCCTCTCGGAGACAATGGCACGAAACGGTACCCCCACCTTATGTGTTTTGGCCGAGAAGAAACCGTCAAGGTGACCGCCCTTCGTAGCCTTCACTTTGGTGCCCAGGCTGGGTAGATTGTGATCTTCAAGCAGCCGCTTATCGGCAAGCTTCGCTTTTTGGCTTCGTTTTTCATCAACCTGGATGAAGTTCTTTGCTACCGCAGCATTGGCCTTCTCTCCGTAGGTCCCAGCATCAAGGACTACGAAACCTCCTTCCTTATTTGAGACACAAAGCCGAAGATCTTTGCTTCGTAGTTCTTGTACCGCGCTGCCAAAGCCCAAACCTGGACGTGCCGAGCACCTTTGGCTTGCGAAGCACTCAATGCCTTCCGTGATGATTTGTGATTTCTGCTCTTCGTGAGCTCGGGACGCAATGGTGCGAACAAGGGCAACCTTGTCTACCGCCTCTAGCTGCGGTGGTGCAGCATACTTCGGTCCTTGTTCGAGAATGGATGTTGTCGCTTCTGAGAGATGGACGTGACCAAAGGTCTGGAGTGGCCATCTTTTGGCGTGTTCTTCTTTCCTCAATGCGAGATGTTGCTTCAGGGCAGGAAGAAACCATGATTTCCACAGGCTCTCTGTAGAATACCGTGCCATCGCCGTTTGGTTTCTGAAGACTTGGTGAGTAGGGCACTTAGCACGCAGGAAGTCAGTGAGAAGGCGTTGTTGGCGCCACGTTTCTGACAGGAGTATCTTTGTTACCCGCATGGCGTGTCCTTGCGACGGTGCAACAGCCCCGAAAAACTGCCGAAAATCGTCGAGAATTATCTTCTTCGCGACGCTGCGTGAAAGCATCCTCGCCCGGCAGGTTGTGGTGGCGATCAAAAGGCCCAGAGTCCGTGGGTCAAGTGAATCAAAACATACAAAAGGGGAGCTCAAATAACTAGAAAGGAACTGTATAACTGGCTGAAGTTGAGCTAGTTGGTACATAATTTAGGTAAACGGTCAGCTAGAACGAGAGGGACAAACACAGACAGGGAGAAACAGAGACATACACACCGCTGACTATCAACTAAGACTTTAGATTTCTTCTTCATCACTTCATCACATCACTAGTATCTGGATTTTCCATCGACATGCAGGATAGGTACTATTCTATTCCTCACACTAGCCTCATGCCAATTCTACGAGAGACCATCGAGGAACACGGCGTAACGCCTTTTCAAACCGCAGCAGGGATTAGCATAGACGCCTTCTTGGAACTGCTCGGGGTGTATTTAACGGCGACCGTGATCTCGTATGAAGGTCTAGACTACGTCCAAAGGAGTGGGATATGCATTGGGTCTAGAGTGGCGCCACATCTATGCGATCTGTTCTTGGCGGCGTGTGGTAGGCACATCCAATCCACACTGAACGATGCTAGAGTAAAAGCCATCTTCAGGTACGTGGACGACTTCTTGATCCTGTGCAGCACAGACATCGAAAGTGAAGAAAACGGATGCAGGAGCACGATCATGAAAACATTCCACGAATGTTGCCCCGACCTGCTCTTCACTCATGAACTACCCGTGGGCAAGTCTATTAAGTTCCTGGACCTCGCACTTGAGTTTAAGAATGGACATGTATGCTGGAGGTACGAACCTCGCTCCAGTAAAGGTTTTCTTCCGTTTGCATCCTGCCATTCGAAAACCGTACAACGGAGTGTTGCCAACACGGCACTCGTGTCAGCGCTGCGCAAGTCATGCAACCATCAAGCTGACGCCAGCTTTCAGAAGCAGATGTCCCGGCTTCGTGACTCCGGGTACCCAGGTGTCCTCCTTGGAGCCGTATGTGAGGCAATTTGCAGGAAATTTTCAAGAGGATCACCCAGTACCGAGCGAGACAGACAGACTTCACGAGCGAACTTCGCAGTAGTCCCCTACATCCACGGTGTCACCCACCGGCTCAAAAAGATCGCCGCACGACAAAACGTCAGGGTGGTGTGCTCGGCACCGAACAGAGGGAACTCTATGTGCCGCCAAGTAAATCGGGCCACGAACTGCCAGCCAACCTGCAATACTGCACACAGGAATAAGTTCACCATGTGCCAGACCGGTGTAGTCTACAAGATTCCTATGTCATGTGGGAGCTGCTACATTGGGCAGACGGGACGCTGCGTTAACGACAGAGTCAGGGAGCATGCGGCGTCGGTGCAAGGCACGGGAGCTGGGCACCTTGCTGCCCATTGCCACACGTGCGGGTGCAGGCCACGGTTTAGTAACGTCTCCATTATTAACAGACACAGGAATGCTTTTGCGCGCGAGATCCTCGAGGCCCTGGCCATTGAGCAAACCGGCGACGACTGCGTGAGCATGCCCTCCATCACGGTCAGCAAGAAAGAAAGGCAGTTTTTGCAGTGTGGCACGGCGCCGTGAAAGGGACTAGGAGGGATATGTTTCGGCAGTGGTCTGTGGGTTGGACCAAAATTAATAATTAATAATTTAATGTAATTATTTAGTTTCAATTTTAATTTCATATTATTTAATCAGTATTTTGATTTAGTAGTGTACTGTAAGGATTTAGGATCATTCATTTACTTTAGGTGTGAATCTGTGGGTCGAAGTGATGAAGAAGAAATCTAAAGTCTTAGTTGATAGTCAGCGGTGTGTATGTCTCTGTTTCTCCATGTCTGTGTTTGTCCCTCTTGTTCTAGCTGACCGTTTACCTAAATTATGTACCAACTAGCTAAACTTCTGCCAGAAGACAGACCATTTTGCTTCCTCAAACTTCCAACGGGGAGTTCGTGTAGGCACTGTAACGGGTGGATTTAGTCGGTTCAGAATGATAGGAAAGTGATTGCTCCCATAGGGGTTAGGATCGACAGCCCATGAAAACAAAGGAAATAATGTTGGATCGCAAAGAGACAGATCAATAGATGTAAAAGAATGAGTTGGGGCACTGAAATACGTAGACTCTGCTTTGTTCAGCAAGCATATAGCTGTCGAGGAAAGAAAACGCTGTATCATCGAGCCACGTGTATCTCGTCTTCTACTACCCCAAAGAGGATTATGAGCGTTGAAGTCACCCAGAATTAGGGCAGGTTGGGGTAATTGGTCGTGAAGTGATTCAAGCTCTTCACGGGATACAGGATAACTTGGAGGAATGTAAAGCGAACAGACGGTTATTACACGGTCTAACGGAACACGAACTGCCACGGCTTCTAGAGTGGCATTCAAAGGAACCTCAACGCATGGGGTAGACGGCTGGACAACTATAGCTACTCCACCAGAACTTTGCGACAGAAGAGGTCTGTCCCTGCGAAAAACCTGAAAGCGCCTTAGGATATTAGAGTGACTATTGTTTAAGTGCGTTTCCTGAAGACAAAATGCTATAGGGTGATGCTGGTCTAACAGAGTGTGCACGTCGTCGTAGTTTCGATGAAACCGTCGACAGTTCCACTGCAGGAATGCTGCCATTGTGCATGAATTAGAAGAAAGACCATTCATCTAGACCTAAAAATCAATTTTGATGCGGGGTGCATTTTTCTTTTTAGATGTGTTCTTCGGCCTATCTGTGTTACCACAGGAGGTCGAAGGTAAGGACTCCGAGCTTGAGTAGGGCCTGTCGTCCTTGGACTTGGGCCCGCTCTCGTCCATCGGCTCATCGGGGGCCGCCTCTGGCTGATCCCTAAGGGCCTGTGACCCCGACGGCTCACCAGGTTTTCGGGCGCCTTCAGAGGGACGAGAAGGAAGTCCCCGACCTCGAGGCACCTGGGTTTTGGATGGTGCAGGGATTGGAGAACCCTGCTCTTGAATGGACCCCGAAGCGATAGGATCTACCTTTCGCTTTGGGGTTGAAGTGGTTTTTGCCACTCCAGATGAGGTTGAGGGGAACTGAGCGGGGAGACGCAGGTCGACCGTTGACGTCTGCGTTCCCGTTGATGCCGTCGACCGCGCCGGTCCCCTGCGCGTGGCCTCGGCATAAGAGCCTTGAGAAATAAAAGAATATCTTTTGCGTGCCTCTGGGTAAGAAATATTTTCTTTCGCCTTTAGTGAGAGAATTTCCTTCTCTCTCTTCCACAGGGGGCAGCTGCGAGAATATGCTGGGTGTGTTCCTCGGCAGTTGACGCAAAGATGGGTATTGTTGCCACAGTTGTCGGAAGGGTGGTCAGTGCTTGCACATTTTGCACAGGTGGCTTTTCCTCTGCAGGTTAGTGACCCATGTCCAAAGCGCTGGCAGCGGAAGCAGCGCCTTGGATTGGGGACGTAAGGGCGAACTTTGCAGTTGAGATACCCAGCTTTAACTGTGGAGGGGAGCGTCGTCGAGTTGAACGTTAGCACAATGTGTTTTGTGTCCCGTTCTCCACCGTCGCGACGGATAGTGATCCGTCGCACAGCGACCACCTCTTGATCTTGTAGTCCCTCAAGTATTTCGTCGGTAGATATTCCAAGGAGATCATCTTCAGAGATGACACCCTGCGTGCTGTTAAGTGAGCGATGTGGAGTCACGGATACTTTGCTATCTATTACTTGGTTGAGTGCCAGAAGTGCTTTGCTTTGCTCAGCATTTGTGACCTCCACAAGCAGGTCGCCAGATGAAAGTTTTTTGGCTTTAAAAGATTTTTCAATCACAGTTTCTAGAATCTTTGCGACCAAGAACGGGGAAAGCTTTGCGAGTGGTTGATCTTCGTTCTCTGAGTGCATTACTAAAAATTTAGGAAAATTTATGACTGGCAAGGTAGAGTTTGTCGATATTGTCACTTCGGACCGGACCCTTTTCGGAGCCCGATCAAGGAAAGATTTAGTTTTGGAACCCATATGAATGGGAAAACATTTCGCCACCTGCGGTGTGCCGCCCACCATCGAGCCCAACTTAGGGAGTAGTCAGCAGCCCGTAACAAAATGGGCTTTGCTGGAACCGCTGATCTACTAACACTTGCCCAGATGCTATACCCAAGTGTGGTTATGATAAGGGTATCTGTCACCACACAAGGTTGGCCCTTGCCACCAAAGAAGGTGAAAGTGAGGGAGCGGGAAGGGGAGAAAATAGAAAGAGGGGATAGTAGAAGAAATGGCGACTAGGCTGAATCATCCTGGCCGGGCCTTACCAGGACTCCCGTCTACGAGAAGCGGGGGCCGAAATGGTGTATTGCCTCACCCGGGGGGCCCCGAAGGGTCCAAACCTACCCCGGGTTCGGCTCAACCACCAGGATGCCCTTTTCCCGGACACGGGCTCGCCACGCACAGCCAGACGTGGGTGGGTTTTAGCCACTTTTTACCCAGGGTCTGTGGTGTTGCCAATGGGCGCGTTCAGTAGCGGCCCCGGAGTCAAGGAGTCACTGACTCCTTCCACTGGACGGCCAAAAGTCACTTCCGGTGCACGTAACTCCGGGGCTTCGGAGTCAAGCTCCGAAGCACCGAATCCGGAGACGGTGCACGTAGAGTCAAAGGAGCTAAAATGACGTAATTTCCTGACTGGTGACGATTTCCGGCGCTAAAAGAGGAAAAAACAAACAATATGGTGGGATAAGCTGCTTCGGTTCTGTCGCGGGTGCGCGGTTTGCTCGCTTTTGTTAATGAAAAGTGCTCAAGGTAAGACGAATAACGCGTTCGAATATCTCTTTCAGGTAAGGCTCTTTCGGAAAATGCATCGGACCGTATTTTGTTTGGTCTAAATATGCTAATAAACAACGCAAACGTTCATTTGACGCCGTGTCTTGATCGCCGTTGCACGGAAACTCGGTAATACTGACGATAGTCCTGTCCGCGCTCAACAGAGCAAAACGGGGTATGAACGCGACTTTGGAAGTCGGTTAGACACTCACGCAGAGCATGATACCGATTAATGTTTTGTTAGCGTAGCTAAATCGAGGTGCACGTTGGCTGAGACTCACTTCGGCCGACAAAACCTTGATCGCCGTGCGCGGCCGAACTTCCCGTGTGTATACGAATATATTTTACAAAAGTTCGTGACGAAGGGCGGAACAAATTTATAGCCGTATAAAAAGTAACCGGCGGGGTAGATTCGTTGAGCTCTGTATTTTGCGTGTGCTGACGACGTTTTTTGTCGGCTTTTATAACAGTAGCTGCCTTTGCACCGCCAAGCGAAGGGCTCGATCGCGTTGCATCGCTTCGAACAGCAGCGCTGATGTGTGCAATCACCCGCTTTTTCTTCAACGACCTTGTAAAGACTTGCTCAATACCGGCGTCAAATAAAAGCGATCGTGCTCGCCATCGTCTGCTTCCAGTTTATTCGGAGACCGTCTGGCACAGGGGAGGAAGCGGAAGTTGCGTAGAAGCAGGTTTGAAGCCGCGGGTTTTTTTGCCGTTCAGTAGGCGCTCCGATGACTCCGACTCGAGGCACTCTGTTCGGAGGCAAGGGAGGCGCTACTGAACGCGCCCAATGTGGCTGGGGTCCGTGGTGACGCTACTCACCTAGCACCTAAGGTGCAGGCGCCCCCTGCGGGGCTCGGGGTCCGTGGAGACGCCACTCTCCAAACACCCGCTTTCACAGGTGCCCCCTGCGGGGGATTGGGTTATGGGGATATTTATACAGCGTGTAGATGGTCAGCCATTAAAATTGCGACGAGTCACACGCTGTAGATGAGCAATTTAGCCAGTGCAGTACAACCGCTAGCCTGGGGTCTTTAACGTGCACCACGCAGTAGTGATACACGACCGCACGCCGGTACGATGCTCATCCAGATCGAAACGGGCAGGGGTGGGGCTCGAACCCAGGATCCATAGGTTCTGCAGCGCGAGCTTTCGCTCCATGCGCGTCGAGCTGGGTGTGCGCTTTAGCCCACTCGGCAACTAGTCCCCCCAATATTTAATTATTCAGAGAAATAAGCGTGGAACCTTGGGCACCTGCTGTGGTCTTGTAAGCAGTTGGAGCCAAAGAGGTTCTTGCACAGAGGCCAAGTAGCCTGGCAAGAAGACAGGTATTCCCTCCCGGAACTAGAGATATCCAGGCCTGCGCTAGCTCTTAGACTTTCTGCTTGAGTCGTATCTGCAGGTGCACATCTGACTTCCACCCGTGTGTTCATTGTGGGTTTGTTTGTTATGTGCAAGGACGTTGAGGCCTTGTTTCCATCGACGTGCCCTCTTTTACCCATTTCCCTTGTTTTTCCGGCCGAATAAACGTGTCTTACTACTACTTGTGTCGTGGAGAAATTGACGTCGTGTGACTTTCTCAAGTTGCCTCAAGTCAAGTTACGTCAATTCCTTTGGGAAGGTTCTTCAAGGTGGTTGTTTGTGATGACACATTTTGCGTTCTGTGGTGTTTGTCACCATAATCAAGGCCATGCATTTAGTAGCTTTATTAAATATTGTATCGTCAGGTCGGTCGGACGTTTAGTTCTTACTCTAAGGGGGGCGGCGTTCTGTTGACTTTTGGTGGCCTCTTTGTTGTTTGCTTCTCTTGTTCAGAGCTCCTCAACTCATACGCAAAGACACGGGAGTCGTGGGTGGCGACGCTCCTGAAGACACCTTCAGCCTCAAAGCTGACAGTGAGATGATCTATGACAGTCAGGTTCTCATCTATCTTGGCCAATGCTGAGACACCGAAGAACCAGAGATTGTGATTCTTGATTGGCCTATTGAACCAGACGGCAAACCATCCTCTCACAATTACCTTGGCACTCCAAGGAAAGTCCTGCAAGAATAGTAGAGTTTTAGATTAGGCTGTGACTCGGGTCTTGTGTTTTGGAGGTATGTTCTGTTATGTCTCTATCCCGACAAGGCCGCACTCGAAACTAGGCCACAATTACAGGAACAATCCGCGAAACAGAGACTACCTGGAGGATTCGGAACCAAGAATCTCAAATATTTCCCAAAAGTGCAGTCCAGTCAAAGCTTTTTTCTTCATCAACCGGAGACCGTCATCCTCCTATGTTAACATTGCGATAAGTTACTAAGTTACATTGAGATAAGGTCCAACAGGGGCTGTTGGACCTCTCTTCATTGAAGCCAGCAGCCACCGCCAATCAAAAGGATTTTGCTGGACCCGTTGATGTCGTGACGTCACCGCGGACATGCTTGGCAGAGACAGAATGCGGCTTTTAATGCTACCATCGAATCTCACGCCTCATTAAAGATTGTCGCCTTTACAGCCTGAAGTCGGTCTTTCGCCTGTTCGTGTCCCGGCCTTTAGCAATACGTAAAACCGAGAAATTCAGGGAAGTAACCTTCATACTCGTTTTGTAAAAATCAGAAAAATACACGACATCTAGGTTTGAAGCTGTGTCAGTCTAAGAAAACCCCGAGCTTCACGGTAAGAAATCCATAGCTACAGCTTCATATTGAGGTGACGGTAACACAGCCCGAACCGAACTGACCGTGAGGGTTCTACCCTCTTCAGGAACCCTTAGCACGTTTCTCGGTTCCTTCTGTTGTCGGTAATTAAGGCCGTTTTACTATGGTGCCTGGAACTCGTCTCCGACTGGCGTGTTTACCGCGTCCAAAAAACGTGGATCTTCGATTTCCGCCTAATGACGTTAAGCAAGTGTCACGCTGTCGTCAGTCGCGATCCTGGCGGCATACCAACAGCTGCCATGTACGTGGCAGACGCCAGTTCTGCTGCAGGTCGCTCTCCAGTGTGGAAGTCTACGGAAGCTTCGGCATCCAGGAGTTGCGACGCCGTGACGACGGCGACACTCTCGCTCGCACGTGCAACACGCAGCTTCTCGTGAGCATTTCTACAACCAACCGCCAGGATCGCGACATGCAACAGCATGACACTTCGGTGGCAGTGACGTCGTTAATGGCCACTTGGGGACCACTTTTGATGTATGGGCAGCATAGGACGCTAAACACACCAGTCGAAGACGCGCTCTATAGTCACCATAGCTTTACGTCCAATGGAGCCAAAAAAACAGCGCTAAAAGTATATCGTCGTACTCGTCGTAGTCGATGTCGATTTGCTATCACCTGCTAAACCGATCACGCGCAGTGAATGCGGCGTGATCAGGCGCATTTTTATATGCGTGATGGGATTTGCCGCGTATTGAAACACGGAAAGGCTACCAGTGATAAGGGTGCACTTTTGGGGACATTTTGGGTACAAATAGGACACACCTTTCTTTTGGAAATATTTCCATCAAATTAAAAAGAAAAAAAATGTTTGGAGCAATATTTACTCTGTTCGACAAATTTAGGTCGGCGTAGCACTGCTCTAACTGGTAGCCCTGCCCGGGGTTTACAAAACTAAGCACATTTTCACGGCTCTCATTGCCTGGAGAGATGATTGAAGCGTGAAATGTTGATTGTAAAATTGTTTCTCTGTGCTGTAATAGTATTTTCATGGGCAATATTTTTTAGGTTTGAGAAACAAATAACCAAATAGAGCCGCTTGGGAGAAGAGCGTGTTGGTTTTGGTCATGGATGAAGAAAGAATAAAACAATTAAAACAGGGACAACACAACCACATCTTTCAACTAGCAACAGACGAGTAAACTTTCAAACAGCGAGCAGCCGACTATACCCAGTAGGAGTAGGGAAAGAAAGGGGGAGAGAAGGAAAGGAAAGAAAAGAAACGCGAAGTGCAAGTCAGGGTGGTAGGGTTATCTCGGATTTTAAAAATTCAACCTCAGTTTTCGTCAGCAGGAGGGAAGGGTTAGACACGTTGTTTTTTTGCTGTGGTCATCGCGAATGATTCTATGATTTCCCTGCCGAATCTGCTGTCATGTCCCCCCAGGATTTTTGTGTCATCAAAAAGGGGATGACAACGCAAACACGAACGGGCATGTATGACTATGGGATGATAAGAATCTGGAGAGGCCTTAGAAACTTCGTTGTGGTGTTCGCGGAGTCTGTGATTGGTGCATCTGCCGGTCTGTCCTATGTATTGATGGCCGCAGCTCAAGGGGATGGAGTAAACTTTCTTCTCTTTGCATGGAATGAATTTCTTTTCGTGTTTGACGGTGCAGCCAATCGGAATCCGGTTGTTGTTCACTTGTTGACATAGTTGTTTAAGACGCATGCGGCACGAGAAGACGACATTCGTGTCGAACTTTGAGGCAATGGATTTTATCCGGTGGGCTGAGTTGTGTACGTAAGGAATGACGGCGAATCGGGCTTTCTTTTTTGTGGATGGTGAGTGGCGATCAGTCCCGCGAATCATCCTTTCCAATACAGATCGGAGAAGGTCGACGGGAAACCCTGCCCTGACGAAGATAGCTTCAAATTGCAGCACATGAGGCTCGTCAGGGCAGGGTTTCCCGTCGACCTTCTCCGATCTGTATTGGAAAGGATGATTCGCGGGACTGATCGCCACTCACCATCCACAAAAAAGAAAGCCCGATTCGCCGTCATTCCTTACGTACACAACTCAGCCCACCGGATAAAATCCATTGCCTCAAAGTTCGACACGAATGTCGTCTTCTCGTGCCGCATGCGTCTTAAACAACTATGTCAACAAGTGAACAACAACCGGATTCCGATTGGCTGCACCGTCAAACACGAAAAGAAATTCATTCCATGCAAAGAGAAGAAAGTTTACACCATCCCCTTGAGCTGCGGCCATCAATACATAGGACAGACCGGCAGATGCACCAATCACAGACTCCGCGAACACCACAACGAAGTTTCTAAGGCCTCTCCAGATTCTTATCATCCCATAGTCATACATGCCCGTTCGTGTTTGCGTTGTCATCCCCTTTTTGATGACACAAAAATCCTGGGGGGACATGACAGCAGATTCGGCAGGGAAATCATAGAATCATTCGCGATGACCACAGCAAAAAAACAACGTGTCTAACCCTTCCCTCCTGCTGACGAAAACTGAGGTTGAATTTTTAAAATCCGAGATAACCCTACCACCCTTACTTGCACTTCGCGTTTCTTTTCTTTCCTTTCCTTCTCTCCCCCTTCTTTCCCTACTCCTACTGGGTATAGTCGGCTGCTCGCTGTTTGAAAGTTTACTCGTCTGTTGCTAGTTGAAAGATGTGGTTGTGTTGTCCCTGTTTTAATTGTTTTATTCTTTCTTCATCCAAATAGAGCCACTATTGATTTCAAAAGTATCCCAAGATTGCCTTTTCTGCGCTGCAATAAAACAATAACAAACATGGCTGCCGACGTAATGTGCAACCAAGAACTGTCCCAAGCATGCGCCTTCCCAAAATCTCTTTGGGTGCTTATTTTCGTAGCAGGACGCGCATAATATATCCGATATCCTCCAGCCATTTGGCTGGAGGATATCGGACGTTCGGTTCGCATCAAGTTTTTTCATGTTTGTTCGTGTTATTTCGCTTCTAAAAGAACAAAGCTCTCAAATTTTGCAGTGTACTTGGCCTGCCATAGCGAATATTTTTATGTCGCGTTTTGGTTGTGCGTCATGACGCTCAACCACATTGCTCGGCCGATGCCATGCGAAAAAAATAAGAACAGATGTGCTTGAAGGACCGCATACTTATTTTGTTGACTTTTTGGCCCTATCGGTCGCCTTTTACCGCGCATGAAGAGACGCTGAAAGGCCGTTGTATTAAACCGTGGCTCGTGCATAAGGGAACGCTAGAACGCCGCTTTCATGGTCTTGCGAGCATTGGAAACGTTTTTTCCAATGCTGTGCGTGGGCGAAGACGAACGCCCACGCACAGCTTTCATGTTTGCGTTCAGGCATTGCAGACGACGATAGACGGTGGTGGAATAGCAGAGGACATCGGAGTCTGTCGCGCGTCTGATAACAAGACAAACAGGCGCGGTATCAGATGCCAGACCGTCAGACTACGCCAGACTAGACGCACCGGATGTAGCGAAAGGGAGACACTAGGATTGCAAGCATGTTCAGCAGAGTAACCAAGTCAATTCAATAGTAATCGTCGAAGCCACTGATCTGTGGGCGGGGCTTAAACGGGCCGTGATCCCCACCCTAAATTGCGTCTATAACCGCGAAGATATTGCACGAAACAATTTGTTTTCTGTCAAACAATTTTTCTTAATGTGTCCCATTTATGCTCTTAAAAAATCTTTTTTTTTTTTTTTTACTAGTGTTTTTTTAAGGGTGAACGTAGTATAGACCACTTTTTTTTATGAGCAGTACCCTCCCGACTCGCCTCCCGTCGTTTGACGAACCAGCGTTTTCGGGGTCTTCTGCCATGGGAACTGCAGGCCGTGTATAGAGAGAGTTTGGTCATGGGAGGAGCAAAACAGAGCCAGGGCATGCACGAGACGCAGATAGAGGGCTTGGCCTGCTCCCTTGGCTAACCAGAAACCGAAAAGAATTCCCTAGCGGTGGTGGCGAGAAACAGTTTTTAATAAGAGCGTAAGGGTTAAATGTAACTAACTCTTCATGGTGAAAAAGATGGTGCACGTGATGTGTCCGTTATGATCATCGCAAAAATATGTAGAAACGAATGTGCCGCTCGACCTCTGTTTTGTTCGGAGAGAGTGTGATCGCTCGTACGGCAGAGTCACGGCCCTCGCTCGGCGCTTGGCGTACTGATTATGCCGATCGTTCCCCTAGTCGCGCTCTTCCACTATGATTTTGGAATTACCATGATAGAAACATCACGTGCACCATTTTATCGATCACCGAGGGTTACTCCGACGTACTTGTTAATTTCGTTTCTCGCGACCACCACGAGTGCATTATTTCCGTCTTCTGGTTGGCCAGATTCGAATTTGTGAAGACGCCCTGAAACGCGCGCCCAGCCCCGCTTTCGGCCAATGACGCCTCTTCATTTGCCTCCCATACTTCACAATGAATGGCCGAACTTTGTTCGTATATGGCTCTGAGTAACTGTTGTGTATTTTATAGAATATGTATGTATTGAAGCACAGCGTCTGGATGGCGTTCCGCCGTACTCTAATTCCATTTTATTTATTGGTACCATCAGGGCCCGAAGGCAATACAGAGGGGGTGGTATTAAAACGTACAAGTTAATAGAACACTCAAATCATGAATCAAGTGCTAGTAGTAGGGATACATCATTTTTGAAATCAACAGGATTAACAATTGTGGCGATGAATGTGGAAGTGTCCCCCCCCCTTCCCCCCCCCCCCCCCCCCACCACCACCCAAAAAAAAAATAAAATATTGCAGAGTTTTATTTTTCGCAGAAGTAAAGTGGGCGTGGTTGAACTCTCATTTTCCTTTTTGTTTTGAAAAACAGCGCGAATACCACACGGACAAGAAGGAGGAACACACAGGACGAGGCGCTGACTATCAAC